>NC_139156.1:85426554-86050807 GCF_964270905.1 Leucopleurus acutus | reverse complement strand
GGATGTACGCTGAATGTTCCCATGAAAACGGGGGCCTGCTGGAACTAGCCCTGCTTTCCCATTTTGAGGGCTGAATTCATGCCTGCCTTGAAGCTACCTGACATTCCTGGCTCCCGACAGGCCAGTGAGCCCTGGAAGAATGCTTCGGGGAAAATTATGAGTTTGCTCTCTCTAAAGCAGGGGCTTACGTGGCCGCGGCGGCGGTCCACATGACAGACTCTAGAGCGAAAGGGAACCTCGACGTGAGAACTCGCCTCCAGGTTAGGCCCTGAGTAGCCATGCAGAAAGGGAGGCATGCAGCTGTTTCCATGAGTTCTCAGTCGCTTATGTGCTTTATTTTAAAGGAAGTACACGTCCGTGGACTCCTGGGCCCCACGGGTGTGCATCGTTTTCCCTCCGAGGTCACTGAGTGCCTCCAGACACCTGTGGGCCTCAGAGCAACGTCGAGGTCCATTTGTTGATCCCCCGGGTGACCTCTGTGCCTGCTGAGTGCTGGGCAGCAACACACTGCGCGTTCCTTGAGCAGCGCTACATCTCCAGAACCTTCGAACGCACTCAGGACAACATGGCTGGTGAGTGCGAAGTGCCCAGGAAGACTCTGTCATGGCCCTTGTGTGAGCTGCCGTGAGAGAACACTGTGCTTGGAACACTGCGAGGCGCGCCCTCGTACCTGAAGTCACTCTGCTCGAGGAGAAAGTCAGCATCTTAGCACGCTGTGTAGCTACTGGCACATCCAGCATGAACCCATGCCTGGAAGTAATGCCCTGATTCGCCGTGCAGATGCGGAGGCGTGCTGCAGCTTCCTGGAGTCGGTGGCCTCTGCTCTGCATGCCTTTAGCGGCAGCACAGCTTTCTGGACACCTGCTAGGCTAGCCGGGGCACCGTGCTCCCGGCAGGAACACTAAGTACCCCCAGGTGCACCTGGGTCTGCTAAGCAACATCCAGGCCCGTAACCCTTCAGAGCCCCCTCTGTGCACTGTGAGCGTAGGGAAACACACTGCCCTCTCCATCGGAGCAGCTTAATTTCCCCTGCACTCGCACACGTTCGTGAACACCGTTCTGGCACGTCCCAGGTGGCGCGGAGGTCTTACGCGGTGCCCTAATCGGAGCTGCCCTCAGAGGAGCCGTCATCTTCGCGTTCCATCCAGGACCTCCTGACTGAAGTCACCGTGCCTCGTAGAGGATGGCAGCTTGGGTTCTTACTGTACTTTAAGTCCTGTTCTTTCTGTGGCACTGCAGGCAGCCCCAGGCCCAGAGGAGCAGCTCTGGCATTCCTCTGTTGAGACAGTTCACTGGATGCGGGACTCCCTACTTCCATAAGTTGATTCAGGGAATGAAACGTAGGGTAACCAGTGTCTCTTGGGACTCCTTATAAGCCACATGGATGTACGCTGAGTGTTCCCATGAAAACGGGGGCCTGCTGGAACTAGCCCTGCTTTCCCATTTTGAGGGCTGCATTCATTCCTGCCTTGAAGCTACCTGACATTCCTGGCTCCCGAGAGGCCAGTGAGCCCTGGAAGAATGCTTCGGGGAAAATTATGAGTTTGCTCTCTCTAAACCAGGGGCTTCCGTGGCCACGGCGGCGGTCCACATGACAGACTCTAGAGCGAAAGGGAACCTCAACGTGAGAACTCGCCTCCAGGTTAGGCCCTGAGTAGCCGTGCAGAAAGGGAGGCATGCAGCTGTTTCCATGAGTTCTCAGTCGCCTATGTGCTTTATTTTAAAGGAAGTACGCGTCCGGGGACTCCTAGGCCCCACGGGTGGGCATCGTTTTCCCTCCGAGGTCACTGAGTGCCTCCAGACACCTGTGGGTCGGCGGAGCAACGTCGAGGTGCTTTGGTTTATCCCCCGGAGGACCTCTGTGCTTGCCGAGTGCTGGGCAGCAACACACTGCGCGGTACTTGAGCAGCGCTACATCTCCAGAGCCCTCGAACGCCCTCAGGACAACATGGCTGGTGAGTGCGAAGTGCCCAGGAAGACTCTGTCATGACCCTTGTGTGAGTTGCCGTGAGAGAACACTGTGCTTGGAACACTGCGAGGCCCACCCTCGTACCTGAAGTCACTCTGCTCGAGGAGAAAGTTAGCATCTTAGCACGCTGTGTCACCACCGGCACACCCAGCATGAACCCATGGCTGGAAGTAAGGCCCTGATTCGCCGTGCAGAAGCGGAGGCGTGCGGCAGCTTCCAGGAGGCGGTGGCCTCTGCTCTGCATTCCTTTAACGGCAGCACAGCTTTCTGGACACCTGGGAGTCTAGCCGGGGCACCGTGCTCTCGGCAGGAACACTGAGTACCCCCAGGTGCACCTGGGTCTGCTAAGCAACATCCAGGCCCGTAGCCCTTCAGAGCCACCTCTGTGCACTGTGAGCGTAGGGAAACACACTGCCCTCTCCATCGGAGCAGCTTAATTTCCCCTGCACTCGCACACGATCGCGAACACCGTTCTGGCACGTCCCACGTGATGCGGAGATCTTACGCGGTGCCCTAATCGGAGCTGCCCTCAGAGGAGCCCTCGTCTTCGCGTTCCATCCAGGACCTCCTGACTGAAGTCACCGTGCCTCCTAGAGGACGGTGGCTTGGGTCCTTACTGCACTTTACGTCCTGTTCCTTCTGTGGAACTGCAGGCAGTCCCAGACCCAGAGGAGCAACTCCGGCGTTCCTCGGTTGAGACAGTTCGCTGGATGCGGGACTCCCTACTTCCATAAGTTGATTCAGGGAAGGAAACGCAGGGTAACCGGTGTCTCTTGGGACTCGTTAGAAGCCACAGGGATGTACGCTGAGTGTGCCCATGAAAACGGGGGCCTGCTGGAACTAGCCCTGCTTTCCCATTTTGAGGGCTGCATTCATGCCTGCCTTGAAGCTACCTGACATTCCCGGCTTCCGACAGGCCAGTGAGCCCTGGAAGAATGCTTCGGGGAAAATTATGAGTTTGCTCTCTCTAAACCAGGGGCTTCCATGGCCGCGGTGGCGGTCCGCATGACAGGCTCTAGAGCGAAAGGGAACCTCGACGTGAGAACTCGCCTCCAGGTTAGACCCTGAGTAGCCGTGCAGAAAGGGAGGCATGCAGCTGTTTCCATGAGTTCTCAGTCGCTTATGTGCTTTATTTTAAAGGAAGTACGCATCCGGGGACTCCTAGGCCCCACGGGTGTGCATCGTTTTCCCTCCGAGGTCACTGAGTGCCTCCAGACACCTGTGGGCCTCAGAGCAACATCGACGTCCATTGGTTGATCCCCCGGAGGACCTCTGTGGCTGCCGAGTGCTGGGCAGCAACACACTGCGTGTTCCTTGAGCAGCGCTACATCTCCAGAGCCCTCAAACGCCCTCAGGACAACATGGCTGGTGAGTGCGAAGTGCCCAGGAAGACTCTGTCATGGCCCTTGTGTGAGCTGCCGTGAGAGAACACTGTGCTTGGAACACTGCGAGGCGCGCCCTCGTACCTGAAGTCACTCTGTTCCAGGAGAAAGTCAGCATCTTAGCACGCTGTGTCGCTACCGGCACACCCAGCATGAACCCATGCCTGGAAGTAATGCCCTGATTCGCCGTGCAGAAGCGGAGGCGTGCTGCAGCTTCCAGGAGTCGGTGGCCTCTGCTCTGCATGCCTTTAGCGGCAGCACAGCTTTCTGGACAACTGCGAGGCTAGCCGGGGCACCCTGCTCCCGGCAGGAACACTGAGTACCCCAAAGTGCACCTGGGTCTGCTAAACAACATCCAGGCCCATAGCCCTTCAGAGCCCCCTCTGTGCACTGTGAGCGTAGGGAAACACACTGCCCTCTCCATCGGAGCAGCTTAATTTCCCCTGCACTCGCACACGATCGCGAACACCGTTCTGGCACGTCCCACGTGATGCGGAGATCTTACGCTGTGCCCTAATCAGAGCTGCCCTCAGAGGAGCCCACGTCTTCGCGTTCCATCCAGGACCTCCTGACTGAAGTCACCGTGCCTCCTAGAGGACGGTGGCTTGGGTTCTTACTGCACTTTAAGTCCTGTTCCTTCTGTGGCACTGCAGGCAGCCCCAGGCCCAGAGGAGCAGCTCCGGCGTTCCTCGGTTGAGACAGTTCGCTGGATGCGGGACTCCCGACTTCCATAAGTTGATTCAGGGAAGGAAACGCAGCATAACCGGTGTCTCTTGGGACTCGTTAGAAGCCACAGGGATGTACGCTGAGTGTGCCCATGAAAACGGGGGCCTGCTGGAACTAGCCCTGCTTTCCCTTTTTGAGGGCTGCAGTCATGCCTGTCTTGAAGCGACCTGACATTCCCGGCTCCCGACAGGCCAGTGAGCCCTGGAAGAATGCTTCGGGGAAAATTATGAGTTTGCTCTCTCTAAACCAGGGGCTTCCGTGGCCGCGGCGGCGGTCCGCATGACAGACTCTAGAGCGAAAGGGAACCTCGACGTGAGAACTCGCCTCCTGCTTAGGCCCTGAGTAGCTGTGCAGAAAGGGAGGCATGCAGCTGTTTCCATGAGTTCTCAGTCGCTTATGTGCTTTATTTTAAAAGAAGTACGCGTCCGGGGACTCCTAGGCACCACGGGTGTGCATCGTTTTCCCTCCAAGGTCACTGAGTGCCTCCAGACACCTGTGGGCCTCAGAGCAATGTCGAGGTGCATTGGTTTATCCCCTGGAGCACCTCTGTGCCTGCCGAGTGCTGGGCAGCAACACACTGCGCGTTCCTTGAGCAGCGCTACATCTCCAGAGCCCTCGAACGCCCTCAGGACAACATGGCTGGTGAGTGCGAAGTGCCCAGGAAGACTCTGTCATGGCCCTTGTGTGAGCTGCCGTGATAGAACACTGTGCTTTGAAGACTGCGAGGCCCGCCCTCGTACCTGAAGTCACTCTGCTCGAGGAGAAAGTTAGCATCTTAGCACGCTGCGTCGCTACCGGCACACCCAGCATGAACCCATGCCTGGAAGTAAGGCCCTGATTCACCGTGCAGAAGCGGAGGCGTGCTGCAGCTTCCAGGATGCGGTGGCCTCTGCTCTGCATGCCTTTAACGGCAGCACAGCTTTCTGGACACCTGCGACGCTAGCCGGGGCACCGTGCTCTCGGCAGGAACACTGAGTACCCCCAGGTGCACCTGGGTCTGCTAAGCAACATCCAGGCCCGTAGCCCTTCAGAGCCCCCTCTGTGCACTGCGAGCATAGGGAAACGCACTGCCCTCTCCTTTGGAGCAGCTTAATTTCCCCTGCAATCGCACACGTTCGTGAACATCTTTCTGGCACATCCCAGGTGACGCGGAAGTCTTACGCGGTGCCCTAATCGGAGCTGCCCTCAGAGGAGCCCTCGTCTTCGCGTTCCATCCAGGACCTCCTTACTGAAGTCACCATGCCTCCTAGAGGACGGTGGCTTGGGTCCTTACTGCACTTTAAGTCCTGTTCCTTCTGTGGCACTGCAGGCAGCCCCAGGCCCAGGGGAGCAGCTCCGGCGTTCCTCGGTTGAGACAGTTCGCTGGATGCGGGACTCCCTACTTCCATAAGTTGATTCAGAGAAGGAAACGTAGGGTAACCAGTGTCTCTTGGGACTCGTTAGAAGCCACAGGGATGTACGCTGAATGTTCCCATGAAAACGGGGGCCTGCTGGAACTAGCCCTGCTTTCCCATTTTGAGGGCTGAATTCATGCCTGCCTTGAAGCTACCTGACATTCCTGGCTCCCGACAGGCCAGTGAGCCCTGGAAGAATGCTTCGGGGAAAATTATGAGTTTGCTCTCTCTAAAGCAGGGGCTTACGTGGCCGCGGCGGCGGTCCACATGACAGACTCTAGAGCGAAAGGGAACCTCGACGTGAGAACTCGCCTCCAGGTTAGGCCCTGAGTAGCCATGCAGAAAGGGAGGCATGCAGCTGTTTCCATGAGTTCTCAGTCGCTTATGTGCTTTATTTTAAAGGAAGTACACGTCCGTGGACTCCTGGGCCCCACGGGTGTGCATCGTTTTCCCTCCGAGGTCACTGAGTGCCTCCAGACACCTGTGGGCCTCAGAGCAACGTTGAGGTCCATTTGTTGATCCCCCGGGTGACCTCTGTGCCTGCTGAGTGCTGGGCAGCAACACACTGCGCGTTCCTTGAGCAGCGCTACATCTCCAGAACCTTCGAACGCACTCAGGACAACATGGCTGGTGAGTGCGAAGTGCCCAGGAAGACTCTGTCATGGCCCTTGTGTGAGCTGCCGTGAGAGAACACTGTGCTTGGAACACTGCGAGGCGCGCCCTCGTACCTGAAGTCACTCTGCTCGAGGAGAAAGTCAGCATCTTAGCACGCTGTGTAGCTACTGGCACATCCAGCATGAACCCATGCCTGGAAGTAATGCCCTGATTCGCCGTGCAGATGCGGAGGCGTGCTGCAGCTTCCTGGAGTCGGTGGCCTCTGCTCTGCATGCCTTTAGCGGCAGCACAGCTTTCTGGACACCTGCTAGGCTAGCCGGGGCACCGTGCTCCCGGCAGGAACACTAAGTACCCCCAGGTGCACCTGGGTCTGCTAAGCAACATCCAGGCCCGTAACCCTTCAGAGCCCCCTCTGTGCACTGTGAGCGTAGGGAAACACACTGCCCTCTCCATCGGAGCAGCTTAATTTCCCCTGCACTCGCACACGTTCGTGAACACCGTTCTGGCACGTCCCAGGTGGCGCGGAGGTCTTACGCGGTGCCCTAATCGGAGCTGCCCTCAGAGGAGCCCTCATCTTCGCGTTCCATCCAGGACCTCCTGACTGAAGTCACCGTGCCTCGTAGAGGATGGCAGCTTGGGTTCTTACTGTACTTTAAGTCCTGTTCTTTCTGTGGCACTGCAGGCAGCCCCAGGCCCAGAGGAGCAGCTCTGGCATTCCTCTGTTGAGACAGTTCACTGGATGCGGGACTCCCTACTTCCATAAGTTGATTCAGGGAATGAAACGTAGGGTAACCAGTGTCTCTTGGGACTCCTTATAAGCCACATGGATGTACGCTGAGTGTTCCCATGAAAACGGGGGCCTGCTGGAACTAGCCCTGCTTTCCCATTTTGAGGGCTGCATTCATTCCTGCCTTGAAGCTACCTGACATTCCTGGCTCCCGAGAGGCCAGTGAGCCCTGGAAGAATGCTTCGGGGAAAATTATGAGTTTGCTCTCTCTAAACCAGGGGCTTCCGTGGCCACGGCGGCGGTCCACATGACAGACTCTAGAGCGAAAGGGAACCTCAACGTGAGAACTCGCCTCCAGGTTAGGCCCTGAGTAGCCGTGCAGAAAGGGAGGCATGCAGCTGTTTCCATGAGTTCTCAGTCGCCTATGTGCTTTATTTTAAAGGAAGTACGCGTCCGGGGACTCCTAGGCCCCACGGGTGGGCATCGTTTTCCCTCCGAGGTCACTGAGTGCCTCCAGACACCTGTGGGTCGGCGGAGCAACGTCGAGGTGCTTTGGTTTATCCCCCGGAGGACCTCTGTGCTTGCCGAGTGCTGGGCAGCAACACACTGCGCGTTCCTTGAGCAGCGCAGCATCTCCAGAGCCCTCGAACGCCCTCAGGACAACATGGCTGGTGATTGCGAAGTGTCCAGGAAGACTCTGTCATGGCCCTTGTGTGAGCTGCCGTGAGAGAACACTGTGCTTGGAACACTGCGAGGCGCGCCCTCGTACCTGAAGTCACTCTGTTCCAGGAGAAAGTCAGCATCTTAGCACGCTGTGTCGCTACCGGCACACCCAGCATGAACCCATGCCTGGAAGTAATGCCCTGATTCGCCGTGCAGAAGCGGAGGCGTGCTGCAGCTTCCAGGAGTCGGTGGCCTCTGCTCTGCATGCCTTTAGCGGCAGCACAGCTTTCTGGACACCTGCGAGGCTAGCCGGGGCACCCTGCTCCCGGCAGGAACACTGAGTACCCCAAAGTGCACCTGGGTCTGCTAAGCAACATCCAGGCCCGTAGCCCTTCAGATCCCCCTCTGTGCACGCCGAGCGTACGGAAACGCACTGCACTCTCCTTTGGAGCAGCTTAGTTTCCCTGCACTCGCACACGTTCGCGAACACCATTCTGGCACGTCCCTGGTGGCGCGGAGGTCTTATGCGGTGCCCTAATCGGAGCTGCCCTCAGAGGAGCCCTCGTCTTCGCGTTCCATCCAGGACCTCCTTACTGAAGTCACCGTGCCTCCTAGAGGACAGTGGCTTGGGTTCTTACTGCACTTTAAGTCCTGTTCCTTCTGTGGCACTGCAGGCAGCCACAGGCCCAGCGGAGCAGCTCTGGCGTTCCTCGGTTGAGACAGTTCGCTGGATGCGGGACTCCCTACTTCCATAAGTTGATTCAGGGAAGGAAACGCAGGGTAACCGGTGTCTCTTGGGACTCGTTAGAAGCCACAGGGATGTACGCTGAGTGTGCCCATGAAAACGGGGGCCTGCTGGAACTAGCCCTGCTTTCCCATTTTGAGGGCTGCATTCAGGCCTTCCTTGAAGCTACCTGACATTCCCGGCTCCCGACAGGCCAGTGAGCCCTGGAAGAATGCTTCAGGGAAAATTATGAGTTTGCTCTCTCTAAACCAGGGGCTTCCGTGGCCACGGCGGCGGTCCGCATGACAGACTCTAGAGCGAAAGGGAACCTCGACGTGAGAACTCGCCTCCAGGTTAGACCCTGAGTAGCCGTGCAGAAAGGGAGGCATGCAGCTGTTTCCATGAGTTCTCAGTCGCTTATGTGCTTTATTTTAAAAGAAGTACGCGTCCGGGGACTCCTAGGCACCACGGGTGTGCATCGTTTTCCCTCCAAGGTCACTGAGTGCCTCCAGACACCTGTGGGCCTCTGAGCAATGTCGAGGTGCATTGGTTTATCCCCTGGAGCACCTCTGTGCCTGCCGAGTGCTGGGCAGCAACACACTGCGCATTCCTTGAGCAGCGTTACATCTCCAGAGCCCTCGAACGCCCTCAGGACAACATGGCTGGTGAGTGCGAAGTGCCCAGGAAGACTCTGTCATGACCCTTGTGTGAGTTGCCGTGAGAGAACACTGTGCTTGGAACACTGCGAGGCCCACCCTCGTACCTGAAGTCACACTGCTCGAGGAGAAAGTTAGCATCTTAGCACGCTGTGTCACCACCGGCACACCCAGCATGAACCCATGGCTGGAAGTAAGGCCCTGATTCGCCATGCAGAAGCGGAGGCGTGCGGCAGCTTCCAGGAGGCGGTGGCCTCTGTTCTGCATGCCTTTAACGGCAGCACAGCTTTCTGGACACCTGGGAGTCTAGCCGGGGCACCGTGCTCTCGGCAGGAACACTGAGTACCCCCAGGTGCACCTGGGTCTGCTAAGCAACATCTAGGTCCGTAGCCCTTCAGAGACCCCTCTGTGCACTGCGAGCATAGGGAAACGCACTGCCCTCTCCTTTGGAGCAGCTTAGTTTCCTCCACACACGCACACGTTCGCGAACAACGTTCTGGCACGTCCACGTGATGCGGAGTCTACCGCGGTGTCCTAATCGGAGCTGCCCTCGGAGGAGCCCTCATTTTCGCGTTCCATCCAGGACCTCCTGGCTCAAGTCACCGTACCTCGTAGAGGACGGCAGCTTGGGTTCTTACTGTACTTTAAGTCCTGTTCTTTCTGTGGCACTGCAGGCAGCCCCAGGCCCAGAGGAGCAGCTCCGGCGTTCCTCGGTTGAGACAGTTCACTGGATGCGGGACTCCCTACTTCCAGAAGTTGATTCAGAGAAGGAAACGTAGGGTAACCGGTGTCTCTTGGGACTCGTTAGAAGCCACAGGGATGTACGCTGAATGTCCCCATGAAAACGGGGGCCTGCTGGAACTAGCCCTGCTTTCCCATTTTGAGGGCTGCATTCATGCCTGCCTTGAAGCTACCTGACATTCCCGGGTCCCGACAGGACAGTGAGCCCTGGAAGAATGCTTCGGGGAAAATTATGAGTTTGCTCTCTCTAAAGCAGGGGCTTACGTGGCCGCAGCGGCGGTCCACATGACAGACTCTAGAGCGAAAGGGAACCTCGACGTGAGAACTCGCCTCCAGTTTAGGCCCTGAGTAGCCGTGCAGAAAGGGAGGCATGCAGCTGTTTCCATGAGTTCTCAGTCGCTTATGTGCTTTATTTTAAAGGAAGTACACGTCCGGGGACTCCTGGGCCCCACGGGTGTGCATCGTTTTCCCTCCGAGGTCACTGAGTGCCTCCAGACACCTGTGGGCCTCAGAGCAACGTCGAGGTCCATTTGTTGATCTCCCGGGTGACCTCTGTGCCTGCTGAGTGCTGGGCAGCAACACACTGCGCGTTCCTTGAGCAGCGCTACATCTCCAGAACCCTCGAACGCACTCAGGACAACATGGCTGGTGAGTGCGAAGTGCCCAGGAAGACTCTGTCATGGCCCTTGTGTGAGCTGCCGTGAGAGAACACTGTGCTTGGAACACTGCGAGGCGTGCCCTCGTACCTGAAGTCACTCTGCTCGAGGAGAAAGTCAGCATCTTAGCACGCTGTGTAGCTACTGGCACATCCAGCATGAACCCATGCCTGGAAGTAATGCCCTGATTCGACGTGCAGAAGCGGAGGCGTGCTGCAGCTTCCAGGAGTCGGTGGCCTCTGCTCTGCATGCCTTTAGCGGCAGCACAGCTTTCTGGACACCTGCGAGGCTAGCCGGGGCACCCTGCTCCCGGCAGGAACACTGAGTACCCCAAAGTGCACCTGGGTCTGCTAAGCAACATCCAGGCCCGTAGCCCTTCAGAGACCCCTCTGTGCACTGCGAGCATAGGGAAACGCACTGCCCTCTCCTTTGGAGCAGCTTAGTTTCCTCCGCACACGCACACGTTCGCGAACAACGTTCTGGCACGTCCACGTGATGCGGAGTCTTCCGCGGTGTCCTAATCGGAGCTGCCCTCGGAGGAGCCCTCATCTTCGCGTTCCATCCAGGACCTCCTGGCTCAAGTCACCGTACCTCGTAGAGGACGGCAGCTTGGGTTCTTACTGTACTTTAAGTCCTGTTCTTTCTGTGGCACTGCAGGCAGCCCCAGGCCCAGAGGAGCAGCTCCGGCGTTCCTCGGTTGAGACAGTTCACTGGATGCGGGACTCCCTACTTCCATAAGTTGATTCAGAGAAGGAAACGTAGGGTAACCAGTGTCTCTTGGGACTCGTTAGAAGCCACAGGGATGTACGCTGAATGTTCCCATGAAAACGGGGGCCTGCTGGAACTAGCCCTGCTTTCCCATTTTGAGGGCTGCATTCATGCCTGCCTTGAAGCTACCTGACATTCCCGGCTCCCGACAGGCCAGTGAGCCCTGGAAGAATGCTTCAGGGAAAATTATGAGTTTGCTCTCTCTAAAGCAGGGGCTTATGTGGCCGCGGCGGCGGTCCACATGACAGACTCTAGAGCGAAAGGGAACCTCGACGTGAGAACTCGCCTCCAGGTTAGGCCCTGAGTAGCCGTGCAGAAAGGGAGGCATGCAGCTGTTTCCATGAGTTCTCAGTCGCTTATGTGCTTTATTTTAAAGGAAGTACACGTCCGGGGACTCCTGCGCCCCACGGGTGTGCATCGTTTTCCCTCCGAGGTCACTGAGTGCCTCCAGACACCTGTGGGCCTCAGAGCAACGTCGAGGTCCATTTGTTGATCCCCCGGGTGACCTCTGTGCCTGCTGAGTGCTGGGCAGCAACACACTGCGCGTTCCTTGAGCAGCGCTACATCTCCAGAACCCTCGAACGCACTCAGGACAACATGGCTGGTGAGTGCGAAGTGCCCAGGAAGACTCTGTCATGGCCCTTGTGTGAGCTGCCGTGAGAGAACACTGTGCTTGGAACACTGCGAGGCGCGCCCTCGTACCTGAAGTCACTCTGCTCGAGGAGAAAGTTAGCATCTTAGCACGCTGTGTCACCACCGGCACACCCAGCATGAACCCATGGCTGGAAGTAAGGCCCTGATTCGCCGTGCAGAAGCGGAGGCGTGCGGCAGCTTCCAGGAGGCGGTGGCCTCTGTTCTGCATGCCCTTAACGGCAGCACAGCTTTCTGGACACCTGGGAGTCTAGCTGGGGCACCGTGCTCTCGGCAGGAACACTGAGTACCCCCAGGTGCACCTCGGTCTGCTAAGCAACATCCAGGCCCGTAGCCCTTCAGAGACCCCTCTGTGCACTGCGAGCATAGGGAAACGCACTGCCCTCTCCTTTGGAGCAGCTTAGTTTCCTCCGCACACGCACACGTTCGCGAACAACGTTCTGGCACGTCCACGTGATGCGGAGTCTTCCGCGGTGTCCTAATCGGAGCTGCCCTCGGAGGAGCCCTCATCTTCGCGTTCCATCCAGGACCTCCTGGCTCAAGTCACCGTACCTCGTAGAGGACGGCAGCTTGGGTTCTTACTGTACTTTAAGTCCTGTTCTTTCTGTGACACTGCAGGCAGCCCCAGGCCCAGAGGATCAGCTCCGGCGTTCCTCGGTTGAGACAGTTCACTGGATGCGGGACTCCCTACTTCCATAAGTTGATTCAGAGAAGGAAACGTAGGGTAACCAGTGTCTCTTGGGACTCGTTAGAAGCCACAGGGATGTACGCTGAATGTTCCCATGAAAACGGGGGCCTGCTGGAACTAGCCCTGCTTTCCCATTTTGAGGGCTGCATTCATGCCTGCCTTGAAGCTACCTGACATTCCCGGGTCCCGACAGGCCAGTGAGCCCTGGAAGAATGCTTCAGGGAAAATTATGAGTTTGCTCTCTCTAAAGCAGGGGCTTACGTGGCCGCGGCGGCGGTCCACATGACAGACTCTAGAGCGAAAGGGAACCTCGACGTGAGAACTCGCCTCCAGGTTAGACCCTGAGTAGCCGTGCAGAAAGGGAGGCATGTAGCTGTTTCCATGAGTTCTCAGTCGCTTATGTGCTTTATTTTAAAAGAAGTACGCGTCCGGGGACTCCTGGGCACCACGGGTGTGCATCGTTTTCCCTCCAAGGTCACTGAGTGCCTCCAGACACCTGTGGGCCTCAGAGCTATGTCGAGGTGCATTGGTTTATCCCCTGGAGCACCTCTGTGCCTGCCGAGTGCTGGGCAGCAACACACTGCGCGTTCCTTGAGCAGCGCTACATCTCCATTGCCCTCGAACGCCCTCAGGACAACATGGCTGGTGAGTGCGAAGTGCCCAGGAAGACTCTGTCATGACCCTTGTGTGAGTTGCCATGAGAGAACACTGTGCTTGGAACACTGCGAGGCCCACCCTCGTACCTGAAGTCACTCTGCTCGAGGAGAAAGTTAGCATCTTAGCACGCTGTGTCACCACCGGCACACCCAGCATGAACCCATGGCTGGAAGTAAGGCCCTGATTCGCCGTGCAGAAGCGGAGGCGTGCGGCAGCTTCCAGGAGGCGGTGGCCTCTGTTCTGCATGCCTTTAACGGCAGCACAGCTTTCTGGACACCTGGGAGTCTAGCCGGGGCACCGTGCTCTCGGCAGGAACACTGAGTACCCCCAGGTGCACCTGGGTCTGCTAAGCAACATCCAGGCCCGTAGCCCTTCAGAGACCCCTCTGTGCACTGCGAGCATAGGGAAACGCACTGCCCTCTCCTTTGGAGCAGCTTAGTTTCCTCCGCACACGCACACGTTCGCGAACAACGTTCTGGCACGTCCACGTGATGCAGAGTCTTCCGCGGTGTCCTAATCGGAGCTGCCCTCGGAGGAGCCCTCATCTTCGCGTTCCATCCAGGACCTCCTGGCTCAAGTCACCGTACCTCGTAGAGGACGGCAGCTTGGGTTCTTACTGTACTTTAAGTCCTGTTCTTTCTGTGGCACTGCAGGCAACCCCAGGCCCAGAGGAGCAGCTCCGGCGTTCCTCGGTTGAGACAGTTCACTGGATGCGGGACTCCCTACTTCCATAAGTTGATTCAGAGAAGGAAACGTAGGGTAACCAGTGTCTCTTGGGACTCGTTAGAAGCCACAGGGATGTACGCTGAATGTTCCCATGAAAACGGCGGCCTGCTGGAACTAGCCCTGCTTTCCCATTTTGAGGGCTGCATTCATGCCTGCCTTGAAGCTACCTGACATTCCCGGCTCCCGACAGGCCAGTGAGCCCTGGAAGAATGCTTCGGGGAAAATTATGAGTTTGCTCTCTCTAAAGCAGGGGCTTATGTGGCCGCGGCGGCGGTCCACATGACAGACTCTAGAGCGAAAGGGAACCTCGACGTGAGAACTCGCCTCCAGGTTAGGCCCTGAGTAGCCGTGCAGAAAGGGAGGCATGCAGCTGTTTCCATGAGTTCTCAGTCGCTTATGTGCTTTATTTTAAAGGAAGTACGCGTCCGGGGACTCCTAGGCACCACGGGTGTGCATCGTTTTCCCTCCAAGGTCACTGAGTGCCTCCAGACACCTGTGGGCCTCAGAGCAACGTCGAGGTCCATTTGTTGATCCCCCGGGTGACCTCTTTGCCTGCTGAGTGCTGGGCAGCAACACACTGCGCGTTCCTTGAGCAGCGCTACATCTCCAGAACCCTCGAACGCACTCAGGACAACATGGCTGGTGAGTGCGAAGTGCCCAGGAAGACTCTGTCATGGCCCTTGTGTGAGCTGCCGTGAGAGAACACTGTGCTTGGAACACTGCGAGGCGTGCCCTCGTACCTGAAGTCACTCTGCTCGAGGAGAAAGTCAGCATCTTAGCACGCTGTGTAGCTACTGGCACATCCAGCATGAACCCATGCCTGGAAGTAATGCCCTGATTCGCCGTGCAGAAGCGGAGGTGTGCTGCAGCTTCCAGGAGTCGGTGGCCTCTGCTCTGCATGCCTTTAGCGGCAGCACAGCTTTCTGGACACCTGCGAGGCTAGCCAGGGCACCCTGCTCCCGGCAGGAACACTGAGTACCCCAAAGTGCACCTGGGTCTGCTAAGCAACATCCAGGCCCGTAGCCCTTCAGAGCCCCCTCTGTGCACTGTGAGCGTAGGGAAACACACTACCCTCTCCAACGCAGCAGCTTAATTTCCCCTGCAATCGCACTCGTTCGTGAACACCTTTCTGGCACGTCCCAGGTGACGCGGAGGTCTTACGCGGTGCCCTAATCGGAGCTGCCCTCAGAGGAGCCCTCGTCTTTGCGTTCCATCCAGGACCTCCTTACTGAAGTCACCGTGCCTCCTAGAGGACGGTGGCTTGGGTTCTTACTGCACTTTAAGTCCTGTTCCTTCTGTGGCACTGCAGGCAGCCCCAGGCCCAGAGGAGCAGCTCCGGCGTTCCTCGGTTGAGACAGTTCGCTGGATGCGGGACTCCCTACTTCCATAAGTTGATTCAGGGAAGGAAACGCAGGGTAACCGGTGTCTCTTGGGACTCGTTAGAAGCCACAGGGATGTACGCTGAGTGTGCCCATGAAAACGGGGGCCTGCTGGAACTAGCCCTGCTTTCCCATTTTGAGGGCTGCATTCAGGCCTTCCTTGAAGCTACCTGACATTCCCGGCTCCCGACAGGCCAGTGAGCCCTGGAAGAATGCTTCGGGGAAAATTATGAGTTTGCTCTCTCTAAACCAGGGGCTTCCGTGGCCACGGCTGCGGTCCGTATGTCAGACTCTAGAGCGAAAGGGAACCTCGACGTGAGAACTCGCCTCCAGGTTAGACCCTGAGTAGCCGTGCAGAAAGGGAGGCATGCAGCTGTTTCCATGAGTTCTCAGTCGCTTATGTGCTTTATTTTAAAAGAAGTACGCGTCTGGGGACTCCTAGGCACCACGGGTGTGCATCGTTTTCCCTCCAAGGTCACTGAGTGCCTCCAGACACCTGTGGGCCTCAGAGCAATGTCGAGGTGCATTGGTTTATCCCCTGGAGCACCTCTGTGCCTGCCCAGTGCTGGGCAGCAACACACTGCGCGTTCCTTGAGCAGCGCTACATCTCCAGAGCCCTCGAACGCCCTCAGGACAACATGGCTGGTGAGTGCGAAGTGCCCAGGAAGACTCTGTCATGACCCTTGTGTGAGTTGCCGTGAGAGAACACTGTGCTTGGAACACTGCGAGGCCCACCCTCGTACCTGAAGTCACTCTGCTCGAGGAGAAAGTTAGCATCTTAGCACGCTGTGTCACCACCGGCACACCCAGCATGAACCCATGGCTGGAAGTAAGGCCCTGATTCGCCGTGCAGAAGTGGAGGCGTGCAGCAGCTTCCAGGAGGCGGTGGCCTCTGTTCTGCATCGCTTTAACGGCAGCACAGCTTTCTGGACACCTGGGAGTCTAGCCGGGGCACCGTGTTCTCGGCAGGAACACTGAGTACCCCCAGGTGCACCTTGGTCTGCTAAGCAACATCCAGGCCCGTAGCCCTTCAGAGACCCCTCTGTGCACTGTGAGCATAGGGAAACGCACTGCCCTCTCCTTTGGAGCAGCTTAGTTTCCTCCGCACACGCACACGTTCGCGAACAACGTTCTGGCACGTCCACGTGATGCGGAGTCTTCCGCGGTGTCTTAATCGGAGCTGCCCTCGGAGGAGCCCTCATCTTCGCGTTCCATCCAGGACCTCCTGGCTCAAGTCACCGTACCTCGTAGAGGACGGCAGCTTGGGTTCTTACTGTACTTTAAGTCCTGTTCTTTCTGTGGCACTGCAGGCAGCCCCAGGCCCAGAGGAGCAACTCCGGCGTTCCTCGGTTGAGACAGTTCACTGGATGCGGGACTCCCTACTTCCATAAGTTGATTCAGAGAAGGAAACGTAGGGTAACCAGTGTCTCTTGGGACTCGTTAGAAGCCACAGGGATGTATGCTGAATGTTCCCATGAAAACGGGGGCCTGCTGGAACTAGCCCTGCTTTCCCATTTTGAGGGCTGCATTCATGCCTTCCTTGAAGCTACCTGACATTCCCGGCTCCCGACAGGCCAGTGAGCCCTGGAAGAATGCTTCGGGGAAAATTATGAGTTTGCTCTCTCTAAAGCAGGGGCTTATGTGGCCGCGGCGGCGGTCCGCATGACAGACTCTAGAGCGAAAGGGAACCTCGACGTGAGAACTCGCCTCCAGGTTAGGCCCTGAGTAGCCGTGCAGAAAGGGAGGCATGCAGCTGTTTCCATGAGTTCTCAGTCGCTTATGTGCTTTATTTTAAAGGAAGTACGCGTCCGGGGACTCCTAGGCCCCACGGGTGTGCATCGTTTTCCCTCCGAGGTCACTGAGTGCCTCCAGACAACTGTGGGCCTCAGAGCAACGTCGAGGTCCGTTGGTTCATCCCCCAGAGGACCTCTGTGCCAGCCGAGTGCTGGGCAGCAACACACTGCGCGTTCCTTGAGCAGCGCTACATCTCCAGAGCCCTCGAAGGCCCTCAGGACAACATGGCTGGTGAGTGCGAAGTGCCCAGGAAGACTTTGTCATGTCCTTGTGTGAGCTGCCGTCAGAGAACACTGTGCTTGGAACACTGCGAGGCCCGCCCTCTTACCTGAAGTTACTCTGCTCGAGGAGAAAGTTAGCATCTTAGCACGCTGTGTCGCTACCGGCACATCCAGCATGAACCCATGCCTGGAAGTAAGGCCCTGATTCGCCGTGCAGAAGCGGAGGCGTGCTGCAGCTTCCAGGAGGCTGTGACCTCTGCTCTGCATGCCTTTATCAGCAGCACTGCTTTCTCGACACCTGCTAGGCTAGCCGGGGCACCGTGCTCCCGGCAGGAACACTAAGTACCCCCAGGTGCACCTGGGTCTGCTAAGCAACATCCAGGCCCATAGCCCTTCAGAGTCCCCTCTGTGCACGCCGAGCGTAGGGAAACACACTGCCCTCTCCTTCGGAGAAGCTTAGTTTCCCCTGCACTCGCACACGTTCGCGAACACCGTTCTGGCACGTCCCTGGTGGCACGGAGGTCTTACGCGGTGCCCTAATCGGAGCTGCCCTCAGAGGAGCCCTCGTCTTCGCGTTCCATCCAGGACCTCCTTACTGAAGTCACCGTGCCTCCTAGAGGACGGTGGCTTGGGTTCTTACTGCACTTTAAGTCCTGTTCCTTCTGTGGCACTGCAGGCAGCCCCAGGCCCAGAGGAGCAGCTCCGGCGTTCCTCGGTTGAGACAGTTCGCTGGATGCGGGACTCCCTACTTCCATAAGTTGATTCAGGGAAGGAAACGCAGGGTAACCGGTGTCTCTTGGGACTCGTTAGAAGCCACAGGGTTGTACGCTGAGTGTGCCCATGAAAACGGGGGCCTGCTGGAACTAGCCCTGCTTTCCCATTTTGAGGGCTGCATTCAGGCCTTCCTTGAAGCTACCTGACATTCCCGGCTCCCGACAGGCCAGTGAGCCCTGGAAGAATGCTTCGGGGAAAATTATGAGTTTGCTCTCTCTAAACCAGGGGCTTCCGTGGCCACGGCGGCGGTCCGCATGACAGGCTCTAGAGCGAAAGGGAACCTCGACGTGAGAACTCGCCTCCAGGTTACACCCTGAGTAGCCGTGCAGAAAGGTAGGCATGCAGCTGTTTCCATGAGTTCTCAGTCGCTTATGTGCTTTATTTTAAAGGAAGTACGCGTCCAGGGACTCCTAGGCCCCAGGGGTGTGCATCGTTTTCCCTCCGAGGTCACTGAGTGCCTCCAGACACCTGTGGGCCTCAGAGCAACGTCGAGGTCCATTGGTTGATCCCCCGGAGGACCTCTGTGGCTGCCGAGTGCTGGGCAGCAACACACTGCGCGTTCCTTGAGCAGCGCTACATCTCCAGAGCCCTCGAACGCCCTCAGGACAACATGGCTGGTGAGTGCGAAGTGCCCAGGAAGACTGTGTCATGGCCCTTGTGTGAGCTGCCGTCAGAGAACACTGTGCTTGCAACACTGCGAGGCCCGCCCTCGTACCTGAAGTCACTCTGCTCGAGGAGAAAGTCAGCATCTTAGCACGCTGTGTCGCTACCGGCACACCCAGCATGAACCCATGCCTGGAAGTAAGGCCCTGATTCGCCGTGCAGAAGCGCAGGCGTGTTGCAGCTTCCAGGATGCGGTGGCCTCTGCTCTGCATGCCTTTATCGGCAGCAGAGCTTTCTGGACACCTGCTAGGCTAGCCGGGGCACCGTGCTCCCGGAAGGAACACTAAGTACCCCCAGGTGCACCTGGGTCTGCTAAGCAACATCCAGGCCCGTAGCCCTTCAGAGCCCCCTCTGTGCACGCTGAGCGTAGGGAAACACACTGCCCTCTCCTTCGGAGAAGCTTAGTTTCCCCTGCACTCGCACACGTTCGCGAACACCGTTCTGGCACGTCCCTGTTGGCGCGAAGGTCTTACGCGGTGCCCTAATCGGAGCTGCTCTCAGAGGAGCCCTCGTCTTCGCATTCCATCCAGGACCTCCTTACTGAAGTCACCGTGCCTCCTAGAGGACGGTGGCTTGGGTTCTTACTGCACTTTAAGTCCTGTTCCTTCTGTGGCACTGCAGGCAGCCCCAGGCCCAGAGAAGCAGCTCCGGCGTTCCTCGGTTGAGACAGTTCGCTGGATGCGGGACTCCCTACTTCCATAAGTTGATTCAGGGAAGGAAACGCAGGGTAACCGGTGTCTCTTGGGACTCGTTAGAAGCCACAGGGATGTACGCTGAGTGTGCCCATGAAAACGGGGGCCTGCTGGAACTAGCCCTGCTTTCCCATTTTGAGGGCTGCATTCATGCCTTCCTTGAAGCTACCTGACATTCCCGGCTCCCGACAGGCCAGTGAGCCCTGGAAGAATGCTTCGGGGAAAATTATGAGTTTGCTCTCTCTAAACCAGGGGCTTCCGTGGCCGCGGCGCCGGTCCGCATGACAGACTCTAGAGCGAAAGGGAACCTCGACGTGAGAACTCGCCTCCAGGTTAGACCCTGAGTAGCCGTGCAGAAAGGGAGGCATGCAGCTGTTTCCATGAGTTCTCAGTCGCTTATGTGCTTTATTTTAAAGGAAGTACGCGTCCGGGGACTCCTAGGCCCCACGGGTGGGCATCGTTTTCCCTCCGAGGTCACTGAGTGCCTCCAGACACCTGTGGGTCGGCGGAGCAACGTCGAGGTGCTTTGGTTTATCCCCCGGAGGACCTCTGTGCTTGCCGAGTGCTGGGCAGCAACACACTGCGCGTTCCTTGAGCAGCGCAGCATCTCCAGAGCCCTCGAACACCCTCAGGACAACATGGCTGGTGATTGCGAAGTGTCCAGGAAGACTCTGTCATGGCCCTTGTGTGAGCTGCCGTGAGAGAACACTGTGCTTGGAACACTGCGAGGCCCGCCCTCGTACCTGAAGTCACTCTGCTCGAGGAGAAAGTCAGCATCTTAGCACGCTGTGTCGCTACCGGCACACCCAGCATGAACCCATGCCTGGAAGTAAGGCCCTGATTCGCCGTGCAGAAGCGGAGGCGTGCTGCAGCTTCCAGGGGGTGGTAGCCTCTGCTCTGTATAGGTTTAACGGCAGCACAGCTTTCTGGACACCTGCGAGGCTAGCCGGGGCACCCTGCTCCCGGCAGGAACACTGAGCACCCCGAGGTTCACCTGGGTCTGCTAAGCAACATCCAGGCCCGTAGCCCTTCAGAGCCCCCTCTGTGCACGCCGAGCGTAGGGAAACGCACTGCACTCTCCTTTGGAGCAGCTTAGTTTCCCCTGCACTCGCACACGTTCGTGAACACCGTTCTGGCACGTCCCTGGTGGCACGGAGGTCTTACGCGGTGCCCTAATCGGAGCTGCCCTCAGAGGAGCCCTCGTCTTCGCGTTCCATCCAGGACGTCCTTACTGAAGTCACCGTGCCTCCTAGAGGACGGTGGCTTGGGTTCTTACTGCACTTTAAGTCCTGTTCCTCCTGTGGCACTGCAGGCAGGCCCAGGCCCAGAGGAGCAGCTCCGGCGTTCCTCGGTTAAGACAGTTCGCTGGATGCGGGACTCCCTACTTCCATAAGTTGATTCAGGGAAGGAAACGCAGGGTAACCGGTGTCTCTTGGGACTCGTTAGAAGCCACAGGGATGTACGCTGAGTGTGCCCATGAAAACGGGGGCCTGCTGGAACTAGCCCTGCTTTCCCATTTTGAGGGCTGCATTCATGCCTTCCTTGAAGCTACCTGACATTCCCGGCTCCCGACAGGCCCGTGAGCCCTGGAAGAATGCTTCGGGGAAAATTATGAGTTTGCTCTCTCTAAACCAGGGGCTTCTGTGGCCGCGGCGGCGGTCCGCATGACAGACTCTAGAGCGAAAGGGAACCTCGACGTGAGAACTCGCCTCCTGCTTAGGCCCTGAGTAGCTGTGCAGAAAGGGAGGCATGCAGCTGTTTCCATGAGTTCTCAGTCGCTTATGTGCTTTATTTTAAAGGAAGTACGCGTCCGGGGACTCCTGGGCCCCACGGGTGTGCATCGTTTTCCCTCCGAGGTCACTGAGTGCCTCCAGACACCTGTGGGCCTCAGAGCAACGTCGAGGTCCATTGGTTGATCCCCCGGAGGACCTCTGTGGTTGCCGAGTGCTGGGCAGCAACACACTGCGCGTTCCTTGAGCAGCGCTACATCTCCAGAGCCCTCGAACGCCCTCAGGACAACATGGCTGGTGAGTGCGAAGTGCCCAGGAAGACTGTGTCATGGCCCTTGTGTGAGCTGCCGTCAGAGAACACTGTGCTTGGAACACTGCGAGGCCCGCCCTCGTACCTGAAGTCACTCTGCTCGAGGAGAAAGTCAGCATCTTAGCACGCTGTGTCGCTACCGGCACACCCAGCATGAACCCATGCCTGGAAGTAAGGCCCTGATTCGCCGTGCAGAAGCGGAGGCGTGCTGCAGCTTCCAGGAGGCGGTGACATCTGCTCTGCATGCCTTTATCGGCAGCACAGATTTCTGGACACCTGCTAGGCTAGCCGGGGCACCGTGCTCCCGGCAAGAACACTAAGTACCCCCAGGTGCACCTGGGTCTGCTAAGCATCATCCAGGACCGTAGCCCTTGAGAGCCCCCTCTGTGCACGATGACCGTAGGGAAACACACTGCCCTCTCCTTCGGAGAAGCGTAGTTTCCCCTGCACTCGCACACGTTCGCGAACACCGTTCTGGCACGTCCCTGGTGGCGCGGAGGTCTTACGCGGTGCCCTAATCGGAGCTGCCCTCAGAGGAGCCCTCGTCTTCGCGTTCCATCCAGGACCTCCTGACTGAAGTCACCGTGCCTCCTAGAGGACGGTGGCTTGGGTTCTTACTGCACTTTAAGTCCTTTTCCTTCTGTGGCACTGCAGGCAGCCCCAGGCCCAGAGGAGCAGCTCCGGTGTTCCTCGGTTGAGACAGTTCGCTGGATGCGGGACTCCGTACTTCCATAATTTGATTCAGGGAAGGAAACGCAGGGTAACTGGTGTCTCTTGGGACTCGTTAGAAGCCACAGGGATGTACGCTGAGTGTGCCCATGAAAACGGGGGCCTGGTGGAACTAGCCCTGCTTTCCCATTTTGAGGGCTGCATTCATGCCTGCCTTGAAGCTACCTGACATTCCCGGCTCCCGACAGGCCAGTGAGCCCTGGAAGAATGCTTCGGGGAAAATTATGAGTTTGCTCTCTCTAAACCAGGGGCTTCCGTGGCCGCGGCAGCGGTCCGCATGACAGACTCTAGAGCGAAAGGGAACCTCGACGTGAGAACTGGCCTCCTGCTTAGGCCCTGAGTAGCTGTGCAGAAAGGGAGGCATGCAGATGTTTACATGAGTTCTCAGTCGCTTATGTGCTTTATTTTAAAGGAAGTACACGTCCGGGGACTCCTAGGCCCCATGGGTGTGCATCGTTTTCACTCCGAGGTCACTGAGTGCCTCCAGACACCTGTGGGCCTCAGAGCAACGTCGAGATCCATTTGTTGATCCCCCGGGTGACCTCTGTGCCTGCTGAGTGCTGGGCAGCAACACACTGCGTGTTCCTTGAGCAGCGCTACATCTCCAGAACCCTCGAACGCACTCAGGACAACATGGCTGGTGAGTGCGAAGTGCCCAGGAAGACTCTGTCATGGCCCTTGTGTGAGCTGCCGTGAGAGAACACTGTGCTTGGAACACTGCGAGGCGCGCCCTCGTACCTGAAGTCACTCTGCTCGAGGAGAAAGTCAGCATCTTAGCACGCTGTGTAGCTACTGGCACATCTAGCATGAACCCATGCCTGGAAGTAATGCCCTGATTCGCCGTGCAGAAGCGGAGGCGTGCTGCAGCTTCCAGGAGTCGGTGGCCTCTGCTCTGCATGCCTTTAGCGGCAGCACAGCTTTCTGGACACCTGCGAGGCTAGCCGGGGCACCCTGCTCCCGGCAGGAACACTGAGTACCCCAAAGTGCACCTGGGTCTGCTAAGCAACATCCAGGCCCGGAGCCCTTCAGATCCCCCTCTGTGCACGCCGAGCGTACGGAAACGCACTGCACTCTCCTTTGGAGCAGCTTAGTTTCCCCTGCACTCGCACACGTTCGCGAACACCATTCTGGCACGTCCCTGGTGGCGCGGAGGTCTTATGCGGTGCCCTAATCGGAGCTGCCCTCAGAGGAGCCCTCGTCTTCGCGTTCCATCCAGGACCTCCTGACTGAAGTCACCGTGCCTCCTAGAGGACGGTGGCTTGGGTTCTTACTGCACTTTAAGTCCTGTTCCTTCTGTGGCACTGCAGGCAGCCCCAGGCCCAGAGGAGCAGCTCCGGCGTTCCTCGGTTGAGACAGTTCGCTGGATGCGGGACTCCCTACTTCCATAAGTTGATTCAGGGAAGGAAACGCAGGGTAACCGGTGTCTCTTGGGACTCGTTAGAAGCCACAGGGATGTACGCTGAGTGTGCCCATGAAAACGGGGGCCTGCTGGAACTAGCCCTGCTTTCCCATTTTGAGGGCTGCATTCAGGCCTTCCTTGAAGCTACCTGACATTCCCGGCTCCTGACAGGCCAGTGAGCCCTGGAAGAATGCTTCGGGGAAAATTATGAGTTTGCTCTCTCTAAACCAGGGGCTTCCGTGGCCACGGCGGCGGTCCGCATGACAGACTCTAGAGCGAAAGGGAACCTCGACGTGAGAACTCGCCTCCAGGTTAGACCCTGAGTAGCCGTGCAGAAAGGGAGGCATGCAGCTGTTTCCATGAGTTCTCAGTCGCTTATGTGCTTTATTTTAAAAGAAGTACGCGTCCGGGGCCTCCTAGGCACCACGGGTGTGCATCGTTTTCCCTCCAAGGTCACTGAGTGCCTCCAGACACCTGTGGGCCTCAGAGCAACGTCGAGGTGCATTGGTTGATCCCCTGGAGCACCTCTGTGCCTGCCGAGTGCTGGGCAGCAACACACTGCGCGTTCCTTGAGCAGCGCTACATCTCCAGAGCCCTCGAACGCCCTCAGGACAACATGGCTGGTGAGTGCGAAGTGCCCAGGAAGACTCTGTCATGACCCTTGTGTGAGTTGCCGTGAGAGAACACTGTGCTTGGAACACTGCGAGGCCCACCCTCGTACCTGAAGTCACTCTGCTCGAGGAGAAAGTTAGCATCTTAGCACGCTGTGTCACCACCGGCACACCCAGCATGAACCCATGGCTGGAAGTAAGGCCCTGATTCGCCGTGCAGAAGCGGAGGCGTGCGGCAGCTTCCAGGAGGCGGTGGCCTCTGTTCTGCATGCCTTTAACGGCAGCACAGCTTTCTGGACACCTGGGAGTCTAGCCGGGGCACCGTGCTCTCGGCAGGAACACTGAGTACCCCCAGGTGCACCTGGGTCTGCTAAGCAACATCCAGGCCCGTAGCCCTTCAGAGACCCCTCTGTGCACTGCGAGCATAGGGAAACGCACTGCCCTCTCCTTTGGAGCAGCTTAGTTTCCTCCGCACATGCACACGTTCGCGAACAACGTTCTGGCACGTCCACGTGATGCGGAGTCTTCCGCGGTGTCCTAATCGGAGCTGCCCTCGGAGGAGCCCTCATCTTCGCGTTCCATCCAGGACCTCCTGGCTCAAGTCACCCTACCTCGTAGAGGACGGCAGCTTGGGTTCTTACTGTACTTTAAGTCCTGTTCTTTCTGTGGCACTGCAGGCAGCCCCAGGCCCAGAGGAGCAGCTCCGGCGTTCCTCGGTTGAGACAGTTCACTGGATGCGGGACTCCCTACTTCCATAAGTTGATTCAGAGAAGGAAACGTAGGGTAACCAGTGTCTCTTGGGACTCGTTAGAAGCCACAGGGATGTACGCTGAATGTTCCCATGAAAACGGGGGCCTGCTGGAACTAGCCCTGCTTTCCCATTTTGAGGGCTGCATTCATGCCTGCCTTGAAGCTACCTGACATTCCCGGCTCCCGACAGACCAGTGAGCCCTGGAAGAATGCTTCGGGGAAAATTATGAGTTTGCTCTCTCTAAAGCAGGGGCTTACGTGGCCGCGGCGGCGGTCCACATGACAGACTCTAGAGCGAAAGGGAACCTCGACGTGAGAACTCGCCTCCAGGTTAGGCCCTGAGTAGCCGTGCAGAAAGGGAGGCATGCAGCTGTTTCCATGAGTTCTCAGTCGCTTATGTGCTTTATTTTAAAGGAAGTACACGTCCGGGGACTCCTGGGCCCCACGGGTGTGCATCGTTTTCCCTCCGAGGTCACTGAGTGCCTCCAGACACCTGTGGGCCTCAGAGCAACGTCGAGGTCCATTTGTTGATCCCCCGGGTGACCTCTGTGCCTGCTGAGTGCTGGGCAGCAACACACTGCGCGTTCCTTGAGCAGCGCTACATCTCCAGAACCCTCGAACGCACTCAGGACAACATGGCTGGTGAGTGCGAAGTGCCCAGGAAGACTCTGTCATGGCCCTTGTGTGAGCTGCCGTGAGAGAACACTGTGCTTGGAACACTGCGAGGCGCGCCCTCGTACCTGAAGTCACTCTGCTCGAGGAGAAAGTCAGCATCTTAGCACGCTGTGTAGCTACTGGCACATCCAGCATGAACCCATGCCTGGAAGTAATGCCCTGATTCGCCGTGCAGAAGCGGAGGCGTGCTGCAGCTTCCAGGAGTCGGTGGCCTCTGCTTTGCATGCCTTTAGCGGCAGCACAGCTTTCTGGACACCTGCGAGGCTAGCCGGGGCACCCTGCTCCCGGCAGGAACACTGAGTACCCCAAAGTGCACCTGGGTCTGCTAAGCAACATCCAGGCCCGTAGCCCTTCAGATCCCCCTCTGTGCACGCCGAGCGTACGGAAACGCACTGCACTCTCCTTTGGAGCAGCTTAGTTTCCCCTGCACTCGCACACGTTCGCGAACACCATTCTGGCACGTCCCTGGTGGCGCAGAGGTCTTATGCGGTGCCCTAATCGGAGCTGCCCTCAGAGGAGCCCTCGTCTTCGCGTTCCATCCAGGACCTCCTTACTGAAGTCACCGTGCCTCCTAGAGGACGGTGGCTTGGGTTCTTACTGCACTTTAAGTCCTGTTCCTTCTGTGGCACTGCAGGCAGCCCCAGGCCCAGAGGAGCAGCTCCGGCGTTCCTCGGTTGAGACAGTTCGCTGGATGCAGGACTCCCTACTTCCATAAGTTGATTCAGGGAAGGAAACGCAGGGTAACCGGTGTCTCTTGGGACTCGTTAGAAGCCACAGGGATGTACGCTGAGTGTGCCCATGAAAACGGGGGCCTGCTGGAACTAGCCCTGCTTTCCCATTTTGAGGGCTGCATTCAGGTCTTCCTTGAAGCTACCTGACATTCCCGGCTCCCGACAGGCCAGTGAGCCCTGGAAGAATGCTTCGGGGAAAATTATGAGTTTGCTCTCTCTAAACCAGGGGCTTCCGTGGCCACGGCGGCGGTCCGCATGACAGACTCTAGAGCGAAAGGGAACCTCGACGTGAGAACTCGCCTCCAGGTTAGACCCTGAGTAGCCGTGCAGAAAGGGAGGCATGCAGCTGTTTCCATGAGTTCTCAGTCGCTTATGTGCTTTATTTTAAAAGAAGTACGCGTCCGGGGCCTCCTAGGCACCACGGGTGTGCATCGTTTTCCCTCCGAGGTCACTGAGTGCCTCCAGACACCTGTGGGCCTCAGAGCAACGTCGAGGTGCATTGGTTGATCCCCTGGAGCACCTCTGTGCCTGCCGAGTGCTGGGCAGCAACACACTGCGCGTTCCTTGAGCAGCGCTACATCTCCAGAGCCCTCGAACGCCCTCAGGACAACATGGCTGGTGAGTGCGAAGTGCCCAGGAAGACTCTGTCATGACCCTTGTGTGAGTTGCCGTGAGAGAACACTGTGCTTGGAACACTGCGAGGCCCACCCTCGTACCTGAAGTCACTCTGCTCGAGGAGAAAGTTAGCATCTTAGCACGCTGTGTCACCACCGGCACACCCAGCATGAACCCATGGCTGGAAGTAAGGCCCTGATTCACCGTGCAGAAGCGGAGGCGTGCGGCAGCTTCCAGGAGGCGGTGGCCTCTGTTCTGCATGCCTTTAACGGCAGCACAGCTTTCTGGACACCTGGGAGTCTAGCCGGGGCACCGTGCTCTCGGCAGGAACACTGAGTACCCCCAGGTGCACCTGGGTCTGCTAAGCAACATCCAGGCCCGTAGCCCTTCAGAGACCCCTCTGTGCACTGCGAGCATAGGGAAACGCACTGCCCTCTCCTTTGGAGCAGCTTAGTTTCCTCCGCACACGCACACGTTCGCGAACAACGTTCTGGCACGTCCACGTGATGCGGAGTCTTCCGCGGTGTCCTAATCGGAGCTGCCCTCGGAGGAGCCCTCATCTTCGCGTTCCATCCAGGACCTCCTGGCTGAAGTCACCGTGCCTCCTAGAGGACGGTGGCTTGGGTTCTTACTGCACTTTAAGTCCTGTTCTTTCTGTGGCACTGCAGGCAGCCCCAGGCCCAGAGGAGCAGCTCCGGCGTTCCTCGGTTGAGACAGTTCGCTGGATGCGGGACTCCCTACTTCCATAAGTTGATTCAGGGAAGGAAACGCAGGGTAACCGGTGTCTCTTGGGACTCGTTAGAAGCCACAGGGATGTACGCTGAGTGTGCCCATGAAAACGGGGGCCTGCTGGAACTAGCCCTGCTTTCCCATTTTGAAGGCTGCATTCATGCCTGCCTTGAAGCTACCTGACATTCCCGGCTCCCGACAGGCCAGTGAGCCCTGGAAGAATGCTTCGGGGAAAATTATGAGTTTGCTCTCTCTAAAGCAGGGGCTTACGTGGCCGCGGCGGCGGTCCACATGACAGACTCTAGAGCGAAAGGGAACCTCGACGTGAGAACTCGCCTCCAGGTTAGGCCCTGAGTAGCCGTGCAGAAAGGGAGGCATGCAGCTGTTTCCATGAGTTCTCAGTCGCTTATGTGCTTTTTTTTAAAGGAAATACACGTCCGGGGACTCCTGGGCCCCACGGGTGTGCATCGTTTTCCCTCCGAGGTCACTGAGTGCCTCCAGACACCTGTGGGCCTCAGAGCAACGTCGAGGTCCATTTGTTGATCCCCCGGGTGACCTCTGTGCCTGCTGAGTGCTGGGCAGCAACACACTGCGCGTTCCTTGAGCAGCGCTACATCTCCAGAACCCTCGAACGCACTCAGGACAACATGGCTGGTGAGTGCGAAGTGCCCAGGAAGACTCTGTCATGGCCCTTGTGTGAGCTGCCGTGAGAGAACACTGTGCTTGGAACACTGCGAGGCGCGCCCTCGTACCTGAAGTCACTCTGCTCGAGGAGAAAGTCAGCATCTTAGCACGCTGTGTAGCTACTGGCACATCCAGCATGAACCCATGCCTGGAAGTAATGCCCTGATTCGCCGTGCAGAAGCGGAGGCGTGCTGCAGCTTCCAGGAGTCGGTGGCCTCTGCTCTGCATGCCTTTAGCGGCAGCACAGCTTTCTGGACACCTGCGAGGCTAGCCGGGGCACCCTGCTCCCGGCAGGAACACTGAGTACCCCAAAGTGCACCTGGGTCTGCTAAGCAACATCCAGTTCCGTAGCCCTTCAGAGCCCTCTCTGTGCACTGTGAGCGTAGGGAAACACACTGCCCTCTCCATCTGAGCAGCTTAATTTCCCCTGCACTCGCACACGTTCGTGAACACCGTTCTGGCACGTCCCAGGTGGCGCGGAGGTCTTACGCGGTGCCCTAATCGGAGCTGCCCTCAGAGGAGCCCTCGTCTTCGCGTTCCATCCAGGACCTCCTGACTGAAGTCACCGTGCCTCCTATAGGACGGTGGCTTGGGTTCTTACTGCACTTTAAGTCCTGTTCCTTCTGTGGCACTGCAGGCAGCCCCAGGCCCAGAGGAGCAGCTCCGGCGTTCCTCGGTTGAGACAGTTCGCTGGATGCCGGACTCCCTACTTCCATAAGTTGATTCAGGGAAGGAAACGCAGGGTAACCGGTGTCTCTTGGGACTCGTTAGAAGCCACAGGGATGTACGCTGAGTGTGCCCATGAAAACGGGGGCCTGCTGGAACTAGCCCTGCTTTCCCATTTTGAGGGCTGCATTCATGCCTGCCTTGAAGCTACCTGACATTTCCGGCTCCCGACAGGCCAGTGAGCCCTGGAAGAATGCTTCGGGGAAAATTATGAGTTTGCTCTCTCTAAACCAGGGGCTTCCGTGGCCGCGGCGGCGGTCCGCATGACAGACTCTAGAGCGAAAGGGAACCTCGACGTGAGAACTCGCCTCCTGCTTAGGTCCTGAGTAGCTGTGCAGAAAGGGAGGCATGCAGCTGTTTCCATGAGTTCTCAGTCGCTTATGTGCTTTATTTTAAAGGAAGTACGCGTCCGGGGACTCCTGGGCCCCACGGGTGTGCATCGTTTTCCCTCCGAGGTCACTGAGTGCCTCCAGACACCTGTGGGCCTCAGAGCAATGTCGAGGTGCATTGGTTTATCCCCTGGAGCACCTCTGTGCCTGCCGAGTGCTGGGCAGCAACACACTGCGCGTTCCTTGAGCAGCGCTACATCTCCAGAGCCCTCGAACGCCCTCAGGACAACATGGCTGGTGAGTGCGAAGTGCCCAGGAAGACTCTGTCATGACCCTTGTGTGAGTTGCCGTGAGAGAACACTGTGCTTGGAACACTGCGAGGCCCACCCTCGTACCTGAAGTCACTCTACTCGAGGAGAAAGTTAGCATCTTAGCACGCTGTGTCACCACCGGCACACCCAGCATGAACCCATGCCTGGAAGTAAGGCCCTGATTTGCCGTGCAGAAGCGGAGGCGTGCTGCAGCTTCCAGGAGGCGGTGGCCTCTGCTCTGCATGCCTTTAACGGCAGCACAGCTTTCTGGACACCTGCGAGGCTAGCCGGGGCACCCTGCTCACAGCAGGAACCCTGAGTACCCCCAGGTGCACCTGGGTCTGCTAAGCAACATCCAGGCCCGTAGCCCTTCAGAGCCCCCCTCTGTGCACGCCGAGCGTAGGGAAACGCACTGCACTCTCCTTTGGAGCAGCTTAATTTCCCCTGCACTCGCACACGTTCGCGAACACCATTCTGGCACGTCCCTGGTGGCGCGGAGGTCTTATGCGGTGCCCTAATCGGAGCTGCCCTCAGAGGAGTCCTCGTCTTCGCGTTCCATCCAGGACCTCCTTACTGAAGTCACCGTGCCTCCTAGAGGACGGTGGCTTGGGTTCTTACTGCACTTTAAGTCCTGTTCCTTCTGTGGCACTGCAGGCAGCCCCAGGCCCAGAGGAACAGCTCCGGCGTTCCTCGGTTGAGACAGTTCGCTGGATGTGGGACTCCCTACTTCCATAAGTTGATTCAGGGAAGGAAACGCAGGGTAACCGGTGTCTCTTGGGACTCGTTAGAAGCCACAGGGATGTACGCTGAGTGTGCCCATGAAAACGGGGGCCTGCTGGAACTAGCCCTGCTTTCCCATTTCGAGGGCTGCATTCAGGCCTTCCTTGAAGCTACCTGACATTCCCGGCTCCCGACAGGCCAGTGAGCCCTGGAAGAATGCTTCGGGGAAAATTATGAGTTTGCTCTCTCTAAACCAGGGGCTTCCGTGGCCACGGCGGCGGTCCGCATGACAGACTCTAGAGCGAAAGGGAACCTCGACGTGAGAACTCGCCTCCAGGTTAGACCCTGAGTAGCCGTGCAGAAAGGGAGGCATGCAGCTGTTTCCATGAGTTCTCAGTCGCTTATGTGCTTTATTTTAAAGAAAGTACGCGTCCGGGGACTCCTGGGCCCCACGGGTGTGCATCGTTTTCCCTCCGAGGTCACTGAGTGCCTCCAGACAACTGTGGGCCTCAGAGCAATGTCGAGGTGCATTGGTTTATCCCCTGGAGCACCTCTGTGCCTGCCGAGTGCTGGGCAGCAACACACTGCGCGTTCCTTGAGCAGCGCTACATCTCCAGAGCCCTCGAACGCCCTCAGGACAACATGGCTGGTGAGTGCGAAGTGCCCAGGAAGACTCTGTCATGGCCCTTGTGTGAGCTGCCATGAGAGAACACTGTGCTTGGAACACTACGAGGCCCGCCCTTGTACCTGAAGTCACTCTGCTCGAGGAGAAAGTCAGCATCTTAGCACGCTGTGTCGCTACCGGCACACCCAGCATGAACCCATGCCTGGAAGTAATGCCCTGATTTGCCGTGCAGAAGCGGAGGCGTGCTGCAGCTTCCAGGAGTCGGTGGCCTCTGCTCTGCATGCCTTTAGCAGCAGCACAGCTTTCTGGACACCTGCGAGGCTAGCCGGGGCACCCTGCTCCCGGCAGGAACACTGAGTACCCCAAAGTGCACCTGGGTCTGCTAAGCAACATCCAGGCCCGTAGCCCTTCAGAGACCCCTCTGTGCACTGCGAGCGTAGGGAAACACACTGCCCTCTCCATCGGAGCAGCTTAATTTCCCCTGCACTCGCACACGTTCGTGAACACCGTTCTGGCACGTCCCAGGGAGCGCGGAGGTCTTACGCGGTGTCCTAATCGGAGATGCCTTCGGAGGAGCCGTCGTCTTCGCGTTCCATCCAGGACCTCCTGGCTGAAGTCACGGTGCCTCCTAGAGGATGGCGGCTTGGGTTCTTACTGCACTTTAAGTCCTGTTCCTTCTGTGGCACTGCAGGCAGCCCCAGGCCCAGAGGAGCAGCTCCGGCGTTCCTCGGTTGAGACAGTTCGCTGGATGCGGGACTCCCTACTTCCATAAGTTGATTCAGGGAAGGAAACGCAGGGTAACCGGTGTCTCTTGGGACTCGTTAGAAGCCACAGGGATGTAGGCTGAGTGTGCCCATGAAAACGGGGGCCTGCTTGAACTAGCCCTGCTTTCCCATTTTGAGGGTTGCATTCATGCCTGCCTTGAAGCTACCTGACATTCCCGGCTCCCGACAGGCCAGTGAGCCCTGGAAGAATGCTTCGGGGAAAATTATGAGTTTGCTCTCTCTAAACCAGGGGCTTCCGTGGCTGCGGCGGCGGTCCGCATGACAGACTCTAGAGCGAAAGGGAACCTCGACGTGAGAACTCGCCTCCTGCTTAGGCCCTGAGTAGCTGTGCAGAAAGGGAGGCATGCAGCTGTTTCCATGAGTTCTCAGTCGCTTATGTGCTTTATTTTAAAGGAAGTACGCGTCCGGGAACTCGTAGGCCCCACGGGTGTGCATCGTTTTACCTCCGAGGTCACTGAGTGCCTCCAGACACCTGTGGCCTCAGAGCAACGTCGAGGTCCATTGGTTGATCCCCCGGAGGACCTCTGTGGCTGCCGAGTGCTGGGCAGCAACACACTGCGTGTTCCTTGAGCAGCGCTATATCTCCAGAGCCCTCGAACGCCCTCAGGACAACATGGCTGGTGAGTGCGAAGTGCCCAGGAAGACTCTGTCATGGCCCTTGTGTGAGCTGCCGTGAGAGAACACTGTGCTTGGAACACTGCGAGGCGCGCCCTCGTACCTGAAGTCACTCTGCTCGAGGAGAAAGTCAGCATCTTAGCACGCTGTGTAGCTACTGGCACATCCAGCATGAACCCATGCCTGGAAGTAAGGCCCTGATTCGCCGTGCAGAAGCGGAGGCGTGCTGCAGCTTCCAGGAGTTGGTGGCCTCTGCTCTGCATGCCTTTAGCGGCAGCACAGCTTTCTGGACACCTGCGAGGCTAGCCGGGGCACCCTGCTCCCGGCAGGAACCCTGAGTACCCCCAGGTGCACCTGGGTCTGCTAAGCAACATCCAGGCCCGTAGCCCTTCAGAGCCCCCTCTGTGCACGCCGAGCGTAGGGAAACGCCATGCACTCTCCTTTGGAGCAGCTTAGTTTCCCCTGCACTCGCACACGTTCGCGAACACCATTCTGGCACGTCCCTGGTGGCGCGGAGGTCTTATGCGGTGCCCTAATCGGAGCTGCCCTCAGAGGAGCCCTCGTCTTCGCGTTCCATCCAGGACATCCTTACTGAAGTCACCGTGCCTCCTAGAGGACGGTGGCTTGGGTTCTTACTGCACTTTAAGTCCTGTTCCTTCTGTGGCACTGCAGGCAGCCCCAGGCCCAGAGGAACAGCTCCGGCGTTCCTCGGTTGAGACAGTTCGCTGGATGTGGGACTCCCTACTTCCATAAGTTGATTCAGGGAAGGAAACGCAGGGTAACCGGTGTCTCTTGGGACTCGTTAGAAGCCACAGGGATGTACGCTGAGTGTGCCCATGAAAACGGAGGCCTGCTGGAACTAGCCCTGCTTTCCCATTTCGAGGGCTGCATTCAGGCCTTCCTTGAAGCTACCTGACATTCCCGGCTCCCGACAGGCCAGTGAGCCCTGGAAGAATGCTTCGGGGAAAATTATGAGTTTGCTCTCTCTAAACCAGGGGCTTCCGTGGCCACGGCGGCGGTCCGCATGACAGACTCTAGAGCGAAAGGGAACCTCGACGTGAGAACTCGCCTCCAGGTGAGACCCTGAGTAGCCGTGCAGAAAGGGAGGCATGCAGCTGTTTCCATGAGTTCTCAGTCGCTTATGTGCTTTATTTTAATGGAAGTACGCGTCCGGGGACTCCTGGGCCCCACGGGTGTGCATCGTTTTCCCTCCGAGGTCACTGAGTGCCTCCAGAAACCTGTGGGCCTCAGAGCAATGTCGAGGTGCATTGGTTTATCCCCTGGAGCACCTCTGTGCCTGCCGAGTGCTGGGCAGCAACACACTGCGCGTTCCTTGAGCAGCGCTACATCTCCAGAGCCCTCGAACGCCCTCAGGACATCATGGCTGGTGAGTGCGAAGTGCCCAGGAAGACTCTGTCATGACCCTTGTGTGAGTTGCCGTGAGAGAACACTGTGCTTGGAACACTGCGAGGCCCACCCTCGTACCTGAAGTCACTCTACTCGAGGAGAAAGTTAGCATCTTAGCACGCTGTGTCACCACCGGCACACCCAGCATGAACCCATGCCTGGAAGTAAGGCCCTGATTTGCCGTGCAGAAGCGGAGGCGTGCTGCAGCTTCCAGGAGGCGGTGGCCTCTGCTCTGCATGCCTTTAACGGCAGCACAGCTTTCTGGACACCTGCGAGGCTAGCCGGGGCACCCTGCTCACAGCAGGAACCCTGAGTACCCCCAGGTGCACCTGGGTCTGCTAAGCAACATCCAGGCCCGTAGCCCTTCAGAGCCCCCCTCTGTGCACGCCGAGCGTAGGGAAACGCACTGCACTCTCCTTTGGAGCAGCTTAATTTCCCCTGCACTCGCACACGTTCGCGAACACCATTCTGGCACGTCCCTGGTGGCGCGGAGGTCTTATGCGGTGCCCTAATCGGAGCTGCCCTCAGAGGAGTCCTCGTCTTCGCGTTCCATCCAGGACCTCCTTACTGAAGTCACCGTGCCTCCTAGAGGACGGTGGCTTGGGTTCTTACTGCACTTTAAGTCCTGTTCCTTCTGTGGCACTGCAGGCAGCCCCAGGCCCAGAGGAACAGCTCCGGCGTTCCTCGGTTGAGACAGTTCGCTGGATGTGGGACTCCCTACTTCCATAAGTTGATTCAGGGAAGGAAACGCAGGGTAACCGGTGTCTCTTGTGACTCGTTAGAAGCCACAGGGATGTACGCTGAGTGTGCCCATGAAAACGGGGGCCTGCTGGAACTAGCCCTGCTTTCCCATTTCGAGGGCTGCATTCAGGCCTTCCTTGAAGCTACCTGACATTCCCGGCTCCCGACAGGCCAGTGAGCCCTGAAAGAATGCTTCGGGGAAAATTATGAGTTTGCTCTCTCTAAACCAGGGGCTTCCGTGGCCACGGCGGCGGTCCGCATGACAGACTCTAGAGCGAAAGGGAACCTCGACGTGAGAACTCGCCTCCAGGTTAGACCCTGAGTAGCCGTGCAGAAAGGGAGGCATGCAGCTGTTTCCATGAGTTCTCAGTCGCTTATGTGCTTTATTTTAAAGAAAGTACGCGTCCGGGGACTCCTGGGCCCCACGGGTGTGCATCGTTTTCCCTCCGAGGTCACTGAGTGCCTCCAGACACCTGTGGGCCTCAGAGCAATGTCGAGGTGCATTGGTTTATCCCCTGGAGCACCTCTGTGCCTGCCGAGTGCTGGGCAGCAACACACTGCGCGTTCCTTGAGCAGCGCTACATCTCCAGAGCCCTCGAACGCCCTCAGGACAACATGGCTGGTGAGTGCGAAGTGCCCAGGAAGACTCTGTCATGGCCCTTGTGTGAGCTGCCGTGAGAGAACACTGTGCTTGGAACACTACGAGGCCCGCCCTTGTACCTGAAGTCACTCTGCTCGAGGAGAAAGTCAGCATCTTAGCACGCTGTGTCGCTACCGGCACACCCAGCATGAACCCATGCCTGGAAGTAATGCCCTGATTTGCCGTGCAGAAGCGGAGGCGTGCTGCAGCTTCCAGGAGTCGGTGGCCTCTGCTCTGCATGCCTTTAGCAGCAGCACAGCTTTCTGGACACCTGCGAGGCTAGCCGGGGCACCCTGCTCCCGGCAGGAACACTGAGTACCCCAAAGTGCACCTGGGTCTGCTAAGCAACATCCAGGCCCGTAGCCCTTCAGAGACCCCTCTGTGCACTGCGAGCGTAGGGAAACACACTGCCCTCTCCATCGGAGCAGCTTAATTTCCCCTGCACTCGCACACGTTCGTGAACACCGTTCTGGCACGTCCCAGGGAGCGCGGAGGTCTTACGCGGTGTCCTAATCGGAGATGCCTTCGGAGGAGCCGTCGTCTTCGCGTTCCATCCAGGACCTCCTGGCTGAAGTCACGGTGCCTCCTAGAGGATGGCGGCTTGGGTTCTTACTGCACTTTAAGTCCTGTTCCTTCTGTGGCACTGCAGGCAGCCCCAGGCCCAGAGGAGCAGCTCCGGCGTTCCTCGGTTGAGACAGTTCGCTGGATGCGGGACTCCCTACTTCCATAAGTTGATTCAGGGAAGGAAACGCAGGGTAACCGGTGTCTCTTGGGACTCGTTAGAAGCCACAGGGATGTAGGCTGAGTGTGCCCATGAAAACGGGGGCCTGCTTGAACTAGCCCTGCTTTCCCATTTTGAGGGTTGCATTCATGCCTGCCTTGAAGCTACCTGACATTCCCGGCTCCCGACAGGCCAGTGAGCCCTGGAAGAATGCTTCGGGGAAAATTATGAGTTTGCTCTCTCTAAACCAGGGGCTTCCGTGGCTGCGGCGGCGGTCCGCATGACAGACTCTAGAGCGAAAGGGAACCTCGACGTGAGAACTCGCCTCCTGCTTAGGCCCTGAGTAGCTGTGCAGAAAGGGAGGCATGCAGCTGTTTCCATGAGTTCTCAGTCGCTTATGTGCTTTATTTTAAAGGAAGTACGCGTCCGGGAACTCGTAGGCCCCACGGGTGTGCATCGTTTTACCTCCGAGGTCACTGAGTGCCTCCAGACACCTGTGGCCTCAGAGCAACGTCGAGGTCCATTGGTTGATCCCCCGGAGGACCTCTGTGGCTGCCGAGTGCAGGGCAGCAACACACTGCGTGTTCCTTGAGCAGCGCTATATCTCCAGAGCCCTCGAACGCCCTCAGGACAACATGGCTGGTGAGTGCGAAGTGCCCAGGAAGACTCTGTCATGGCCCTTGTGTGAGCTGCCGTGAGAGAACACTGTGCTTGGAACACTGCGAGGCCCGCCCTCGTACCTGAAGTCACTCTGCTCGAGGAGAAAGTCAGCATCTTAGCACGCTGTGTAGCTACTGGCACATCCAGCATGAACCCATGCCTGGAAGTAAGGCCCTGATTCGCCGTGCAGAAGCGGAGGCGTGCTGCAGCTTCCAGGATGCGGTGGCCTCTGCTCTGCATGCCTTTAGCGGCAGCACAGCTTTCTGGACACCTGCGAGGCTAGCCGGGGCACCCTGCTCCCGGCAGGAACCCTGAGTACCCCCAGGTGCACCTGGGTCTGCTAAGCAACATCCAGGCCCGTAGCCCTTCAGAGCCCCCTCTGTGCACGCCGAGCGTAGGGAAACGCCATGCACTCTCCTTTGGAGCAGCTTAGTTTCCCCTGCACTCGCACACGTTCGCGAACACCATTCTGGCACGTCCCTGGTGGCGCGGAGGTCTTATGCGGTGCCCTAATCGGAGCTGCCCTCAGAGGAGCCCTCGTCTTCGCGTTCCATCCAGGACATCCTTACTGAAGTCACCGTGCCTCCTAGAGGACGGTGGCTTGGGTTCTTACTGCACTTTAAGTCCTGTTCCTTCTGTGGCACTGCAGGCAGCCCCAGGCCCAGAGGAACAGCTCCGGCGTTCCTCGGTTGAGACAGTTCGCTGGATGTGGGACTCCCTACTTCCATAAGTTGATTCAGGGAAGGAAACGCAGGGTAACCGGTGTCTCTTGGGACTCGTTAGAAGCCACAGGGATGTACGCTGAGTGTGCCCATGAAAACGGAGGCCTGCTGGAACTAGCCCTGCTTTCCCATTTCGAGGGCTGCATTCAGGCCTTCCTTGAAGCTACCTGACATTCCCGGCTCCTGACAGGCCAGTGAGCCCTGGAAGAATGCTTCGGGGAAAATTATGAGTTTGCTCTCTCTAAACCAGGGGCTTCCGTGGCCACGGCGGCGGTCCGCATGACAGACTCTAGAGCGAAAGGGAACCTCGACGTGAGAACTCGCCTCCAGGTTAGACCCTGAGTAGCCGTGCAGAAAGGGAGGCATGCAGCTGTTTCCATGAGTTCTCAGTCGCTTATGTGCTTTATTTTAAAAGAAGTACGCGTCCGGGGACTCCTAGGCACCACGGGTGTGCATCGTTTTCCCTCCAAGGTCACTGAGTGCCTCCAGACACCTGTGGGCCTCAGAGCAATGTCGAGGTGCATTGGTTTATCCCCTGGAGCACCTCTGTGCCTGCCGAGTGCTGGGCAGCAACACACTGCGCGTTCCTTGAGCAGCGCTACATCTCCAGAGCCCTCGAACGCCCTCAGGACAACATGGCTGGTGAGTGCGAAGTGCCCAGGAAGACTCTGTCATGGCCCTTGTGTGAGCTGCCGTGAGAGAACACTGTGCTTGGAACACTACGAGGCCCGCCCTTGTACCTGAAGTCACTCTGCTCGAGGAGAAAGTCAGCATCTTAGCACGCTGTGTCGCTACCGGCACACCCAGCATGAACCCATGCCTGGAAGTAATGCCCTGATTCGCAGTGCAGAAGCGGAGGCGTGCTGCAGCTTCCAGGAGTCGGTGGCCTCTGCTCTGCATGCCTTTAGCAGCAGCACAGCTTTCTGGACACCTGCGAGGCTAGCCGGGGCACCCTGCTCCCGGCAGGAACACTGAGTACCCCAAAGTGCACCTGGGTCTGCTAAGCAACATCTAGGCCCGTAGCCCTTCAGAGCCCCCTCTGTGCACTGTGAGCGTAGGGAAACACACTGCCCTCTCCATCGGAGCAGCTTAATTTCCCCTGCACTCGCACACGTTCGTGAACACCGTTCTGGCACGTCCCAGGTGACGCGGAGGTCTTACGCGGTGCCCTAATCGGAGCTGCCCTCAGAGGAGCCCTCGTCTTCGCGTTCCATCCAGGACCTCCTGACTGAAGTCACCGTGCCTCCTAGAGGACGGTGGCTTGGGTCCTTACTGCACTTTAAGTCCTGTTCCTTCTGTGGCACTGCAGGCAGCCCCAGGCCCAGAGGAGCAGCTCCGGCGTTCCTCGGTTGAGACAGTTCGCTGGATGCGGGACTCCCTACTTCCATAAGTTGATTCAGGGAAGGAAACGCAGGGTAACCGGTGTCTCTTGGGACTCGTTAGAAGCCACAGGGATGTACGCTGAGTGTGCCCATGAAAACGGGGGCCTGCTGGAACTAGCCCTGCTTTCCCATTTTGAGGGCTGCATTCAGGCCTTCCTTGATGCTACCTGACATTCCCGGCTCCCGACAGGCCAGTGAGCCCTGGAAGAATGCTTCGGGGAAAATTATGAGTTTGCTCTCTCTAAACCAGGGGCTTCCGTGGCCACAGCAGCGGTCCGCATGACAGACTCTAGAGCGAAAGGGAACCTCGACGTGAGAACTCGCCTCCAGGTTACACCCTGAGTAGCCGTGCAGAAAGGGAGGCATGCAGCTGTTTCCATGAGTTCTCAGTCGCTTATGTGCTTTATTTTAAAAGAAGTACGCGTCCGGGGACTCCTAGGCACCACGGGTGTGCATCGTTTTCCCTCCAAGGTCACTGAGTGCCTCCAGACACCTGTGGGCCTCAGAGCAATGTCGAGGTGCATTGGTTTATCCCCTGGAGCACCTCTGTGCCTGCCGAGTGCTGGGCAGCAACACACTGCGCGTTCCTTGAGCAGCGCTACATCTCCAGAGCCCTCGAACGCCCTCAGGACAACATGGCTGGTGAGTGCGAAGTGCCCAGGAAGACTCTGTCATGACCCTTGTGTGAGTTGCCGTGAGAGAACACTGTGCTTGGAACACTGCGAGGCCCACCCTCGTACGTGAAGTCACTCTGCTCGAGGAGAAAGTTAGCATCTTAGCACGCTGTGTCACCACCGGCACACCCAGCATAAACCCATGCCTGGAAGTAAGGCCCTGATTCACCGTGCAGAAGCAGAGGCGTGCTGCATCTTCCAGGATGCGGTGGCCTCTGCTCTGCATGCCTTTAACGGCAGCACAGAATTCTGGACACCTGCGAGGCTAGCCGGGGCACCCTGCTCCCGGCAGGAACCCTGAGTACCCCCAGGTGCACCTGGGTCTGCTAAGCAACATCCAGGCCCGTAGCCCTTCAGAGCCCCCTCTGTGCACGCCGAGCGTAGGGAAACGCACTGCACTCTCCTTTGGAGCAGCTTAGTTTCCCCTGCACTCGCACACGTTCGCGAACACCATTCTGGCACGTCCCTGGTGGCGCGGAGGTCTTATGCGGTGCCCTAATCGGAGCTGCCCTCAGAGGATCCCTCGTCTTCGCGTTCCATCCAGGACCTCCTGACTGAAGTCACCGTGCCTCCTAGAGGACGGTGGCTTGGGTTCTTACTGCACTTTAAGTCCTGTTCCTTCTGTGGCACTGCAGGCAGCCCCAGGCCCAGAGGAGCAGCTCCGGCATTCCTCGGTTGAGACAGTTCGCTGGATGCGGGACTCCCTACTTCCATAAGTTGATTCAGGGAAGGAAACGCAGGGTAACCGGTGTCTCTTGGGACTCGTTAGAAGCCACAGGGATGTACGCTGAGTGTGCCCATGAAAACGGGGGCCTGCTGGAACTAGCCCTGCTTTCCCATTTTGAGGGCTGCATTCAGGCCTTCCTTGAAGCTACCTGACATTCCCGGCTCCCGACAGGCCAGTGAGCCCTGGAAGAATGCTTCGGGGAAAATTATGAGTTTGCTCTCTCTAAACCAGGGGCTTCCGTGGCCACGGCAGCGGTCCGCATGACAGACTCTAGAGCGAAAGGGAACCTCGACGTGAGAACTCGCCTCCAGGTTAGACCCTGAGTAGCCGTGCAGAAAGGGAGGCATGCAGCTGTTTCCATGAGTTCTCAGTCGCTTATGTGCTTTATTTTAAAAGAAGTACGCGTCCGGGGACTCCTAGGCACCACGGGTGTGCATCGTTTTCCCTCCAAGGTCACTGAGTGCCTCCAGACACCTGTGGGCCTCAGAGCAATGTCGAGGTGCATTGGTTTATCCCCTGGAGCACCTCTGTGCCTGCCGAGTGCTGGGCAGCAACACACTGCGCGTTCCTTGAGCAGCGCTACATCTCCAGAGCCCTCGAACGCCCTCAGGACAACATGGCTGGTGAGTGCGAAGTGCCCAGGAAGACTCTGTCATGGCCCTTCTGTGAGCTGCCGTGATAGAACACTGTGCTTGGAAGACTGCGAGGTCCGCCCTCGTACCTGAATCACTCTGCTCGAGGAGAAAGTTAGCATCTTAGCACGCTGTGTCGCTACTGGCACATCCAGCATGAACCCATGCCTGGAAGTAAGGCCCTGATTCGCCATGCAGAAGCGGAGGCGTGCTGCAGCTTCCAGGATGCGGTGGCCTCTGCTCTGCATGCCTTTAACGGCAGCACAGCTTTCTGGACACCTGCGAAGCTAGCCGGGGCACCCTGCTCTCGGCAGGCACACTGAGTACCCCCAGGTGCACCTGGGTCTGCTAAACAACATCCAGGCCCGTAGCCCTTCAGAGCCCCCTCTGTGCAATGTGAGCATAGGGAAACACACTGCCCTCTCCATCGGAGCAGCTTAATTTCCCCTGCACTCGCACACGTCCGTGAACACCGTTCTGGCACGTCTCAGGGAGCGCGGAGGTCTTACGCGGTGTCCTAATCGGAGATGCCTTCGGAGGAGCCGTCGTCTTCGCGTTCCATCCAGGACCTCCTGGCTGAAGTCACGGTGCCGCCTAGAGGATGGCGGCTTGGGTTCTTACTGCACTTTAAGTCCTGTTCCTTCTGTGGCACTGCAGGCAGCCCCAGGCCCAGAGGAGCAGCTCCGGCGTTCCTCGGTTGAGACAGTTCGCTGGATGCGGGACTCCCTACTTCCATAAGTTGATTCAGGGAAGGAAACGCAGGGTAACCGGTGTCTCTTGGGACTCGTTAGAAGCCACAGGGATGTAGGCTGAGTGTGCCCATGAAAACGGGGGCCTGCTTGAACTAGCCCTGCTTTCCCATTTTGAGGGTTGCATTCATGCCTGCCTTGAAGCTACCTGACATTCCCGGCTCCCGACAGGCCAGTGAGCCCTGGAAGAATGCTTCGGGGAAAATTATGAGTTTGCTCTCTCTAAACCAGGGGCTTCCGTGGCTGCGGCGGCGGTCCGCATGACAGACTCTAGAGCGAAAGGGAACCTCGACGTGAGAACTCGCCTCCTGCTTAGGCCCTGAGTAGCTGTGCAGAAAGGGAGGCATGCAGCTGTTTCCATGAGTTCTCAGTCGCTTATGTGCTTTATTTTAAAGGAAGTACGCGTCCGGGAACTCGTAGGCCCCACGGGTGTGCATCGTTTTACCTCCGAGGTCACTGAGTGCCTCCAGACACCTGTGGCCTCAGAGCAACGTCGAGGTCCATTGGTTGATCCCCCGGAGGACCTCTGTGGCTGCCGAGTGCTGGGCAGCAACACACTGCGTGTTCCTTGAGCAGCGCTATATCTCCAGAGCCCTCGAACGCCCTCAGGACAACATGGCTGGTGAGTGCGAAGTGCCCAGGAAGACTCTGTCATGGCCCTTGTGTGAGCTGCCGTGAGAGAACACTGTGCTTGGAACACTGCGAGGCCCGCCCTCGTACCTGAAGTCACTCTGCTCGAGGAGAAAGTCAGCATCTTAGCACGCTGTGTAGCTACTGGCACATCCAGCATGAACCCATGCCTGGAAGTAAGGCCCTGATTCGCCGTGCAGAAGCGGAGGCGTGCTGCAGCTTCCAGGATGCGGTGGCCTCTGCTCTGCATGCCTTTAGCGGCAGCACAGCTTTCTGGACACCTGCGAGGCTAGCCGGGGCACCCTGCTCCCGGCAGGAACCCTGAGTACCCCCAGGTGCACCTGGGTCTGCTAAGCAACATCCAGGCCCGTAGCCCTTCAGAGCCCCCTCTGTGCACGCCGAGCGTAGGGAAACGCCATGCACTCTCCTTTGGAGCAGCTTAGTTTCCCCTGCACTCGCACACGTTCGCGAACACCATTCTGGCACGTCCCTGGTGGCGCGGAGGTCTTATGCGGTGCCCTAATCGGAGCTGCCCTCAGAGGAGCCCTCGTCTTCGCGTTCCATCCAGGACATCCTTACTGAAGTCACCGTGCCTCCTAGAGGACGGTGGCTTGGGTTCTTACTGCACTTTAAGTCCTGTTCCTTCTGTGGCACTGCAGGCAGCCCCAGGCCCAGAGGAACAGCTCCGGCGTTCCTCGGTTGAGACAGTTCGCTGGATGTGGGACTCCCTACTTCCATAAGTTGATTCAGGGAAGGAAACGCAGGGTAACCGGTGTCTCTTGGGACTCGTTAGAAGCCACAGGGATGTACGCTGAGTGTGCCCATGAAAACGGAGGCCTGCTGGAACTAGCCCTGCTTTCCCATTTCGAGGGCTGCATTCAGGCCTTCCTTGAAGCTACCTGACATTCCCGGCTCCTGACAGGCCAGTGAGCCCTGGAAGAATGCTTCGGGGAAAATTATGAGTTTGCTCTCTCTAAACCAGGGGCTTCCGTGGCCACGGCGGCGGTCCGCATGACAGACTCTAGAGCGAAAGGGAACCTCGACGTGAGAACTCGCCTCCAGGTTAGACCCTGAGTAGCCGTGCAGAAAGGGAGGCATGCAGCTGTTTCCATGAGTTCTCAGTCGCTTATGTGCTTTATTTTAAAAGAAGTACGCGTCCGGGGACTCCTAGGCACCACGGGTGTGCATCGTTTTCCCTCCAAGGTCACTGAGTGCCTCCAGACACCTGTGGGCCTCAGAGCAATGTCGAGGTGCATTGGTTTATCCCCTGGAGCACCTCTGTGCCTGCCGAGTGCTGGGCAGCAACACACTGCGCGTTCCTTGAGCAGCGCTACATCTCCAGAGCCCTCGAACGCCCTCAGGACAACATGGCTGGTGAGTGCGAAGTGCCCAGGAAGACTCTGTCATGGCCCTTGTGTGAGCTGCCGTGAGAGAACACTGTGCTTGGAACACTACGAGGCCCGCCCTTGTACCTGAAGTCACTCTGCTCGAGGAGAAAGTCAGCATCTTAGCACGCTGTGTCGCTACCGGCACACCCAGCATGAACCCATGCCTGGAAGTAATGCCCTGATTCGCAGTGCAGAAGCGGAGGCGTGCTGCAGCTTCCAGGAGTCGGTGGCCTCTGCTCTGCATGCCTTTAGCAGCAGCACAGCTTTCTGGACACCTGCGAGGCTAGCCGGGGCACCCTGCTCCCGGCAGGAACACTGAGTACCCCAAAGTGCACCTGGGTCTGCTAAGCAACATCTAGGCCCGTAGCCCTTCAGAGCCCCCTCTGTGCACTGTGAGCGTAGGGAAACACACTGCCCTCTCCATCGGAGCAGCTTAATTTCCCCTGCACTCGCACACGTTCGTGAACACCGTTCTGGCACGTCCCAGGTGACGCGGAGGTCTTACGCGGTGCCCTAATCGGAGCTGCCCTCAGAGGAGCCCTCGTCTTCGCGTTCCATCCAGGACCTCCTGACTGAAGTCACCGTGCCTCCTAGAGGACGGTGGCTTGGGTCCTTACTGCACTTTAAGTCCTGTTCCTTCTGTGGCACTGCAGGCAGCCCCAGGCCCAGAGGAGCAGCTCCGGCGTTCCTCGGTTGAGACAGTTCGCTGGATGCGGGACTCCCTACTTCCATAAGTTGATTCAGGGAAGGAAACGCAGGGTAACCGGTGTCTCTTGGGACTCGTTAGAAGCCACAGGGATGTACGCTGAGTGTGCCCATGAAAACGGGGGCCTGCTGGAACTAGCCCTGCTTTCCCATTTTGAGGGCTGCATTCAGGCCTTCCTTGATGCTACCTGACATTCCCGGCTCCCGACAGGCCAGTGAGCCCTGGAAGAATGCTTCGGGGAAAATTATGAGTTTGCTCTCTCTAAACCAGGGGCTTCCGTGGCCACAGCAGCGGTCCGCATGACAGACTCTAGAGCGAAAGGGAACCTCGACGTGAGAACTCGCCTCCAGGTTACACCCTGAGTAGCCGTGCAGAAAGGGAGGCATGCAGCTGTTTCCATGAGTTCTCAGTCGCTTATGTGCTTTATTTTAAAAGAAGTACGCGTCCGGGGACTCCTAGGCACCACGGGTGTGCATCGTTTTCCCTCCAAGGTCACTGAGTGCCTCCAGACACCTGTGGGCCTCAGAGCAATGTCGAGGTGCATTGGTTTATCCCCTGGAGCACCTCTGTGCCTGCCGAGTGCTGGGCAGCAACACACTGCGCGTTCCTTGAGCAGCGCTACATCTCCAGAGCCCTCGAACGCCCTCAGGACAACATGGCTGGTGAGTGCGAAGTGCCCAGGAAGACTCTGTCATGACCCTTGTGTGAGTTGCCGTGAGAGAACACTGTGCTTGGAACACTGCGAGGCCCACCCTCGTACGTGAAGTCACTCTGCTCGAGGAGAAAGTTAGCATCTTAGCACGCTGTGTCACCACCGGCACACCCAGCATAAACCCATGCCTGGAAGTAAGGCCGTGATTCACCGTGCAGAAGCAGAGGCGTGCTGCATCTTCCAGGATGCGGTGGCCTCTGCTCTGCATGCCTTTAACGGCAGCACAGAATTCTGGACACCTGCGAGGCTAGCCGGGGCACCCTGCTCCCGGCAGGAACCCTGAGTACCCCCAGGTGCACCTGGGTCTGCTAAGCAACATCCAGGCCCGTAGCCCTTCAGAGCCCCCTCTGTGCACGCCGAGCGTAGGGAAACGCACTGCACTCTCCTTTGGAGCAGCTTAGTTTCCCCTGCACTCGCACACGTTCGCGAACACCATTCTGGCACGTCCCTGGTGGCGCGGAGGTCTTATGCGGTGCCCTAATCGGAGCTGCCCTCAGAGGATCCCTCGTCTTCGCGTTCCATCCAGGACCTCCTGACTGAAGTCACCGTGCCTCCTAGAGGACGGTGGCTTGGGTTCTTACTGCACTTTAAGTCCTGTTCCTTCTGTGGCACTGCAGGCAGCCCCAGGCCCAGAGGAGCAGCTCCGGCATTCCTCGGTTGAGACAGTTCGCTGGATGCGGGACTCCCTACTTCCATAAGTTGATTCAGGGAAGGAAACGCAGGGTAACCGGTGTCTCTTGGGACTCGTTAGAAGCCACAGGGATGTACGCTGAGTGTGCCCATGAAAACGGGGGCCTGCTGGAACTAGCCCTGCTTTCCCATTTTGAGGGCTGCATTCAGGCCTTCCTTGAAGCTACCTGACATTCCCGGCTCCCGACAGGCCAGTGAGCCCTGGAAGAATGCTTCGGGGAAAATTATGAGTTTGCTCTCTCTAAACCAGGGGCTTCCGTGGCCACGGCAGCGGTCCGCATGACAGACTCTAGAGCGAAAGGGAACCTCGACGTGAGAACTCGCCTCCAGGTTAGACCCTGAGTAGCCGTGCAGAAAGGGAGGCATGCAGCTGTTTCCATGAGTTCTCAGTCGCTTATGTGCTTTATTTTAAAAGAAGTACGCGTCCGGGGACTCCTAGGCACCACGGGTGTGCATCGTTTTCCCTCCAAGGTCACTGAGTGCCTCCAGACACCTGTGGGCCTCAGAGCAATGTCGAGGTGCATTGGTTTATCCCCTGGAGCACCTCTGTGCCTGCCGAGTGCTGGGCAGCAACACACTGCGCGTTCCTTGAGCAGCGCTACATCTCCAGAGCCCTCGAACGCACTCAGGACAACATGGCTGGTGAGTGCGAAGTGCCCAGGAAGACTCTGTCATGGCCCTTCTGTGAGCTGCCGTGATAGAACACTGTGCTTGGAAGACTGCGAGGTCCGCCCTCGTACCTGAATCACTCTGCTCGAGGAGAAAGTTAGCATCTTAGCACGCTGTGTCGCTACTGGCACATCCAGCATGAACCCATGCCTGGAAGTAAGGCCCTGATTCGCCATGCAGAAGCGGAGGCGTGCTGCAGCTTCCAGGATGCGGTGGCCTCTGCTCTGCATGCCTTTAACGGCAGCACAGCTTTCTGGACACCTGCGAAGCTAGCCGGGGCACCCTGCTCTCGGCAGGCACACTGAGTACCCCCAGGTGCACCTGGGTCTGCTAAACAACATCCAGGCCCGTAGCCCTTCAGAGCCCCCTCTGTGCAATGTGAGCATAGGGAAACACACTGCCCTCTCCATCGGAGCAGCTTAATTTCCCCTGCACTCGCACACGTCCGTGAACACCGTTCTGGCACGTCTCAGGGAGCGCGGAGGTCTTACGCGGTGTCCTAATCGGAGATGCCTTCGGAGGAGCCGTCGTCTTCGCGTTCCATCCAGGACTTCCTGGCTGAAGTCACGGTGCCTCCTAGAGGATGGCGGCTTGGGTTCTTACTGCACTTTAAGTCCTGTTCCTTCTGTGGCACTGCAGGCAGCCCCAGGCCCAGAGGAGCAGCTCCGGCGTTCCTCGGTTGAGACAATTCGCTGGATGCGGGACTCCCTACTTTCATAAGTTGATTCAGGGAAGGAAACGCAGGGTAACCGGTGTCTCTTGGGACTCGTTAGAAGCCACAGGGATGTAGGCTGAGTGTGCCCATGAAAACGGGGGCCTGCTTGAACTAGCCCTGCTTTCCCATTTTGAGGGTTGCATTCATGCCTGCCTTGAAGCTACCTGACATTCCCGGCTCCCGACAGGCCAGTGAGCCCTGGAAGAATGCTTCGGGGAAAATTATGAGTTTGCTCTCTCTAAACCAGGGGCTTCCGTGGCTGCGGCGGCGATCCGCATGACAGACTCTAGAGCGAAAGGGAACCTCGACGTGAGAACTCGCCTCCTGCTTAGGCCCTGAGTAGCTGTGCAGAAAGGGAGGCATGCAGCTGTATCCATGAGTTCTCAGTCACTTATGTGCTTTATTTTAAAGGAAGTACACGTCCGGGGACTCCTAGTCCCCACGGGTGTGCATCGTTTTCCCTCCGAGGTCACTGAGTGCCTCCAGACACCTGTGGGCCTCAGAGCAACGTCGAGGTCCATTGGTTGATCCCCCGGAGGACCTCTGTGGCTGCCGAGTGCTGGGCAGCAACACACTGTGTGTTCCTTGAGCAGCGCTACATCTCCAGAGCCCTCGAACGCCCTCAGGACAACATGGCTGGTGAGTGCGAAGTGCCCAGGAAGACTCTGTCATGACCCTTGTGTGAGTTGCCGTGAGAGAACACTGTGCTTGGAACACTGCGAGGCCCACCCTCGTACCTAAAGTCACTCTGCTCGAGCAGAAAGTTAGCATCTTAGCACGCTGTGTCACCACCGGCACACCCAGCATGAACCCATGCCTGGAAGTAAGGCCCTGATTCGCCGTGCAGAAGCGGAGGTGTGTTGCAGCTTCCAGGAGGCGGTGGCCTCTGCTCTGCATGCCTTTAACGGCAGCACAGCTTTCTGGACACCTGCGAGGCTAGCCGGGGCACCCTGCTCCCGGCAGGAACACTGAGTACCCCCAGGTGCACCTGGGTCTTCTAAGCAACATCCAGGCCCATAGCCCTTCAGAGCCCCCTCTGTGCACGCCGAACGTAGGGAAACGCACTGCACTCTCCTTTGGAGCAGCTTAGTTTCCCCTGCACTCGCACACGTTCGCGAACACCATTCTGGCACGTCCCTGGTGGCGCGGAGGTCTTATGCGGTGCCCTAATCGGAGCTGCCCTCAGAGGAGCCCTCGTCTTCGCGTTCCATCCAGGACCTCCTTACTGAAGTCACCGTGCCTCCTAGAGGACGGCGGCTTGGGTTCTTACTGCACTTTAAGTCCTGTTCCTTCTGTGGCACTGCAGGCAGCCCCAGGCCCAGAGGAGCAGCTCCGGCGTTCCTCGGTTGAGACAGTTCGCTTGATGCGGGACTCCCTACTTCCATAAGTTGATTCAGGGAAGGAAACGCAGGGTAACTGGTGTCTCTTGGGACTCGTTAGAAGCCACAGGGATGTACGCTGAGTGTGCCCATGAAAACGGGGGCCTGCTGGAACTAGCCCTGCTTTCCCATTTTGAGGGCTGCATTCAGGCCTTCCTTGAAGCTACCTGACATTCCCGGCTCCCGACAGGCCAGTGAGCCCTGGAAGAATGCTTCGGGGAAAATTATGAGTTTGCTCTCTCTAAACCAGGGGCTTCCGTGGCCGCGGCGGCGGTCCGCATGACAGACTCTAGAGCGAAAGGGAACCTCGACGTGAGAACTCGCCTCCTGCTTAGGCCCTGAGTAGCCGTGCAGAAAGGGAGGCATGCAGCTGTTTCCATGAGTTCTCAGTCGCTTATGTGCTTTATTTTAAAGGAAGTACGCGTCCGGGGACTCCTAGGCCCCACGGGTGTGCATCGTTTTCCCTCCGAGGTCACTGAGTGCCTCCAGACACCTGTGGGCCTCAGAGCAACGTCGAGGTCCATTGGTTGATCCCCCGGAGGACCTCTGTGGCTGCCGAGTGCTGGGCAGCAACACACTGTGTGTTCCTTGAGCAGCGCTACATCTCCAGAGCCCTCGAACGCCCTCAGGACAACATGGCTGGTGAGTGCGAAGTGCCCAGGAAGACTCTGTCATGACCCTTGTGTGAGTTGCCGTGAGAGAACACTGTGCTTGGAACACTGCGAGGCGCGCCCTCGTACCTGAAGTCACTCTGCTCGAGGAGAAAGTCAGCATCTTAGCACGCTGTGTAGCTACTGGCACATCCAGCATGAACCCATGCCTGGAAGTAATGCCCTGATTCGCCGTGCAGAAGCGGAGGCGTGCTGCAGCTTCCAGGAGTTGGTGGCCTCTGCTCTGCATGCCTTTAGCGGCAGCACAGCTTTCTGGACACCTGCGAGGCTAGCCGGGGCACCTTGCTCCCGGCAGGAACACTGAGTACCCCAAAGTGCACCTGGGTCTGCTAAGCAACATCCAGTCCCGTAGCCCTTCAGAGCCCTCTCTGTGCACTGTGAGCGTAGGGAAACACACTGCCCTCTCCATCGGAGCAGCTTAATTTCCCCTGCACTCGCACACGTTCGTGAACACCGTTCTGGCACGTCCCAGGTGGCGCGGAGGTCTTACGCGGTGCCCTAATCGGAGCTGCCCTCAGAGGAGCCCTCGTCTTCGCGTTCCATCCAGGACCTCCTGACTGAAGTCACCGTGCCTCCTATAGGACGGTGGCTTGGGTTCTTACTGCACTTTAAGTCCTGTTCCTTCTGTGGCACTGCAGGCAGCCCCAGGCCCAGAGGAGCAGCTCCGGCGTTCCTCGGTTGAGACAGTTCGCTGGATGCGGGACTCCCTACTTCCATAAGTTGATTCAGGGATGGAAACGCAGGGTAACCGGTGTCTCTTGGGACTCGTTATAAGCCACAGGGATGTACGCTGAGTGTGCCCATGAAAACGGGGGCCTGCTGGAACTAGCCCTGCTTTCCCATTTTGAGGGCTGCATTCATGCCTGCCTTGAAGCTACCTGACATTTCCGGCTCCCGACAGGCCAGTGAGCCCTGGAAGAATGCTTCGGGGAAAATTATGAGTTTGCTCTCTCTAAACCAGGGGCTTCCGTGGCCGCGGCGGCGGTCCGCATGACAGACTCTAGAGCGAAAGGGAACCTCGACGTGAGAACTCGCCTCCTGCTTAGGTCCTGAGTAGCTGTGCAGAAAGGGAGGCATGCAGCTGTTTCCATGAGTTCTCAGTCGCTTATGTGCTTTATTTTAAAGGAAGTACGCGTCCGGGGACTCCTGGGCCCCACGGGTGTGCATCGTTTTCCCTCCGAGGTCACTGAGTGCCTCCAGACACCTGTGGGCCTCAGAGCAATGTCGAGGTGCATTGGTTTATCCCCTGGAGCACCTCTGTGCCTGCCGAGTGCTGGGCAGCAACACACTGCGCGTTCCTTGAGCAGCGCTACATCTCCAGTGCCCTCGAACGCCCTCAGGACAACATGGCTGGTGAGTGCGAAGTGCCCAGGAAGACTCTGTCATGACCCTTGTTTGAGTTGCCGTGAGAGAACACTGTGCTTGGAACACTGCGAGGCCCACCCTCGTACCTGAAGTCACTCTACTCGAGGAGAAAGTTAGCATCTTAGCACGCTGTGTCACCACCAGCACACCCAGCATGAACCCATGCCTGGAAGTAAGGCCCTGATTTGCCGTGCAGAAGCGGAGGCGTGCTGCAGCTTCCAGGACGTGGTGGCCTCTGCTCTGCATGCCTTTAACGGCAGCACAGCTTTCTGGACACCTGCGAGGCTAGCCGGGGCACCCTGCTCCCGGCAGGAACCCTGAGTACCCCCAGGTGCACCTGGGTCTGCTAAGCAACATCCAGGCCCGTAGCCCTTCAGAGCCCCCCTCTGTGCACGCCGAGCGTAGGGAAACGCACTGCACTCTCCTTTGGAGCAGCTTAATTTCCCCTGCACTCGCACACGTTCGCGAACACCATTCTGGCACGTCCCTGGTGGCGCGGAGGTCTTATGCGGTGCCCTAATCGGAGCTGCCCTCAGAGGAGTCCTCGTCTTCGCGTTCCATCCAGGACCTCCTTACTGAAGTCACCGTGCCTCCTAGAGGATGGTGGCTTGGGTTCTTACTGCACTTTAAGTCCTGTTCCTTCTGTGGCACTGCAGGCAGCCCCAGGCCCAGAGGAACAGCTCCGGCGTTCCTCGGTTGAGACAGTTCGCTGGATGTGGGACTCCCTACTTCCATAAGTTGATTCAGGGTAGGAAACGCAGGGTAACCGGTGTCTCTTGGGACTCGTTAGAAGCCACAGGGATGTACGCTGAGTGTGCCCATGAAAACGGGGGCCTGCTGGAACTAGCCCTGCTTTCCCATTTCGAGGGCTGCATTCAGGCCTTCCTTGAAGCTACCTGACATTCCCGGCTCCCGACAGGCCAGTGAGCCCTGGAAGAATGCTTCGGGGAAAATTATGAGTTTGCTCTCTCTAAACCAGGGGCTTCCGTGGCCACGGCGGCGGTCCGCATGACAGACTCTAGAGCGAAAGGGAACCTCGACGTGAGAACTCGCCTCCAGGTTAGACCCTGAGTAGCCGTGCAGAAAGGGAGGCATGCAGCTGTTTCCATGAGTTCTCAGTTGCTTATGTGCTTTATTTTAAAGGAAGTACGCGTCCGGGGACTCCTGGGCCCCACGGGTGTGCTTCGTTTTCCCTCCGAGGTCACTGAGTGCCTCCAGACACCTGTGGGCCTCAGAGCAATGTCGAGGTGCATTGGTTTATCCCCTGGAGCACCTCTGTGCCTGCCGAGTGCTGGGCAGCAACACACTGCGCGTTCCTTGAGCAGCGCTACATCTCCAGAGCCCTCGAACGCCCTCAGGACAACATGGCTGGTGAGTGCGAAGTGCCCAGGAAGACTCTGTCATGGCCCTTGTGTGAGCTGCCGTGAGAGAACACTGTGCTTGGAACACTACGAGGCCCGCCCTTGTACCTGAAGTCACTCTGCTCGAGGAGAAAGTCAGCATCTTAGCACGCTGTGTCGCTACCGGCACACCCAGCATGAACCCATGCCTGGAAGTAATGCCCTGATTTGCCGTGCAGAAGCGGAGGCGTGCTGCAGCTTCCAGGAGTCGGTGGCCTCTGCTCTGCATGCCTTTAGCAGCAGCACAGCTTTCTGGACACCTGCGAGGCTAGCCGGGGCACCCTGCTCCCGGCAGGAACACTGAGTACCCCAAAGTGCACCTGGGTCTGCTAAGCAACATCCAGGCCCGTAGCCCTTCAGAGCCCCCTCTGTGCACTGCGAGCGTAGGGAAACACACTGCCCTCTCCATCGGAGCAGCTTAATTTCCCCTGCACTCGCACACGTCCGTGAACACCGTTCTGGCACGTCCCAGGGAGCGCGGAGGTCTTACGCGGTGTCCTAATCGGAGATGCCTTCGGAGGAGCCGTCGTCTTCGCGTTCCATCCAGGACCTCCTGGCTGAAGTCACGGTGCCTCCTAGAGGATGGCGGCTTGGGTTCTTACTGCACTTTAAGTCCTGTTCCTTCTGTGGCACTGCAGGCAGCCCCAGGCCCAGAGGTGCAGCTCCGGCGTTCCTCGGTTGAGACAGTTCGCTGGATGCGGGACTCCCTACTTCCATAAGTTGATTCAGGGAAGGAAACGCAGGGTAACCGGTGTCTCTTGGGACTCGTTAGAAGCCACAGGGATGTAGGCTGAGTGTGCCCATGAAAACGGGGGCCTGCTTGAACTAGCTCTGCTTTCCCATTTTGAGGGTTGCATTCATGCCTGCCTTGAAGCTACCTGACATTCCCGGCTCCCGACAGGCCAGTGAGCCCTGGAAGAATGCTTCGGGGAAAATTATGAGTTTGCTCTCTCTAAACCAGGGGCTTCCGTGGCCGCGGCGGCGGTCCGCATGACAGACTCTAGAGCGAAAGGGAACCTCGACGTGAGAACTCGCCTCCTGCTTAGGCCCTGAGTAGCCGTGCAGAAAGGGAGGCATGCAGCTGTTTCCATGAGTTCTCAGTCGCTTATGTGCTTTATTTTAAAGGAAGTACGCGTCCGGGGACTCCTAGGCCCCACGGGTGTGCATCGTTTTCCCTCCGAGGTCACTGAGTGCCTCCAGACACCTGTGGGCCTCAGAGCAACGTCGAGGTCCATTGGTTGATCCCCCGGAGGACCTCTGTGGCTGCCGAGTGCTGGGCAGCAACACACTGTGTGTTCCTTGAGCAGCGCTACATCTCCAGAGCCCTCGAACGCCCTCAGGACAACATGGCTGGTGAGTGCGAAGTGCCCAGGAAGACTCTGTCATGACCCTTGTGTGAGTTGCCGTGAGAGAACACTGTGCTTGGAACACTGCGAGGCGCGCCCTCGTACCTGAAGTCACTCTGCTCGAGGAGAAAGTCAGCATCTTAGCACGCTGTGTAGCTACTGGCACATCCAGCATGAACCCATGCCTGGAAGTAATGCCCTGATTCGCCGTGCAGAAGCGGAGGCGTGCTGCAGCTTCCAGGAGTTGGTGGCCTCTGCTCTGCATGCCTTTAGCGGCAGCACAGCTTTCTGGACACCTGCGAGGCTAGCCGGGGCACCTTGCTCCCGGCAGGAACACTGAGTACCCCAAAGTGCACCTGGGTCTGCTAAGCAACATCCAGTCCCGTAGCCCTTCAGAGCCCTCTCTGTGCACTGTGAGCGTAGGGAAACACACTGCCCTCTCCATCGGAGCAGCTTAATTTCCCCTGCACTCGCACACGTTCGTGAACACCGTTCTGGCACGTCCCAGGTGGCGCGGAGGTCTTACGCGGTGCCCTAATCGGAGCTGCCCTCAGAGGAGCCCTCGTCTTCGCGTTCCATCCAGGACCTCCTGACTGAAGTCACCGTGCCTCCTATAGGACGGTGGCTTGGGTTCTTACTGCACTTTAAGTCCTGTTCCTTCTGTGGCACTGCAGGCAGCCCCAGGCCCAGAGGAGCAGCTCCGGCGTTCCTCGGTTGAGACAGTTCGCTGGATGCGGGACTCCCTACTTCCATAAGTTGATTCAGGGATGGAAACGCAGGGTAACCGGTGTCTCTTGGGACTCGTTATAAGCCACAGGGATGTACGCTGAGTGTGCCCATGAAAACGGGGGCCTGCTGGAACTAGCCCTGCTTTCCCATTTTGAGGGCTGCATTCATGCCTGCCTTGAAGCTACCTGACATTTCCGGCTCCCGACAGGCCAGTGAGCCCTGGAAGAATGCTTCGGGGAAAATTATGAGTTTGCTCTCTCTAAACCAGGGGCTTCCGTGGCCGCGGCGGCGGTCCGCATGACAGACTCTAGAGCGAAAGGGAACCTCGACGTGAGAACTCGCCTCCTGCTTAGGTCCTGAGTAGCTGTGCAGAAAGGGAGGCATGCAGCTGTTTCCATGAGTTCTCAGTCGCTTATGTGCTTTATTTTAAAGGAAGTACGCGTCCGGGGACTCCTGGGCCCCACGGGTGTGCATCGTTTTCCCTCCGAGGTCACTGAGTGCCTCCAGACACCTGTGGGCCTCAGAGCAATGTCGAGGTGCATTGGTTTATCCCCTGGAGCACCTCTGTGCCTGCCGAGTGCTGGGCAGCAACACACTGCGCGTTCCTTGAGCAGCGCTACATCTCCAGTGCCCTCGAACGCCCTCAGGACAACATGGCTGGTGAGTGCGAAGTGCCCAGGAAGACTCTGTCATGACCCTTGTTTGAGTTGCCGTGAGAGAACACTGTGCTTGGAACACTGCGAGGCCCACCCTCGTACCTGAAGTCACTCTACTCGAGGAGAAAGTTAGCATCTTAGCACGCTGTGTCACCACCAGCACACCCAGCATGAACCCATGCCTGGAAGTAAGGCCCTGATTTGCCGTGCAGAAGCGGAGGCGTGCTGCAGCTTCCAGGACGTGGTGGCCTCTGCTCTGCATGCCTTTAACGGCAGCACAGCTTTCTGGACACCTGCGAGGCTAGCCGGGGCACCCTGCTCCCGGCAGGAACCCTGAGTACCCCCAGGTGCACCTGGGTCTGCTAAGCAACATCCAGGCCCGTAGCCCTTCAGAGCCCCCCTCTGTGCACGCCGAGCGTAGGGAAACGCACTGCACTCTCCTTTGGAGCAGCTTAATTTCCCCTGCACTCGCACACGTTCGCGAACACCATTCTGGCACGTCCCTGGTGGCGCGGAGGTCTTATGCGGTGCCCTAATCGGAGCTGCCCTCAGAGGAGTCCTCGTCTTCGCGTTCCATCCAGGACCTCCTTACTGAAGTCACCGTGCCTCCTAGAGGATGGTGGCTTGGGTTCTTACTGCACTTTAAGTCCTGTTCCTTCTGTGGCACTGCAGGCAGCCCCAGGCCCAGAGGAACAGCTCCGGCGTTCCTCGGTTGAGACAGTTCGCTGGATGTGGGACTCCCTACTTCCATAAGTTGATTCAGGGTAGGAAACGCAGGGTAACCGGTGTCTCTTGGGACTCGTTAGAAGCCACAGGGATGTACGCTGAGTGTGCCCATGAAAACGGGGGCCTGCTGGAACTAGCCCTGCTTTCCCATTTCGAGGGCTGCATTCAGGCCTTCCTTGAAGCTACCTGACATTCCCGGCTCCCGACAGGCCAGTGAGCCCTGGAAGAATGCTTCGGGGAAAATTATGAGTTTGCTCTCTCTAAACCAGGGGCTTCCGTGGCCACGGCGGCGGTCCGCATGACAGACTCTAGAGCGAAAGGGAACCTCGACGTGAGAACTCGCCTCCAGGTTAGACCCTGAGTAGCCGTGCAGAAAGGGAGGCATGCAGCTGTTTCCATGAGTTCTCAGTTGCTTATGTGCTTTATTTTAAAGGAAGTACGCGTCCGGGGACTCCTGGGCCCCACGGGTGTGCTTCGTTTTCCCTCCGAGGTCACTGAGTGCCTCCAGACACCTGTGGGCCTCAGAGCAATGTCGAGGTGCATTGGTTTATCCCCTGGAGCACCTCTGTGCCTGCCGAGTGCTGGGCAGCAACACACTGCGCGTTCCTTGAGCAGCGCTACATCTCCAGAGCCCTCGAACGCCCTCAGGACAACATGGCTGGTGAGTGCGAAGTGCCCAGGAAGACTCTGTCATGGCCCTTGTGTGAGCTGCCGTGAGAGAACACTGTGCTTGGAACACTACGAGGCCCGCCCTTGTACCTGAAGTCACTCTGCTCGAGGAGAAAGTCAGCATCTTAGCACGCTGTGTCGCTACCGGCACACCCAGCATGAACCCATGCCTGGAAGTAATGCCCTGATTTGCCGTGCAGAAGCGGAGGCGTGCTGCAGCTTCCAGGAGTCGGTGGCCTCTGCTCTGCATGCCTTTAGCAGCAGCACAGCTTTCTGGACACCTGCGAGGCTAGCCGGGGCACCCTGCTCCCAGCAGGAACACTGAGTACCCCAAAGTGCACCTGGGTCTGCTAAGCAACATCCAGGCCCGTAGCCCTTCAGAGCCCCCTCTGTGCACTGCGAGCGTAGGGAAACACACTGCCCTCTCCATCGGAGCAGCTTAATTTCCCCTGCACTCGCACACGTCCGTGAACACCGTTCTGGCACGTCCCAGGGAGCGCGGAGGTCTTACGCGGTGTCCTAATCGGAGATGCCTTCGGAGGAGCCGTCGTCTTCGCGTTCCATCCAGGACCTCCTGGCTGAAGTCACGGTGCCTCCTAGAGGATGGCGGCTTGGGTTCTTACTGCACTTTAAGTCCTGTTCCTTCTGTGGCACTGCAGGCAGCCCCAGGCCCAGAGGAGCATCTCCGGCGTTCCTCGGTTGAGACAGTTCGCTGGATGCGGGACTCCCTACTTCCATAAGTTGATTCAGGGAAGGAAACGCAGGGTAACCGGTGTCTCTTGGGACTCGTTAGAAGCCACAGGGATGTAGGCTGAGTGTGCCCATGAAAACGGGGGCCTGCTTGAACTAGCTCTGCTTTCCCATTTTGAGGGTTGCATTCATGCCTGCCTTGAAGCTACCTGACATTCCCGGCTCCCGACAGGCCAGTGAGCCCTGGAAGAATGCTTCGGGGAAAATTATGAGTTTGCTCTCTCTAAACCAGGGGCTTCCGTGGCCGCGGCGGCGGTCCGCATGACAGACTCTAGAGCGAAAGGGAACCTCGACGTGAGAACTCGCCTCCTGCTTAGGCCCTGAGTAGCTGTGCAGAAAGGGAGGCATGCAGCTGTTTCCATGAGTTCTCAGTCGCTTATGTGCTTTATTTTAAAGGAAGTACGCGTCCGGGGACTCCTAGGCCCCACGGGTGTGCATCGTTTTCCCTCCGAGGTCACTGAGTGCCTCCAGACACCTGTGGGCCTCAGAGCAACGTCGAGGTCCATTGGTTGATCCCCCGGAGGACCTCTGTGGCTGCCGAGTGCTGGGCAGCAACACACTGCGTGTTCCTTGAGCAGCGCTACATCTCCAGAGCCCTCGAACGCCCTCAGGACAACATGGCTGGTGAGTGCGAAGTGCCCAGGAAGACTCTGTCATGACCCTTGTGTGAGTTGCCGTGAGAGAACACTGTGCTTGGAACACTGCGAGGCGCGCCCTCGTACCTGAAGTCACTGTGCTCGAGGAGAAAGTCAGCATCTTAGCACGCTGTGTAGCTACTGGCACATCCAGCATGAACCCATGCCTGGAAGTAATGCCCTGATTCGCCGTGCAGAAGCGGAGGCGTGCTGCAGCTTCCAGGAGTTGGTGGCCTCTGCTCTGCATGCCTTTAGCGGCAGCACAGCTTTCTGGACACCTGCGAGGCTAGCCGGGGCACCTTGCTCCCGGCAGGAACACTGAGTACCCCAAAGTGCACCTGGGTCTGCTAAGCAACATCCAGTTCCGTAGCCCTTCAGAGCCCTCTCTGTGCACTGTGAGCGTAGGGAAACACACTGCCCTCTCCATCGGAGCAGCTTAATTTCCCCTGCACTCGCACACGTTCGTGAACACCGTTCTGGCACGTCCCAGGTGGCGCGGAGGTCTTACGCGGTGCCCTAATCGGAGCTGCCCTCAGAGGAGCCCTCGTCTTCGCGTTCCATCCAGGACCTCCTGACTGAAGTCACCGTGCCTCCTATAGGACGGTGGCTTGGGTTCTTACTGCACTTTAAGTCCTGTTCCTTCTGTGGCACTGCAGGCAGCCCCAGGCCCAGAGGAGCAGCTCCGGCGTTCCTCGGTTGAGACAGTTCGCTGGATGCGGGACTCCCTACTTCCATAAGTTGATTCAGGGAAGGAAACGCAGGGTAACCGGTGTCTCTTGGGACTCGTTAGAAGCCACAGGGATGTACGCTGAGTGTGCCCATGAAAACGGGGGTCTGATGGAACTAGCCCTGCTTTCCCATTTTGAGGGCTGCATTCATGCCTGCCTTGAAGCTACCTGACATTTCCGGCTCCCGACAGGCCAGTGAGCCCTGGAAGAATGCTTCGGGGAAAATTATGAGTTTGCTCTCTCTAAACCAGGGGCTTCCGTGGCCGCGGCGGCGGTCCACATGACAGACTCTAGAGCGAAAGGGAACCTCGACGTGAGAACTCGCCTCCTGCTTAGGTCCTGAGTAGCTGTGCAGAAAGGGAGGCATGCAGCTGTTTCCATGAGTTCTCAGTCGCTTATGTGCTTTATTTTAAAGGAAGTACGCGTCCGGGGACTCCTGGGCCCCACGGGTGTGCATCGTTTTCCCTCCGAGGTCACTGAGTGCCTCCAGACACCTGTGGGCCTCAGAGCAATGTCGAGGTGCATTGGTTTATCCCCTGGAGCACCTCTGTGCCTGCCGAGTGCTGGGCAGCAACACACTGCGCGTTCCTTGAGCAGCGCTACATCTCCAGAGCCCTCGAACGCCCTCAGGACAACATGGCTGGTGAGTGCGAAGTGCCCAGGAAGACTCTGTCATGACCCTTGTGTGAGTTGCCGTGAGAGAACACTGTGCTTGGAACACTGCGAGGCCCACCCTCGTACCTGAAGTCACTCTACTCGAGGAGAAAGTTAGCATCTTAGCACGCTGTGTCACCACCGGCACACCCAGCATGAACCCATGCCTGGAAGTAAGGCCCTGATTTGCCGTGCAGAAGCGGAGGCGTGCTGCAGCTTCCAGGAGGCGGTGGCCTCTGCTCTGCATGCCTTTAACGGCAGCACAGCTTTCTGGACACCTGCGAGGCTAGCCGGGGCACCCTGCTCACAGCAGGAACCCTGAGTACCCCCAGGTGCACCTGGGTCTGCTAAGCAACATCCAGGCCCGTAGCCCTTCAGAGCCCCCCTCTGTGCACGCCGAGCGTAGGGAAACGCACTGCACTCTCCTTTGGAGCAGCTTAATTTCCCCTGCACTCGCACACGTTCGCGAACACCATTCTGGCACGTCCCTGGTGGCGCGGAGGTCTTATGCGGTGCCCTAATCGGAGCTGCCCTCAGAGGAGTCCTCGTCTTCGCGTTCCATCCAGGACCTCCTTACTGAAGTCACCGTGCCTCCTAGAGGACGGTGGCTTGGGTTCTTACTGCACTTTAAGTCCTGTTCCTTCTGTGGCACTGCAGGCAGCCCCAGGCCCAGAGGAACAGCTCCGGCGTTCCTCGGTTGAGACAGTTCGCTGGATGTGGGACTCCCTACTTCCATAAGTTGATTCAGGGAAGGAAACGCAGGGTAACCGGTGTCTCTTGGGACTCGTTAGAAGCCACAGGGATGTACGCTGAGTGTGCCCATGAAAACGGGGGCCTGCTGGAACTAGCCCTGCTTTCCCATTTCGAGGGCTGCATTCAGGCCTTCCTTGAAGCTACCTGACATTCCCGGCTCCCGACAGGCCAGTGAGCCCTGGAAGAATGCTTCGGGGAAAATTATGAGTTTGCTCTCTCTAAACCAGGGGCTTCCGTGGCCACGGCGGCGGTCCGCATGACAGACTCTAGAGCGAAAGGGAACCTCGACGTGAGAACTCGCCTCCAGGTTAGACCCTGAGTAGCCGTGCAGAAAGGGAGGCATGCAGCTGTTTCCATGAGTTCTCAGTTGCTTATGTGCTTTATTTTAAAGGAAGTACGCGTCCGGGGACTCCTGGGCCCCACGGGTGTGCTTCGTTTTCCCTCCGAGGTCACTGAGTGCCTCCAGACACCTGTGGGCCTCAGAGCAATGTCGAGGTGCATTGGTTTATCCCCTGGAGCACCTCTGTGCCTGCCGAGTGCTGGGCAGCAACACACTGCGCGTTCCTTGAGCAGCGCTACATCTCCAGAGCCCTCGAACGCCCTCAGGACAACATGGCTGGTGAGTGCGAAGTGCCCAGGAAGACTCTGTCATGGCCCTTGTGTGAGCTGCCGTGAGAGAACACTGTGCTTGGAACACTACGAGGCCCGCCCTTGTACCTGAAGTCACTCTGCTCGAGGAGAAAGTCAGCATCTTAGCACGCTGTGTCGCTACCGGCACACCCAGCATGAACCCATGCCTGGAAGTAATGCCCTGATTTGCCGTGCAGAAGCGGAGGCGTGCTGCAGCTTCCAGGAGTCGGTGGCCTCTGCTCTGCATGCCTTTAGCAGCAGCACAGCTTTCTGGACACCTGCGAGGCTAGCCGGGGCACCCTGCTCCCGGCAGGAACACTGAGTACCCCAAAGTGCACCTGGGTCTGCTAAGCAACATCCAGGCCCGTAGCCCTTCAGAGCCCCCTCTGTGCACTGCGAGCGTAGGGAAACACACTGCCCTCTCCATCGGAGCAGCTTAATTTCCCCTGCACTCGCACACGTCCGTGAACACCGTTCTGGCACGTCCCAGGGAGCGCGGAGGTCTTACGCGGTGTCCTAATCGGAGATGCCTTCGGAGGAGCCGTCGTCTTCGCGTTCCATCCAGGACCTCCTGGCTGAAGTCACGGTGCCTCCTAGAGGATGGCGGCTTGGGTTCTTACTGCACTTTAAGTCCTGTTCCTTCTGTGGCACTGCAGGCAGCCCCAGGCCCAGAGGAGCAGCTCCGGCGTTCCTCGGTTGAGACAGTTCGCTGGATGCGGGACTCCCTACTTCCATAAGTTGATTCAGGGAAGGAAACGCAGGGTAACCGGTGTCTCTTGGGACTCGTTAGAAGCCACAGGGATGTAGGCTGAGTGTGCCCATGAAAACGGGGGCCTGCTTGAACTAGCTCTGCTTTCCCATTTTGAGGGTTGCATTCATGCCTGCCTTGAAGCTACCTGACATTCCCGGCTCCCGACAGGCCAGTGAGCCCTGGAAGAATGCTTCGGGGAAAATTATGAGTTTGCTCTCTCTAAACCAGGGGCTTCCGTGGCCGCGGCGGCGGTCCGCATGACAGACTCTAGAGCGAAAGGGAACCTCGATGTGAGAACTCGCCTCCTGCTTAGGCCCTGAGTAGCTGTGCAGAAAGGGAGGCATGCAGCTGTTTCCATGAGTTCTCAGTCGCTTATGTGCTTTATTTTAAAGGAAGTACGCGTCCGGGGACTCCTAGGCCCCACGGGTGTGCATCGTTTTCCCTCCGAGGTCACTGAGTGCCTCCAGACACCTGTGGGCCTCAGAGCAACGTCGAGGTCCATTGGTTGATCCCCCGGAGGACCTCTGTGGCTGCCGAGTGCTGGGCAGCAACACACTGCGTGTTCCTTGAGCAGCGCTACATCTCCAGAGCCCTCGAACGCCCTCAGGACAACATGGCTGGTGAGTGCGAAGTGCCCAGGAAGACTCTGTCATGACCCTTGTGTGAGTTGCCGTGAAAGAACACTGTGCTTGGAACACTGCGAGGCGCGCCCTCGTACCTGAAGTCACTGTGCTCGAGGAGAAAGTCAGCATCTTAGCACGCTGTGTAGCTACTGGCACATCCAGCATGAACCCATGCCTGGAAGTAATGCCCTGATTCGCCGTGCAGAAGCGGAGGCGTGCTGCAGCTTCCAGGAGTTGGTGGCCTCTGCTCTGCATGCCTTTAGCGGCAGCACAGCTTTCTGGACACCTGCGAGGCTAGCCGGGGCACCTTGCTCCCGGCAGGAACACTGAGTACCCCAAAGTGCACCTGGGTCTGCTAAGCAACATCCAGTTCCGTAGCCCTTCAGAGCCCTCTCTGTGCACTGTGAGCGTAGGGAAACACACTGCCCTCTCCATCGGAGCAGCTTAATTTCCCCTGCACTCGCACACGTTCGTGAACACCGTTCTGGCACGTCCCAGGTGGCGCGGAGGTCTTACGCGGTGCCCTAATCGGAGCTGCCCTCAGAGGAGCCCTCGTCTTCGCGTTCCATCCAGGACCTCCTGACTGAAGTCACCGTGCCTCCTATAGGACGGTGGCTTGGGTTCTTACTGCACTTTAAGTCCTGTTCCTTCTGTGGCACTGCAGGCAGCCCCAGGCCCAGAGGAGCAGCTCCGGCGTTCCTCGGTTGAGACAGTTCGCTGGATGCGGGACTCCCTACTTCCATAAGTTGATTCAGGGAAGGAAACGCAGGGTAACCGGTGTCTCTTGGGACTCGTTAGAAGCCACAGGGATGTACGCTGAGTGTGCCCATGAAAACGGGGGTCTGATGGAACTAGCCCTGCTTTCCCATTTTGAGGGCTGCATTCATGCCTGCCTTGAAGCTACCTGACATTTCCGGCTCCCGACAGGCCAGTGAGCCCTGGAAGAATGCTTCGGGGAAAATTATGAGTTTGCTCTCTCTAAACCAGGGGCTTCCGTGGCCGCGGCGGCGGTCCGCATGACAGACTCTAGAGCGAAAGGGAACCTCGACGTGAGAACTCGCCTCCTGCTTAGGTCCTGAGTAGCTGTGCAGAAAGGGAGGCATGCAGCTGTTTCCATGAGTTCTCAGTCGCTTATGTGCTTTATTTTAAAGGAAGTACGCGTCCGGGGACTCCTGGGCCCCACGGGTGTGCATCGTTTTCCCTCCGAGGTCACTGAGTGCCTCCAGACACCTGTGGGCCTCAGAGCAATGTCGAGGTGCATTGGTTTATCCCCTGGAGCACCTCTGTGCCTGCCGAGTGCTGGGCAGCAACACACTGCGCGTTCCTTGAGCAGCGCTACATCTCCAGAGCCCTCGAACGCCCTCAGGACAACATGGCTGGTGAGTGCGAAGTGCCCAGGAAGACTCTGTCATGACCCTTGTGTGAGTTGCCGTGAGAGAACACTGTGCTTGGAACACTGCGAGGCCCACCCTCGTACCTGAAGTCACTCTACTCGAGGAGAAAGTTAGCATCTTAGCACGCTGTGTCACCACCGGCACACCCAGCATGAACCCATGCCTGGAAGTAAGGCCCTGATTTGCCGTGCAGAAGCGGAGGCGTGCTGCAGCTTCCAGGAGGCGGTGGCCTCTGCTCTGCATGCCTTTAACGGCAGCACAGCTTTCTGGACACCTGCGAGGCTAGCCGGGGCACCCTGCTCACAGCAGGAACCCTGAGTACCCCCAGGTGCACCTGGGTCTGCTAAGCAACATCCAGGCCCGTAGCCCTTCAGAGCCCCCCTCTGTGCACGCCGAGCGTAGGGAAACGCACTGCACTCTCCTTTGGAGCAGCTTAATTTCCCCTGCACTCGCACACGTTCGCGAACACCATTCTGGCACGTCCCTGGTGGCGCGGAGGTCTTATGCGGTGCCCTAATCGGAGCTGCCCTCAGAGGAGTCCTCGTCTTCGCGTTCCATCCAGGACCTCCTTACTGAAGTCACCGTGCCTCCTAGAGGACGGTGGCTTGGGTTCTTACTGCACTTTAAGTCCTGTTCCTTCTGTGGCACTGCAGGCAGCCCCAGGCCCAGAGGAACAGCTCCGGCGTTCCTCGGTTGAGACAGTTCGCTGGATGTGGGACTCCCTACTTCCATAAGTTGATTCAGGGAAGGAAACGCAGGGTAACCGGTGTCTCTTGGGACTCGTTAGAAGCCACAGGGATGTACGCTGAGTGTGCCCATGAAAACGGGGGCCTGCTGGAACTAGCCCTGCTTTCCCATTTCGAGGGCTGCATTCAGGCCTTCCTTGAAGCTACCTGACATTCCCGGCTCCCGACAGGCCAGTGAGCCCTGGAAGAATGCTTCGGGGAAAATTATGAGTTTGCTCTCTCTAAACCAGGGGCTTCCGTGGCCACGGCGGCGGTCCGCATGACAGACTCTAGAGCGAAAGGGAACCTCGACGTGAGAACTCGCCTCCAGGTTAGACCCTGAGTAGCCGTGCAGAAAGGGAGGCATGCAGCTGTTTCCATGAGTTCTCAGTCGCTTATGTGCTTTATTTTAAAGGAAGTACGCGTCCGGGGACTCCTGGGCCCCACGGGTGTGCTTCGTTTTCCCTCCGAGGTCACTGAGTGCCTCCAGACACCTGTGGGCCTCAGAGCAATGTCGAGGTGCATTGGTTTATCCCCTGGAGCACCTCTGTGCCTGCCGAGTGCTGGGCAGCAACACACTGCGCGTTCCTTGAGCAGCGCTACATCTCACGAGCCCTCGAACGCCCTCAGGACAACATGGCTGGTGAGTGCGAAGTGCCCAGGAAGACTCTGTCATGGCCCTTGTGTGAGCTGCCGTGAGAGAACACTGTGCTTGGAACACTACGAGGCCCGCCCTTGTACCTGAAGTCACTCTGCTCGAGGAGAAAGTCAGCATCTTAGCACGCTGTGTCGCTACCGGCACACCCAGCATGAACCCATGCCTGGAAGTAATGCCCTGATTTGCCGTGCAGAAGCGGAGGCGTGCTGCAGCTTCCAGGAGTCGGTGGCCTCTGCTCTGCATGCCTTTAGCAGCAGCACAGCTTTCTGGACACCTGCGAGGCTAGCCGGGGCACCCTGCTCCCGGCAGGAACACTGAGTACCCCAAAGTGCACCTGGGTCTGCTAAGCAACATCCAGGCCCGTAGCCCTTCAGAGCCCCCTCTGTGCACTGCGAGCATAGGGAAACACACTGCCCTCTCCATCGGAGCAGCTTAATTTCCCCTGCACTCGCACACGTCCGTGAACACCGTTCTGGCACGTCCCAGGGAGCGCGGAGGTCTTACGCGGTGTCCTAATCGGAGATGCCTTCGGAGGAGCCGTCGTCTTCGCGTTCCATCCAGGACCTCCTGGCTGAAGTCACGGTGCCTCCTAGAGGATGGCGGCTTGGGTTCTTACTGCACTTTAAGTCCTGTTCCTTCTGTGGCACTGCAGGCAGCCCCAGGCCCAGAGGAGCAGCTCCGGCGTTCCTCGGTTGAGACAGTTCGCTGGATGCGGGACTCCCTACTTCCATAAGTTGATTCAGGGAAGGAAACGCAGGGTAACCGGTGTCTCTTGGGACTCGTTAGAAGCCACAGGGATGTACGCTGAGTGTGCCCATGAAAACGGGGGCCTGCTGGAACTAGCCCTGCTTTCCCATTTTGAGGGCTGCATTCATGCCTGCCTTGAAGCTACCTGACATTTCCGGCTCCCGACAGGCCAGTGAGCCCTGGAAGAATGCTTCGGGGAAAATTATGAGTTTGCTCTCTCTAAACCAGGGGCTTCCGTGGCCGCGGCGGCGGTCCGCATGACAGACTCTAGAGCGAAAGGGAACCTCGACGTGAGAACTCGCCTCCTGCTTAGGCCCTGAGTAGCTGTGCAGAAAGGGAGGCATGCAGCTGTTTCCATGAGTTCTCAGTCGCTTATGTGCTTTATTTTAAAGGAAGTACGCGTCCGGGGACTCCTAGGCCCCACGGGTGTGCATCGTTTTCCCTCCGAGGTCACTGAGTGCCTCCAGACACCTGTGGGCCTCAGAGCAACGTCGAGGTCCATTGGTTGATCCCCCGGAGGACCTCTGTGGCTGCCGAGTGCTGGGCAGCAACACACTGCGTGTTCCTTGAGCAGCGCTACATCTCCAGAGCCCTCGAACGCCCTCAGGACAACATGGCTGGTGAGTGCGAAGTGCCCAGGAAGACTCTGTCATGACCCTTGTGTGAGTTGCCGTGAGAGAACACTGTGCTTGGAACACTGCGAGGCGCGCCCTCGTACCTGAAGTCACTCTGCTCGAGGAGAAAGTCAGCATCTTAGCACGCTGTGTAGCTACTGGCACATCCAGCATGAACCCATGCCTGGAAGTAATGCCCTGATTCGCCGTGCAGAAGCGGAGGCGTGCTGCAGCTTCCAGGAGTTGGTGGCCTCTGCTCTGCATGCCTTTAGCGGCAGCACAGCTTTCTGGACACCTGCGAGGCTAGCCGGGGCACCTTGCTCCCGGCAGGAACACTGAGTACCCCAAAGTGCACCTGGGTCTGCTAAGCAACATCCAGTTCCGTAGCCCTTCAGAGCCCTCTCTGTGCACTGTGAGCGTAGGGAAACACACTGCCCTCTCCATCGGAGCAGCTTAATTTCCCCTGCACTCGCACACGTTCGTGAACACCGTTCTGGCACGTCCCAGGTGGCGCGGAGGTCTTACGCGGTGCCCTAATCGGAGCTGCCCTCAGAGGAGCCCTCGTCTTCGCGTTCCATCCAGGACCTCCTGACTGAAGTCACCGTGCCTCCTATAGGACGGTGGCTTGGGTTCTTACTGCACTTTAAGTCCTGTTCCTTCTGTGGCACTGCAGGCAGCCCCAGGCCCAGAGGAGCAGCTCCGGCGTTCCTCGGTTGAGACAGTTCGCTGGATGCGGGACTCCCTACTTCCATAAGTTGATTCAGGGAAGGAAACGCAGGGTAACCGGTGTCTCTTGGGACTCGTTAGAAGCCACAGGGATGTACGCTGAGTGTGCCCATGAAAACGGGGGCCTGCTGGAACTAGCCCTGCTTTCCCATTTTGAGGGCTGCATTCATGCCTGCCTTGAAGCTACCTGACATTTCCGGCTCCCGACAGGCCAGTGAGCCCTGGAAGAATGCTTCGGGGAAAATTATGAGTTTGCTCTCTCTAAACCAGGGGCTTCCGTGGCCGCGGCGGCGGTCCGCATGACAGACTCTAGAGCGAAAGGGAACCTCGACGTGAGAACTCGCCTCCTGCTTAGGTCCTGAGTAGCTGTGCAGAAAGGGAGGCATGCAGCTGTTTCCATGAGTTCTCAGTCGCTTATGTGCTTTATTTTAAAGGAAGTACGCGTCCGGGGACTCCTGGGCCCCACGGGTGTGCATCGTTTTCCCTCCGAGGTCACTGAGTGCCTCCAGACACCTGTGGGCCTCAGAGCAATGTCGAGGTGCATTGGTTTATCCCCTGGAGCACCTCTGTGCCTGCCGAGTGCTGGGCAGCAACACACTGCGCGTTCCTTGAGCAGCACTACATCTCCAGAGCCCTCGAACGCCCTCAGGACAACATGGCTGGTGAGTGCGAAGTGCCCAGGAAGACTCTGTCATGACCCTTGTGTGAGTTGCCGTGAGAGAACACTGTGCTTGGAACACTGCGAGGCCCACCCTCGTACCTGAAGTCACTCTACTCGAGGAGAAAGTTAGCATCTTAGCACGCTGTGTCACCACCGGCACACCCAGCATGAACCCATGCCTGGAAGTAAGGCCCTGATTTGCCGTGCAGAAGCGGAGGCGTGCTGCAGCTTCCAGGAGGCGGTGGCCTCTGCTCTGCATGCCTTTAACGGCAGCACAGCTTTCTGGACACCTGCGAGGCTAGCCGGGGCACCCTGCTCACAGCAGGAACCCTGAGTACCCCCAGGTGCACCTGGGTCTGCTAAGCAACATCCAGGCCCGTAGCCCTTCAGAGCCCCCCTCTGTGCACGCCGAGCATAGGGAAACGCACTGCACTCTCCTTTGGAGCAGCTTAATTTCCCCTGCACTCGCACACGTTCGCGAACACCATTCTGGCACGTCCCTGGTGGCGCGGAGGTCTTATGCGGTGCCCTAATCGGAGCTGCCCTCAGAGGAGTCCTCGTCTTCGCGTTCCATCCAGGACCTCCTTACTGAAGTCACCGTGCCTCCTAGAGGACGGTGGCTTGGGTTCTTACTGCACTTTAAGTCCTGTTCCTTCTGTGGCACTGCAGGCAGCCCCAGGCCCAGAGGAACAGCTCCGGCGTTCCTCGGTTGAGACAGTTCGCTGGATGTGGGACTCCCTACTTCCATAAGTTGATTCAGGGAAGGAAACGCAGGGTAACCGGTGTCTCTTGGGACTCGTTAGAAGCCACAGGGATGTACGCTGAGTGTGCCCATGAAAACGGGGGCCTGCTGGAACTAGCCCTGCTTTCCCATTTCGAGGGCTGCATTCAGGCCTTCCTTGAAGCTACCTGACATTCCCGGCTCCCGACAGGCCAGTGAGCCCTGGAAGAATGCTTCGGGGAAAATTATGAGTTTGCTCTCTCTAAACCAGGGGCTTCCGTGGCCACGGCGGCGGTCCGCATGACAGACTCTAGAGCGAAAGGGAACCTCGACGTGAGAACTCGCCTCCAGGTTAGACCCTGAGTAGCCGTGCAGAAAGGGAGGCATGCAGCTGTTTCCATGAGTTCTCAGTCGCTTATGTGCTTTATTTTAAAGAAAGTACGCGTCCGGGGACTCCTGGGCCCCACGGGTGTGCATCGTTTTCCCTCCGAGGTCACTGAGTGCCTCCAGACACCTGTGGGCCTCAGAGCAATGTCGAGGTGCATTGGTTTATCCCCTGGAGCACCTCTGTGCCTGCCGAGTGCTGGGCAGCAACACACTGCGCGTTCCTTGAGCAGCGCTACATCTCCAGAGCCCTCGAACGCCCTCAGGACAACATGGCTGGTGAGTGCGAAGTGCCCAGGAAGACTCTGTCATGGCCCTTGTGTGAGCTGCCGTGAGAGAACACTGTGCTTGGAACACTACGAGGCCCGCCCTTGTACCTGAAGTCACTCTGCTCGAGGAGAAAGTCAGCATCTTAGCACGCTGTGTCGCTACCGGCACACCCAGCATGAACCCATGCCTGGAAGTAATGCCCTGATTTGCCGTGCAGAAACGGAGGCGTGCTGCAGCTTCCAGGGGTCGGTGGCCTCTGCTCTGCATGCCTTTAGCAGCAGCACAGCTTTCTGGACACCTGCGAGGCTAGCCGGGGCACCCTGCTCCCGGCAGGAACACTGAGTACCCCAAAGTGCACCTGGGTCTGCTAAGCAACATCCAGGCCCGTAGCCCTTCAGAGCCCCCTCTGTGCACTGCGAGCGTAGGGAAACGCCATGCACTCTCCTTTGGAGCAGCTTAGTTTCCCCTGCACTCGCACACGTTCGCGAACACCATTCTGGCACGTCCCTGGTGGCGCGGAGGTCTTATGCGGTGCCCTAATCGGATCTGCCCTCAGAGGAGCCCTCGTCTTCGCGTTCCATCCAGGACATCCTTACTGAAGTCACCGTGCCTCCTAGAGGACGGTGGCTTGGGTCCTTACTGCACTTTAAGTCCTGTTCCTTCTGTGGCACTGCAGGCAGCCCCAGGCCCAGAGGAGCAGCTCCGGCGTTCCTCGGTTGAGACAGTTCGCTGGATGCGGGACTCCCTACTTCCATAAGTTGATTCAGGGAAGGAAACGCAGGGTAACCGGTGTCTCTTGGGACTCGTTAGAAGCCACAGGGATGTACGCTGAGTGTGCCCATGAAAACGGGGGCCTGCTGGAACTAGCCCTGCTTTCCCATTTTGAGGGCTGCATTCAGGCCTTCCTTGAAGCTACCTGACATTCCCGGCTCCCGACAGGCCAGTGAGCCCTGGAAGAATGCTTCGGGGAAAATTATGAGTTTGCTCTCTCTAAACCAGGGGCTTCCGTGGCCACAGCAGCGGTCCGCATGACAGACTCTAGAGCGAAAGGGAACCTCGACGTGAGAACTCGCCTCCAGGTTACACCCTGAGTAGCCGTGCAGAAAGGGAGGCATGCAGCTGTTTCCATGAGTTCTCAGTCGCTTATGTGCTTTATTTTAAAAGAAGTACGCGTCCGGGGACTCCTAGGCACCACGGGTGTGCATCGTTTTCCCTCCAAGGTCACTGAGTGCCTCCAGACACCTGTGGGCCTCAGAGCAATGTCGAGGTGCATTGGTTTATCCCCTGGAGCACCTCTGTGCCTGCCGAGTGCTGGGCAGCAACACACTGCGCGTTCCTTGAGCAGCGCTACATCTCCAGAGCCCTCGAACGCCCTCAGGACAACATGGCTGGTGAGTGCGAAGTGCCCAGGAAGACTCTGTCATGACCCTTGTGTGAGTTGCCGTGAGAGAACACTGTGCTTGGAACACTGCGAGGCCCACCCTCGTACGTGAAGTCACTCTGCTCGAGGAGAAAGTTAGCATCTTAGCACGCTGTGTCACCACCGGCACACCCAGCATGAACCCATGGCTGGAAGTAAGGCCCTGATTCGCCGTGCAGAAGCGGAGGCGTGCTGCAGCTTCCAGGAGTCGGTGGCCTCTGCTCTGCATGCCTTTAACGGCAGCACAGCTTTCTGGACACCTGGGAGTCTAGCCGGGGCACCGTGCTCTCGGCAGGAACACTGAGTACCCCCAGGTGCACCTGGGTCTGCTAAGCAACATCCAGGCCCGTAGCCCTTCAGAGACCCCTCTGTGCACTGCGAGCGTAGGGAAACACAGTGCCCCCTCCATCAGAGCAGCTTAATTTCCCCTGCACTCGCACACGTTCGTGAACACCGTTCTGGCACGTCCCAGGCGGCGCGGAGGTCTTACGCGGTGTCCTAATCGGAGATGCCTTCGGAGGAGCCGTCGTCTTCGCGTTCCATCCAGGACCTCCTGGCTGAAGTCACGGTGCCTCCTAGAGGATGGCGGCTTGGGTTCTTACTGCACTTTAAGTCCTGTTCCTTCTGTGGCACTGCAGGCAGCCCCAGGCCCAGAGGAGCAGCTCCGGCGTTCCTCGGTTGAGACAGTTCGCTGGATGCGGGACTCCCTACTTCCATAAGTTGATTCAGGGAAGGAAACGCAGGGTAACCGGTGTCTCTTGGGACTCGTTAGAAGCCACAGGGATGTAGGCTGAGTGTGCCCATGAAAACGGGGGCCTGCTTGAACTAGCCCTGCTTTCCCATTTTGAGGGTTGCATTCATGCCTGCCTTGAAGCTACCTGACATTCCCGGCTCCCGACAGGCCAGTGAGCCCTGGAAGAATGCTTCGGGGAAAATTATGAGTTTGCTCTCTCTAAACCAGGGGCTTCCGTGGCTGCGGCGGCGGTCCGCATGACAGACTCTAGAGCGAAAGGGAACCTCGACGTGAGAACTCGCCTCCTGCTTAGGCCCTGAGTAGCTGTGCAGAAAGGGAGGCATGCAGCTGTTTCCATGAGTTCTCAGTCGCTTATGTGCTTTATTTTAAAGGAAGTACACGTCCGGGGACTCCTAGGCCCCACGGGTGTGCATCGTTTTCCCTCCGAGGTCACTGAGTGCCTCCAGACACCTGTGGGCCTCAGAGCAACGTCGAGGTCCATTGGTTGATCCCCCGGAGGACCTCTGTGGCTGCCGAGTGCTGGGCAGCAACACACTGCGTGTTCCTTGAGCAGCGCTACATCTCCAGAGCCCTCGAACGCCCTCAGGACAACATGGCTGGTGAGTGCGAAGTGCCCAGGAAGACTCTGTCATGGCCCTTGTGTGAGCTGCCGTGAGAGAACACTGTGCTTGGAACACTGCGAGGCACGCCCTCGTACCTGAAGTCACTCTGCTCGAGGAGAAAGTCAGCATCTTAGCACGCTGTGTAGCTACTGGCACATCCAGCATGAACCCATGCCTGGAAGTAATGCCCTGATTCGCCGTGCAGAAGCGGAGGCGTGCTGCAGCTTCCAGGAGGCGGTGGCCTCTGCTCTGCATGCCTTTAGCGGCAGCACAGCTTTCTGGACACCTGCGAGGCTAGCCGGGGCACCCTGCTCCCGGCAGGAACACTGAGTACCCCAAAGTGCACCTGGGTCTGCTAAGCAACATCCAGGCCCGTAGCCCTTCAGAGCCCCCTCTGTGCACTGTGAGCGTAGGGAAACACACTGCCCTCTCCATCGGAGCAGCTTAATTTCCCCTGCACTCGCACACGTTCGTGAACACCGTTCTAGCACGTCCCAGGTGGCGCAGAGGTCTTACGCGGTGCCCTAATCGGAGCTGCCCTCAGAGGAGCCCTCATCTTCGCGTTCCATCCAGGACCTCCTGACTGAAGTTACCGTGCCTCCTAGAGGACGGTGGCTTGTGTCCTTACTGCACTTTAAGTCCTGTTCCTTCTGTGGCACTGCAGGCAGCCCCAGGCCCAGAGGAGCAGCTCCGGCGTTCCTCGGTTGAGACAGTTCGCTGGATGCGGGACTCCCTACTTCCATAAGTTGATTCAGGGAAGGAAACGCAGGGTATCCGGTGTCTCTTGGGACTCGTTAGAAGCCACAGGGATGTACGCTGAGTGTGCCCATGAAAACGGGGGCCTGCTGGAACTAGCCCTGCTTTCCCATTTTGAGGGCTGCATTCAGGCCTTCCTTGAAGCTACCTGACATTCCCGGCTCCCGACAGGCCAGTGAGCCCTGGAAGAATGCTTCGGGGAAAATTATGAGTTTGCTCTCTCTAAACCAGGGGCTTCCGTGGCTGCGGGGGCGGTCCGCATGACAGACTCTAGAGCGAAAGGGAACCTCGACGTGAGAACTCGCCTCCAGGTTAGACCCTGAGTAGCTGTGCAGAAAGGGAGGCATGCAGCTGTTTCCATGAGTTCTCAGTCGCTTATGTGCTTTATTTTAAAAGAAGTACGCGTCCGGGGACTCCTAGGCACCACGGGTGTGCATCGTTTTCCCTCCAAGGTCACTGAATGCCTCCAGACACCTGTGGGCCTCAGAGCAATGTCGAGGTGCATTGGTTTATCCCCTGGAGCACCTCTGTGCCTGCCGAGTGCTGGGCAGCAACACACTGCGCGTTCCTTGAGCAGCGCTACATCTCCAGAGCCCTCGAACGCCCTCAGGACAACATGGCTGGTGAGTGCGAAGTGCCCAGGAAGACTCTGTCATGACCCTTGTGTGAGTTGCCGTGAGAGAACACTGTGTTTGGAACACTGCGAGGCCCACCCTCGTACCTGAAGTCACTCTGCTCGAGGAGAAAGTTAGCATCTTAGCACGCTGTGTCACTACCGGCACACCCAGCATGAACCCATGGCTGGAAGTAATGCCCTGATTCGCCGTGCAGAAGCGGAGACATGCTGCAGCTTCCAGGAGGCGGTGGCCTCTGGTCTGCATGCCTTTAACGGCAGCACAGCTTTCTGGACACCTGGGAGTCTAGCCGGGGCACCGTGCTCTCGACAGGAACACTGAGTACCCCCAGGTGCACCTGGGTCTGCTAAGCAACATCCAGGCCCATAGCCCTTCAGAGACCCCTCTGTGCACTGCGAGCGTAGGGAAACACACTGCCCTCTCCATCGTAGCAGCTTAATTTCCCCTGCACGCGCACACGTTCGTGAACACCGTTCTGGCACGTCCCAGGGGGCGCGGAGGTCTTACGCGGTGTCCTAATCGGAGATGCCTTCGGAGGAGCCGTCGTCTTCGCGTTCCATCCAGGACCTCCTGGCTGAAGTCATGGTGCCTCCTAGAGGATGGCGGCTTGGGTTTTTACTGCACTTTAAGTCCTGTTCCTTCTGTGGCACTGCAGGCAGCCCCAGGCCCAGAGGAGCAGCTCCGGCGTTCCTCGGTTGAGACAGTTCGCTGGATGCGGGACTCCCTACTTCCATAAGTTGATTCAGGGAAGGAAACGCAGGGTAACCGGTGTCTCTTGGGACTCGTTAGAAGCCACAGGGATGTAGGCTGAGTGTGCCCATGAAAACGGGGGCCTGCTGGAACTAGCCCTGCTTTCCCATTTTGAGGGTTGCATTCATGCCTGCCTTGAAGCTACCTGACATTCCCGGCTCCCGACAGGCCAGTGAGCCCTGGAAGAATGCTTCGGGGAAAATTATGAGTTTGCTCTCTCTAAACCAGGGGCTTCCGTGGCTGCGGCGGCGGTCCGCATGACAGACTCTAGAGCGAAAGGGAACCTCGACGTGAGAACTCGCCTCCAGCTTAGGCCCTGAGTAGCTGTGCAGAAAGGGAGGCATGCAGCTGTTTCCATGAGTTCTCAGTCGCTTATGTGCTTTATTTTAAAGGAAGTACACGTCCGGGGACTCCTAGTCCCCACGGGTGTGCATCGTTTTCACTCCGAGGTCACTGAGTGCCTCCAGACACCTGTGGGCCTCAGAGCAACGTCGAGGTCCATTGGTTGATCCCCCGGAGGAACTCTGTGGCTGCCGAGTGCTGGGCAGCAACACACTGCGTGTTCCTTGAGCAGCGCTACATCTCCAGAGCCCTCGAACGCCCTCAGGACAACATGGCTGGTGAGTGCGAAGTGCCCAGGAAGACTCTGTCATGGCCCTTGTGTGAGCTGCCGTGAGAGAACACTGTGCTTGGAACACTGCGAGGCGCGCCCTCGTACCTGAAGTCACTCTGCTCGAGGAGAAAGTCAGCATCTTAGCACGCTGTGTAGCTACTGGCACATCCAGCATGAACCCATGCCTGGAAGTAATGCCCTGATTCGCCGTGCAGAAGCGGAGGCGTGCTGCAGCTTCCAGGAGTCGGTGGCCTCTGCTCTGCATGCCTTTAGCGGCAGCACAGCTTTCTGGACACCTGCGAGGCTAGCCGGGGCACCCTGCTCCCGGCAGGAACACTGAGAACCCCAAAGTGCACCTGGGTCTGCTAAGCAACATCCAGGCCCGTAGCCCTTCAGAGCCCCCTCTGTGCATGCCGAGCATAGGGAAACACACTGCCCTCTCCATCGGAGCAGCTTAATTTCCCCTGCACTCGCACACGTCCGTGAACACCGTTCTGGCACGTCCCAGGGAGCGCGGAGGTCTTACGCGGTGTCCTAATCGGAGATGCCTTCGGAGGAGCCGTCGTCTTCGCGTTCCATCCAAGACCTCCTGGCTGAAGTCATGGTGCCTCCTAGAGGATGGCGGCTTGGGTTTTTACTGCACTTTAAGTCCTGTTCCTTCTGTGGCACTGCAGGCAGCCCCAGGCCCAGAGGAGCAGCTCCGGCGTTCCTCGGTTGAGACAGTTCGCTGGATGCGGGACTCCCTACTTCCATAAGTTGATTCAGGGAAGGAAACGCAGGGTAACCGGTGTCTCTTGGGACTCGTTAGAAGCCACAGGGATGTAGGCTGAGTGTGCCCATGAAAACGGGGGCCTGCTGGAACTAGCCCTGCTTTCCCATTTTGAGGGTTGCATTCATGCCTGCCTTGAAGCTACCTGACATTCCCGGCTCCCGACAGGCCAGTGAGCCCTGGAAGAATGCTTCGGGGAAAATTATGAGTTTGCTCTCTCTAAACCAGGGGCTTCCGTGGCTGCGGCGGCGGTCCGCATGACAGACTCTAGAGCGAAAGGGAACCTCGACGTGAGAACTCGCCTCCAGCTTAGGCCCTGAGTAGCTGTGCAGAAAGGGAGGCATGCAGCTGTTTCCATGAGTTCTCAGTCGCTTATGTGCTTTATTTTAAAGGAAGTACACGTCCGGGGACTCCTAGTCCCCACGGGTGTGCATCGTTTTCACTCCGAGGTCACTGAGTGCCTCCAGACACCTGTGGGCCTCAGAGCAACGTCGAGGTCCATTGGTTGATCCCCCGGAGGAACTCTGTGGCTGCCGAGTGCTGGGCAGCAACACACTGCGTGTTCCTTGAGCAGCGCTACATCTCCAGAGCCCTCGAACGCCCTCAGGACAACATGGCTGGTGAGTGCGAAGTGCCCAGGAAGACTCTGTCATGGCCCTTGTGTGAGCTGCCGTGAGAGAACACTGTGCTTGGAACACTGCGAGGCGTGCCCTCGTACCTGAAGTCACTCTGCTCGAGGAGAAAGTCAGCATCTTAGCACGCTGTGTAGCTACTGGCACATCCAGCATGAACCCATGCCTGGAAGTAATGCCCTGATTCGCCGTGCAGAAGCGGAGGCGTGCTGCAGCTTCCAGGAGTCGGTGGCCTCTGCTCTGCATGCCTTTAGCGGCAGCACAGCTTTCTGGACACCTGCGAGGCTAGCCGGGGCACCCTGCTCCCGGCAGGAACACTGAGAACCCCAAAGTGCACCTGGGTCTGCTAAGCAACATCCAGGCCCGTAGCCCTTCAGAGCCCCCTCTGTGCATGCCGAGCATAGGGAAACACACTGCCCTCTCCATCGGAGCAGCTTAATTTCCCCTGCACTCGCACACGTCCGTGAACACCGTTCTGGCACGTCCCAGGGAGCGCGGAGGTCTTACGCGGTGTCCTAATCGGAGATGCCTTCGGAGGAGCCGTCGTCTTCGCGTTCCATTCAGGACCTCCTGGCTGAAGTCACGGTGCCTCCTAGAGGATGGCGGCTTGGGTTCTTACTGCACTTTAAGTCCTGTTCCTTCTGTGGCACTGCAGGCAGCCCCAGGCCCAGAGGAGCAGCTCCGGCGTTCCTCGGTTGAGACAGTTCGCTGGATGCAGGACTCCCTACTTCCATAAGTTGATTCAGGGAAGGAAACGCAGGGCAACCGGTGTCTCTTGGGACTCGTTAGAAGCCACAGGGATGTAGGCTGAGTGTGCCCATGAAAACGGGGGCCTGCTTGAACTAGCCCTGCTTTCCCATTTTGAGGGCTGCATTCATACCTGCCTTGAAGCTACCTGACATTCCCGGCTCCCGACAGGCCAGTGAGCCCGGGAAGAATGCTTCGGGGAAAATTATGAGTTTGCTCTCTCTAAACCAGGGGCTTCCGTGGCCGCGGCGGCAGTCCGCATGACAGACTCTAGAGCGAAAGGGAACCTCGACGTGAGAACTCGCCTCCAGGTTAGGCCCTGAGTAGCTGTGCAGAAAGGGAGGCATGCAGCTGTTTCCATGATTTCTCAGTCGCCTATGTGCTTTATTTTAAAGGAAGTACGCGTCCGGGGACTCCTAGGCCCCACGGGTGTGCATCGTTTTCCCTCCGAGGTCACTGAGTGCCTCCAGACACCTGTGGGCCTCAGAGCAACGTCGAGGTCCATTGGTTGATCCCCCGGAGGACCTCTGTGGCTGCCGAGTGCTGGGCAGCAACACACTGCGTGTTCCTTGAGCAGCGCTACATCTCCAGAGCCCTCGAACGCCCTCAGGACAACATGGCTGGTGAGTGCGAAGTGCCCAGGAAGACTCTGTCATGGCCCTTGTGTGAGCTGCCGTGAGAGAACACTGTGCTTGGAACACTGCGAGGCGCGCCCTCGTACCTGAAGTCACTCTGTTCCAGGAGAAAGTCAGCATCTTAGCACGCTGTGTCGCTACCGGCACACCCAGCATGAACCCATGCCTGGAAGTAATGCCCTGATTCGCCGTGCAGAAGCGGAGGCGTGCTGCAGCTTCCAGGAGTCGGTGGCCTCTGCTCTGCATGTCTTTAGCGGCAGCACAGCTTTCTGGACACCTGCGAGGCTAGCCGGGGCACCCTGCTCCCGGCAGGAACACTGAGTACCCCAAAGTGCACCTGGGTCTGCTAAGCAACATCCAGGCCCGTAGCCCTTCAGAGCCCCCTCTGTGCACTGTGAGCATAGGGAAACACACTGCCCTCTCCAACGGAGCAGCTTAATTTCCCCTGCAATCGCACACGTTCGTGAACACCGTTCTGGCACGTCCCAGGTGACGCGGAGGTCTTACGCGGTGCCCTAATCGGAGCTGCCCTCAGAGGAGCCCTCGTCTTCGCGTTCCATCCAGGACCTCCTGACTGAAGTCACCGTGCCTCCTAGAGGAAGGTGGCTTGGGTTCTTACTGCACTTTAAGTCCTGTTCCTTCTGTGGCACTGCAGGCAGCCCCAGGCCCAGAGGAGCAGCTCCGGCGTTCCTCGGTTGAGACAGTTCGCTGGATGCGGGACTCCCTACTTCCATAATTTGATTCAGGGAAGGAAACGCAGGGTAACCGGTGTCTCTTGGGACTCGTTAGAAGCCACAGGGATGTACGCTGAGTGTGCCCATGAAAACGGGGGCCTGCTTGAACTAGCCCTGCTTTCCCATTTTGAGGGCTGCATTCATGCCTTCCTTGAAGCTACCTGACATTCCCGGCTCCCGACAGGCCAGTGAGCCCTGGAAGAATGCTTCGGGGAAAATTATGAGTTTGCTCTCTCTAAACCAGGGGCTTCCGTGGCCACGGCGGCGGTCCGCATGACAGACTCTAGAGCGAAAGGGAACATCAACGTGAGAACTCGCCTCCAGGTTAGACCCTGAGTAGCCGTGCCGAAAGGGAGGCATGCAGCTGTTTCCATGAGTTCTCAGTCGCTTATGTGCTTTATTTTAAAGGAAGTACGTGTCCGGAGACTCCTGGGCCCCACGGGTGTGCATCGTTTTCCCTCCGAGGTCACTGAGTGCCTCCAAACACCTGTGGGCCTCAGAGCAACGTCGACGTCCATTGGTTGATCCCCCGGAGGACCTCTGTGGCTGCCGAGTGCTGGGCAGCAACACACTGCGTGTTCCTTGAGCAGCGCTACATCTCCAGAGCCCTCGAACGCCCTCAGGACAACATGGCTGGTGAGTGCGAAGTGCCCAGGAAGACTCTGTCATGGCCCTTGTGTGAGCTGCCGTGAGAGAACACTGTGCTTGGAACACTGCGAGGCGCGCCCTCATACCTGAAGTCACTCTGTTCCAGGAGAAAGTCAGCATCTTAGCACGCTGTGTCGCTACCGGCACACCCAGCATGAACCCATGCCTGGAAGTAATGCCCTGATTCGCCGTGCAGAAGCGGAGGCGTGCTGCAGCTTCCAGGAGTCGGTGGCCTCTGCTCTGCATGCCTTTAGCGGCAGCACAGCTTTCTGGACACCTGCGAGGCTAGCCGGGGCACCCTGCTCCCGGCAGGAACCCTGAGTACCCCCAGGTGCACCTGGGTCTGCTAAGCAACATCCAGGCCCGTAGCCCTTCACAGCCCCCCTCTGTGCACGCCGAGCGTAGGGAAACGCACTGCACTCTCCTTTGGAGCAGCTTAGTTTCCCCTGCACTCGCACACGTTCGCGAACACCATTCTGGCACGTCCCTGGTGGCGCGGAGGTCTTATGCGGTGCCCTAATCGGAGCTGCCCTCAGAGGAGCCCTCGTCTTCGCGTTCCATCCAGGACCTCCTTACTGAAGTCACCGTGCCTCCTAGAGGACGGTGGCTTGGGTTTTTACTGCACTTTAAGTCCTGTTCCTTCTGTGGCACTGCAGGCAGCCCCAGGCCCAGAGGAGCAGCTCCGGCGTTCCTCGGTTGAGACAGTTCGCTGGATGCGGGACTCCCTACTTCCATAAGTTGATTCAGGGAAGGAAACGCAGGGTAACCGGTGTCTCTTGGGACTCGTTAGAAGCCACAGGGATGTACGCTGAGTGTGCCCATGAAAACGGGGGCCTGCTGGAACTAGCCCTGCTTTCCCATTTCGAGGGCTGCATTCAGGCCTTCCTTGAAGCTACCTGACATTCCCGGCTCCCGACAGGCCAGTGAGCCCTGGAAGAATGCTTCGGGGAAAATTATGAGTTTGCTCTCTCTAAACCAGGGGCTTCCGTGGCTGCGGCGGCGGTCCGCATGACAGACTCTAGAGCGAAAGGGAACCTCGACGTGAGAACTCGCCTCCTGCTTAGGCCCTGAGTAGCCGTGCAGAAAGGGAGGCATGCAGCTGTTTCCATGAGTTCTCAGTCGCTTATGTGCTTTATTTTAAAGGAAGTACGCGTCCGGGAACTCGTAGGCCCCACGGGTGTGCATCGTTTTCCCTCCGAGGTCACTGAGTGCCTCCAGACACCTGTGGGCCTCAGAGCAATGTCGAGGTGCATTGGTTTATTCCCTGGAGCACCTCTGTGCCTGCCGAGTGCTGGGCAGCAACACACTGCGCGTTCCTTGAGCAGCGCTACATCTCCAGAGCCCTCGAACGCCCTCAGGACAACATGGCTGGTGAGTGCGAAGTGCCCAGGAAGACTCTGTCATGGCCCTTGTGTGAGCTGCCGTGAGAGAACACTGTGCTTGGAACACTACGAGGCCCGCCCTTGTACCTGAAGTCACTCTGCTCGAGGAGAAAGTCAGCATCTTAGCACGCTGTGTCGCTACCGGCACACCCAGCATGAACCCATGCCTGGAAGTAATGCCCTGATTTGCCGTGCAGAAGCGGAGGCGTGCTGCAGCTTCCAGGAGTCGGTGGCCTCTGCTCTGCATGCCTTTAGCAGCAGCACAGCTTTCTGGACACCTACGAGGCTAGCCGGGGCACCCTGCTCCCGGCAGGAACACTGAGTACCCCAAAGTGCACCTGGGTCTGCTAAGCAACATCCAGGCCCGTAGCCCTTCAGAGCCCCCTCTGTGCAGTGCGAGCGTAGGGAAACACACTGCCCTCTCCATCGGAGCAGCTTAATTTCCCCTGCACTCGCAAACGTTCGTGAACACCGTTCTGGCACGTCCCAGGGAGCGCGGAGGTCTTACGCGGTGTCCTAATCGGAGATGCCTTCGGAGGAGCCGTCGTCTTCGCGTTCCATCCAGGACCTCCTGGCTGAAGTCACGGTGCCTCCTAGAGGATGGCGGCTTGGGTTCTTACTGCACTTTAAGTCCTGTTCCTTCTGTGGCACTGCAGGCAGCCCCAGGCCCAGAGGAGCAGCTCCGGCGTTCCTCGGTTGAGACAGTTCGCTGGATGCGGGACTCCCTACTTCCATAAGTTGATTCAGGGAAGGAAACGCAGGGTAACCGGTGTCTCTTGGGACTCGTTAGAAGCCACAGGGATGTAGGCTGAGTGTGCCCATGAAAACCGGGGCCTGCTTGAACTAGCTCTGCTTTCCCATTTTGAGGGTTGCATTCATGCCTGCCTTGAAGCTACCTGACATTCCCGGCTCCCGACAGGCCAGTGAGCCCTGGAAGAATGCTTCGGGGAAAATTATGAGTTTGCTCTCTCTAAACCAGGGGCTTCCGTGGCTGCGGCGGCGGTCCGCATGACAGACTCTAGAGCGAAAGGGAACCTCGACGTGAGAACTCGCCTCCTGCTTAGGCCCTGAGTAGCTGTGCAGAAAGGGAGGCATGCAGCTGTTTCCATGAGTTCTCAGTCGCTTATGTGCTTTATTTTAAAGGAAGTACACGTCCGGGGACTCCTAGGCCCCACGGGTGTGCATCGTTTTCCCTCCGAGGTCACTGAGTGCCTCCAGACACCTGTGGGCCTCAGAGCAACGTCGAGGTCCATTGGTTGATCCCTCGGAGGACCTCTGTGGCTGCCGAGTGCTGGGCAGCAACACACTGCGTGTTCCTTGAGCAGCGCTACATCTCCAGAGCCCTCGAACGCCCTCAGGACAACATGGCTGGTGAGTGCGAAGTGCCCAGGAAGACTCTGTCATGGCCCTTGTGTGAGCTGCCGTGAGAGAACACTGTGCTTGGAACACTGCGAGGCGCGCCCTCGTAACTGAAGTCACTCTGCTCGAGGAGAAAGTCAGCATCTTAGCACGCTGTGTAGCTACTGGCACATCCAGCATGAACCCATGCCTGGAAGTAAGGCCCTGATTCGCCGTGCAGAAGCGGAGGCGTGCTGCAGCTTCCAGGAGTTGGTGGCCTCTGCTCTGCATGCCTTTAGCGGCAGCACAGCTTTCTGGACACCTGCGAGGCTAGCCGGGGCACCCTGCTCCCGGCAGGAACCCTGAGTACCCCAAAGTGCACCTGGGTCTGCTAAGCAACATCCAGGCCCGTAGCCCTTCAGAGCCCCCTCTGTGCACTGTGAGCGTAGGGAAACACACTGCCCTCTCCATCGGAGCAGCTTAATTTCCCCTGCACTCGCACACGTTCGTGAACACCGTTCTGGCACGTCCCAGGTGGCGCGGAGGTCTTACGCGGTGCCCTAATCGGAGCTGCCCTCAGAGGAGCCCTCGTCTTCGCGTTCCATCCAGGACCTCCTGACTGAAGTCACCGTGCCTCCTAGAGGACGGTGGCTTGGGTCCTTACTGCACTTTAAGTCCTGTTCCTTCTGTGGCACTGCAGGCCGCCCCAGGCCCAGAGGAGCAGCTCCGGCGTTCCTCGGTTGAGACAGTTCGCTGGATGCGGGACTCCCTACTTCCATAAGTTGATTCAGGGAAGGAAACGCAGGGTAACCGGTGTCTCTTGGGACTCGTTAGAAGCCACAGGGATGTACGCTGAGTGTGCCCATGAAAACGGGGGCCTGCTGGAACTAGCCCTGCTTTCCCATTTTGAGGGCTGCATTCATGCCTGCCTTGAAGCTACCTGACATTTCCGGCTCCCGACAGGCCAGTGAGCCCTGGAAGAATGCTTCGGGGAAAATTATGAGTTTGCTCTCTCTAAACCAGGGGCTTCCATGGCCATGGCGGCGGTCCGCATGACAGACTCTAGAGCGAAAGGGAACCTCGACGTGAGAACTCGCCTCCTGCTTAGGCCCTGAGTAGCTGTGCAGAAAGGGAGGCATGCAGCTGTTTCCATGAGTTCTCAGTCGCTTATGTGCTTTATTTTAAAGGAAGTACACGTCCGGGGACTCCTAGGCCCCACGGGTGTGCATCGTTTTCACTCCGAGGTCACTGAGTGCCTCTAGACACCTGTGGGCTGGCGGAGCAACGTCGAGATCCATTGCTTGATCCCCCAGGTGACCTCTGTGCCTGCTGAGTGCTGGGCAGCAACACACTGCGCGTTCCTTGAGCAGCGCTACATCTCCAGAGCCCTCGAACGCCCTCAGGAAAACATGGCTGGTGACTGCGAAGTGCCCAGGAAGACTCTGTCATGGCCCTTCTGTGAGCTGCCGTGAGAGAACACTGTGCTTGGAACACTGCAAGGCCCGCCCTCGTACCTGAAGTCACTCTGCTCGAGGAGAAAGTCAGCATCTTAGCACGCTGTGTCGCTACCGGCACACCCAGCATAAACCCATGGCTGGATGTAAGGCCCTGATTCACCGTGCAGTAGCAGAGGCGTGCTGCAGCTTCCAGGATGCGGTGGCCTCTGCTCTGCATGCCTTTAACGGCAGCACAGCTTTCTGGACACCTGCGAGGCTAGCCGGGGCACCCTGCTCCCGGCAGGAACACTGAGTACCCCCAGGTGTACCTGGGTCTGCTAAGCAACATCCAGGCCCGTAGCCCTTCAGAGCCCCCTCTGTGCACTGTGAGCGTAGGGAAACACACTGCCCTCTCCATCGGAGCAGCTTAATTTCCCCTGCACTCGCACACGTTCGTGAACACCGTTCTGGCACGTCCCAGGTGGCGCGGAGGTCTTACGCGGTACCCTAATCGGAGCTGCCCTCAAAGGAGCCCTCGTCTTCGCGTTCCATCCAGGACCTCCTGACTGAAGTCACCGTGCCTCCTAGAGGACGGTGGCTTGGGTCCTTACTGCACTTTAAGTCCTGTTCCTTCTGTGGCACTGCAGGCAGCCCCAGGCCCAGAGGAGCAGCTCCGGCGTTCCTCGGTTGAGACAGTTCGCTGGATGAGGGACTCCCTACTTCCATAAGTTGATTCAGGGAAGGAAACGCAGGGTAACCGGTGTCTCTTGGGACTCGTTAGAAGCCACAGGGATGTATGCTGAGTGTGCCCATGAAAACGGGGGCCTGCTGGAACTAGCCCTGCTTTCCCATTTTGAGGGCTGCATTCAGGCCTTCCTTGAAGCTACCTGACATTCCCGGCTCCCGACAGGCCAGTGAGCCCTGGAAGAATGCTTCGGGGAAAATTATGAGTTTGCTCTCTCTAAACCAGGGGCTTCCGTGGCCACGGCGGCGGTCCACATGACAGACTCTAGAGCGAAAGGGAACCTCGACGTGAGAACTCGCCTCCAGGTTAGACTCTGAGTAGCCGTGCAGAAAGGGAGGCATGCAGCTGTTTCCATGAGTCCTCAGTCGCTTATGTGCTTTATTTTAAAAGAAGTACGCGTCCGGGGACTCCTAGGCACCACGGGTGTGCATCGTTTTCCCTCCAAGGTCACTGAGTGCCTCCAGACACCTGTGGGCCTCAGAGCAATGTCGAGGTGCATTGGTTTATCCCCTGGAGCACCTCTGTGCCTGCCAAGTGCTGGGCAGCAACACACTGCGCGTTCCTTGAGCAGCGCTACATCTCCAGAGCCCTCGAACGCCCTCAAGACAACATGGCTGGTGAGTGCGAAGTGCCCAGGAAGACTCTGTCATGGCCCTTGTGTGAACTGCCGTGAGAGAACACTGTGCTTGGAACACTGCGAGACCCACCCTCGTACCTGAAGTCACTCTGCTCGAGGAGAAAGTTAGCATCTTAGCACGCTGTGTCGCTACCGGCACACCCAGCATGAATCCATGCCTGGAAGTAATGCCCTGATTCGCCGTGCAGAAGCGGAGGCGTGCTGCAGCTTCCAGGAGTTGGTGGCCTCTGCTCTGCATGCCTTTAGCGGCAGCACAGCTTTCTGGACACCTGCGAGGCTAGCCGGGGCACCCTGCTCCCGGCAGGAACACTGAGTACCCCAAAGTGCACCTGGGTCTGCTAAGCAACATCCAGGCCCGTAGCCCTTCAGAGCCCCCTCTGTGCACGCCGAGCGTAGGGAAACACACTGCCCTCTCCATCGGAGCAGCTTAATTTCCCCTGCACTCGCACACGTCCGTGAACACCGTTCTGGCACGTCCCAGGGAGCGCGGAGGTCTTACGCGGTGCCCTAATCGGAGCTGCCCTCAGAGGAGCCCTCGTCTTCGCGTTCCATCCAGGACCTCCTGACTGAAGTCACCGTGCCTCCTAGAGGACGGTGGCTTGGGTCCTTACTGCACTTTAAGTCCTGTTCCTTCTGTGGCACTGCAGGCAGCCCCAGGCCCAGAGGAGCAGCTCCGGCATTCCTCGGTTGAGACAGTTCGCTGGATGCGGGACTCCCTACTTCCATAAGTTGATTCAGGGAAGGAAACGCAGGGTAACCGGTGTCTCTTGGGACTCGTTAGAAGCCACAGGGATGTACGCTGAGTGTGCCCATGAAAACGGGGGCCTGCTGGAACTAGCCCTGCTTTCCCATTTTGAGGGCTGCATTCATGCCTGCCTTGAAGCTACCTGACATTCCCGGCTCCCGACAGGCCAGTGAGCCCTGGAAGAATGCTTCGGGGAAAATTATGAGTTTGCTCTCTCTAAACCAGGGGCTTCCGTGGCCGCGGCGGCGGTCCGCATGACAGACTCAAGAGCGAAAGGGAACCTCGACGTGAGAACTCGCCTCCAGGTTAGGCCCTGAGTAGCCCTGCAGAAAGGGAGGCATGCAGCTGTTTCCATGAGTTCTCAGTCGCTTATGTGCTTTATTTTAAAGGAAGTACACGTCCGGGGACTCCTAGGCCCCACGGGTGTGCATCGTTTTCACTCCGAGGTCACTGAGTGCCTCTAGACACCTGTGGGCCGGCGGAGCAACGTCGAGGTCCATTGCTTGATCCCCCGGGTGACCTCTGTGGCTGCCGAGTGCTGGGCAGCAACACACTGCGCGTTCCTTGAGCAGCGCTACATCTCCAGAGCCCTCGAACGCCCTCAGGACAACATGGCTGGTGAGTGCGAAGTGCCCAGGAAGACTCTGTCATGACCCTTGTGTGAGTTGCCGTGAGAGAACACTGTGCTTGGAACACTGCGAGGCCCACCCTCGTACCTGAAGTCACTCTGCTCAAGGAGAAAGTTAGCATCTTAGCACGCTGTGTCGCCACCGGCACACCCAGCATGAACCCATGGCTGGAAGTAAGGCCCTGATTCGCCGTGCAGAAGCGGAGGCGTGCTGCAGCTTCCAGGAGGCGGTGGCCTCTGCTCTGCATGCCTTTAACGGCAGCACAGCTTTCTGGACACCTGGGAGTCTAGCCGGGGCACCGTGCTCTCGGCAGGAACACTGAGTACCCCCAGGTGCACCTGGGTCTGCTAAGCAACATCCAGGCCCGTAGCCCTTCAGAGCCCCCTCTGTGCACTGTGAGCGTAGGGAAATACACTGCCCTCTCCATCGGAGCAGCTTAATTTCCCCTGCACTCGCACACGTTCGTGAACACCGTTCTGGCACGTCCCAGGTGGCGCGGAGGTCTTACGCGGTGCCCTAATCGGAGCTGCCCTCAGAGGAGCCCTCGTCTTCGCGTTCCATCCAGGACCTCCTGACTGAAGTTACCGTGCCTCCTAGAGGACGGTGGCTTGGGTCCTTACTGCACTTTAAGTCCTGTTCCTTCTGTGGCACTGCAGGCAGCCCCAGGCCCAGAGGAGCAGCTCCGGCGTTCCTCGGTTGAGACAGTTCGCTGGATGCGGGAAGCACTACTTCCATAAGTTGATTCAGGGAAGGAAACGCAGGGTATCCGGTGTCTCTTGGGACTCGTTAGAAGCCACAGGGATGTACGCTGAGTGTGCCCATGAAAACGGGGGCCTGCTGGAACTAGCCCTGCTTTCCCATTTTGAGGGCTGCATTCAGGCCTTCCTTGAAGCTACCTGACATTCCCGGCTCCCGACAGGCCAGTGAGCCCTGGAAGAATGCTTCGGGGAAAATTATGAGTTTGCTCTCTCTAAACCAGGGGCTTCCGTGGCTGCGGCGGCGGTCCGCATGACAGACTCTAGAGCGAAAGGGAACCTCGACGTGAGAACTCGCCTCCAGGTTAGGCCCTGAGTAGCCATGCAGAAAGGGAGGCATGCAGCTGTTTCCATGAGTTCTCAGTCGCTTATGTGCTTTATTTTAAAGGAAGTACGCGTCCGGGGACTCCTAGGCCCCACGGGTGGGCATCGTTTTCCCTCCGAGGTCAATGAGTGCCTCCAGACACCTGTGGGCCTCAGAGCAATGTCGAGGTGCATTGGTTTATCCCCTGGAGCACCTCTGTGCCTGCCGAGTGCTGGGCAGCAACACACTGCGTGTTCCTTGAGCAGCGCTACATCTCCAGAGCCCTCGAAGGCCCTCAGGACAACATGGCTGATGAGTGCGAAGTGCCCAGGAAGACTCTGTCATGGCCCTTGTGTGAGCTGCCGTGAGAGAACACTGTGCTTGGAACACTGCGAGGAGCGCCCTCGTACCTGAAGTCACTCTGTTCCAGGAGAAAGTCAGCATCTTAGCACGCTGTGTCGCTACCGGCACACCCAGCATGAACCCATGCCTGGAAGTAATGCCCTGATTTGCCGTGCAGAAGCGGAGGCGTGCTGCAGCTTCCAGGAGTCGGTGGCCTCTGCTCTGCATGCCTTTAGCAGCAGCACAGCTTTCTGGACACCTACGAGGCTAGCCGGGGCACCCTGCTCCCGGCAGGAACACTGAGTACCCCAAAGTGCACCTGGGTCTGCTAAGCAACATCCAGGCCCGTAGCCCTTCAGAGCCCCCTCTGTGCACTGCGAGCGTAGGGAAACACACTGCCCTCTCCATCGGAGCAGCTTAATTTCCCCTGCACTCGCACACGTCCGTGAACACCGTTCTGGCACGTCCCAGGGAGCGCGGAGGTCTTACGCGGTGTCCTAATCGGAGATGCCTTCGGAGGAGCCGTCGTCTTCGCGTTCCATCCAGGACCTCCTGGCTGAAGTCACGGTGCCTCCTAGAGGATGGCGGCTTGGGTTCTTACTGCACTTTAAGTCCTGTTCCTTCTGTGGCACTGCAGGCAGCCCCAGGCCCAGAGGAGCAGCTCCGGCGTTCCTCGGTTGAGACAGTTCGCTGGATGCGGGACTCCCTACTTCCATAAGTTGATTCAGGGAAGGAAAAGCAGGGTAACCGGTGTCTCTTGGGACTCGTTAGAAGCCACAGGGATGTAGGCTGAGTGTGCCCATGAAAACGGGGGCCTGCTTGAACTAGCTCTGCTTTCCCATTTTGAGGGTTGCATTCATGCCTGCCTTGAAGCTACCTGACATTCCCGGCTCCCGACAGGCCAGTGAGCCCTGGAAGAATGCTTCGGGGAAAATTATGAGTTTGCTCTCTCTAAACCAGGGGCTTCCGTGGCTGCGGCGGCGGTCCGCATGACAGACTCTAGAGCGAAAGGGACCCTCGACGTGAGAACTCGCCTCCTGCTTAGGCCCTGAGTAGCTGTGCAGAAAGGGAGGCATGCAGCTGTTTCCATGAGTTCTCAGTCGCTTATGTGCTTTATTTTAAAGGAAGTACGTGTCCGGGAACTCGTAGGCCCCACGGGTGTGCATCGTTTTCCCTCCGAGGTCACTGAGTGCCTCCAGACACCTGTGGGCCTCAGAGCAACGTCGAGGTCCATTGGTTGACCCCCGGAGGACCTCTGTGGCTGCCGAGTGCTGGGCAGCAACACACTGCGTGTTCCTTGAGCAGCGCTACATCTCCAGAGCCCTCGAACGCCCTCAGGACAACATGGCTGGTGAGTGCAAAGTGCCCAGGAAGACTCTGTCATGGCCCTTGTGTGAGCTGCCGTGAGAGAACACTGTGATTGGAACACTGCGAGGCGCGCCCTCGTACCTGAAGTCACTCTGCTCGAGGAGAAAGTCAGCATCTTAGCACGCTGTGTAGCTACTGGCACATCCAGCATGAACCCATGCCTGGAAGTAAGGCCCTGATTCGCCGTGCAGAAGCGGAGGCGTGCTGCAGCTTCCAGGAGTTGGTGGCCTCTGCTCTGCATGCCTTTAGCGGCAGCACAGCTTTCTGGACACCTGCGAGGCTAGCCGGGGCACCCTGCTCCCGGCAGGAACACTGAGTACCCCAAAGTGCACCAGGGTCTGCTAAGCAACATCCAGGCCCGTAGCCCTTCAGAGCCCCCTCTGTGCACTGTGAGCGTAGGGAAAAACACTGCCCTCTCCATCGGAGCAGCTTAATTTCCCCTGCACTCGCACACGTTCGTGAACACCGTTCTGGCACGTCCCAGGTGGCGCGGAGGTCTTACGCGGTGCCCTAATCGGAGCTGCCCTCAGAGGAGCCCTCGTCTTCGCGTTCCATCCAGGACCTCCTGACTGAAGTCACCGTGCCTCCTAGAGGACGGTGGCTTGGGTCCTTACTGCACTTTAAGTCCTGTTCCTTCTGTGGCACTGCAGGCCGCCCCAGGCCCAGAGGAGCAGCTCCGGCGTTCCTCGGTTGAGACAGTTCGCTGGATGCGGGACTCCCTACTTCCATAAGTTGATTCAGGGAAGGAAACGCAGGGTAACCGCTGTCTCTTGGGACTCGATAGAAGCCACAGGGATGTACGCTGAGTGTGGCAATGAAAACGGGGGCCTGCTGGAACTAGCCCTGCTTTCCCATTTTGAGGGCTGCATTCAGGCCTTCCTTGAAGCTACCTGACATTCCCGGCTCTCGACAGGCCAGTGAGCCCTGGAAGAATGCTTCGGGGAAAATTATGAGTTTGCTCTCTCTAAACCAGGGGCTTCCGTGGCCACGGCAGCGGTCCGCATGCCAGACTCTAGAGCGAAAGGGAACCTCGACGTGAGAACTCGCCTCCAGGTTAGACCCTGAGTAGCCGTGCAGAAAGGGAGGCATGCAGCTGTTTCCATGAGTTCTCAGTCGCTTATGTGCTTTATTTTAAAAGAAGTACGCGTCCGGGGACTCCTAGGCACCACGGGTGTGCATCGTTTTCCCTCCAAGGTCACTGAGTGCCTCCAGACACCTGTGGGCCTCAGAGCAATGTCGAGGTGCATTGGTTTATCCCCTGGAGCACCTCTGTGCCTGCCGAGTGCTGGGCAGCAACACACTGCGCGTTCCTTGAGCAGCGCTACATCTCCAGAGCCCTCGAACGCCCTCAGGACAACATGGCTGGTGAGTGCGAAGTGCCCAGGAAGACTCTGTCATGACCCTTGTGTGAGTTGCCGTGAGAGAACACTGTGCTTGGAACACTGCGAGGCCCACCCTCGTACCTGAAGTCACTCTGCTCGAGGAGAAAGTTAGCATCTTAGCACGCTGTGTCACCACCGGCACACCCAGCATGAACCCATGGCTGGAAGTAAGGCCCTGATTCGCCGTGCAGAAGCGGAGGCGTGCTGCAGCTTCCAGGAGGCGGTGGCCTCTGCTCTGCATGCCTTTAACGGCAGCACAGCTTTCTGGACACCTGGGAGTCTAGCCGGGGCACCGTGCTCTCGGCAGGAACACTGAGTACCCCCAGGTGCACCTGGGTCTGCTAAGCAACATCCAGGCCCGTAGCCCTTCAGAGACCCCTCTGTGCACTGCGAGCGTAGGGAAACACACTGCCCTCTCCATCGGAGCAGCTTAATTTCCCCTGCACTCGCACACGTTCGTGAACACCGTTCTGGCACGTCCCAGGGGGCGCGGAGGTCTTACGCGGTGTCCTAATCGGAGATGCCTTCGGAGGAGCCGTCGTCTTCGCGTTCCATCCAGGACCTCCTGGCTGAAGTCACGGTGCCTCCTAGAGGATGGCGGCTTGGGTTCTTACTGCACTTTAAGTCCTGTTCCTTCTGTGGCACTGCAGGCAGCCCCAGGCCCAGAGGAGCAGCTCCGGCGTTCCTCGGTTGAGACAGTTCGCTGGATGCGGGACTCCCTACTTCCATAAGTTGATTCAGGAAAGGAAACGCAGGGTAACCGGTGTCTCTTGGGACTCGTTAGAAGCCACAGGGATGTAGGCTGAGTGTGCCCATGAAAACGGGGGCCTGCTTGAACTAGCCCTGCTTTCCCATTTTGAGGGTTGCATTCATGCCTGCCTTGAAGCTACCTGACATTCCCGGCTCCCGACAGGCCAGTGAGCCCTGGAAGAATGCTTCGGGGAAAATTATGAGTTTGCTCTCTCTAAACCAGGGGCTTCCGTGGCTGCGGCGGCGGTCCGCATGACAGACTCTAGAGCAAAAGGGAACCTCGACGTGAGAACTCGCCTCCTGCTTAGGCCCTGAGTAGCTGTGCAGAAAGGGAGGCATGCAGCTGTTTCCATGAGTTCTCAGTCGCTTATGTGCTTTATTTTAAAGGAAGTACACGTCCGGGGACTCCTAGGCCCCACGGGTGTGCATCGTTTTCCCTCCGAGGTCACTGAGTGCCTCCAGACACCTGTGGGCCTCAGAGCAACGTCGAGGTCCATTGGTTGATCCCCCGGAGGACCTCTGTGGCTGCCGAGTGCTGGGCAGCAACACACTGCGTGTTCCTTGAGCAGCGCTACATCTCCAGAGCCCTCGAACGCCCTCAGGACAACATGGCTGGTGAGTGCGAAGTGCCCAGGAAGACTCTGTCATGGCCCTTGTGTGAGCTGCCGTGAGAGAACACTGTGCTTGGAACACTGCGAGGCGCGCCCTCGTACCTGAAGTCACTCTGCTCGAGGAGAAAGTCAGCATCTTAGCACGCTGTGTAGCTACTGGCACATCCAGCATGAACCCATGCCTGGAAGTAATGCCCTGATTCGCCGTGAAGAAGCGGAGGCGTGCTGCAGCTTCCAGGAGTCGGTGGCCTCTGCTCTGCATTCCTTTAGGCGCAGCACAGCTTTCTGGACACCTGCGAGGCTAGCTGGGCACCCTGCTCCCGGCAGGAACACTGAGTACCCCAAAGTGCACCTGGGTCTGCTAAGCAACATCCAAGCCCGTAGCCCTTCAGAGCCCCCTCTTTGCACGCCGAGCGTAGGGAAACACACTGCCCTCTCCATCGGAGCAGCTTAATTTCCCCTGCACTCGCACACGTTCGTGAACACCGTTCTGGCACGTCCCAGGTGGCGCGGAGGTCTTACGCGGTGCCCTAATCGGAGCTGCCCTCAGATGAGCCCTCGTCTTCGCGTTCCATCCAGGACCTCCTGACTGAAGTCACCGTGCCTCCTAGAGGACGGTGGCTTGGGTTCTTACTGCACTTTAAGTCCTGTTCTTTCTGTGGCACTACAGGCAGCCCCAGGCCCAGAGGAGCAGCTCCGGCGTTCCTCGGTTGAGACAGTTCGCTGGATGCGGGACTCCCTACTTCCATAAGTTGATTCAGAGAAGGAAACGTAGGGTAACCAGTGTCTCTTGGGACTCGTTAGAAGCCACAGGGATGTACGCTGAATGTTCCCATGAAAACGGGGGCCGGCTGGAACTAGCCCTGCTTTCCCATTTTGAGGGCTGCATTCATGCCTGCCTTGAAGCTACCTGACATTCCCGGCTCCCGACAGGCCAGTGAGCCCTGGAAGAATGCTTCGGGGAAAATTATGAGTGTGCTCTCTCTAAAGCAGGGGCTTACGTGACCGCGGCGTCGGTCCACATGACAGACTCTAGAGCGAAAGTGAACCTCGACGTGAGAACTCGCCTCCTGCTTAGGCCCTGAGTAGCCGTGCAGAAAGGGAGGCATGCAGCTGTTTCCATGAGTTCTCAGTCGCTTATGTGCTTTATTTTAAAGGAAGTACACGTCCGGGGACTCCTGGGCCCCAAGGGTGTGCATCGTTTTCCCTCCGAGGTCACTGAGTGCCTCCAGACACCTGTGGGCCTCAGAGCAATGTCGAGGTGCATTGGTTTATCCCCTGGAGCACCTCTGTGCCTGCCGACTGCTGGGCAGCAACACACTGCGCGTTCCTTGAGCAGCGCTACATCTCCAGAGCCCTCGAACGCCCTCAGGACAACATGGCTGGTGAGTGCGAAGTGCCCAGGAAGACTCTGTCATGACCCTTGTGTGAGTTGCCGTGAGAGAACACTGTGCTTGGAACACTGCGAGGCCCACCCTCGTACCTGAAGTCACTCTGCTCGAGGAGAAAGTCAGCATCTTAGCACGCTGTGTCACCACCGGCACACCCAGCATGAACCCATGCCTGGAAGTAAGGCCCTGATTCGCCGTGCAGAAGCGGAGGCGTGCTACAGCTTCCAGGAGGCGGTGGCCTCTGCTCTGCATGCCTTTAACGGCAGCACAGCTTTCTGGACACCTGCGAGGCTAGCCGGGGCACCCTGCTCCCGGCAGGAACCCTGAGTACCCCCAGGTGCACCTGGGTCTGCTAAGCAACATCCAGACCCGTAGCCCTTCAGAGCCCCCTCTGTGCACGCCAAGCGTTGGGAAACACACTGCCCTCTCCATCGGAGCAGCTTAATTTCCCCTGCACTCGCACACGTTCGTGAACACCGTTCTGGCACGTCCCAGGTGGCGCGGAGGTCTTACGCGGTGCCCTAATCGGAGCTGCCCTCAGATGAGCCCTCGTCTTCGCGTTCCATCCAGGACCTCCTGACTGAAGTCACCGTGCCTCCTAGAGGACGGTGGCTTGGGTTCTTACTGCACTTTAAGTCCTGTTCTTTCTGTGGCACTACAGGCAGCCCCAGGCCCAGAGGAGCAGCTCCGGCGTTCCTCGGTTGAGACAGTTCGCTGGATGCGGGACTCCCTACTTCCATAAGTTGATTCAGAGAAGGAAACGTAGGGTAACCAGTGTCTCTTGGGACTCGTTAGAAGCCACAGGGATGTACGCTGAATGTTCCCATGAAAACGGGGGCCTGCTGGAACTAGCCCTGCTTTCCCATTTTGAGGGCTGCATTCATGCCTGCCTTGAAGCTAGCTGACATTCCCGGCTCCCGACAGGCCAGTGAGCCCTGGAAGAATGCTTCGGGGAAAATTATGAGTTTGCTCTCTCTAAAGCAGGGGCTTACGTGGCCGCGGCGGCGGTCCACATGACAGACTCTAGAGCGAAAGGGAACCTCGACGTGAGAACTCGCCTCCTGCTTAGGCCCTGAGTAGCCGTGCAGAAAGGGAGGCATGCAGCTGTTTCCATGAGTTCTCAGTCGCTTATGTGCTTTATTTTAAAGGAAGTACACATCCGGGGACTCCTGGGCCCCACGGGTGTGCATCGTTTTCCCTCCGAGGTCACTGAGTGCCTCCAGACACCTGTGGGCCTCAGAGCAATGTCGAGGTGCATTGGTTTATCCCCTGGAGCACCTCTGTGCCTGCCGAGTGCTGGGCAGCAACACACTGCGCGTTCCTTGAGCAGCGCTACATCTCCAGAGCCCTCGAACGCCCTCAGGACAACATGGCTGGTGAGTGCGAAGTGCCCAGGAAGACTCTGTCATGACCCTTGTGTGAGTTGCCGTGAGAGAACACTGTGCTTGGAACACTGCGAGGCCCACCCTCGTACCTGAAGTCACTCTGCTCGAGGAGAAAGTTAGCATCTTAGCACGCTGTGTCACCACCGGCACACCCAGCATGAACCCATGCCTGGAAGTAAGGCCCTGATTCGCCGTGCAGAAGCGGAGGCGTGCTGCAGCTTCCAGGAGGTGGTGGCCTCTGCTCTGTATGCCTTTAACGGCAGCACAGCTTTCTGGACACCTGCGAGGCTAGCCGGGGCACCCTGCTCCCGGCAGGAACCCTGAGTACCCCCAGGTGCACCTGGGTCTGCTAAGCAACATCCAGGCCCGTAGCCCTTCAGAGCCCCCTCTGTGCACGCCGAGCGTAGGGAAACGCACTGCACTCTCCTTTGGAGCAGCTTAGTTTCCCCTGCACTCGCACACGTTCGCGAACACCATTCTGGCACGTCCCTGGTGGCGCGGAGGTCTTATGCGGTGCCCTAATCGGAGCTGCCCTCAGAGGAGCCCTCGTCTTCGCGTTCCATCCAGGACCTCCTGACTGAAGTCACCGTGCCTCCTAGAGGACGGTGGCTTGGGTTCTTACTGCACTTTAAGTCCTGTTCCTTCTGTGGCACTGCAGGCAGCCCCAGGCCCAGAGGAGCAGCTCCGGCGTTCCTCGGTTGAGACAGTTCGCTGGATGCGGGACTCCCTACTTCCATAAGTTGATTCAGGGAAGGAAACGCAGGGTAACCGGTGTCTCTTGGGACTCGTTAGAAGCCACAGGGATGTACGCTGAGTGTGCCCATGAAAACGGGGGCCTGCTGGAACTAGCCCTGCTTTCCCATTTTGAGGGCTGCATTCAGGCCTTCCTTGAAGCTACCTGACATTCCCGGCTCCCGACAGGCCAGTGAGCCCTGGAAGAATGCTTCGGGGAAAATTATGAGTTTGCTCTCTCCAAACCAGGGGCTTCCGTGGCCACGGCGGCGGTCCGCATGACAGACTCTAGAGCGAAAGGGAACCTCGACGTGAGAACTCGCCTCCAGGTTAGACCCTGAGTAGCCGTGCAGAAAGGGAGGAATGCAGCTGTTTCCATGATTTCTCAGTCGCTTATGTGCTTTATTTTAAAAGAAGTACGCGTCCGGGGACTCCTAGGCACCACGGGTGTGCATCGTTTTCCCTCCAAGGTCACTGAGTGCCTCCAGACACCTGTGGGCCTCAGAGCAATGTCGAGGTGCATTGGTTTATCCCCTGGAGCACCTCTGTGCCTGCCGAGTGCTGGGCAGCAACACACTGCGCGTTCCTTGAGCAGCGCTACATCTCCAGAGCCCTCGAACGCCCTCAGGACAACATGGCTGGTGAGTGCGAAGTGCCCAGGAAGACTCTGTCATGACCCTTGTGTGAGTTGCCGTGAGAGAACACTGTGCTTGGAACACTGCGAGGCCCACCCTCGTACCTGAAGTCACTCTGCTCGAGGAGAAAGTTAGCATCTTAGCACGCTCTGTCACCACCGGCACACCCAGCATGAACCCATGGCTGGAAGTAAGGCCCTGATTCGCCGTGCAGAAGCGGAGGCGTGCTGCAGCTTCCAGGAGGCGGTGGCCTCTGCTCTGCATGCCTTTAACGGCAGCACAGCTTTCTGGACACCTGGGAGTCTAGCCGGGGCACCGTGCTCTCGGCAGGAACACTGAGTATCCCCAGGTGCACCTGGGTCTGCTAAGCAACATCCAGGCCCGTAGCCCTTCAGAGACCCCTCTGTGCACTGCGAGCGTAGGAAAACACACTGCCCTCTCCATCGGAGCAGCTTAATTTCCCCTGCACTCGCACACGTTCGTGAACACCGTTCTGGCACGTCCCAGGGGGCGCGGAGGTCTTACGCGGTGTCTTAATCGGAGATGCCTTCGGAGGAGCCGTCGTCTTCGCATTCCATCCAGGACCTCCTGGCTGAAGTCACGGTGCCTCCTAGAGGATGGCGGCTTGGGTTCTTACTGCACTTTAAGTCCTGTTCCTTCTGTGGCACTGCAGGCAGCCCCAGGCCCAGAGGAGCAGCTCCGGCGTTCCTCGGTTGAGACAGTTCGCTGGATGCGGGACTCCCTACTTCCATAAGTTGATTCAGGGAAGGAAACGCAGGGTAACCGGTGTCTCTTGGGACTCGTTAGAAGCCACAGGGATGTAGGCTGAGTGTGCCCATGAAAATGGGGGCCTGCTGGAACTAGCCCTGCTTTCCCATTTTGAGGGCTGCATTCATGCCTGCCTTGAAGCTACCTGACATTCCCGGCTCCCGACAGGCCAGTGAGCCCTGGAAGAATGCTTCGGGGAAAATTATGAGTTTGCTCTCTCTAAACCAGGGGCTTCCGTGGCTGCGGCGGCGGTCCGCATGACAGACTCTAGAGCGAAAGGGAACCTCGACGTGAGAACTCGCCTCCTGCTTAGGCCCTGAGTAGCTGTGCAGAAAGGGAGGCATGCAGCTGTTTCCATGAGTTCTCAGTCGCTTATGTGCTTTATTTTAAAGTAAGTACACATCCGGGGACTCCTAGGCCCCACGGGTGTGCATCGTTTTCCCTCCGAGGTCACTGAGTGCCTCCAGACACCTGTGGGCCTCAGAGCAACGTCGAGGTCCATTGGTTGATCCCTCGGAGGACCTCTGTGGCTGCCGAGTGCTGGGCAGCAACACACTGCGTGTTCCTTGAGCAGCGCTACATCTCCAGAGCCCTCGAACGCCCTCAGGACAACATGGCTGGTGAGTGCGAAGTGCCCAGGAAGACTCTGTCATGGCCCTTGTGTGAGCTGCCGTGAGAGAATACTGTGCTTGGAACACTGCGAGGCGCGCCCTCGTAACTGAAGTCACTCTGCTCGAGGAGAAAGTCAGCATCTTAGCACGCTGTGTAGCTACTGGCACATCCAGCATGAACCCATGCCTGGAAGTAATGCCCTGATTCGCCGTGCAGAAGCGGAGGCGTGCTGCAGCTTCCAGGAGTCGGTGGCCTCTGCTCTGCATGTCTTTAGCCGCAGCACAGCTTTCTCGACACCTGCGAGGCTAGCTGGGGCACCCTGCTCCCGGCAGGAACACTGAGTACCCCAAAGTGCACCTGGGTCTGCTAAGCAACATCCAGGCCCGTAGCCCTTCAGAGCCCCCTCTGTGCACTGTGAGCGTAGGGAAACACACTGCCCTCTCCATCGGAGCAGCTTAATTTCCCCTGCACTCGCACACGTTCGTGAACACCGTTCTGGCACGTCCCAGGTGGCGCGGAGGTCTTACGCGGTGCCCTAATCGGAGCTGCCCTCAGATGAGCCCTCGTCTTCGCGTTCCATCCAGGACCTCCTGACTGAAGTCACCGTGCCTCCTAGAGGACGGTGGCTTGGGTTCTTACTGCACTTTAAGTCCTGTTCTTTCTGTGGCACTACAGGCAACCCCAGGCCCAGAGGAGCAGCTCCAGCGATCCTCGGTTGAGACAGTTCACTGGATGCGGGACTCCCTACTTCCATAAGTTGATTCAGAGAAGGAAACGTAGGGTAACCAGTGTCTCTTGGGACTCGTTAGAAGCCACAGGGATGTACGCTGAATGTTCCCATGAAAACGGGGGCCTGCTGGAACTAGCCCTGCTTTCCCATTTTGAGGGCTGCATTCATGCCTGCCTTGAAGCTACCTGACATTCCCGGCTCCCGACAGGCCAGTGAGCCCTGGAAGAATGCTTCGGGGAAAATTATGAGTTTGCTCTCTCTAAAGCAGGGGCTTACGTGGCTCCGGCGGCGGTCCACATGACAGACTCTAGAGCGAAAGGGAACCTCGACGTGAGAACTCGCCTCCAGGTTAGGCCCTGAGTAGCCGTGCAGAAAGGGAGGCATGCAGCTGTTTCCATGAGTTCTCAGTCGCTTATGTGCTTTATTTTAAAAGAAGTACGCGTCCGGGGACTCCTAGGCACCACAGGTGTGCATCGTTTTCCCTCCAAGGTCACTGAGTGCCTCCAGACACCTGTGGGCCTCAGAGCAATGTCGAGGTGCATTGGTTTATCCCCTGGAGCACCTCTGTGCCTGCCGAGTGCTGGGCAGCAACACACTGCGCGTTCCTTGAGCAGCGCTACATCTCCAGAGCCCTCGAACGCCCTCAGGACAACATGGCTGGTGAGTGCGAAGTGCCCAGGAAGACTCTGTCATGACCCTTGTGTGAGTTGCCGTGAGAGAACACTGTGCTTGGAACACTGCGAGGCCCACCCTCGTACCTGAAGTCACTCTGCTCGAGGAGAAAGTTAGCATCTTAGCACGCTGTGTCACCACCGGCACACCCAGCATGAACCCATGGCTGGAAGTAAGGCCCTGATTCGCCGTGCAGAAGCGGAGGCGTGCTGCAGCTTCCAGGAGGCGGTGGCCTCTGCTCTGCATGCCTTTAACGGCAGCACAGCTTTCTGGACACCTGGGAGTCTAGCCGGGGCACCGTGCTCTCGGCAGGAACACTGAGTACCCCCAGGTGCACCTGGGTCTGCTAAGCAACATCCAGGCCCGTAGCCCTTCAGAGACTCCTCTGTGCACTGCGAGCGTAGGGAAACACACTGCCCTCTCCATCGGAGCAGCTTAATTTCCCCTGCACTCGCACACGTTCGTGAACACCGTTCTGGCACGTCCCAGGGGGCGCGGAGGTCTTACGCGGTGTCCTAATCGGAGATGCCTTCGGAGGAGCCGTCGTCTTCGCATTCCATCCAGGACCTCCTGGCTGAAGTCACGGTGCCTCCTAGAGGATGGCGGCTTGGGTTCTTACTGCACTTTAAGTCCTGTTCCTTCTGTGGCACTGCAGGCAGCCCCAGGCCCAGAGGAGCAGCTCCGGCGTTCCTCGGTTGAGACAGTTCGCTGGATGCGGGACTCCCTACTTCCATAAGTTGATTCAGTGAAGGAAACGCAGGGTAACCGGTGTCTCTTGGGACTCGTTAGAAGCCACAGGGATGTAGGCTGAGTGTGCCCATGAAAATGGGGGCCTGCTGGAACTAGCCCTGCTTTCCCATTTTGAGGGCTGCATTCATGCCTGCCTTGAAGCTACCTGACATTCCCGGCTCCCGACAGGCCAGTGAGCCCTGGAAGAATGCTTCGGGGAAAATTATGAGTTTGCTCTCTCTAAACCAGGGGCTTCCGTGGCTGCGGCGGCGGTCCGCATGACAGACTCTGGAGCGAAAGGGAACCTCGACGTGAGAACTCGCCTCCTGCTTAGGCCCTGAGTAGCTGTGCAGAAAGGGAGGCATGCAGCTGTTTTCATGAGTTCTCAGTCGCTTATGTGCTTTATTTTAAAGGAAGTACACGTCCGGGGACTCCTAGGCCCCACGGGTGTGCATCGTTTTCCCTCCGAGGTCACTGAGTGCCTCCAGACACCTGTGGGCCTCAGAGCAACGTCGAGGTCCATTGGTTGATCCCTCGGAGGACCTCTGTGGCTGCCGAGTGCTGGGCAGCAACACACTGCGTGTTCCTTGAGCAGCGCTACATCTCCAGAGCCCTCGAACGCCCTCAGGACAACATGGCTGGTGAGTGCGAAGTGCCCAGGAAGACTCTGTCATGGCCCTTGTGTGAGCTGCCGTGAGAGAACACTGTGCTTGGAACACTGCGAGGCGCGCCCTCGTAACTGAAGTCACTCTGCTCGAGGAGAAAGTCAGCATCTTAGCACGCTGTGTAGCTACTGGCACATCCAGCATGAACCCATGCCTGGAAGTAATGCCCTGATTCGCCGTGCAGAAGCGGAGGCGTCCTGCAGCTTCCAGGAGTCGGTGGCCTCTGCTCTGCATGTCTTTAGCCGCAGCACAGCTTTCTGGACACCTGCGAGGCTAGCTGGGGCACCCTGCTCCCGGCAGGAACACTGAGTACCCCAAAGTGCACCTGGGTCTGCTAAGCAACATCCAGGCCCGTAGCCCTTCAGAGCCCCCTCTGTGCACTGTGAGCGTAGGGAAACACACTGCCCTCTCCATCGGAGCAGCTTAATTTCCCCTGCACTCGCACACGTTCGTGAACACCGTTCTGGCACGTCCCAGGTGGCGCGGAGGTCTTACGCGGTGCCCTAATCGGAGCTGCCCTCAGATGAGCCCTCGTCTTCGCGTTCCATCCAGGACCTCCTGACTGAAGTCACCGTGCCTCGTAGAGGACGGTGGCTTGGGTTCTTACTGCACTTTAAGTCCTGTTCTTTCTGTGGCACTACAGGCAGCCCCAGGCCCAGAGGAGCAGCTCCGGCGATCCTCGGTTGAGACAGTTCACTGGATGCGGGACTCCCTACTTCCATAAGTTGATTCAGAGAAGGAAACGTAGGGTAACCAGTGTCTCTTGGGACTCGTTAGAAGCCACAGGGATGTACGCTGAAAGTTCCCATGAAAACGGGGGCCTGCTGGAACTAGCCCTGCTTTCCCATTTTGAGGGCTGCATTCATGCCTGCCTTGAAGCTACCTGACATTCCCGGCTCCCGACAGGCCAGTGAGCCCTGGAAGAATGCTTCGGGGAAAATTATGAGTTTGCTCTCTCTAAAGCAGGGGCTTACGTGGCCCCGGCGGCGGTCCACATGACAGACTCTAGAGCGAAAGGGAACCTCGACGTGAGAACTCGCCTCCAGGTTAGGCCCTGAGTAGCCGTGCAGAAAGGGAGGCATGCAGCTGTTTCCATGAGTTCTCAGTCGCTTATGGGCTTTATTTTAAAGGAAGTACACGTCCGGGGACTCCTGGGCCCCACGGGTGTGCATCGTTTTCCCTCCAAGGTCACTGAGTGCCTCCAGACACCTGTGGGCCTCAGAGCAATGTCGAGGTGCATTGGTTTATCCCCTGGAGCACCTCTGTGCCTGCCGAGTGCTGGGCAGCAACACACTGCGCGTTCCTTGAGCAGCGCTACATCTCCAGAGCCCTCGAATGCCCTCAGGACAACATGGCTGGTGAGTGCGAAGTGCCCAGGAAGAGTCTGTCATGACCCTTGTGTGAGTTGCCGTGAGAGAACACTGTGCTTGGAACACTACGAGGCCCGCCCTTGTACCTGAAGTCACTCTGCTCGAGGAGAAAGTCAGCATCTTAGCACGCTGTGTCACCACCGGCACACCCAGCATGAACCCATGGCTGGAAGTAAGGCCCTGATTCGCCGTGCAGAAGCGGAGGCGTGCTGCAGCTTCCAGGAGGCGGTGGCCTCTGCTCTGCATGTCTTTAGCGGCAGCACAGCTTTCTGGACACCTGCGAGGCTAGCCGGGGCACCCTGCTCCCGGCAGGAACACTGAGTACCCCAAAGTGCACCTGGGTCTGCTAAGCAACATCCAGGCCCGTAGCCCTTCAGAGCCCCCTCTGTGCACTGTGAGCGTAGGGAAACACACTGCCCTCTCCAACGGAGCAGCTTAATTTCCCCTGCAATTGCACACGTTCGTGAACACCGTTCTGGCACGTCCCAGGTGACGCGGAAGTCTTACGCGGTGCCCTAATCGGAACTGCCCTCAGAGGAGCCCTCGTCTTCGCATTCCATCCAGGACCTCCTGACTGAAGTCACCGTGCCTCCTAGAGGACGGTGGCTTGGCTTCTTACTGCACTTTAAGTCCTTTTCCTTCTGTGGCACTGCAGGCAGTCCCAGGCCCAGAGGAGCAGCTCCGGCGTTCCTCGGTTGAGACAGTTCGCTGGATGCGGGACTCCCTACTTCCATAAGTTGATTCAGGGAAGGAAACGCAGGGTAACCGGTGTCTCTTGGGACTCGTTAGAAGCCACAGGGATGTACGCTGAGTATGCCCATGAAAACGGGGGCCTGCTGGAACTAGCCCTGCTTTCCCATTTTGAGGGCTGCATTCATGCCTGCCTTGAAGCTACCTGACATTCCCGGCTCCCGACAGGCCAGTGAGCCCTGGAAGAATGCTTCGGGGAAAATTATGAGTTTGCTCTCTCTAAACCAGGGGCTTCCATGGCCGCAGCGGCGGTCCGCATGACAGGCTCTAGAGCAAAAGGGAACCTCGACGTGAGAATTCGCCTCCAGGTTACACCCTGAGTAGCCGTGCAGAAAGGGAGGCATGCAGCTGTTTCCATGAGTTCTCAGTCGCTTATGTGCTTTATTTTAAAGGAAGTACGCGTCCGGGGACTCCTAGGCCCCACGGGTGTGCATCGTTTTCCCTCCGAGGTCACTGAGTGCCTCCAGACAACTGTGGGCCTCAGAGCAACGTCGAGGTCCGTTGGTTCATCCCCCAGAGGACCTCTGTGCCAGCCGAGTGCTGGGCAGCAACACACTGCGTGTTCCTTGAGCAGCGCTACATCTCCAGAGCCCTCGAACGCCCTCAGGACAACATGGCTGGTGAGTGCGAAGTGCCCAGGAAGACTTTGTCATGGCCCTTGTGTGAGCTGCCGTCAGAGAACACTGTGCTTGGAACACTGCGAGGCGCGCCCTCGTACCTGAAGTCACTCTGCTCGAGGAGAAAGTCAGCATCTTAGCACGCTGTGTCGCTACTGGCACATCCAGCATGGACCCATGCCTGGAAGTAATGCCCTGATTCGCCGTGCAGAAGCGGAGGCGTGCTGCAGCTTCCAGGAGTCGGTGGCCTCTGCTCTGCATGCCTTTAGCGGCAGCACAGCTTTCTGGACACCTGCGAGGCTAGCCGGGGCACCCTGCTCTCGGCAGGAACACTGAGTACCCCCAGGTGCACCTGGGTCTGCTAAGCAACATCCAGGCCCGTAGCCCTTCAGAGCCCCCTCTGTGCACTGCGAGCATAGGGAAACGCACTGCCTTCTCCTTTGGAGCAGCTTAGTTTCCTCCGCACACGCACACGTTCGCGAACAACGTTCTGGCACGTCCCACGTGATGCGGAGTCTTCCGCGGTGTCCTAATCGGAGCTGCCCTCGGAGGAGCCCTCGTCTTCGCGTTCCATCTAGTACCTCCTTACTGAAGTCACCGTGCCTCCTAGAGGACGGTGGCTTGGGTTCTTACTGCACTTTAAGTCCTGTTCCTTCTGTGGCACTGCAGGCAGCCCCAGGCCCAGAGGAGCAGCTCCGGCGTTCCTCGGTTGAGACAGTTCGCTGGATGCGGGACTCCCTACTTCCATAAGTTGATTCAGGGAAGGAAACGCAGGGTAACCGGTGTCTCTTGGGACTCGTTAGAAGCCACAGGGATGTAGGCTGAGTGTGCCCATGAAAACGGGGGCCTGCTTGAACTAGCCCTGCTTTCCCATTTTGAGGGCTGCATTCATACCTGCCTTGAAGCTACCTGACATTCCCGGCTCCCGACAGGCCAGTGAGCCCAGGAAGAATGCTTCGGGGAAAATTATGAGTTTGCTCTCTCTAAACCAGGGGCTTCCGTGGCCGCGGCGGCGGTCCGCATGACAGACTCTAGAGCGAAAGGGAACCTCGACGTGAGAACTCGCCTCCAGGTTAGGCCCTGAGTAGCCGTGCAGAAATGGAGGTATGCAGCGGTTTCCATGATTTCTCAGTCGCCTATGTGCTTTATTTTAAAGGAAGTACGCGTCCGGGGACTCCTAGGCCCCACGGGTGTGCATCGTTTTCCCTCCGAGGTCACTGAGTGCCTCCAGACACCTGTGGGCCTCAGAGCAACGTCGAGGTCCATTGGTTGATCCCCCAGAGGACCTCTTTGGCTGCCGAGTGCTGGGCAGCAACACACTGCGTGTTCCTTGAGCAGCGCTACATCTCCAGAGCCCTCGAAGGCCCTCAGGACAACATGGCTGGTGAGTGCGAAGTGCCCAGGAAGACTCTGTCATGGCCCTTGTGTGAGCTGCCGTGAGAGAACACTGTGCTTGGAACACTGCGAGGAGCGCCCTCGTACCTGAAGTCACTCTGTTCCAGGAGAAAGTCAGCATCTTAGCACGCTGTGTCGCTACCGGCACACCCAGCATGAACCCATGCCTGGAAGTAATGCCCTGATTCGCCGTGCAGAAGCGGAGGCGTGCTGCAGCTTCCAGGAGGCGGTGACCTCTGCTCTGCATGCCTTTATAAGCAGCACAGCTTTCTGGACACCTGCTAGGCTAGCCGGGGCACCGTGCTCCCGGCAGGAACACTAAGTACCCCCAGGTGCACCTGGGTCTGCTAAGCAACATCCAGGCCCATAGCCCTTCAGAGCCCCCTCTGTGCACGCCGAGCGTAGGGAAACACACTGCCCTCTCCTTCGGAGAAGCTTAGTTTCCCCTGCACTCGCACACGTCCGTGAACACCGTTCTGGCACGTCCCAGGGAGCGCGGAGGTCTTACGTGGTGTCCTAATCGGAGATGCCTTCGGAGGAGCCGTCGTCTTCGCGTTCCATCCAGGACCTCCTGGCTGAAGTCACGGTGCCTCCTAGAGGATGGCGGCTTGGGTTCTTACTGCACTTTAAGTCCTGTTCCTTCTGTGGCACTGCAGGCAGCCCCAGGCCCAGAGGAGCAGCTCCGGCGTTCCTCGGTTGAGACAGTTTGCTGGATGCGGGACTCCCTACTTCCATAAGTTGATTCAGGGAAGGAAACGCAGGGTAACCGGTGTCTCTTGGGACTCGTTAGAAGCCACAGGGATGTACGCTGAGTGTGCCCATGAAAACGGGGGCCTGCTTGAACTAGCCCTGCTTTCCCATTTTGAGGGTTGCATTCATGCCTGCCTTGAAGCTACCTGACATTCCCGGCTCCCGACAGGCCAGTGAGCCCTGGAAGAATGCTTCGGGGAAAATTATGAGTTTGCTCTCTCTAAACCAGGGGCTTCCGTGGCTGCGGCGGCGGTCCGCATGACAGACTCTAGAGCGAAAGGGAACCTCGACGTGAGAACTCGCCTCCTGCTTTGCCCTGAGTAGCTGTGCAGAAAGGGAGGCATGCAGCTGTTTCCATGAGTTCTCAGTCGCTTATGTGCATTATTTTAAAGGAAGTACACGTCCGGGGACTCCTAGGCCCCACGGGTGTGCATCGTTTTCCCTCCGAGGTCACTGAGTGCCTCCAGACACCTGTGGGCCTCAGAGCAACGTCGAGGTCCATTGGTTGATCCCCCGGAGGACCTCTGTGGCTGCCGAGTGCTGGGCAGCAACACACTGCGTGTTCCTTGAGCAGCGCTACATCTCCAGAGCCCTCGAACGCCCTCAGGACAACATGGCTGGTGAGTGCGAAGTGCCCAGGAAGACTCTGTCATGGCCCTTGTGTGAGCTGCCGTGAGAGAACACTGTGCTTGGAACACTGCGAGGCGCGCCCTCATACCTGAAGTCACTCTGCTCGAGGAGAAAGTCAGCATCTTAGCACGCTGTGTAGCTACTGGCACATCCAGCATGAACCCATGCCTGGAAGTAATGCCCTGATTCGCCGTGCAGAAGCGGAGGCGTGCTGCAGCTTCCAGGAGTCGGTGGCCTCTGCTCTGCATGCCTTTAGCGGCAGCACAGCTTTCTGGACACCTGCGAGGCTAGCCGGGGCACCCTGCTCCCGGCAGGAACACTGAGTACCCCAAAGTGCACCTGAGTCTGCTAAGCAACATCCAGGCCCGTAGCCCTTCAGAGCCCCCTCTGTGCACTGTGAGCGTAGGGAAACACACTGCCCTCTCCATCGGAGCAGCTTAATTTCCCCTGCACTCGCACACGTTCTTGAACACCGTTCTGGCACGTCCCAGGTGGCGCGGAGGTCTTACGCGGTTCCCTAATCGGAGCTGCCCTCAGAGGAGCCCTCGTCTTCGCGTTCCATCCAGGACCTCCTGACTGAAGTCACCGTGCCTCCTAGAGGACGGTCGCTTGGGTCCTTACTGCACTTTAAGTCCTGTTCCTTCTGTGGCACTGCAGGCAGCCCCAGGCCCAGAGGAGCAGCTCCGGCGTTCCTCGGTTGAGACAGTTCGCTGGATGCGGGACTCCCTACTTCCATAAGTTGATTCAGGGAAGGAAACGCAGGGTAACCGGTGTCTCTTGGGACTCGTTAGAAGCCACAGGGATGTACGGTGAGTCTGCCCATGAAAACGGGGGCCTGCTGGAACTAGCCCTGCTTTCCCATTTTGAGGGCTGCATTCATGCCTGCCTTGAAGCTACCTGACATTCCCGGCTCCCGACAGGCCAGTGAGCCCTGGAAGAATGCTTCGGGGAAAATTATGAGTTTGCTCTCTCTAAACCAGGGGCTTCCGTGGCCGCGGCGGCGGTCCGCATGACAGACTCTAGAGCGAAAGGGAACCTCGACGTGAGAACTCGCCTCCTGCTTAGGCCCTGAGTAGCTGTGCAGAAAGGGAGGCATGCAGCTGTTTCCATGAGTTCTCAGTCGCTTATGTGCTTTATTTTAAAGGAAGTACACGTCCGGGGACTCCTAGGCCCCACGGGAGTGCATGGTTTTCACTCCGAGGTCACTGAGTGCCTCTAGACACCTGTGGGCCGGCGGAGCAACGTCGAGGTCCATTGCTTGATCCCCCGGGTGACCTCTGTGCCTGCTGAGTGCTGGGCAGCAACACACTGCGCGTTCCTTGAGCAGCGCTACATCTCCAGAGCCCTCGAACGCCCTCAGGACAACATGGCTGGTGAGTGCGAAGTGCCCAGGAAGACTCTGTCATGGCCCTTCTGTGAGCTGCCGTGAGAGAACACTGTGCTTGGAACACTGCAAGGCCCGCCCTCGTACCTGAAGTCACTCTGCTCGAGGAGAAAGTCAGCATCTTAGCACGCTGTGTCGCTACCGGCACACCCAGCATAAACCCATGGCTGGATGTAAGGCCCTGATTCACCGTGCAGTAGCAGAGGCGTGCTGCAGCTTCCAGGAGGCGGTGGCCTCTGCTCTGCATGCCTTTAACGTCAGCACAGCTTTCTGGACACCTGGGAGTCTAGCCGGGGCACCGTGCTCTCGGCAGGAACACTGAGTACCCCCAGGTGCACCTGGGTCTGCTAAGCAACATCCAGGCCCGTAGCCCTTCAGAGACCCCTCTGTGCACTGCGAGCGTAGGGAAACTCACTGCCCTCTCCATCGGAGCAGCTTAGTTTCCCCTGCACTCGCACACGATCGCGAACACCATTCTGGCATATCCCACGTGATGCGGAGATCTTACGCGGTGCTCTAATCGGAGCTGCCCTCAGAGGAGCCCTCGTCTTCGCGTTCCATCCAGGACCTCCTGACTGAAGTCACCGTGCCTCCTAGAGGACGGTGGCTTGAGTCCTTACTGCACTTTAAGTCCTGTTCCTTCTGTGGCACTGCAGGCAGTCCCAGGCCCAGAGGAGCAACTCCGGCGTTCCTCGGTTGAGACAGTTCGCTGGATGCGGGACTCCTTACTTCCATAAGTTGATTCAGAGAAGGAAACGCAGGGTAACCGGTGTCTCTTGGGACTCGTTAGAAGCCACAGGGATGTAGGCTGAGTGTGCCCATGAAAACGGGGTCCTGCTTGAACTAGCCCTGCTTTCCCATTTTGAGGGCTGCATTCATGCCTGCCTTGAAGCTACCTGACATTCCCGGCTCCCGACAGGCCAGTGAGCCCTGGAAGAATGCTTCGGGGAAAATTATGAGTTTGCTCTCTCTAAAGCAGGGGCTTACGTGGCCGCGGCGGCGGTCCGCATGACAGACTCTAGAGCGAAAAGGAACCTCGACGTGAGAACTCGCCTCCAGGTTAGGCCCTGAGTAGCCGTGCAGAAAGGGAGGCATGCAGCTGTTTCCATGAGTTCTCAGTCGCTTATGTGCTTTATTTTAAAGGAAGTACGCGTCCGGGGACTCCTAGGCCCCACGGGTGTGCATCGTTTTCCCTCCGAGGTCACTGAGTGCCTCCAGACACCTGTGGGCCTCAGAGCAACGTCGAAGTCCATTGGTTGATCCCCCGGAGGACCTCTGTGGCTGCCGAGTGCTGGGCAGCAACACACTGCATGTTCCTTGAGCAGCGCTACATCTCCAGAGCCCTCGAACGCCCTCAGGACAACATGGCTGGTGAGTGCGAAGTGCCCAGGAAGACTGTGTCATGGCCTTTGTGTGAGCTGCCGTGAGAGAACACTGTGCTTGGAACACTGCGAGGCGCGCCTTCGTACCTGAAGTTACTCTGTTCCAGGAGAAAGTCAGCATCTTAGCACGCTGTGTCGCTACCGGCACACCCAGCATGAACCCATGCCTGGAAGTAATGCCCTGATTCGCCGTGCAGAAGCGGAGGCGTGCTGCAGCTTCCAGGAGTCGGTGGCCTCTGCTCTGCATGCCTTTAGCGGCAGCACAGCTTTCTGGACACCTGCGAGGCTAGCCAGGGCACCCTGCTCCCGGCAGGAACACTGAGTACCCCAAAGTGCACCTGGGTCTGCTAAGCCACATCCAGGCCCGTAGCCCTTCAGAGCCCCCTCTGTGCACTGTGAGCGTAGGGAAACACACTGCCCTCTCCAACGGAGCAGCTTAATTTCCCCTGCAATCGCACACTTTCCTGAACACCTTTCTGGCACGTCCCAGGTGACGCGGAGGTCTTACGCGGTGCCCTAATCGGAGCTGCCCTCAGAGGAGCCCTCGTCTTCGCGTTCCATCCAGGACCTCCTGACTGAAGTCACCGTGCCTCCTAGAGGACGGTGGCTTGGGTCCTTACTGCACTTTAAGTCCTGTTCCTTCTGTGGCACTGCAGGCAGCCCCAGGCCCAGAGGAGCAGCTCCGGCGTTCCTCGGTTGAGACAGTTCGCTGGATGCGGGACTCCCTACTTCCATAGTTGATTCAGGGAAGGAAACGCAGGGTAACCGGTGTCTCTTGGGACTCGTTAGAAGCCACAGGGATGTACGCTGAGTGTGCCCATGAAAACGGGGGCCTGCTTGAACTAGCCCTGCTTTCCCATTTTGAGGGCTGCATTCATGCCTGCCTTGAAGCTACCTGACATTCCCGGCTCCCGACAGGCCAGTGAGCCCTGGAAGAATGCTTCGGGGAAAATTATGAGTTTGCTCTCTCTAAACCAGGGGCTTCCATGGCCGCGGCGGCGGTCCGCATGACAGACTCTAGAGCGAAAGGGAACCTCGACGTGAGAACTCGCCTCCTGCTTAGGCCCTGAGTAGCTGTGCAGAAAGGGAGGCATGCAGCTGTTTCCATGAGTTCTCAGTCGCTTATGTGCTTTATTTTAAAGGAAGTACACGTCCGGGGACTCCTAGGCCCCACGGGTGTGCATCGTTTTCACTCCGAGGTCACTGAGTGCCTCTAGACACCTGTGGGACGGCGGAACAACGTCGAGGTCCATTGCTTGATCCCCCGGGTGACCTCTGTGCCTGCTGAGTGCTGGGCAGCAACACACTGCGCGTTCCTTGAGCAGCGCTACATCTCCAGAGCCCTCGAACGCCCTCAGGACAACATGGCTGGTGAGTGCGAAGTGCCCAGGAAGACTCTGTCATGGCCCTTGTGTGAGCTGCCGTGAGAGAACACTGTGCTTGGAACACTGCAAGGCCCGCCCTCGTACCTGAAGTCACTCTGCTCGAGGAGAAAGTCAGCATCTTAGCACGCTGTGTCGCTACCGGCACACCCAGCATAAACCCATGGCTGGATGTAAGGCCCTGATTCACTGTGCAGTAGCAGAGGCGTGCTGCAGCTTCCAGGATGCGGTGGCCTCTGCTCTGCATGCCTTTAACGGCAGCACAGCTTTCTGGACACCTGCGAGGCTAGCCGGGGCACCCTGCTCCCGGCAGGAACACTGAGTACCCCCAGGTGCACCTGGGTCTGCTAAGCAACATCCAGGCCCGTAGCCCTTCAGAGCCCCCTCTGTGCACTGTGAGCGTAGGGAAACACACTGCCCTCTCCATCGGAGCAGCTTAATTTCCCCTGCACTCGCACACGTTCGTGAACACCGTTCTGGCACGTCCCAGGTGGCGCGGAGGTCTTACGCGGTGCCCTAATCGGAGCTGCCCTCAGAGGAGCCCTCGGCTTCGCGTTCCATCCAGGACCTCCTGACTGAAGTCACCGTGCCTCCTAGAGGACGGTCGCTTGGGTCCTTACTGCACTTTAAGTCCTGTTCCTTCTGTGGCACTGCAGGCAGCCCCAGGCCCAGAGGAGCAGCTCCAGCGTTCCTCGGTTGAGACAGTTCGCTGGATGCGGGACTCCCTACTTCCATAGTTGATTCAGGGAAGGAAACGCAGGGTAACCGGTGTCTCTTGGGACTCGTTAGAAGCCACAGGGTTGTACGCTGAGTGTGCCCATGAAAACGGGGGCCTGATGGAACTAGCCCTGCTTTCCCATTTTGAGGGCTGCATTCAGGCCTTCCTTGAAGCTACCTGACATTCCCGGCTCCCGACAGGCCAGTGAGCCCTGGAAGAATGCTTCGGGGAAAATTATGAGTTTGCTCTCTCTAAACCAGGGGCTTCCGTGGCTGCGGCGGCGGTCCGCATGACAGACTCTAGAGCGAAAGGGAACCTCGACGTGAGAACTCGCCTCCAGGTTAGACCCTGAGTAGCCGTGCAGAAAGGGAGGCATGCAGCTGTTTCCATGAGTTCTCAGTCGCTTATGTGCTTTATTTTAAAAGAAGTACGCGTCCGGGGACTCCTAGGCACCACGGGTGTGCATCGTTTTCCCTCCGAGGTCACTGAGTGCCTCCAGAAACCTGTGGGCCTCAGAGCAATGTCGAGGTGCATTGGTTTATCCCCTGGAGCACCTCTGTGCCTGCCGAGTGCTGGGCAGCAACACACTGCGCGTTCCTTGAGCAGCGCTACATCTCCAGAGCCCTCGAACGCCCTCAGGACAACATGGCTGGTGAGTGCGAAGTGCCCAGGAAGACTCTGTCATGACCCTTGTGTGAGTTGCCGTGAGAGAACAGTGTGCTTGGAACACTGCGAGGCCCACCCTCGTACCTGAAGTCACTCTGCTCGAGGAGAAAGTTAGCATCTTAGCACGCTGTGTCACCACCGGCACACCCAGCATGAACCCATGGCTGGAAGTAAGGCTCTGATTCGCCGTGCAGAAGCGGATGCGTGCTGCAGCTTCCAGGAGGCGGTGGCCTCTGCTCTGCATGCCTTTAACGGCAGCACAGCTTTCTGGACACCTGCGAGGCTAGCCGGGGCACCCTGCTCCCGGCAGGCACACTGAGTACCCCCAGGTGCACCTGGGTCTGCTAAGCAACATCCAGGCCCGTATCCCTTCAGAGAACCCTCTGTGCACTGTGAGCGTAGGGAAACACACTGCCCTCTCCATTGGAGCAGCTTAATTTCCCCTGCACTCGCACACGTTCGTGAACACCGTTCTGGCACATCCCAGGTGGCGCGGAGGTCTTACGCGGTGCCCTAATCGGAGCTGCCCTCAGAGGAGCCCTCGTCTTCGCCTTCCATCCAGGACCTCCTGACTGAAGTCACCGTGCCTCCTAGAGGACGGTGGCTTGGGTTCTTACTGCACTTTAAGTCCTGTTCTTTTTGTGGCACTACAGGCAGCCCCAGGCCCAGAGGAGCAGCTCCGGCGTTCCTCGGTTGAGACAGTTCACTGGATGCGGGACTCCCTAATTCCATAAGTTGATTCAGAGAAGGAAACGCAGGATAACCGGTGTCTCTTGGGACTCGTTAGAAGCCACAGGGATGTACGCTGAGTGTGCCCATGAAAACGGGGGCCTGCTTGAACTAGCCCTGCTTTCCCATTTTGAGGGTTGCATTCATGCCTGCCTTGAAGCTACCTGACATTCCCGGCTCCCGACAGGCCAGTGAGCCCTGGAAGAATGCTTCGGGGAAAATTATGAGTTTGCTCTCTCTAAACCAGGGGCTTCCGTGGCTGCGGCGGCGGTCCGCATGACAGACTCTAGAGCGAAAGGGAACCTCGACGTGAGAACTCGCCTCCTGCTTTGCCCTGAGTAGCTGTGCAGAAAGAGAGGCATGCAGCTGTTTCCATGAGTTCTCAGTCGCTTATGTGCATTATTTTAAAGGAAGTACACGTCCGGGGACTCCTAGGCCCCACGGGTGTGCATCGTTTTCCCTCCGAGGTCACTGAGTGCCTCCAGACACCTGTGGGCCTCAGAGCAACGTCGAGGTCCATTGGTTGATCCCCCGGAGGACCTCTGTGGCTGCCGAGTGCTGGGCAGCAACACACTGCGTGTTCCTTGAGCAGCGCTACATCTCCAGAGCCCTCGAACGCACTCAGGACAACATGGCTGGTGAGTGCGAAGTGCCCAGGAAGACTCTGTCATGGCCCTTGTGTGAGCTGCCGTGAGAGAACACTGTGCTTGGAACACTGCGAGGCGCGCCCTCATACCTGAAGTCACTCTGCTCGAGGAGAAAGTCAGCATCTTAGCACGCTGTGTAGCTACTGGCACATCCAGCATGAACCCATGCCTGGAAGTAATGCCCTGATTCGCCGTGCAGAAGCGGAGGCGTGCTGCAGCTTCCAGGAGTCGGTGGCCTCTGCTCTGCATGCCTTTAGCGGCAGCACAGCTTTCTGGACACCTGCGAGGCTAGCCGGGGCACCCTGCTCCCGGCAGGAACACTGAGTACCCCAAAGTGCACCTGAGTCTGCTAAGCAACATCCAGGCCCGTAGCCCTTCAGAGCCCCCTCTGTGCACTGTGAGCGTAGGGAAACACACTGCCCTCTCCATCGGAGCAGCTTAATTTCCCCTGCACTCGCACACGTTCGTGAACACCGTTCTGGCACGTCCCAGGTGGCGCGGAGGTCTTACGCGGTGCCCTAATCGGAGCTGCCCTCAGAGGAGCCCTCGTCTTCGCGTTCCATCCAGGACCTCCTGACTGAAGTCACCGTGCCTCCTAGAGGACGGTGGCTTGGGTCCTTACTGCACTTTAAGTCCTGTTCCTTCTGTGGCACTGCAGGCAGCCCCAGGCCCAGAGGAGCAGCTCCGGCGTTCCTCGGTTGAGACAGTTCGCTGGATGCGGGACTCCCTACTTCCATAAGTTGATTCAGGGAAGGAAACGCAGGTTAACCGGTGTCTCTTGGGACTCGTTAGAAGCCACAGGGATGTACGCTGAGTGTGCCCATGAAAACGGGGGCCTGCTGGAACTAGCCCTGCTTTCCCATTTTGAGGGCTGCATTCATGCCTGCCTTGAAGCTACCTGACATTCCCGGCTCCCGACAGGCCAGTGAGCCCTGGAAGAATGCTTCGGGGAAAATTATGAGTTTGCTCTCTCTAAACCAGGGGCTTCCGTGGCCGCGGCGGCGGTCCGCATGACAGACTCTAGAGCGAAAGGGAACCTCGACGTGAGAACTCGCCTCCTGCTTAGGCCCTGAGTAGCTGTGCAGAAAGGGAGGCATGCAGCTGTTTCCATGAGTTCTCAGTCGCTTATGTGCTTTATTTTAAAGGAAGTACACGTCCGGGGACTCCTAAGCCCCACGGGTGTGCATGGTTTTCACTCCGAGGTCACTGAGTGCCTCTAGACACCTGTGGGCCGGCGGAGCAACGTCGAGGTCCATTGCTTGATCCCCCGGGTGACCTCTGTGCCTGCTGAGTGCTGGGCAGCAACACACTGCGCGTTCCTTGAGCAGCGCTACATCTCCAGAGCCCTCGAACGCCCTCAGGACAACATGGCTGGTGAGTGCGAAGTGCCCAGGAAGACTCTGTCATGGCCCTTGTGTGAGCTGCCGTGAGAGAACACTGTGCTTGGAACACTGCAAGGCCCGCCCTCGTACCTGAAGTCACTCTGCTCGAGGAGAAAGTCAGCATCTTAGCACGCTGTGTCGCTACCGGCACACCCAGCATAAACCCATGGCTGGATGTAAGGCCCTGATTCACTGTGCAGTAGCAGAGGCGTGCTGCAGCTTCCAGGATGCGGTGGCCTCTGCTCTGCATGCCTTTAACGGCAGCACAGCTTTCTGGACACCTGCGAGGCTAGCCGGGGCACCCTGCTCCCGGCAGGAACACTGAGTACCCCCAGGTGCACCTGGGTCTGCTAAGCAACATCCAGGCCCGTAGCCCTTCAGAGCCACCTCTGTGCACTGTGAGCGTAGGGAAACACACTGCCCTCTCCAACGGAGCAGCTTAATTTCCCCTGCAATCGCACACGTTCGTGAACACCGTTCTGGCACGTCCCAGGTGACGCGGAGGTCTTACGCGGTGCCCTAATCGGAGCTGCCCTCAGAGGAGCCCTCGTCTTCGCGTTCCATCCAGGACCTCCTGACTGAAGTCACCGTGCCTCCTAGAGGACGGTGCCTTGGGTTCTTACTGCACTTTAAGTCCTTTTCCTTCTGTGGCACTGCAGGCAGTCCCACGCCCAGAGGAGCAACTCCGGCGTTCCTCGGTTGAGACAGTTCGCTGGTTGCGGAACTCCCTACTTCCATAAGTTGATTCAGGGAAGGAAACGCAGGGTAACCGGTGTCTCTTGGGACTCGTTAGAAGCCACAGGGATGTACGCTGAGTGTGCCCATGAAAACAGGGGCCTGCTGGAACTAGCCCTGCTTTCCCATTTTGAGGGCTGCATTCATGCCTTCCTTGAAGCTACCTGACATTCCCGGCTCCCGACAGGCCAGTGAGCCCTGGAAGAATGCTTCGGGGAAAATTATGAGTTTGCTCTCTCTAAACCAGGGGCTTCCGTGGCCGCGGCGGCGGTCCGCATGACAGGCTCTAGAGCGAAAGGGAACCTCGACGTGAGAACTCGCCTCCAGGTTAGGCCCTGAGTAGCCGTGCAGAAAGGGAGGCATGCAGCTGTTTCCATGAGTTCTCAGTCGCTTATGTGCTTTATTTTAAAGGAAGTACACGTCTGGGGACTCCTGGGCCCCACGGGTGTGCATCGTTTTCCCTCCGAGGTCACTGAGTGCCTCCAGACACCTGTGGGCCTCAGAGCAACGTCGAGTTCCGTTGGTTCATCCCCCAGAGGACCTCTGTGCCAGCCGAGTGCTGGGCAGCAACACACTGCGCGTTCCTTGAGCAGCGCTACATCTCCAGAGCCCTCGAACGCCCTCAGGACAACATGGCTGGTGAGTGCGAAGTGCCCAGGAAGACTCTGTCATGGCCCTTGTGTGAGCTGCCGTGAGAGAACACTGTGCTTGGAACACTGCGAGGCGTGCCCTCGTACCTGAAGTCACTCTGTTCCAGGAGATAGTCAGCATCTTAGCATGCTGTGTCGCTACCGGCACACCCAGCATGAACCCATGCTTGGAAGTAATGCCCTGATTCGCCGTGCAGAAGCGGAAGCGTGCTGCAGCTTCCAGGATGCGGTGGCCTCTGCTCTGCATGCCTTTAGCGGCAGCACAGCTTTCTGGACACCTGCGAGGCTAGCCGGGGCACCCTGCTCCCGGCAGGAACACTGAGTACCCCAAAGTGCACCTGGGTCTGCTAAGCAACATCCAGGCCCGTAGCCCTTCAGAGCCCCCTCTGTGCACTGTGAGCATAGGGAAACACGCTGCCCTCTCCATCGGAGCAGCTTAATTTCCCCTGCACTCGCACACGTTCGTGAACACCGTTCTGGCACGTCCCAGGTGGCGCGGAGGTCTTACGCGGTGCCCTAATCGGAGCTGCCCTCAGAGGAGCCCTCGTCTTCGCGTTCCATCCAGGACCTCCTGACTGAAGTCACCGTGCCTCCTAGAGGACGGTGGCTTGGGTCCTTACTGCACTTTAAGTCCTGTTCCTTCTGTGGCACTGCAGGCAGCCCCAGGCCCAGAGGAGCAGCTCCGGCGTTCCTCGGTTGAGACAGTTCGCTGGATGCGGGACTCCCTACTTCCATAAGTTGATTCAGGGAAGGAAACGCAGGGTAACCGGTGTCTCTTGGGACTCGTTAGAAGCCACAGGGATGTACGCTGAGTGTGCCCATGAAAACGGGGGCCTGATGGAACTAGCCCTGCTTTCCCATTTTGAGGGCTGCATTCAGGACTTCCTTGAAGCTACCTGACATTCCCGGCTCCCGACAGGCCAGTGAGCCCTGGAAGAATGCTTCGGGGAAAATTATGAGTTTGCTCTCTCTAAACCAGGGGCTTCCGTGGCCACAGCGGCGGTCCGCATGACAGACTCTAGAGCGAAAGGGAACCTCGACGTGAGAACTCGCCTCCAGGTTAGACCCTGAGTAGCCGTGCAGAAAGGGAGGCATGCAGCTGTTTCCATGAGTTCTCAGTCGCTTATGTGCCTTATTTTAAAAGAAGTACGCGTCCGGGGACTCCTAGGCACCACGGGTGTGCATCGTTTTCCCTCCAAGGTCACTGAGTGCCTCCAGACACCTGTGGGCCTCAGAGCAATGTCGAGGTGCATTGGTTTATCCCCTGGAGCACCTCTGTGCCTGCCGAGTGCTGGGCAGCAACACACTGCGCGTTCCTTGAGCAGCGCTACATCTCCAGAGCCCTCGAACGCCCTCAGGACAACATGGCTGGTGAGTGCGAAGTGCCCAGGAAGACTCTGTCATGACCCTTGTGTGAGTTGCCGTGAGAGAACACTGTGCTTGGAACACTGCGAGGCCCACCCTCGTACCTGAAGTCACTCTGCTCGAGGAGAAAGTTAGCATCTTAGCACGCTGTGTCACCACCGGCACACCCAGCATGAACCCATGGCTGGAAGTAAGGCTCTGATTCGCCGTGCAGAAGCGGAGGCGTGCTGCAGCTTCCAGGAGTCGGTGGCCTCTGCTCTGCATGCCTTTAACGGCAGCACAGCTTTCTGGACACCTGGGAGTCTAGCCGGGGCACCGTGCTCTCGGCAGGAACACTGAGTACCCCCAGGTGCACCTGGGTCTGCTAAGCAACATCCAGGCCCGTAGGCCTTCAGAGACCCCTCTGTGCACTGCGAGCGTAGGGAAACTCACTGACCTCTCCATCGGAGCAGCTTAGTTTCCCCTGCACTCGCACACGATCGCGAACACCGTTCTGGCACGTCCCACGTGATGCGGAGATCTTATGCGGTGCTCTAATCGGAGCTGCCCTCAGAGGAGCCCTCGTCTTCGCGTTCCATCCAGGACCTCCTGACTGAAGTCACCGTGCCTCCTAGAGGACGGTGGCTTGGGTCCTTACTGCACTTTAAGTCCTGTTCCTTCTGTGGCACTGCAGGCAGTCCCAGGCCCAGAGGAGCAACTCCGGCGTTCCTCGGTTGAGACAGTTCGCTGGATGCGGGACTCCCTACTTCCATAAGTTGATTCAGAGAAGGAAACGCAGGGTAACCGGTGTCTCTTGGGACTCGTTAGAAGCCACAGGGATGTAGGCTGAGTGTGCCCATGAAAACGGGGGCCTGCTTGAACTAGCCCTGCTTTCCCATTTTGAGGGCTGCATTCATGCCTGCCTTGAAGCTACCTGACATTCCCGGCTCCCGACAGGCCAGTGAGCCCTGGAAGAATGCTTCGGGGAAAATTATGAGTTTGCTCTCTCTAAAGCAGGGGCTTACGTGGCCGCGGCGGCAGTCCGCATGACAGACTCTAGAGCGAAAAGGAACCTCGACGTGAGAACTCGCCTCCTGCTTAGGCCCTGAGTAGCCGTGCAGAAAGGGAGGCATGCAGCTGTTTCCATGAGTTCTCAGTCGCTTATGTGCTTTATTTTAAAGGAAGTACACGTCCGGGGACTCCTGGGCCCCACGGGTGTGCATCGTTTTCCCTCCGAGGTCACTAAGTGCCTCCAGACACCTGTGGGCCTCAGAGCAACGTCGAGGTCCGTTGGTTCATCCCCCAGAGGACCTCTGTGCCAGCCGAGTGCTGGGCAGCAACACACTGCGCGTTCCTTGAGCAGCGCTACATCTCCAGAGCCCTCGAACGCCCTCAGGACAACATGGCTGGTGAGTGCGAAGTGCCCAGGAAGACTTTGTCACGGCCCTTGTGTGAGCTGCCGTCAGAGAACACTGTGCTTGGAACACTGCGAGGCCCGCCCTCGTACCTGAAGTTACTCTGCTCGAGGAGAAAGTCAGCATCTTAGCACGCTGTGTCGCTACCGGCACATCCAGCATGAACCCATGCCTGGAAGTAAGGCCCTGATTCGCCATGCAGAAGCGGAGGCGTGCTGCAGCTTCCAGGAGGCGGTGACCTCTGCTCTGCATGCCTTTATCAGCAGCACAGCTTTCTGGACACCTGCGAGGCTAGCCGGGGCACCCTGTTCCCGGCAGGAACACTGAGTACCCCCAGGTGCACCTGGGTCTGCTAAGCAACATCCAGGCCCGTAGCCCTTCAGAGCCACCTCTGTGCACTGTGAGCGTAGGGAAACACACTGCCCTCTCCATCGGAGCAGCTTAATTTCCCCTGCACTCGCACACGTTCGTGAACACCGTTCTGGCACGTCCCAGGTGGCGCGGAGGTCTTACGCGGTGCCCTAATCGGAGCTGCCCTCAGAGGAGCCCTCGTCTTCGCGTTCCATCCAGGACCTCCTGACTGAAGTCACCGTGCCTCCTAGAGGACGGTGGCTTGGGTCCTTACTGCACTTTAAGTCCTGTTCCTTCTGTGGCACTGCAGGCAGCCCCAGGCCCAGAGGAGCAGCTCCGGCGTTCCTCGGTTGAGACAGTTCGCTGGATGCGGGACTCCCTACTTCCATAAGTTGATTCAGGGAAGGAAACGCAGGGTAACCGGTGTCTCTTGGGACTCGTTAGAAGCCACAGGGTTGTACGCTGAGTGTGCCCATGAAAACGGGGGCCTGATGGAACTAGCCCTGCTTTCCCATTTTGAGGGCTGCATTCAGGACTTCCTTGAAGCTACCTGACATTCCCGGCTCCCGACAGGCCAGTGAGCCCTGGAAGAATGCTTCGGGGAAAATTATGAGTTTGCTCTCTCTAAACCAGGGGCTTCCGTGGCCACGGCGGCGGTCCGCATGACAGACTCTAGAGCGAAAGGGAACCTCGACGTGAGAACTCGCCTCCAGGTTAGACCCTGAGTAGCCGTGCAGAAAGGGAGGCATGCAGCTGTTTCCATGAGTTCTCAGTCGCTTATGTGCTTTATTTTAAAAGAAGTACGCGTCCGGGGACTCCTAGGCACCACGGGTGTGCATCGTTTTCCCTCCGAGGTCACTGAGTGCCTCCAGACACCTGTGGGCCTCAGAGCAATGTCGAGGTGCATTGGTTTATCCCCTGGAGCACCTCTGTGCCTGCCGAGTGCTGGGCAGCAACACACTGCGCGTTCCTTGAGCAGCGCTACATCTCCAGAGCCCTCGAACGCCCTCAGGACAACATGGCTGGTGAGTGCGAAGTGCCCAGGAAGACTCTGTCATGACCCTTGTGTGAGTTGCCGTGAGAGAACACTGTGCTTGGAACACTGCGAGGCCCACCCTCGTACCTGAAGTCACTCTGCTCGAGGAGAAAGTTAGCATCTTAGCACGCTGTGTCACCACCGGCACACCCAGCATGAACCCATGGCTGGAAGTAAGGCTCTGATTCGCCGTGCAGAAGCGGAGGCGTGCTGCAGCTTCCAGGAGTCGGTGGCCTCTGCTCTGCATGCCTTTAACGGCAGCACAGCTTTCTGGACACCTGGGAGTCTAGCCGGGGCACCGTGCTCTCGGCAGGAACACTGAGTACCCCCAGGTGCACCTGGGTCTGCTAAGCAACATCCAGGCCCGTAGGCCTTCAGAGACCCCTCTGTGCACTGCGAGCGTAGGGAAACTCACTGACCTCTCCATCGGAGCAGCTTAGTTTCCCCTGCACTCGCACACGATCGCGAACACCGTTCTGGCACGTCCCACGTGATGCGGAGATCTTATGCGGTGCTCTAATCGGAGCTGCCCTCAGAGGAGCCCTCGTCTTCGCGTTCCATCCAGGACCTCCTGACTGAAGTCACCGTGCCTCCTAGAGGACGGTGGCTTGGGTCCTTACTGCACTTTAAGTCCTGTTCCTTCTGTGGCACTGCAGGCAGTCCCAGGCCCAGAGGAGCAACTCCGGCGTTCCTCGGTTGAGACAGTTCGCTGGATGCGGGACTCCCTACTTCCATAAGTTGATTCAGAGAAGGAAACGCAGGGTAACCGGTGTCTCTTGGGACTCGTTAGAAGCCACAGGGATGTAGGCTGAGTGTGCCCATGAAAACGGGGGCCTGCTTGAACTAGCCCTGCTTTCCCATTTTGAGGGCTGCATTCATGCCTGCCTTGAAGCTACCTGACATTCCCGGCTCCCGACAGGCCAGTGAGCCCTGGAAGAATGCGTCGGGGAAAATTATGAGTTTGCTCTCTCTAAAGCAGGGGCTTACGTGGCCGCGGCGGCAGTCCGCATGACAGACTCTAGAGCGAAAAGGAACCTCGACGTGAGAACTCGCCTCCTGCTTAGGCCCTGAGTAGCCGTGCAGAAAGGGAGGCATGCAGCTGTTTCCATGAGTTCTCAGTCGCTTATGTGCTTTATTTTAAAGGAAGTACACGTCCGGGGACTCCTGGGCCCCACGGGTGTGCATCGTTTTCCCTCCGAGGTCACTAAGTGCCTCCAGACACCTGTGGGCCTCAGAGCAACGTCGAGGTCCGTTGGTTCATCCCCCAGAGGACCTCTGTGCCAGCCGAGTGCTGGGCAGCAACACACTGCGCGTTCCTTGAGCAGCGCTACATCTCCAGAGCCCTCGAACGCCCTCAGGACAACATGGCTGGTGAGTGCGAAGTGCCCAGGAAGACTTTGTCACGGCCCTTGTGTGAGCTGCCGTCAGAGAACACTGTGCTTGGAACACTGCGAGGCCCGCCCTCGTACCTGAAGTTACTCTGCTCGAGGAGAAAGTCAGCATCTTAGCACGCTGTGTCGCTACCGGCACATCCAGCATGAACCCATGCCTGGAAGTAAGGCCCTGATTCGCCATGCAGAAGCGGAGGCGTGCTGCAGCTTCCAGGAGGCGGTGACCTCTGCTCTGCATGCCTTTATCAGCAGCACAGCTTTCTGGACACCTGCGAGGCTAGCCGGGGCACCCTGTTCCCGGCAGGAACACTGAGTACCCCCAGGTGCACCTGGGTCTGCTAAGCAACATCCAGGCCCGTAGCCCTTCAGAGCCACCTCTGTGCACTGTGAGCGTAGGGAAACACACTGCCCTCTCCATCGGAGCAGCTTAATTTCCCCTGCACTCGCACACGTTCGTGAACACCGTTCTGGCACGTCCCAGGTGGCGCGGAGGTCTTACGCGGTGCCCTAATCGGAGCTGCCCTCAGAGGAGCCCTCGTCTTCGCGTTCCATCCAGGACCTCCTGACTGAAGTCACCGTGCCTCCTAGAGGACGGTGGCTTGGGTCCTTACTGCACTTTAAGTCCTGTTCCTTCTGTGGCACTGCAGGCAGCCCCAGGCCCAGAGGAGCAGCTCCGGCGTTCCTCGGTTGAGACAGTTCGCTGGATGCGGGACTCCCTACTTCCATAAGTTGATTCAGGGAAGGAAACGCAGGGTAACCGGTGTCTCTTGGGACTCGTTAGAAGCCACAGGGTTGTACGCTGAGTGTGCCCATGAAAACGGGGGCCTGATGGAACTAGCCCTGCTTTCCCATTTTGAGGGCTGCATTCAGGACTTCCTTGAAGCTACCTGACATTCCCGGCTCCCGACAGGCCAGTGAGCCCTGGAAGAATGCTTCGGGGAAAATTATGAGTTTGCTCTCTCTAAACCAGGGGCTTCCGTGGCCACGGCGGCGGTCCGCATGACAGACTCTAGAGCGAAAGGGAACCTCGATGTGAGAACTCGCCTCCAGGTTAGACCCTGAGTAGCCGTGCAGAAAGGGAGGCATGCAGCTGTTTCCATGAGTTCTCAGTCGCTTATGTGCTTTATTTTAAAAGAAGTACGCGTCCGGGGACTCCTAGGCACCACGGGTGTGCATCGTTTTCCCTCCGAGGTCACTGAGTGCCTCCAGACACCTGTGGGCCTCAGAGCAATGTCGAGGTGCATTGGTTTATCCCCTGGAGCACCTCTGTGCCTGCCGAGTGCTGGGCAGCAACACACTGCGCGTTCCTTGAGCAGCGCTACATCTCCAGAGCCCTCGAACGCCCTCAGGACAACATGGCTGGTGAGTGCGAAGTGCCCAGGAAGACTCTGTCATGACCCTTGTGTGAGTTGCCGTGAGAGAACAGTGTGCTTGCAACACTGCGAGGCCCACCCTCGTACCTGAAGTCACTCTGCTCGAGGAGAAAGTTAGCATCTTAGCACGCTGTGTCACCACCGGCACACCCAGCATGAACCCATGGCTGGAAGTAAGGCTCTGATTCGCCGTGCAGAAGCGGATGCGTGCTGCAGCTTCCAGGAGGCGGTGGCCTCTGCTCTGCATGCCTTTAACGGCAGCACAGCTTTCTGGACACCTGCGAGGCTAGCCGGGGCACCCTGCTCCCGGCAGGCACACTGAGTACCCCCAGGTGCACCTGGGTCTGCTAAGCAACATCCAGGCCCGTATCCCTTCAGAGAACCCTCTGTGCACTGCGAGCGTAGGGAAACACACTGCCCTCCCCATTGGAGCAGCTTAATTTCCCCTGCACTTGCACACGTTCGTGAACACCGTTCTGGCACGTCCCAGGTGGCGCGGAGGTCTTACGCGGTGCCCTAATCGGAGCTGCCCTCAGAGGAGCCCTCGTCTTCGCCTTCCATCCAGGACCTCCTGACTGAAGTCACCGTGCCTCCTAGAGCACGGTGGCTTGGGTTCTTACTGCACTTTAAGTCCTGTTCTTTTTGTGGCACTACAGGCAGCCCCAGGCCCAGAGGAGCAGCTCCGGCGTTCCTCGGTTGAGACAGTTCACTGGATGCGGGACTCCCTAATTCCATAAGTTGATTCAGAGAAGGAAACGCAGGGTAACCGGTGTCTCTTGGGACTCGTTAGAAGCCACAGGGATGTAGGCTGAGTGTGCCCATGAAAACGGGGGCCTGCTTGAACTAGCCCTGCTTTCCCATTTTGAGGGCTGCATTCATGCCTGCCTTGAAGCTACCTGACATTCCCGGCTCCCGACAGGCCAGTGAGCCCTGGAAGAATGCTTCGGGGAAAATTATGAGTTTGCTCTCTCTAAAGCAGGGGCTTACGTGGCCGCGGCGGCGGTCCGCATGACAGACTCTAGAGCGAAAGGGAACCTCGACGTGAGAACTCGCCTCCAGGTTAGGCCCTGAGTAGCCGTGCAGAAAGGGAGGCATGCAGCTGTTTCCATGAGTTCTCAGTCGCTTATGTGCTTTATTTTAAAGGAAGTACACGTCCGGGGACTCCTGGGCCCCACGGGTGTGCATCGTTTTCCCTCCGAGGTCACTGAGTGCCTCCAGACACCTGTGGGCCTCAGAGCAACGTCGAGGTCCGTTGGTTCATCCCCCAGAGGACCTCTGTGGCAGCCGAATGCTGGGCAGCAACACACTGCGCGTTCCTTGAGCAGCGCTACATCTCCAGAGCCCTCGAACGCCCTCAGGACAACATGGCTGGTGAGTGCGAAGTGCCCAGGAAGACTTTGTCATGGCCCTTGTGTGAGCTGCCGTCAGAGAACACTGTGCTTGGAACACTGCGAGGCCCGCCCTCATACCTGAAGTTACTCTGCTCGAGGAGAAAGTCAGCATCTTAGCACGCTGTGTCGCTACCGGCACATCCAGCATGAACCCATGCCTGGAAGTAAGGCCCTGATTCGCCGTGCAGAAGCGGAGGCGTGCTGCAGCTTCCACGAGGCGGTGACCTCTGCTCTGCATGCCTTTATCAGCAGCACAGCTTTCTGGACACCTGCTAGGCTAGCCGGGGCACCGTGCTCCCGGCAGGAACACTAAGTACCCCCAGGTGCACCTGGGTCTGCTAAGCAACATCCAGGCCCATAGCCCTTCAGAGCCCCCTCTGTGCACGCCGAGCGTAGGGAAACACACTGCCCTCTCCTTCGGAGAAGCTTAGTTTCCCCTGCACTCGCACACGTCCGTGAACACCGTTCTGGCACGTCACAGGGAGCGCGGAGGTCTTACGCGGTGTCCTAATCGGAGATGCTTTCGGAGGAGCCGTCGTCTTCGCGTTCCATCCAGGACCTCCTGGCTGAAGTCACGGTGCCTCCTAGAGGATGGCGGCTTGGGTTCTTACTGCACTTTAAGTCCTGTTCCTTCTGTGGCACTGCAGGCAGCCCCAGGCCCAGAGGAGCAGCTCCGGCGTTCCTCGGTTGAGACAGTTCGCTGGATGCGGGACTCCCTACTTCCATAAGTTGATTCAGGGAAGGAAACGCAGGGTAACCGGTGTCTCTTGGGACTCGTTAGAAGCCACAGGAATGTAGGCTGAGTGTGCCCATTAAAACGGGGGCCTGCTTGAACTAGCCCTGCTTTCCCATTTTGAGGGTTGCATTCATGCCTGCCTTGAAGCTACCTGACATTCCCGGCTCCCGACAGGCCAGTGAGCCCTGGAAGAATGCTTCGGGGAAAATTATGAATTTGCTCTCTCTAAACCAGGGGCTTCCGTGGCTGCGGCGGCGGTCCGCATGACAGACTCTAGAGCGAAAGGGAACCTCGACGTGAGAACTCGCCTCCTGCTTAGGCCCTGAGTAGCTGTGCAGAAAGGGAGGCATGCAGCTGTTTCCATGAGTTCTCAGTCGCTTATGTGCTTTATTTTAAAGGAAGTACACGTCCGGGGACTCCTAGGCCCCACGGGTGTGCATCGTTTTCCCTCCGAGGTCACTGAGTGCCTCCAGACACCTGTGGGCCTCAGAGCAACGTCGAGGTCCATTGTTTGATCCCCCGGAGGACCTCTGTGGCTGCCGAGTGCTGGGCAGCAACACACTGCGCGTTCCTTGAGCAGCGCTACATCTCCAGAGCCCTCGAACGCACTCAGGACAACATGGCTGGTGAGTGCGAAGTGCCCAGGAAGACTCTGTCATGGCCCTTGTGTGAGCTGCCGTGAGAGAACACTGTGCTTGGAACACTGCAAGGCGCGCCCTCGTACCTGAAGTCACTCTGTTCCAGGAGAAAGTCAGCATCTTAGCACGCTGTGTCACTACCGGCACACCCAGCATGAACCCATGCCTGGAAGTAATGCCCTGATTCGCCGTGCAGAAGCGGAGGCGTGCTGCAGCTTCCAGGAGTCGGTGGCCTCTGCTCTGCATGCCTTTAGCGGCAGCACAGCTTTCCGGACACCTGCGAGGCTAGCCAGGGCACCCTGCTCCCGGCAGGAACACTGAGTACCCCAAAGTGCACCTGGGTCTGCTAAGCAACATCCAGGCCCGTAGCCCTTCAGAGCCCCCTCTGTGCACTGTGAGCGTAGGGAAACACACTGCCCTCTCCAACGGAGCAGCTTAATTTCCCCTGCAATCGCACACGTTCGTGAACACCGTTCTGGCACGTCCCAGGTGACGCGGAGGTCTTACGCGGTGCCCTAATCGGAGCTGCCCTCAGAGGAGCCCTCGTCTTCGCGTTCCATCCAGGACCTCCTGACTGAAGTCACCGTGCCTCCTAGAGGACGGTGGCTTGGGTTCTTACTGCACTTTAAGTCCTTTTCCTTCTGTGGCACTGCAGGCAGTCCCACGCTCAGAGGAGCAACTCCGGCGTTCCTCGGTTGAGACAGTTCGCTGGATGCGGAACTCCCTACTTCCATAAGTTGATTCAGGGAAGGAAACGCAGGGTAACCGGTGTCTCTTGGGACTCGTTAGAAGCCACAGGGATGTACGCTGAGTGTGCCCATGAAAACAGGGGCCTGCTGGAACTAGCCCTGCTTTCCCATTTTGAGGGCTGCATTCATGCCTTCCTTGAAGCTACCTGACATTCCCGGCTCCCGACAGGCCAGTGAGCCCTGGAAGAATGCTTCGGGGAAAATTATGAGTTTGCTCTCTCTAAACCAGGGGCTTCCGTGGCCGCGGCGGCGGTCCGCATGTCAGGCTCTAGAGCGAAAGGGAACCTCGACGTGAGAACTCGCCTCCAGGTTAGGCCCTGAGTAGCCGTGCAGAAAGGGAGGCATGCAGCTGTTTCCATGAGTTCTCAGTCGCTTATGTGCTTTATTTTAAAGGAAGTACACGTCTGGGGACTCCTGGGCCCCACGGGTGTGCATCGTTTTCCCTCCGAGGTCACTGAGTGCCTCCAGACACCTGTGGGCCTCAGAGCAACGTCGAGGTCCGTTGGTTCATCCCCCAGAGGACCTCTGTGCCAGCCGAGTGCTGGGCAGCAACACACTGCGCGTTCCTTGAGCAGCGCTACATCTCCAGAGCCCTCGAACGCCCTCAGGACAACATGGCTGGTGAGTGCGAAGTGCCCAGGAAGACTCTGTCATGGCCCTTGTGTGAGCTGCCGTGAGAGAACACTGTGCTTGGAACACTGCGAGGCGCGCCCTCGTACCTGAAGTCACTCTGTTCCAGGAGAAAGTCAGCATCTTAGCATGCTGTGTCGCTACCGGCACACCCAGCATGAACCCATGCTTGGAAGTAATGCCCTGATTCGCCGTGCAGAAGCGGAAGCGTGCTGCAGCTTCCAGGATGCGGTGGCCTCTGCTCTGCATGCCTTTAGCGGCAGCACAGCTTTCTGGACACCTGCGAGGCTAGCCGGGGCACCCTGCTCCCGGCAGGAACACTGAGTACCCCAAAGTGCACCTGGGTCTGCTAAGCAACATCCAGGCCCGTAGCCCTTCAGAGCCCCCTCTGTGCACTGTGAGCATAGGGAAACACGCTGCCCTCTCCATCGGAGCAGCTTAATTTCCCCTGCACTCGCACACGTTCGTGAACACCGTTCTGGCACGTCCCAGGTGGCGCGGAGGTCTTACGCGGTGCCCTAATCGGAGCTGCCCTCAGAGGAGCCCTCGTCTTCGCGTTCCATCCAGGACCTCCTGACTGAAGTCACCGTGCCTCCTAGAGGACGGTGGCTTGGGTCCTTACTGCACTTTAAGTCCTGTTCCTTCTGTGGCACTGCAGGCAGCCCCAGGCCCAGAGGAGCAGCTCCGGCGTTCCTCGGTTGAGACAGTTCGCTGGATGCGGGACTCCCTACTTCCATAAGTTGATTCAGGGAAGGAAACGCAGGGTAACCGGTGTCTCTTGGGACTCGTTAGAAGCCACAGGGTTGTACGCTGAGTGTGCCCATGAAAACGGGGGCCTGATGGAACTAGCCCTGCTTTCCCATTTTGAGGGCTGCATTCAGGACTTCCTTGAAGCTACCTGACATTCCCGGCTCCCGACAGGCCAGTGAGCCCTGGAAGAATGCTTCGGGGAAAATTATGAGTTTGCTCTCTCTAAACCAGGGGCTTCCGTGGCCACGGCGGCGGTCCGCATGACAGACTCTAGAGCGAAAGGGAACCTCGACGTGAGAACTCGCCTCCAGGTTAGACCCTGAGTAGCCGTGCAGAAAGGGAGGCATGCAGCTGTTTCCATGAGTTCTCAGTCGCTTATGTGCTTTATTTTAAAAGAAGTACGCGTCCGGGGACTCCTAGGCACCACGGGTGTGCATCGTTTTCCCTCCGAGGTCACTGAGTGCCTCCAGACACCTGTGGGCCTCAGAGCAATGTCGAGGTGCATTGGTTTATCCCCTGGAGCACCTCTGTGCCTGCCGAGTGCTGGGCAGCAACACACTGCGCGTTCCTTGAGCAGCGCTACATCTCCAGAGCCCTCGAACGCCCTCAGGACAACATGGCTGGTGAGTGCGAAGTGCCCAGGAAGACTCTGTCATGACCCTTGTGTGAGTTGCCGTGAGAGAACAGTGTGCTTGCAACACTGCGAGGCCCACCCTCGTACCTGAAGTCACTCTGCTCGAGGAGAAAGTTAGCATCTTAGCACGCTGTGTCACCACCGGCACACCCAGCATGAACCCATGGCTGGAAGTAAGGCTCTGATTCGCCGTGCAGAAGCGGATGCGTGCTGCAGCTTCCAGGAGGCGGTGGCCTCTGCTCTGCATGCCTTTAACGGCAGCACAGCTTTCTGGACACCTGCGAGGCTAGCCGGGGCACCCTGCTCCCGGCAGGCACACTGAGTACCCCCAGGTGCACCTGGGTCTGCTAAGCAACATCCAGGCCCGTATCCCTTCAGAGAACCCTCTGTGCACTGCGAGCGTAGGGAAACACACTGCCCTCCCCATTGGAGCAGCTTAATTTCCCCTGCACTTGCACACGTTCGTGAACACCGTTCTGGCACGTCCCAGGTGGCGCGGAGGTCTTACGCGGTGCCCTAATCGGAGCTGCCCTCAGAGGAGCCCTCGTCTTCGCCTTCCATCCAGGACCTCCTGACTGAAGTCACCGTGCCTCCTAGAGGACGGTGGCTTGGGTTCTTACTGCACTTTAAGTCCTGTTCTTTTTGTGGCACTACAGGCAGCCCCAGGCCCAGAGGAGCAGCTCCGGCGTTCCTCGGTTGAGACAGTTCACTGGATGCGGGACTCCCTAATTCCATAAGTTGATTCAGAGAAGGAAACGCAGGGTAACCGGTGTCTCTTGGGACTCGTTAGAAGCCACAGGGATGTAGGCTGAGTGTGCCCATGAAAACGGGGGCCTGCTTGAACTAGCCCTGCTTTCCCATTTTGAGGGCTGCATTCATGCCTGCCTTGAAGCTACCTGACATTCCCGGCTCCCGACAGGCCAGTGAGCCCTGGAAGAATGCTTCGGGGAAAATTATGAGTTTGCTCTCTCTAAAGCAGGGGCTTACGTGGCCGCGGCGGCGGTCCGCATGACAGACTCTAGAGCGAAAGGGAACCTCGACGTGAGAACTCGCCTCCAGGTTAGGCCCTGAGTAGCCGTGCAGAAAGGGAGGCATGCAGCTGTTTCCATGAGTTCTCAGTCGCTTATGTGCTTTATTTTAAAGGAAGTACACGTCCGGGGACTCCTGGGCCCCACGGGTGTGCATCGTTTTCCCTCCGAGGTCACTGAGTGCCTCCAGACACCTGTGGGCCTCAGAGCAACGTCGAGGTCCGTTGGTTCATCCCCCAGAGGACCTCTGTGGCAGCCGAATGCTGGGCAGCAACACACTGCGCGTTCCTTGAGCAGCGCTACATCTCCAGAGCCCTCGAACGCCCTCAGGACAACATGGCTGGTGAGTGCGAAGTGCCCAGGAAGACTTTGTCATGGCCCTTGTGTGAGCTGCCGTCAGAGAACACTGTGCTTGGAACACTGCGAGGCCCGCCCTCATACCTGAAGTTACTCTGCTCGAGGAGAAAGTCAGCATCTTAGCACGCTGTGTCGCTACCGGCACATCCAGCATGAACCCATGCCTGGAAGTAAGGCCCTGATTCGCCGTGCAGAAGCGGAGGCGTGCTGCAGCTTCCACGAGGCGGTGACCTCTGCTCTGCATGCCTTTATCAGCAGCACAGCTTTCTGGACACCTGCTAGGCTAGCCGGGGCACCGTGCTCCCGGCAGGAACACTAAGTACCCCCAGGTGCACCTGGGTCTGCTAAGCAACATCCAGGCCCATAGCCCTTCAGAGCCCCCTCTGTGCACGCCGAGCGTAGGGAAACACACTGCCCTCTCCTTCGGAGAAGCTTAGTTTCCCCTGCACTCGCACACGTCCGTGAACACCGTTCTGGCACGTCACAGGGAGCGCGGAGGTCTTACGCGGTGTCCTAATCGGAGATGCTTTCGGAGGAGCCGTCGTCTTCGCGTTCCATCCAGGACCTCCTGGCTGAAGTCACGGTGCCTCCTAGAGGATGGCGGCTTGGGTTCTTACTGCACTTTAAGTCCTGTTCCTTCTGTGGCACTGCAGGCAGCCCCAGGCCCAGAGGAGCAGCTCCGGCGTTCCTCGGTTGAGACAGTTCGCTGGATGCGGGACTCCCTACTTCCATAAGTTGATTCAGGGAAGGAAACGCAGGGTAACCGGTGTCTCTTGGGACTCGTTAGAAGCCACAGGAATGTAGGCTGAGTGTGCCCATTAAAACGGGGGCCTGCTTGAACTAGCCCTGCTTTCCCATTTTGAGGGTTGCATTCATGCCTGCCTTGAAGCTACCTGACATTCCCGGCTCCCGACAGGCCAGTGAGCCCTGGAAGAATGCTTCGGGGAAAATTATGAATTTGCTCTCTCTAAACCAGGGGCTTCCGTGGCTGCGGCGGCGGTCCGCATGACAGACTCTAGAGCGAAAGGGAACCTCGACGTGAGAACTCGCCTCCTGCTTAGGCCCTGAGTAGCTGTGCAGAAAGGGAGGCATGCAGCTGTTTCCATGAGTTCTCAGTCGCTTATGTGCTTTATTTTAAAGGAAGTACACGTCCGGGGACTCCTAGGCCCCACGGGTGTGCATCGTTTTCCCTCCGAGGTCACTGAGTGCCTCCAGACACCTGTGGGCCTCAGAGCAACGTCGAGGTCCATTGTTTGATACCCCGGAGGACCTCTGTGGCTGCCGAGTGCTGGGCAGCAACACACTGCGTGTTCCTTGAGCAGCGCTACATCTCCAGAGCCCTCGAACGCACTCAGGACAACATGGCTGGTGAGTGCGAAGTGCCCAGGAAGACTCTGTCATGGCCCTTGTGTGAGCTGCCGTGAGAGAACACTGTGCTTGGAACACTGCAAGGCGCGCCCTCGTACCTGAAGTCACTCTGTTCCAGGAGAAAGTCAGCATCTTAGCACGCTGTGTCACTACCGGCACACCCAGCATGAACCCATGCCTGGAAGTAATGCCCTGATTCGCCGTGCAGAAGCGGAGGCGTGCTGCAGCTTCCAGGAGTCGGTGGCCTCTGCTCTGCATGCCTTTAGCGGCAGCACAGCTTTCCGGACACCTGCGAGGCTAGCCAGGGCACCCTGCTCCCGGCAGGAACACTGAGTACCCCAAAGTGCACCTGGGTCTGCTAAGCAACATCCAGGCCCGTAGCCCTTCAGAGCCCCCTCTGTGCACTGTGAGCGTAGGGAAACACACTGCCCTCTCCAACGGAGCAGCTTAATTTCCCCTGCAATCGCACACGTTCGTGAACACCGTTCTGGCACGTCCCAGGTGACGCGGAGGTCTTACGCGGTGCCCTAATCGGAGCTGCCCTCAGAGGAGCCCTCGTCTTCGCGTTCCATCCAGGACCTCCTGACTGAAGTCACCGTGCCTCCTAGAGGACGGTGGCTTGGGTTCTTACTGCACTTTAAGTCCTTTTCCTTCTGTGGCACTGCAGGCAGTCCCACGCCCAGAGGAGCAACTCCGGCGTTCCTCGGTTGAGACAGTTCGCTGGATGCGGAACTCCCTACTTCCATAAGTTGATTCAGGGAAGGAAACGCAGGGTAACCAGTGTCTCTTGGGACTCGTTAGAAGCCACAGGGATGTACGCTGAGTGTGCCCATGAAAACAGGGGCCTGCTGGAACTAGCCCTGCTTTCCCATTTTGAGGGCTGCATTCATGCCTTCCTTGAAGCTACCTGACATTCCCGGCTCCCGACAGGCCAGTGAGCCCTGGAAGAATGCTTCGGGGAAAATTATGAGTTTGCTCTCTCTAAACCAGGGGCTTCCGTGGCCGCGGCGGCGGTCCGCATGACAGGCTCTAGAGCGAAAGGGAACCTCGACGTGAGAACTCGCCTCCAGGTTAGGCCCTGAGTAGCCGTGCAGAAAGGGAGGCATGCAGCTGTTTCCATGAGTTCTCAGTCGCTTATGTGCTTTATTTTAAAGGAAGTACACGTCTGGGGACTCCTGGGCCCCACGGGTGTGCATCGTTTTCCCTCCGAGGTCACTGAGTGCCTCCAGACACCTGTGGGCCTCAGAGCAACGTCGAGGTCCGTTGGTTCATCCCCCAGAGGACCTCTGTGCCAGCCGAGTGCTGGGCAGCAACACACTGCGCGTTCCTTGAGCAGCGCTACATCTCCAGAGCCCTCGAACGCCCTCAGGACAACATGGCTGGTGAGTGCGAAGTGCCCAGGAAGACTCTGTCATGGCCCTTGTGTGAGCTGCCGTGAGAGAACACTGTGCTTGGAACACTGCGAGGCGCGCCCTCGTACCTGAAGTCACTCTGTTCCAGGAGAAAGTCAGCATCTTAGCATGCTGTGTCGCTACCGGCACACCCAGCATGAACCCATGCTTGGAAGTAATGCCCTGATTCGCCGTGCAGAAGCGGAAGCGTGCTGCAGCTTCCAGGATGCGGTGGCCTCTGCTCTGCATGCCTTTAGCGGCAGCACAGCTTTCTGGACACCTGCGAGGCTAGCCGGGGCACCCTGCTCCCGGCAGGAACACTGAGTACCCCAAAGTGCACCTGGGTCTGCTAAGCAACATCCAGGCCCGTAGCCCTTCAGAGCCCCCTCTGTGCACTGTGAGCATAGGGAAACACGCTGCCCTCTCCATCGGAGCAGCTTAATTTCCCCTGCACTCGCACACGTTCGTGAACACCGTTCTGGCACGTCCCAGGTGGCGCGGAGGTCTTACGCGGTGCCCTAATCGGAGCTGCCCTCAGAGGAGCCCTCGTCTTCGCGTTCCATCCAGGACCTCCTGACTGAAGTCACCGTGCCTCCTAGAGGACGGTGGCTTGGGTCCTTACTGCACTTTAAGTCCTGTTCCTTCTGTGGCACTGCAGGCAGCCCCAGGCCCAGAGGAGCAGCTCCGGCGTTCCTCGGTTGAGACAGTTCGCTGGATGAGGGACTCCCTACTTCCATAAGTTGATTCAGGGAAGGAAACGCAGGGTAACCGGTGTCTCTTGGGACTCGTTAGAAGCCACAGGGATGTACGCTGAGTGTGCCCATGAAAACGGGGGCCTGATGGAACTAGCCCTGCTTTCCCATTTTGAGGGCTGCATTCAGGACTTCCTTGAAGCTACCTGACATTCCCGGCTCCCGACAGGCCAGTGAGCCCTGGAAGAATGCTTCGGGGAAAATTATGAGTTTGCTCTCTCTAAACCAGGGGCTTCCGTGGCCACAGCGGCGGTCCGCATGACAGACTCTAGAGCGAAAGGGAACCTCGACGTGAGAACTCGCCTCCAGGTTAGACCCTGAGTAGCCGTGCAGAAAGGGAGGCATGCAGCTGTTTCCATGAGTTCTCAGTCGCTTATGTGCTTTATTTTAAAAGAAGTACGCGTCCGGGGACTCCTAGGCACCACGGGTGTGCATCATTTTCCCTCCAAGGTCACTGAGTGCCTCCAAACACCTGTGGGCCTCAGAGCAATGTCGAGGTGCATTGGTTTATCCCCTGGAGCACCTCTGTGCCTGCCGAGTGCTGGGCAGCAACACACTGCGCGTTCCTTGAGCAGCGCTACATCTCCAGAGCCCTCGAACGCCCTCAGGACAACATGGCTGGTGAGTGCGAAGTGCCCAGGAAGACTCTGTCATGACCCTTGTGTGAGTTGCCGTGAGAGAACACTGTGCTTGGAACACTGCGAGGCCCACCCTCGTACCTGAAGTCACTCTGCTCGAGGAGAAAGTTAGCATCTTAGCACGCTGTGTCACCACCGGCACACCCAGCATGAACCCATGGCTGGAAGTAAGGCCCTGATTCGCCGTGCAGAAGCGGAGGCGTGCGGCAGCTTCCAGGAGGCGGTGGCCTCTGTTCTGCATGCCTTTAACGGCAGCACAGCTTTCTGGACACCTGGGAGTCTAGCCGGGGCACCGTGCTCTCGGCAGGAACACTGAGTACCCCCAGGTGCACCTGGGTCTGCTAAGCAACATCCAGGCCCGTATCCCTTCAGAGACCCCTCTGTGCACTGCGAGCGTAGGGAAACTCACTGCCCTCTCCATCGGAGCAGCTTAGTTTCCCCTGCACTCGCACACGATCGCGAACACCGTTCTGGCACGTCCCACGTGATGCGGAGATCTTATGCGGTGCTCTAATCGGAGCTGCCCTCAGAGGAGCCCTCGTCTTCGCGTTCCATCCAGGACCTCCTGACTGAAGTCACCGTGCCTCCTAGAGGACGGTGGCTTGGGTCCTTACTGCACTTTAAGTCCTGTTCCTTCTGTGGCACTGCAGGCAGTCCCAGGCCCAGAGGAGCAACTCCGGCGTTCCTCGGTTGAGACAGTTCGCTGGATGCGGGACTCCCTACTTCCATAAGTTGATTCAGAGAAGGAAACGCAGGGTAACCGGTGTCTCTTGGGACTCGTTAGAAGCCACAGGGATGTAGGCTGAGTGTGCCCATGAAAACGGGGGCCTGCTTGAACTAGCCCTGCTTTCCCATTTTGAGGGCTGCATTCATGCCTGCCTTGAAGCTACCTGACATTCCCAGCTCCCGACAGGCCAGTGAGCCCTGGAAGAATGCTTCGGGGAAAATTATGAGTTTGCTCTCTCTAAAGAGGGGGCTTACGTGGCCGCGGCGGCAGTCCGCATGACAGACTCTAGAGCGAAAAGGAACCTCGACGTGAGAACTCGCCTCCTGCTTAGGCCCTGAGTAGCCGTGCAGAAAGGGAGGCATGCAGCTGTTTCCATGAGTTCTCAGTCGCTTATGTGCTTTATTTTAAAGGAAGTACACGTCCGGGGACTCCTGGGCCCCACAGGTGTGCATCGTTTTCCCTCCGAGGTCACTAAGTGCCTCCAGACACCTGTGGGCCTCAGAGCAACGTCGAGGTCCGTTGGTTCATCCCCCAGAGGACCTCTGTGCCAGCCGAGTGCTGGGCAGCAACACACTGCGCGTTCCTTGAGCAGCGCTACATCTCCAGAGCCCTCGAACGCCCTCAGGACAACATGGCTGGTGAGTGCGAAGTGCCCAGGAAGACTTTGTCACGGCCCTTGTGTGAGCTGCCGTCAGAGAACACTGTGCTTGGAACACTGCGAGGCCCGCCCTCGTACCTGAAGTTACTCTGCTCGAGGAGAAAGTGAGCATCTTAGCACGCTGTGTCGCTACCGGCACATCCAGCATGAACCCATGCCTGGAAGTAAGGCCCTGATTCGCCGTGCAGAAGCGGAGGCGTGCTGCAGCTTCCAGGAGGCGGTGACCTCTGCTCTGCATGCCTTTATCAGCAGCACAGCTTTCTGGACACCTGCTAGGCTAGCCGGGGCACCGTGCTCCCGGCAGGAACACTAAGTACCCCCAGGTGCACCTGGGTCTGCTAAGCAACATCCAGGCCCATAGCCCTTCAGAGCCCCCTCTGTGCACGCCGAGCGTAGGGAAACACACTGCCCTCTCCTTCGGAGAAGCTTAGTTTCCCCTGCACTCGCACACGTCCGTGAACACCGTTCTGGCACGTCCCAGGGAGCGCGGAGGTCTTACGCGGTGTCCTAATCGGAGATGCCTTCGGAGGAGCCGTCGTCTTCACGTTCCATCCAGGACCTCCTGGCTGAAGTCACGGTGCCTCCTAGAGGATGGCGGCTTGGGTTCTTACTGCACTTTAAGTCCTGTTCCTTCTGTGGCACTGCAGGCAGCCCCAGGCCCAGAGGAGCAGCTCCGGCGTTCCTCGGTTGAGACAGTTTGCTGGATGCGGGACTCCCTACTTCCATAAGTTGATTCAGGGAAGGAAACGCAGGGTAACCGGTGTCTCTTGGGACTCGTTAGAAGCCACAGGGATGTACGCTGAGTGTGCCCATGAAAACGGGGGCCTGCTTGAACTAGCCCTGCTTTCCCATTTTGAGGGTTGCATTCATGCCTGCCTTGAAGCTACCTGACATTCCCGGCTCCCGACAGGCCAGTGAGCCCTGGAAGAATGCTTTGGGGAAAATTATGAGTTTGCTCTCTCTAAACCAGGGGCTTCCGTGGCTGCGGCGGCGGTCCGCATGACAGACTCTAGAGCGAAAGGGAACCTCGACGTGAGAACTCGCCTCCTGCTTTGCCCTGAGTAGCTGTGCAGAAAGGGAGGCATGCAGCTGTTTCCATGAGTTCTCAGTCGCTTATGTGCTTTATTTTAAAGGAAGTACACGTCCGGGGACTCCTAGGCCCCACGGGTGTGCATCGTTTTCCCTCCGAGGTCACTGAGTGCCTCCAGACTCCTGTGGGCCTCAGAGCAACGTCGAGGTCCATTGGTTGATCCCCCGGAGGACCTCTGTGGCTGCCGAGTGCTGGGCAGCAACACACTGCGTGTTCCTTGAGCAGCGCTAAATCTCCAGAGCCCTCGAACGCCCTCAGGACAACATGGCTGGTGAGTGCGAAGTGCCCAGGAAGACTTTGTCATGGCCCTTGTGTGAGCTGCCGTGAGAGAACACTGTGCTTGGAACACTGCGAGGCGCGCCCTCATACCTGAAGTCACTCTGCTCGAGGAGAAAGTCAGCATCGTAGCACGCTGTGTAGCTACTGGCACATCCAGCATGAACCCATGCCTGGAAGTAATGCCCTGATTCGCCGTGCAGAAGCGGAGGCGTGCTGCAGCTTCCAGGAGTCGGTGGCCTCTGCTCTGCATGCCGTTAGCGGCAGCACAGCTTTCTGGACACCTGCGAGGCTAGCCGGGGCACCCTGCTCCCGGCAGGAACACTGAGTACCCCAAAGTGCACCTGAGTCTGCTAAGCAACATCCAGGCCCGTAGCCCTTCAGAGCCCCCTCTGTGCACTGTGAGCATAGGGAAACACACTGCCCTGTCCATCGGAGCAGCTTAATTTCCCCTGCACTCGCACACGTTCGTGAACACCGTTCTGGCACGTCCCAGGTGACGCGGAGGTCTTACGCGGTGCCCTAATCGGAGCTGCCCTCAGAGGAGCCCTCGTCTTCGCGTTCCATCCAGGACCTCCTGACTGAAGTCACCGTGCCTCCTAGAGGACGGTGGCTTGGGTCCTTACTGCACTTTAAGTCCTGTTCCTTCTGTGGCACTGCAGGCAGCCCCAGGCCCAGAGGAGCAGCTCTGGCGTTCCTCGGTTGAGACAGTTCGCTGGATGCGGGACTCCCTACTTCCATAAGTTGATTCAGGGAAGGAAACGCAGGGTAACCGGTGTCTCTTGGGACTCGTTAGAAGCCACAGGGATGTACGCTGAGTGTGCCCATGAAAACGGGGGCCTGCTGGAACTAGCCCTGCTTTCCCATTTTGAGGGCTGCATTCATGCCTGCCTTGAAGCTACCTGACATTCCCGGCTCCCGACAGGCCAGTGAGCCCTGGAAGAATGCTTCGGGGAAAATTATGAGTTTGCTCTCTCTAAACCAGGGGCTTCCATGGCCGCGGCGGCGGTCCGCATGACAGACTCTAGAGCGAAAGGGAACCTCGACGTGAGAACTCGCCTCCTGCTTAGGCCCTGAGTAGCTGTGCAGAAAGGGAGGCATGCAGCTGTTTCCATGAGTTCTCAGTCGCTTATGTGCTTTATTTTAAAGGAAGTACACGTCCGGGGACTCCTAGGCCCCACGGATGTGCATCGTTTTCACTCCGAGGTCACTGAGTGCCTCTAGACACCTGTGGGCCGGCGGAACAACGTCGAGGTCCATTGCTTGATCCCCCGGGTGACCTCTGTGCCTGCTGAGTGCTGGGCAGCAACACACTGCGCGTTCCTTGAGCAGCGCTACATCTCCAGAGCCCTCGAACGCCCTCAGGACAACATGGCTGGTGAGTGCGAAGTGCCCAGGAAGACTCTGTCATGGCCCTTGTGTGAGCTGCCGTGAGAGAACACTGTGCTTGGAACACTGCAAGGCCCGCCCTCGTACCTGAAGTCACTCTGCTCGAGGAGAAAGTCAGCATCTTAGCACGCTGTGTCGCTACCGGCACACCCAGCATAAACCCATGGCTGGATGTAAGGCCCTGATTCACTGTGCAGTAGCAGAGGCGTGCTGCAGCTTCCAGGATGCGGTGGCCTCTGCTCTGCATGCCTTTAACGGCAGCACAGCTTTCTGGACACCTGCGAGGCTAGCCGGGGCACCCTGCTCCCGGCAGGAACACTGAGTACCCCCAGGTGCACCTGGGTCTGCTAAGCAACATCCAGGCCCGTAGCCCTTCAGAGCCCCCTCTGTGCACTGTGAGCGTAGGGAAACACACTGCCCTCTATATCGGAGCAGCTTAATTTCCCCTGCACTCGCACACGTTCGTGAACACCGTTCTGGCACGTCCCAGGTGGCGCGGAGGTCTTACGCGGTGCCCTAATCGGAGCTGCCCTCAGAGGAGCCCTCGTCTTCGCGTTCCATCCAGGACCTCCTGACTGAAGTCACCGTGCCTCCTAGAGGACGGTCGCTTGGGTCCTTACTGCACTTTAAGTCCTGTTCCTTCTGTGGCACTGCAGGCAGCCCCAGGCCCAGAGGAGCAGCTCCATCGTTCCTCGGTTGAGACAGTTCGCTGGATGCGGGACTCCCTACTTCCATAAGTTGATTCAGGGAAGGAAACGCAGGGTAACCGGTGTCTCTTGGGACTCGTTAGAAGCCACAGGGTTGTACGCTGAGTGTGCCCATGAAAACGTGGGTCTGATGGAACTAGCCCTGCTTTCCCATTTTGAGGGCTGCATTCAGGACTTCCTTGAAGCTACCTGACATTCCCGGCTCCCGACAGGCCAGTGAGCCCTGGAAGAATGCTTCGGGGAAAATTATGAGTTTGCTCTCTCTAAACCAGGGGCTTCCGTGGCCACGGCGGCGGTCCGCCTGACAGACTCTAGAGCGAAAGGGAACCTCGACGTGAGAACTCGCCCCCAGGTTAGGCCCTGAGTAGCCGTGCAGAAAGGGAGGCATGCAGCTGTTTCCATGAGTTCTCAGTCGCTTATGTGCTTTATTTTAAAAGAAGTACGCGTCCGGGGACTCCTAGGCACCACGGGTGTGCATCGTTTTCCCTCCAAGGTCACTGAGTGCCTCCAGACACCTGTGGGCCTCAGAGCAATGTCGAGGTGCATTGGTTTATCCCCTGGAGCACCTCTGTGCCTGCCGAGTGCTGGGCAGCAACACACTGCGCGTTCCTTGAGCAGCGCTACATCTCCAGAGCCCTCGAACGCCCTCAGGACAACATGGCTGGTGAGTGCGAAGTGTCCAGGAATACTCTGTCATGACCCTTGTGTGAGTTGCCGTGAGAGAACAGTGTGCTTGGAACACTGCGAGGCCCACCCTCGTACCTGAAGTCACTCTGCTCGAGGAGAAAGTTAGCATCTTAGCACGCTGTGTCACCACCGGCACACCCACCATGAACCCATGGCTGGAAGTAAGGCTCTGATTCGCCGTGCAGAAGCGGATGCGTGCTGCAGCTTCCAGGAGGCGGTGGCCTCTGCTCTGCATGCCTTTAACGGCAGCACAGCTTTCTGGACACCTGCGAGGCTAGCCGGGGCACCCTGCTCCCGGCAGGCACACTGAGTACCCCCAGGTGCACCTGGGTCTGCTAAGCAACATCCAGGCCCGTAGCCCTTCAGAGAACCCTCTGTGCACTGCGAGCATAGGGAAACACACTGCCCTCTCCATTGGAGCAGCTTAATTTCCCCTGCACTCGCACACGTTCGTGAACACCGTTCTGGCACGTCCCAGGTGGCGCGGAGGTCTTACGCGGTGCCCTAATCGGAGCTGCCCTCAGAGGAGCCCTCGTCTTCGCCTTCCATCCAGGACCTCCTGACTGAAGTCACCGTGCCTCCTAGAGGACGGTGGCTTGGGTTCTTACTGCACTTTAAGTCCTGTTCTTTTTGTGGCACTACAGGCAGCCCCAGGCCCAGAGGAGCAGCTCCGGCGTTCCTCGGTTGAGACAGTTCACTGGATGCGGGACTCCCTAATTCCATAAGTTGATTCAGAGAAGGAAACGCAGGGTAACCGGTGTCTCTTGGGACTCGTTAGAAGCCACAGGGATGTAGGCTGAGTGTGCCCATGAAAACGGGGGCCTGCTTGAACTAGCCCTGCTTTCCCATTTTAAGGGCTGCATTCATGCCTGCCTTGAAGCTACCTGACATTCCCGGCTCCCGACAGGCCAGTGAGCCCTGGAAGAATGCTTCGGGGAAAATTATGAGTTTGCTCTCTCTAAAGCAGGGGCTTACGTGGCCGCGGCGGCGGTCCGCATGACAGACTCTAGAGCGAAAGGGAACCTCGACGTGAGAACTCGCCTGCAGGTTAGGCCCTGAGTAGCCGTGCAGAAAGGGAGGCATGCAGCTGTTTCCATGAGTTCTCAGTCGCTTATGTGCTTTATTTTAAAGGAAGTACACGTCCGGGGACTCCTGGGACCCACGGGTGTGCATCGTTTTCCCTCCGAGGTCACTGAGTGCCTCCAGACACCTGTGGGCCTCAGAGCAACGTCGAGGTCCGTTGGTTCATCCCCCAGAGGACCTCTGTGCCAGCCGAATGCTGGGCAGCAACACACTGCGCGTTCCTTGAGCAGCGCTACATCTCCAGAGCCCTCGAACGCCCTCAGGACAACATGGCTGGTGAGTGCGAAGTGCCCAGGAAGACTTTGTCATGGCCCTTGTGTGAGCTGCCGTCAGAGAACACTGTGCTTGGAACACTGCGAGGCCCGCCCTCATACCTGAAGTTACTCTGCTCCAGGAGAAAGTCAGCATCTTAGCACGCTGTGTCGCTACCGGCACATCCAGCATGAACCCATGCCTGGAAGTAAGGCCCTGATTCGCCGTGCAGAAGCGGAGGCGTGCTGCAGCTTCCACGAGGCGGTGACCTCTGCTCTGCATGCCTTTATCAGCAGCACAGCTTTCTGGACACCTGCTAGGCTAGCCGGGGCACCGTGCTCCCGGCAGGAACACTAAGTACCCCCAGGTGCACCTGGGTCTGCTAAGCAACATCCAGGCCCATAGCCCTTCAGAGCCCCCTCTGTGCACGCCGAGCGTAGGGAAACACACTGCCCTCTCCTTCGGAGAAGCTTAGTTTCCCCTGCACTCGCACACGTCCGTGAACACCGTTCTGGCACGTCCCAGGGAGCGCGGAGGTCTTACGCGGTGTCCTAATCGGAGATGCTTTCGGAGGAGCCGTCGTCTTCGCGTTCCATCCAGGACCTCCTGGCTGAAGTCACGGTGCCTCCTAGAGGATGGCGGCTTGGGTTCTTACTGCACTTTAAGTCCTGTTCCTTCTGTGGCACTGCAGGCAGCCCCAGGCCCAGAGGAGCAGCTCCGGCGTTCCTCGGTTGAGACAGTTCGCTGGATGCGGGACTCCCTACTTCCATAAGTTGATTCAGGGAAGGAAACGCAGGGTAACCGGTGTCTCTTGGGACTCGTTAGAAGCCACAGGAATGTAGGCTGAGTGTGCCCATGAAAACGGGGGCCTGCTTGAACTAGCCCTGCTTTCCCATTTTGAGGGTTGCATTCATGCCTGCCTTGAAGCTACCTGACATTCCCGGCTCCCGACAGGCCAGTGAGCCCTGGAAGAATGCTTCGGGGAAAATTATGAGTTTGCTCTCTCTAAACCAGGGGCTTCCGTGGCTGCGGCGGCGGTCCGCATGACAGACTCTAGAGCGAAAGGGAACCTCGACGTGAGAACTCGCCTCCTGCTTAGGCCCTGAGTAGCTGTGCAGAAAGGGAGGCATGCAGCTGTTTCCATGAGTTCTCAGTCGCTTATGTGCTTTATTTTAAAGGAAGTACACGTCCGGGGACTCCTAGGCCCCACGGGTGTGCATCGTTTTCCCTCCGAGGTCACTGAGTGCCTCCAGACACCTGTGGGCCTCAGAGCAACGTCGAGGTCCATTGTTTGATCCCCCGGAGGACCTCTGTGGCTGCCGAGTGCTGGGCAGCAACACACTGCGTGTTCCTTGAGCAGCGCTACATCTCCAGAGCCCTCGAACGCACTCAGGACAACATGGCTGGTGAGTGCGAAGTGCCCAGGAAGACTCTGTCATGGCCCTTGTGTGAGCTGCCGTGAGAGAACACTGTGCTTGGAACACTGCGAGGCGCGCCCTCGTACCTGAAGTCACTCTGCTCGAGGAGAAAGTCAGCATCTTAGCACGCTGTGTAGCTACTGGCACATCCAGCATGAACCAATGCCTGGAAGTAATGCCCTGATTCGCCGTGCAGAAGCGGAGGCGTGCTGCAGCTTCCAGGAGTCGGTGGCCTCTGCTCTGCATGCCTTTAACGGCAGCACAGCTTTCTGGACACCTGCGAGGCTAGCCGGGGCACCCTGCTCCCGGAAGGAACACTGAGTACCCCCAGGTGCACCTGGGTCTGCTAAGCAACATCCAGGCCCGTAGCCCTTCAGAGCCCCCTCTGTGCACTGTGAGCGTAGGGAAACACACTGCCCTCTCCATCGGAGCAGCTTAATTTCCCCTGCACTCGCACACGTTCGTGAACACCGTTCTGGCACGTCCCAGGTGGCGCGGAGGTCTTACGCGGTGCCCTAATCGGAGCTGCCCTCAGAGGAGCCCTCGTCTTCGCGTTCCATCCAGGACCTCCTCACTGAAGTCACCGTGCCTCCTAGAGGACGGTGGCTTGGGTCCTTACTGCACTTTAAGTCCTGTTCCTCCTGTGGCACTGCAGGAAGGCCCAGGCCCAGAGGAGCAGCTCCGGCGTTCCTCGGTTGAGACAGTTCGCTGGATGCGGGACTCCCTACTTCCATAAGTTGATTCAGGGAAGGAAACGCAGGGTAACCGGTGTCTCTTGGGACTCGTTAGAAGCCACAGGAATGTAGGCTGAGTGTGCCCATGAAAACGGGGGCCTGCTTGAACTAGCCCTGCTTTCCCATTTTGAGGGTTGCATTCATGCCTGCCTTGAAGCTACCTGACATTCCCGGCTCCCGACAGGCCAGTGAGCCCTGGAAGAATGCTTCGGGGAAAATTATGAGTTTGCTCTCTCTAAACCAGGGGCTTCCGTGGCTGCGGCGGCGGTCCGCATGACAGACTCTAGAGCGAAAGGGAACCTCGACGTGAGAACTCGCCTCCTGCTTAGGCCCTGAGTAGCTGTGCAGAAAGGGAGGCATGCAGCTGTTTCCATGAGTTCTCAGTCGCTTATGTGCTTTATTTTAAAGGAAGTACACGTCCGGGGACTCCTAGGCCCCACGGGTGTGCATCGTTTTCCCTCCGAGGTCACTGAGTGCCTCCAGACACCTGTGGGCCTCAGAGCAACGTCGAGGTCCATTGTTTGATCCCCCGGAGGACCTCTGTGGCTGCCGAGTGCTGGGCAGCAACACACTGCGTGTTCCTTGAGCAGCGCTACATCTCCAGAGCCCTCGAACGCACTCAGGACAACATGGCTGGTGAGTGCGAAGTGCCCAGGAAGACTCTGTCATGGCCCTTGTGTGAGCTGCCGTGAGAGAACACTGTGCTTGGAACACTGCGAGGCGCGCCCTCGTACCTGAAGTCACTCTGTTCCAGGAGAAAGTCAGCACCTTAGCACACTGTGTCGCTACCGGCACACCCAGCATGAACCCATGCCTGGAAGTAATGCCCTGATTCGCCGTGCAGAAGCGGAGGCGTGCTGCAGCTTCCAGGAGTCGGTGGCCTCTGCTCTGCATGCCTTTAGCGGCAGCACAGCTTTCTGGACACCTGCGAGGCTAGCCGGGGCACCCTGCTCCCGGCAGGAACACTGAGTACCCCAAAGTGCACCTGGGTCTGCTAAGCAACATCCAGGCCCGTAGCCCTTCAGAGCCCCCTCTGTGCACTGTGAGCGTAGGGAAACACACTGCCCTCTCCTACGGAGCAGCTTAATTTCCCCTGCAATCGCACACTTTCGTGAACACCTTTCTGGCACGTCCCAGGTGACGCGGAGGTCTTACGCGGTGCCCTAATCGGAGCTGCCCTCAGAGGAGCCCTCGTCTTCGCGTTCCATCCAGGACCTCCTGACTGAAGTCACCGTGCCTCCTAGAGGACGGTGGCTTGGGTTCTTACTGCACTTTAAGTCCTTTTCCTTCTGTGGCACTGTAGGCAGTCCCAGGCCCAGAGGAGCAACTCCGGCGTTCCTCGGTTGAGACAGTTCGCTGGATGCGGAACTCCCTACTTCCATAAGTTGATTCAGGGAAGGAAACGCAGGGTAACCGGTGTCTCTTGGGACTCGTTAGAAGCCACAGGGATGTACGCTGAGTGTGCCCATGCAAACGGGGGCCTGCTGGAACTAGCCCTGCTTTCCCATTTTGAGGGCTGCATTCATGCCTTCCTTGAAGCTACGTGATATTCCCGGCTCCCGACAGGCCAGTGAACCCTGGAAGAATGCTTCGGGGAAAATTATGAGTTTGCTCTCTCTAAACCAGGGGTTTCCGTGGCCGCGGCGGCGGTCCGCATGACAGGCTCTAGAGCGAAAGGGAACCTCGACGTGAGAACTCGCCTCCAGGTTACACCCTGAGTAGCCGTGCAGAAAGGGAGGCATGCAGCTGTTTCCATGAGTTCTCAGTCACTTATGTGCTTTATTTTAAAGGAAGTACGCGTCCGGGGACTCCTAGGCCCCACGGGTGTGCATCGTTTTCCCTCCGAGGTCACTGAGTGCCTCCAGACAACTGTGGGCCTCAGAGCAACGTCGAGGTCCGTTGGTTCATCCCCCAGAGGACCTCTGTGCCAGCCGAGTGCTGGGCAGCAACACACTGCGCGTTCCTTGAGCAGCGCTACATCTCCAGAGCCCTCGAACGCCCTCAGGACAACATGGCTGGTGAGTGCGAAGTGCCCAGGAAGACTTTGTCATGGCCCTTGTGTGAGCTGCCGTCAGAGAACACTGTGCTTCGAACACTGCGAGGCCCACCCTCGTACCTGAAGTTACTCTGCTTGAGGAGAAAGTCAGCATCTTAGCACGCTGTGTCGCTACCGGCACATCCAGCATGAACCCATGCCTGGAAGTAAGGCCCTGATTCGCCGTGCAGAAGCGGAGGCGTGCTGCAGCTTCCAGGAGGCGGTGACCTCTGCTCTGCATGCCTTTATCAGCAGCACAGCTTTCTGGACACCTGCTAGGCTAGCCGGGGCACCGTGCTCCCGGCAGGAACACTAAGTACCCCCAGGTGCACCTGGGTCTGCTAAGCAACATCCAGGCCCATAGCCCTTCAGAGCCCCCTCTGTGCACGCCGAGTGTAGGGAAACACACTGCCCTCACCTTCGGAGAAGCTTAGTTTCCCCTGCACTCGCACACGTTCGCGAACACCGTTCTGGCACGTTCCTGGTGGCGCGGAGGTCTTACGCGGTCCCCTAATCGGAGCTGCCCTCAGAGGAGCCCTCGTCTTCGCGTTCCATCCAGGACCTCCTTACTGAAGTCACCGTGCCTCCTAGAGGACGGTGGCTTGGGTTCTTACTGCACTTTAAGTCCTGTTCCTTCTGTGGCACTGCAGGCAGCCCCAGGCCCAGAGGAGCAGCTCCGGCGTTCCTCGGTTGAGACAGTTCGCTGGATGCGGGACTCCCTACTTCCATAAGTTGATTCAGGGAAGGAAACGCAGGGTAACCGGTGTCTTTTGGGACTCGTTAGAAGCCACAGAGATGTACGCTGAGTGTGCCCATGAACACCGGGGCCTGCTGGAACTAGCCCTGCTTTCCCATTTTGAGGGCTGCATTCATGCCTGCCTTGAAGCTACCTGACATTCCCGGCTCCCGACAGGCCAGTGAGCCCTGGAAGAATGCTTCGGGGAAAATTATGAGTTTGCTCTCTCTAAACCAGGGGCTTCCATGGCCGCGGCGGCGGTCCGCATGACAGACTCTAGAGCGAAAGGGAACCTCGACGTGAGAACTCGCCTCCAGGTTAGACCCTGAGTAGCCGTGCAGAAAGGGAGGCATGCAGCTGTTTCCATGAGTTCTCAGTCGCTTATGTGCTTTATTTTAAAGGAAGTACGCGTCCGGGGACTCCTAGGCCCCACGGGTGTGAATCGTTTTCCCTCCGAGGTCACTGAGTGCCTCCAGACACCTGTGGGCCTCAGAGCAATGTCGAGGACCATTTGTTGATCCCCCGGAGGACCTCTGTGGCTGCCGAGTGCTGGGCAGCAACACACTGCGCGTTCCTTGAGCAGCGCTACATCTCCAGAGCCCTCGAACGCCCTCAGGACAACGTGGCTGGTGAGTGCGAAGTGCCCAGGAAGACTGTGTCATGGCCCTTGTGTGAGCTGCCGTGAGAGAACACTGTGCTTGGAACACTGCGAGGCGCGCCCTCGTACCTGAAGTCACTCTGCTCGAGGAGAAAGTCAACATCTTAACACGCTGTGTCGCTACTGGCACATCCAGCATGAACCCATGCCTGGAAGTAATGCGTTGATTCGCCGTGCAGAAGCGGAGGCGTGCTGCAGCTTCCAGGAGTCGGTGGCCTCTGCTCTGCATGCCTTTAGCGGCAGCACAGCTTACTGGACACCTGCGAGGCTAGCCGGGGCACCGTGCTCCCGGCAGGAACACTGAGTACCCCAAAGTGCACCTGGGTCTGCTAAGCAACATCCAGGCCCGTAGCCCTTCAGAGCCCCCTCTGTGCACTGTGAGCGTAGGGAAACACACTGCCCTCTCCATCGGAGCAGCTTAGTTTCCCCTGCACTCGCACACGATCGCGAACACCGTTCTGGCACGTCCCACGTGATGCGGAGATCTTACGCGGTGCCCTAATCGGAGCTGCCCTCAGAGGAGCCCTCGTCTTCGCGTTCCATCCAGGACCTCCTGACTGAAGTCACCGTGCCTCCTAGAGGACGGTGGCTTGGGTCCTTACTGCACTTTAAGTCCTGTTCCTTCTGTGGAACTGCAAGCAGTCCCAGGCCCAGAGGAGCAACTCCGGCGTTCCTCGGTTGAGACAGTTCGCTGGATGCGGGACTCCCTACTTCCATAAGTTGATTCAGGGAAGGAAACGCAGGGTAACCGGTGTCTCTTGGGACTCGTTAGAAGCCACAGGGATGTAGGCTGAGTGTGCCCATGAAAACGGGGGCCTGCTGGAACTAGCCCTGCTTTCCCATTTTGAGGGCTGCATTCATGCCTGCCTTGAAGCTACCTGACATTCCTGGGTCCCGACAGGCCAGTGAGCCCTGGAAGAATGCTTCGGGGAAAATTATGAGTTTGCTCTCTCTAAACCAGGGGCTTCCATGGCCGCGGCCGCGGTCCGCATGACAGGCTGTAGAGCGAAAGGGAACCTCGACGTGAGAACTCGCCTCCAGGTTAGGCCCTTAGTAGCCATGCAGAAAGGGAGGCATGCAGCTGTTTCCATGAGTTCTCAGTCGCTTATGTGCTTTATTTTAAAGGAATTACGCGTCCGGGGACTCCTAGGCCCCACGGGTGGGCATCGTTTTCCCTCCGAGGTCACTGAGTGCCTCCAGACACCTGTGGGCCTCAGAGCAATGTCGAGGTGCATTGGTTTATCCCCTGGAGCACCTCTGTGCCTGCCGAGTGCTGGGCAGCAACACACTGCGCGTTCCTTGAGCAGCGCTACATCTCCAGAGCCCTCGAACGCCCTCAGGACAACATGGCTGGTGAGTGCGAAGTGCCCAGGAAGACTCTGTCATGGCCCTTCTGTGAGCTGCCGTGATAGAACACTGTGCTTGGAAGACTGCGAGGCCCGCCCTCGTACCTGAAGTCACTCTGCTCGAGGAGAAAGTTAGCATCTTAGCACGCTGTGTCGCTACCGGCACACCCAGCATGAACCCATGGCTGGAAGTAAGGCCCTGATTCGCCGTGCAGAAGCGGAGGCGTGCTGCAGCTTCCAGGAGTCGGTGGCCTCTGCTCTGCATGCCTTTAATGGCAGCACAGCTTTCTGGACACCTGCGACGCTAGCCGGGACACCCTGCTCTCGGCAGGAACACTGAGTACCCCCAGGTGCACCTCGGTCTGCTAAGCAACATCCAGGCCCGTAGCCCTTCAGAGCCCCCTCTGTGCACTGCGAGCATAGGGAAACGCACTGCCCTCTCCTTTGGAGCAGCTTAGTTTCCTCCGCACACGCACACGTTCGCGAACAACGTTCTGGCACGTCCCACGTGATGCGGAGTCTTCCGCGGTGTCCTAATCGGAGCTGCCCTCGGAGGAGCCCTCGTCTTCGCTTTCCATCCAGGACCTCCTGGCTCAAGTCACCGTGCCTCGTAGAGGACGGCAGCTTGGGTTCTTACTGTACTTTAAGTCCTGTTCTTTCTGTGGCACTGCAGGCAGCCCCAGGCCCAGAGGAGCAGCTCTGGCATTCCTCGGTTGAGACAATTCACTGGATGCGGGACTCCCTACTTCCATAAGTTGATTCAGGGAAGGAAACGTAGGGTAACCAGTGTCTCTTGGGACTCGTTAGAAGCCACAGGGATGTACGCTGAGTGTTCCCATGAAAACGGGGGCCTGCTGGAACTAGCCCTGCTTTCCCATGTTGAGGGCTGCATTCATTCCTGCCTTGAAGCTACCTGACATTCCTGGCTCCCGACAGGCCAGTGAGCCCTGGAAGAATGCTTCGGGAAAATTATGAGTTTGCTCTCTCTAAACCAGGGGCTTCCATGGCCGCGGCGGTGGTCCGCATGACAGACTCTAGAGCGAAAGGGAACCTCGACGTGAGAACTCGCCTCCAGGTTAGACCCTGAGTAGCCGTGCAGAAAGGGAGGCATGCAGCTGTTTCCATGAGTTCTCAGTCACTTATGTGCTTTATTTTAAAAGAAGTACGCGTCCGGGGACTCCTAGGTACCACGGGTGTGCATCGTTTTCCCTCCAAGGTCACTGAGTGCCTCCAGACACCTGTGGGCCTCAGAGCAACGTCGAGGTGCTTTGGTTTATCCCCCGGAGGACCTCTGTGCTTGCCGAGTGCTGGGCAGCAACACACTGCGCGTTCCTTGAGCAGCGCTACATCTCCAGAGCCCTCGAACGTCCTCAGGACAACATGGCTGGTGAGTGCGAAGTGCCCAGGAAGACTCTGTCATGGCCCTTGTGTGAGCTGCCGTGAGACAACACTGTGCTTGGAACACTGCGAGGCCCGCCCTCGTACCTGAAGTCACTCTGCTCGAGGAGAAAGTCAGCATCTTAGCACGCTGTGTCGCTACCGGCACACCCAGCATGAACCCATGCCTGGAAGTAAGGCCCTGATTTGCCGTGCAGAAGCAGAGGCGTGCTGCAGCTTCCAGGAGGCGGTGACCTCTGCTCTGCATGCCTTTAGCGGCAGCACAGCTTTCTGGACACCTGCGAGGCTAGCCGGGGCACCCTGCTCCCGGCAGGAACACTGAGTACCCCAAAGTGCACCTGGGTCTGCTAAGCAACATCCAGGCCCGTAGCCCTTCAGAGCCCCCTCTGTGCACGCCGAGCGTAGGGAAACACACTGCCCTCTCCTTCGGAGAAGCATAGTTTCCCCTGCACTCGCACACGTTCGCGAACACCGTTCTGGCACGTCCCTGGTGGCGCGGAGGTCTTACGCGGTGCCCTAATCGGAGCTGCCCTCAGAGGAGCCCTCGTCTTCGCGTTCCATCCAGGACCTCCTGACTGAAGTCACCGTGCCTCCTAGAGGACGGTGGCTTGGATTCTTACTGCACTTTAAGTCCTGTTCCTTCTGTGGCACTGCAGGGAGCCCCAGGCCCAGAGGAGCAGCTCCGGCGTTCCTCGGTTGAGACAGTTCGCTGGATGCGGGTCTCCCTACTTCCATAAGTTGATTCAGGGAAGGAAACGCAGGGTAACCGGTGTCTCTTGGGACTAGTTAGAAGCCACAGGGATGTACGCTGAGTGTGCCCATGAACACCGGGGCCTGCTGGAACTAGCCCTGCTTTCCCATTTTGAGGGCTGAATTCATGCCTGCCTTGAAGCTACCTGACATTCCCGGCTCCCGACAGGCCAGTGAGCCCTGGAAGAATGCTTCGGGGAAAATTATGAGTTTGCTCTCTCTAAACCAGGGGCTTCCATGGCCGCAGCGGCGGTCCGCATGACAGGCTCTAGAGCGAAAGGGAACCTCGACGTGAGAACTCGCCTCCAGGTTAGACCCTGAGTAGCCGTGCAGAAAGGGAGGCATGCAGCTGTTTCCATGAGTTCTCAGTCGCTTTTGTGCTTTATTTTAAAGGAAGTACGCGTCCGGGGACTCCTAGGCCCCACGGGTGTGCATCGTTTTCCCTCCGAGGTCACTGAGTGCCTCCAGACACCTGTGGGCCTCAGAGCAACGTCGAGGTCCTTTGGATGATCCCCCGGAGGACCTCTGTGGCTGCCGAGTGCTGGGCAGCAACACACTGCGTGTTCCTTGAGCAGCGCTACATCTCCAGAGCCCTCGAACGCCCTCAGGACAACATGGCTGGTGAGTGCGAAGTGCCCAGGAAGACTCTGTCATGGCCCTTGTGTGAGCTGCCGTGAGAGAACACTGTGCTTGGAACACTGCGAGGCGCGCCCTCGTACCTGAAGTCACTCTGTTCCAGGAGAAAGTCAGCATCTTAGCACGCTGTGTCGCTACCGGCACACCCAGCATGAACCCATGCCTGGAAGTAATGCCCTGATTCGCCGTGCAGAAGCGGAGGCGTGCTGCAGCTTCCAGGAGTCGGTTGTCTCTGCTCTGCATGCCTTTAGCGGCAGCACAGCTTTCTGGACACCTGCGAGGCTAGCCGGGGCACCCTGCTCCCGGCAGGAACACTGAGTACCCCAAAGTGCACCTGGGTCTGCTAAGCAACATCCAGGCCCGTAGCCCTTCAGAGCCCCCTCTGTGCACTGTGAGCGTAGGGAAACACACTGCCCTCTCCAACGGAGCAGCTTAATTTCCCCTGCAATCGCACACTTTCGTGAACACCTTTCTGGCACGTCCCAGGTGACGCGGAGGTCTTACGCGGTGCCCTAATCGGAGCTGCCCTCAGAGGAGCCCTCGTCTTCGCGTTCCATCCAGGACCTCCTGACTGAAGTCACCGTGCCTCCTAGAGGACGGTGGCTTGGTTTCTTACTGCACTTTAAGTCCTTTTCCTTCTGTGGCACTGTAGGCAGTCCCAGGCCCAGAGGAGCAACTCCGGCGTTCCTCGGTTGAGACAGTTCGCTGGATGCGGAACTCCCTACTTCCATAGGTTGATTCAGGGAAGGAAACGCAGGGTAACCGGTGTCTCTTGGGACTCGTTAGAAGCCACAGGGATGTACGCTGAGTGTGCCCATGAAAACGGGGGCCTGCTGGAACTAGCCCTGCTTTCCCATTTTGAGGGCTGCATTCATGCCTTCCTTGAAGCTACCTGACATTCCCGGCTCCCGACAGGCCAGTGAACCCTGGAAGAATGCTTCGGGGAAAATTATGAGTTTGCTCTCTCTAAACCAGGGGCTTCCGTGGCCGCGGCGGCGGTCCGCATGACAGGCTCTAGAGCGAAAGGGAACCTCGACGTGAGAACTCGCCTCCAGGTTACACCCTGAGTAGCCGTGCAGAAAGGGAGGCATGCAGCTGTTTCCATGAGTTCTCAGTCGCTTATGTGCTTTATTTTAAAGGAAGTACGCGTCCGGGGACTCCTAGGCCCCACGGGTGTGCATCGTTTTCCCTCTGAGGTCACTGAGTGCCTCCAGACAACTGTGGGCCTCAGAGCAACGTCGAGGTCCGTTGGTTCATCCCCCAGAGGACCTCTGTGCCAGCCGAGTGCTGGGCAGCAACACACTGCGCGTTCCTTGAGCAGCGCTACATCTCCAGAGCCCTCGAACGCCCTCAGGACAACATGGCTGGTGAGTGCGAAGTGCCCAGGAAGACTTTGTCATGGCCCTTGTGTGAGCTGCCGTGAGAGAACACTGTGCTTGGAACACTGCGAGGCGCGCCCTCGTACCTTAAGTCACTCTGTTCCAGGAGAAAGTCAGCATCTTAGCACGCTGTGTCGCTACCGGCACACCCAGCATGAACCCATGCCTGGAAGTAATGCCCTGATTTGCCGTGCAGAAGCGGAGGCGTGCTGCAGCTTCCAGGAGTCGGTGGCCTCTGCTCTGCATGCCTTTAGCGGCAGCACAGCTTTCTGGACACCTGCGAGGCTAGCCGGGGCACCCTGCTCCCGGCAGGAACACTGAGTACCCCAAAGTGCACCTGGGTCTGCTAAGCAACATCCAGGCCCGTAGCCCTTCAGAGCCCCCTCTGTGCACTGTGAGCGTAGGGAAACACACTGACCTCTCCAAAGGAGCAGCTTAATTTCCCCTGCAATCGCACACTTTCGTGAACACCTTTCTGGCACGTCCCAGGTGACGCGGAGGTCTTACGCGGTGCCCTAATCGGAGCTGCCCTCAGAGGAGCCCTCGTCTTCGCGTTCCATCCAGGACCTCCTGACTGAAGTCACCGTGCCTCCTAGAGGACGGTGGCTTGGGTTCTTACTGCACTTTAAGTCCTTTTCCTTCTGTGGCACTGTAGGCAGTCCCAGGCCCAGAGGAGCAACTCCGGCGTTCCTCGGTTGAGACAGTTCGCTGGATGCGGAACTCCCTACTTCCATAAGTTGATTCAGGGAAGGAAACGCAGGGTAACCGGTGTCTCTTGGGACTCGTTAGAAGCCACAGGGATGTACGCTGAGTGTGCCCATGAAAACGGGGGCCTGCTGGAACTAGCCCTGCTTTCCCATTTTGAGGGCTGCATTCATGCCTTCCTTGAAGCTACCTGATATTCCCGGCTCCCGACAGGCCAGTGAACCCTGGAAGAATGCTTCGGGGAAAATTATGAGTTTGCTCTCTCTAAACCAGGGGTTTCCGTGGCCGCGGCGGCGGTCCGCATGACAGGCTGTAGAGCGAAAGGGAACCTCGACGTGAGAACTCGCCTCCAGGTTACACCCTGAGTAGCCGTGCAGAAAGGGAGGCATGCAGCTGTTTCCATGAGTTCTCAGTCGCTTATGTGCTTTATTTTAAAGGAAGTACGCGTCCGGGGACTCCTAGGCCCCACGGGTGTGCATCGTTTTCCCTCCGAGGTCACTGAGTGCCTCCAGACACCTGTGGGCCTCAGAGCAACGTCGAGGTCCGTTGGTTCATCCCCCAGAGGACCTCTGTGCCAGCCGAGTGCTGGGCAGCAACACACTGCGCGTTCCTTGAGCAGCGCTACATCTCCAGAGCCCTCGAACGCACTCAGGACAACATGGCTGGTGAGTGCGAAGTGCCCAGGAAGACTTTGTCATGGCCCTTGTGTGAGCTGCCGTCAGAGAACACTGTGCTTCGAACACTGCGAGGCCCACCCTCGTACCTGAAGTTACTCTGCTTGAGGAGAAAGTCAGCATCTTAGCACGCTGTGTCGCTACCGGCACATCCAGCATGAACCCATGCCTGGAAGTAAGGCCCTGATTCGCCGTGCAGAAGCGGAGGCGTGCTGCAGCTTCCAGGAGGCGGTGACCTCTGCTCTGCATGCCTTTATCAGAAGCACAGCTTTCTGGACACCTGCTAGGCTAGCCGGGGCACCGTGCTCCCGGCAGGAACACTAAGTACCCCCAGGTGCACCTGGGTCTGCTAAGCAACATCCAGGCCCATAGCCCTTCAGAGCCCCCTCTGTGCACGCCGAGTGTAGGGAAACACACTGCCCTCACCTTCGGAGAAGCTTAGTTTCCCCTGCACTCGCACACGTTCGCGAACACCGTTCTGGCACGTTCCTGGTGGCGCGGAGGTCTTACGCGGTCCCCTAATCGGAGCTGCCCTCAGAGGAGCCCTCGTCTTCGCGTTCCATCCAGGACCTCCTTACTGAAGTCACCGTGCCTCCTAGAGGACGGTGGCTTGGGTTCTTACTGCACTTTAAGTCCTGTTCCTTCTGTGGCACTGCAGGCAGCCCCAGGCCCAGAGGAGCAGCTCCGGCGTTCCTCGGTTGAGACAGTTCGCTGGATGCGGGACTCCCTACTTCCATAAGTTGATTCAGGGAAGGAAACGCAGGGTAACCGGTGTCTCTTGGGACTCGTTAGAAGCCACAGAGATGTACGCTGAGTGTGCCCATGAACACCGGGGCCTGCTGGAACTAGCCCTGCTTTCCCATTTTGAGGGCTGCATTCATGCCTGCCTTGAAGCTACCTGACATTCCCGGCTCCCGACAGGCCAGTGAGCCCTGGAAGAATGCTTCGGGGAAAGTTATGAGTTTGCTCTCTCTAAACCAGGGGCTTCCATGGCCGCGGCGGCGGTCCGCATGACAGACTCTAGAGCGAAAGGGAACCTCGACGTGAGAACTCGCCTCCAGGTTAGACCCTGAGTAGCCGTGCAGAAAGGGAGGTATGCAGCTGTTTCCATGAGTTCTCAGTCGCTTATGTGCTTTATTTTAAAGGAAGTACGCGTCCGGGGACTCCTAGGCCCCACGGGTGTGAATCGTTTTCCCTCCGAGGTCACTGAGTGCCTCCAGACACCTGTGGGCCTCAGAGCAATGTCGAGGACCATTGGTTGATCCCCCGGAGGACCTCTGTGGCTGCCGAGTGCTGGGCAGCAACACACTGCGCGTTCCTTGAGCAGCGCTACATCTCCAGAGCCCTCGAACGCCCTCAGGACAACGTGGCTGGTGAGTGCGAAGTGCCCAGGAAGACTCTGTCATGGCCCTTGTGTGAGCTGCCGTGAGAGAACACTGTGCTTGGAACACTGCGAGGCGCGCCCTCGTACCTGAAGTCACTCTGCTCGAGGAGAAAGTCAACATCTTAGCACGCTGTGTCGCTACTGGCACATCCAGCATGAACCCATGCCTGGAAGTAATGCGTTGATTCGCCGTGCAGAAGCGGAGGCGTGCTGCAGCTTCCAGGATTCGGTGGCCTCTGCTCTGCATGCCTTTAGCGGCAGCACAGCTTTCTGGACACCTGCGAGGCTAGCCGGGCCACCGTGCTCCCGGCAGGAACACTGAGTACCCCAAAGTGCACCTGGGTCTGCTAAGCAACATCCAGGCCCGTAGCCCTTCAGAGCCACCTCTGTGCACTGTGAGCGTAGGGAAACACACTGCCCTCTCCATCGGAGCAGCTTAGTTTCCCCTGCACTCGCACACGATCGCGAACACCGTTCTGGCACGTCCCACGTGATGCGGAGATCTTACGCGGTGCCCTAATCGGAGCTGCCCTCAGAGGAGCCCTCGTCTTCGCGTTCCATCCAGGACCTCCTGACTGAAGTCACCGTGCCTCCTAGAGGACGGTGGCTTGGGTCCTTACTGCACTTTAAGTCCTGTTCCTTCTGTGGAACTGCAAGCAGTCCCAGGCCCAGAGGAGCAACTCCGGCGTTCCTCGGTTGAGACAGTTCGCTGGATGCGGGACTCCCTACTTCCATAAGTTGATTCAGGGAAGGAAACGCAGGGTAACCGGTGTCTCTTGGGACTCGTTAGAAGCCACAGGGATGTAGGCTGAGTGTGCCCATGAAAACGGGGGCCTGCTGGAACTAGCCCTGCTTTCCCATTTTGAGGGCTGCATTCATGCCTGCCTTGAAGCTACCTGACATTCCTGGGTCCCGACAGGCCAGTGAGCCCTGGAAGAATGCTTCGGGGAAAATTATGAGTTTGCTCTCTCTAAACCAGGGGCTTCCATGGCCGCGGCGGCGGTCCGCATGACAGGCTGTAGAGCGAAAGGGAACCTCGACGTGAGAACTCGCCTCCAGGTTAGGCCCTGAGTAGCCATGCAGAAAGGGAGGCATGCAGCTGTTTCCATGAGTTCTCAGTCGCTTATGTGCTTTATTTTAAAGGAATTACGCGTCCGGGGACTCCTAGGCCCCACGGGTGGGCATCGTTTTCCCTCCGAGGTCACTGAGTGCCTCCAGACACCTGTGGGCCTCAGAGCAATGTCGAGGTGCATTGGTTTATCCCCTGGAGCACCTCTGTGCCTGCCGAGTGCTGGGCAGCAACACACTGCGCGTTCCTTGAGCAGCGCTACATCTCCAGAGCCCTCGAACGCCCTCAGGACAACATGGCTGGTGAGTGCGAAGTGCCCAGGAAGACTCTGTCATGGCCCTTGTGTGAGCTGCCGTGATAGAACACTGTGCTTGGAAGACTGCGAGGCCCGCCCTCGTACCTGAAGTCACTCTGCTCGAGGAGAAAGTCAGCATCTTAGCACGCTGTGTCGCTACCGGCACACCCAGCATGAACCCATGCCTGGAAGTAATGCCCTGATTTGCCGTGCAGAAACGGAGGCGTGCTGCAGCTTCCAGGAGTCGGTGGCCTCTGCTCTGCATGCCTTTAGCGGCAGCACAGCTTTCTGGACACCTGCGAGGCTAGCCGGGGCACCCTGCTCCCGGCAGGAACACTGAGTACCCCAAAGTGCACCTGGGTCTGCTAAGCAACATCCAGGCCCGTAGCCCTTCAGAGCCCCCTCTGTGCACTGTGAGCGTAGGGAAACACACTGCCCTCTCCAACGGAGCAGCTTAATTTCCCCTGCAATCGCACACGTTCGTGAACACCGTTCTGGCACGTCCCAGGTGACGCGGAGGTCTTACGCGGTGCCCTAATCGGAGCTGCCCTCAGAGGAGCCCTCGTCTTCGCGTTCCATCCAGGACCTCCTGACTGAAGTCACCGTGCCTCCTAGAGGACGGTGGCTTGGGTTCTTACTGCACTTTAAGTCCTTTTCCTTCTGTGGCACTGCAGGCTGTCCCAGGCCCAGAGGAGCAACTCCGGCGTTCCTCGGTTGAGACAGTTCGCTGGATACGGAACTCCCTACTTCCATAAGTTGATTCAGGGAAGGAAACGCAGGGTAACCGGTGTCTCTTGGGACTCGTTAGAAGCCACAGGGATGTACGCTGAGTGTGCCCATGAAAACGGGGGCCTGCTGGAACTAGCCCTGCTTTCCCATTTTGAGGGCTGCATTCATGCCTTCCTTGAAGCTACCTGACATTCCCGGCTCCCGACAGGCCAGTGAACCCTGGAAGAATGCTTCGGGGAAAATTATGAGTTTGCTCTCTCTAAACCAGGGGCTTCCGTGGCCGCGGCGGCGGTCCGCATGACAGGCTCTAGAGCGAAAGGGAACCTCGACGTGAGAACTCGCCTCCAGGTTACACCCTGAGTAGCCGAGCAGAAAGGGAGGCATGCAGCTGTTTCCATGAGTTCTCAGTCGCTTATGTGCTTTATTTTAAAGGAAGTACGCGTCCGGGGACTCCTAGGCCCCACGGGTGTGCATCGTTTTCCCTCCGAGGTCACTGAGTGCCTCCAGACAACTGTGGGCCTCAGAGCAACGTCGAGGTCCGTTGGTTCATCCCCCAGAGGACCTCTGTGCCAGCCGAGTGCTGGGCAGCAACACACTGCGCGTTCCTTGAGCAGCGCTACATCTCCAGAGCCCTCGAACGCCCTCAGGACAACATGGCTGCTGAGTGCGAAGTGCCCAGGAAGACTCTGTCATGGCCCTTCTGTGAGCTGCCGTGATAGAACACTGTGCTTGGAAGACTGCGAGGCCCGCCCTCGTACCTGAAGTCACTCTGCTCGAGGAGAAAGTCAGCATCTTAGCACACTGTGTCGCTACCGGCACACCCAGCATGAACCCATGGCTGGAAGTAAGGCCCTGATTCGCCGTGCAGAAGCGGAGGCGTGCTGCAGCTTCCAGGAGTCGGTGGCCTCTGCTCTGCATGCCTTTAACGGCAGCACAGCTTTCTGGACACCTGCGACGCTAGCCGGGGCACCCTGCTCTCGGCAGGAACACTGAGTACCCCCAGGTGCACCTGGGTCTGCTAAGCAACATCCAGGCCCGTAGCTCTTCAGAGCCCCCTCTGTGCACTGCGAGCATAGGGAAACGCACTGCCCTCTCCTTTGGAGCAGCTTAGTTTCCTCCGCACACGCACACGATCGCGAACACCGTTCTGGCACGTCCCACGTGATGCGGAGATCTTACACGGTGCCCTAATCGGAGCTGCCCTCAGAGGAGCCCTCGTCTTCGCGTTCCATCCAGGACCTCCTGACTGTAGTCACCGTGCCTCCTAGAGGATGGCGGCTTGGGTTCTTACTGCACTTTAAGTCCTGTTCCTTCTGTGGCACTGCAGGCAGCCCCAGGCCCAGAGGAGCAGCTCCGGCGTTCCTCGGTTGAGACAGTTCGCTGGATGCGGGACTCCCTACTTCCATAAGTTGATTCAGGGAAGGAAACGCAGGGTAACCAGTGTCTCTTAGGACTCGTTAGAAGCCACAGGGATGTACGCTGAGTGTGCCCATGAAAACGGGGGCCTGCTGGAACTAGCCCTGCTTTCCCATTTTGAGGGCTGCATTCATGCCTGCCTTGAAGCTACCTGACATTCCCGGCTCCCGACAGGCCAGTGAGCCCTGGAAGAATGCTTCGGGGAAAATTATGAGATTGCTCTCTCTAAACCAGGGGCTTCCGTGGCCGTGGCGGCGGTCCGCATGACAGACTCTAGAGCGAAAGGGAACCTCGACGTGAGAACTCGACTCCTGCTTAGGCCCTGAATAGCTGTGCAGAAAGGGAGGCATGCAGCTGTTTCCATGAGTTCTCACTCGCTTATGTGCTTTATTTTAAAGGAAGTACACGTCCGGGGACTCCTAGGCCCCACGGGTGTGCATCGTTTTCACTCCGAGGTCACTGAGTGCCTCCAGACACCTGTGGGCCGGCGGAGCAACGTCGAGGTCCATTGCTTGATCCCCCGGGTGACCTCTGTGCTTGCTGAGTGCTGGGCAGCAACACACTGCGCGTTCCTTGAGCAGCGCTACATCTCCAGAGTCCTCGAACACCCTCAGGACAACATGGCTGGTGAGTGCGAAGTGCCCAGGAAGACTCTGTCATGGCCCTTCTGTGAGCTGCCGTGATAGAACACTGTGCTTGGAAGACTGCGAGGCCCGCCCTCGTACCTGAAGTCACTCTGCTCGAGGAGAAAGTCAGCATCTTAGCACGCTGTGTCGCTACCGGCACACCCAGCATAAACCCATGCCTGGAAGTAAGGCCCTGATTCACCGTGCAGAAGCAGAGGCGTGCTGCAGCTTCCAGGATGCGGTGGCCTCTGCTCTGCATGCCTTTAACGGCAGCACAGCTTTCTGGAAACCTGCGAGGCTAGCCGGGGCACCCTGCTCCCGGCAGGAACACTGAGTACCCCAAAGTGCACCTGGGTCTGCTAAGCAACATCCAGGCCCGTAGCCCTTCAGAGCCCCCTCTGTGCACTGTGAGCGTAGGGAAACACACTGCCCTCTCCATCGGAGCAGCTTAATTTCCCCTGCACTCGCACACGTTCGTGAACACCGTTCTGGCACGTCCCAGGGGGCGCGGAGGTCTTACGCGGTGCCCTAATCGGAGCTGCCCTCAGAGGAGCCCTCGTCTTCGCGTTCCATCCAGGACCTCCTGACTGAAGTCACCGTGCCTCCTAGAGGACGGTGGCTTGGGCCCTTACTGCACTTTAAGTGCTGTTCCTTCTGTGGCACTGCAGGCAGCCCCAGGCCCAGAGGAGCAGCTCTGGCGTTCCTCGGTTGAGACAGTTTGCTGGATGCGGGACTCCCTACTTCCATAAGTTGATTCAGGGAAGGAAACGCAGGGTAACCGGTGTCTCTTGGGACTCGTTAGAAGCCACAGGGATGTACGCTGAGTGTGCCCATGAAAACGGGGGCCTGCTGGAACTAGCCCTGCTTTCCCATTTTGAGGGCTGCATTCATGCCTGCCTTGAAGCTACCTGACATTCCCGGCTCCCGACAGGCCAGTGAGCCCTGGAAGAATGCTTCGGGGAAAATTATGAGTTTGCTCTCTCTAAACCAGGGGCTTCCGTGGCCGCGGCGGCGGTCCGCATGACAGACTCTAGAGCGAAAGGGAACCTCGACGTGAGAACTCGCCTCCTGCTTAGGCTCTGAGTAGCTGTGCAGAAAGGGAGGCATGCAGCTGTTTCCATGAGTTCTCAGTCGCTTATGTGCTTTATTTTAAAGGAAGTACACGTCCGGGGACTCCTGGGCCCCACGGGTGTGCATCGTTTTCCCTCCGAGTTCACTGAGTGCCTCCAGACACCTGTGGGCCTCAGAGCAATGTCGAGCTGCATTGGTTTATCCCCTGGAGCACCTCTGTGCCTGCCGAGTGCTGGGCAGCAACACACTGCGCGTTCCTTGAGCAGCGCTACATCTCCAGAGCCCTCGAACGCCCTCAGGACAACATAGCTGGTGAGTGCGAAGTGCCCAGGAAGACTCTGTCATGACCCTTGTGTGAGTTGCCGTGAGAGAACACTGTGCTTGGAACACTGCGAGGCCCACCCTCGTACCTGAAGTCACTCTGCTCGAGGAGAAAGTTAGCATCTTAGCACGCTGTGTCACCACCAGCACACCCAGCATGAACCCATGCCTGGAAGTAAGGCCCTGATTCGCCGTGCAGAAGCGGAGGCGTGCTGCAGCTTCCAGGAGACGGTGGCCTCTGCTCTGCATGCCTTTAACAGCAGCACAGCTTTCTGGACACTTGCGAGGCTAGCCGGGGCACCCTGCTCCCGGCAGGAACCCTGAGTACCTCCAGGTGCACCTGGGTCTGCTAAGCAACATCCAGGCCCGTAGCCCTTCAGAGCCCCCTCTGTGCACGCCGAGCGTAGGGAAACGCACTGCACTCTCCTTTGGAGCAGCTTAGTTTCCCCTGCACTCGCACACGTTCGCGAACACCATTCTGGCACGTCCCTGGTGGCGCGGAGGTCTTATGCGGTGCCCTAATCGGAGCTGCCCTCAGAGGAGCCCTCGTCTTCGCGTTCCATCCAGGACCTCCTGACTGAAGTCACCGTGCCTCCTAGAGGACGGTGGCTTGGGTTCTTACTGCACTTTAAGTCCTGTTCCTTCTGTGGCACTGCAGGCAGCCCCAGGCCCAGAGGAGCAGCTCCGGCGTTCCTCGGTTGAGACAGTTCGCTGGATGCGGGACTCCCTACTTCCATAAGTTGATTCAGGGAAGGAAACGCAGGGTAACCGGTGTCTCTTGGGACTCGTTAGAAGCCACAGGGATGTACGCTGAGTGTGCCCATGAAAACGGGGGCCTGCTGGAACTAGCCCTGCTTTCCCATTTTGAGGGCTGCATTCATGCCTGCCTTGAAGCTACCTGACATTCCCGGCTCCCGACAGGCCAGTGAGCCCTGGAAGAATGCTTCGGGGAAAATTATGAGTTTGCTCTCTCTAAACCAGGGGCTTCCGTGGCCGCGGCGGCGGTCCGCATGTCAGACTCTAGAGCGACAGGGAACCTCGACGTGAGAACTCGCCTCTTGCTTAGGCCCTGAGTAGCTGTGCAGAAAGGGAGGCATGCAGCTGTTTCCATGAGTTCTCAGTCGCTTATGTGCTTTATCTTAAAGGAAGTACACGTCCGGGGACTCCTAGGCCCCACGGGTGTGCATCGTTTTCCCTCCGAGGTCACTGAGTGTCTCCAGACACCTGTGGGCCTCAGAGCAACGTCGAGGTCCATTGGTTGATCCCCCGGAGGACCTCTGTGGCTGCCGAGTGCTGGGCAGCAACACACTGCGTGTTCCTTGAGCAGCGCTACATCTCCAGAGCCCTCGAACGCCCTCAGGACAACATGGCTGGTGAGTGCGAAGTGCCCAGGAAGACTCTGTCATGGCCCTTGTGTGAGCTGCCGTGAGAGAACACTGTGCTTGGAACACTGCGAGGCGCGCCCTCGTACCTGAAGTCACTCTGCTCGAGGAGAAAGTCAGCATCTTAGCACGCTGTGTAGCTACTGGCACATCCAGCATGAACCCATGCCTGGAAGTAATGCCCTGATTCGCCGTGCAGAAGCGGAGGCGTGCTGCAGCTTCCAGGAGTCGGTGGCCTCTGCTCTGCATGCCTTTAGCGGCAGCACAGCTTTCTGGACACCTGCGAGGCTAGCCGGGGCACCCTGCTCCCGGCAGGAACACTGAGTACCCCAAAGTGCACCTGGGTCTGCTAAGCAACATCCAGGCCCGTAGCCCTTCAGAGCCCCCTCTGTGCACTGTGAGCATAGGGAAACACACTGCCCTCTCCATCGGAGCAGCTTAATTTCCCCTGCACTCGCACACGTTCGTGAACACCGTTCTGGCACGTCCCAGGTGGTGCGGAGGTCTTACGCGGTGCCCTAATCGGAGCTGCCCTCAGAGGAGCCCTCGTCTTCGCGTTCCATCCAGGACCTCCTGACTGAAGTCACCGTGCCTCCTAGAGGACGGTGGCTTGGGTTCTTACTGCACTTTAAGTCCTGTTCTTTCTGTGGCACTGCAGGCAGCCCCAGGCCCAGAGGAGCAGCTCCGGCGTTCCTCGGTTGAGACAGTTCACTGGATGCGGGACTCCCTACTTCCATAAGTTGATTCAGAGAAGGAAACGTAGGGTAACCGGTGTCTCTTGGGACTCGTTAGAAGCCACAGGGATGTACGCTGAATGTTCCCATGAAAACGGGGGACTGCTGGAACTAGCCCTGCTTTCCCATTTTGAGGGCTGCGTTCATGCCTGCCTTGAAGCTACCAGACATTCCCGGCTCCCGACAGGCCAGTGAGCCCTGGAAGAATGCTTCAGGGAAAATTATGAGTTTGCTCTCTCTAAAGCAGGGGCTTACGTGGCCGCAGCGGCGGTCCACATGACAGACTCTAGAGCGAAAGGGAACCTCGAAGTGAGAACTCGCCTCCAGGTTAGGCCCTGAGTAGCCGTGCAGAAAGGGAGGCATGCAGCTGTTTCCATGAGTTCTCAGTCGCTTATGTGCTTTATTTTAAAGGAAGTACACGTCCGGGGACTCCTGGGCCCCACGGGTGTGCATCGTTTTCCCTCCGAGGTCACTGAGTGCCTCCAGACACCTGTGGGCCTCAGAGCAATGTCGAGGTGCATTGGTTTATCCCCTGGAGCACCTCTGTGCCTGCCGAGTGCTGGGCAGCAACACACTGTGCGGTCCTTGAGCAGCGCTACATCTCCAGAGCCCTCAAACGCCCTCAGGACAACATGGCTGGTGAGTGCGAAGTGCCCAGGAAGACTCTGTCATGGCCCTTGTGTGAGCTGCCGTGAGAGAACACTGTGCTTGGAACACTACGAGGCCCGCCCTTGTACCTGAAGTCACTCTGCTCGAGGAGAAAGTCAGCATCTTAGCACGCTGTGTCGCTACCGGCACACCCAGCATGAACCCATGCCTGGAAGTAATGCCCTGATTCGCCGTGCAGAAGCGGAGGCGTGCTGCAGCTTCCAGGAGTCGGTGGCCTGTGCTCTGCATGCCTTTAGCGGCAGCACAGCTTTCTGGACACCTGCGAGGCTAGCCGGGGCACCCTGCTCCCGGCAGGAACCCTGATTACCCCCAGGTGCACCTGGGTCTGCTAAGCAACATCCAGGCCCGTAGCCCTTCAGAGCCCCCTCTGTGCACGCCGAGCGTAGGGAAACGCACTGCCCTCTCCTGTGGAGCAGCTTAGTTTCCTCCGCACACGCACACGTTCGCGAACAACGTTCTGGCACGTCCCACGTGATGCGGAGTCTTCCGCGGTGTCCTAATCGGAGCTGCCCTCGGAGGAGCCCTCATCTTCGCGTTCCATCCAGGACCTCCTGGCTCAAGTCACCGTGCCTCGTAGAGGACGGCAGCTTGGGTTCTTACTGTACTTTAAGTCCTGTTCTTTCTGTGGCACTGCAGGCAGCCCCAGGCCCAGAGGATCAGCTCCACCGTTCCTCGGTTGAGACAGTTCACTGGATGCGGGATTCCCTACTTCCATAAGTTGATTCAGAGAAGGAAACGTAGGGTAACCGGTGTCTCTTGGGACTCGTTAGAAGCCACAGGGATGTACGCTGAGTGTGCCCATGAAAACGGGGGCCTGCTTGAACTAGCCCTGCTTTCCCATTTTGAGGGTTGCATTCATGCCTGCCTTGAAGCTACCTGACATTCCCGGCTCTCGACAGGCCAGTGAGCCCTGGAAGAATGCTTCGGGGAAAATTATGAGTTTGCTCTCTCTAAACCAGGGGCTTCCGTGGCCGCGGCGGCGGTCCGCATGACAGACTCTAGAGCGAAAGGGAACCTCGACGTGAGAACTCGCCTCCTGCTTAGGCCCTGAGTAGCTGTGCAGAAAGGGAGGCATGCAGCTGTTTCCATGAGTTCTCAGTCGCTTATGTGCTTTATCTTAAAGGAAGTACACGTCCGGGGACTCCTAGGCCCCACGGGTGTGCATCGTTTTCCCTCCGATGTCACTGAGTGCCTCCGGACACCTGTGGGCCTCAGAGGAACGTCGAGGTCCATTGGTTGATCCCCCGGAGGACCTCTGTGCCTGCCGAGTGCTGGGCAGCAACACACTGCGTGTTCCTTGAGCAGCGCTACATCTCCAGAGCCCTCGAACGCCCTCAGGACAACATGGCTGGTGAGTGCGAAGTGCCCAGGAAGACTCTGTCATGGCCCTTGTGTGAGCTGCCGTGAGAGAACACTGTGCTTGGAACACTGCGAGGCGCGCCCTCGTACCTGAAGTCACTCTGCTCGAGGAGAAAGTCAACATCTTAGCACGCTGTGTCGCTACTGGCACATCCAGCATGAACCCATGCCTGGAAGTAATGCCCTGATTCGCCGTACAGAAGCGGAGGCGTGCTGCAGCTTCCAGGAGTCGGTGGCCTCTGCTCTGCATGCCTTTAGCGGCAGCACAGCTTTCTGGACACCTGCGAGGCTAGCCGGGGCACCCTGCTCCCGGCAAGAACACTGAGTACCCCAAAGTGCACCTGGGTCTGCTAAGCAACATCCAGGCCCGTAGCCCTTCAGAGCCCCCTCTGTGCACTGTGAGCGTAGGGAAACACACTGCCCTCTCCATCGGAGCAGCTTAATTTCCCCTGCACTCGCACACGTTCGTGAACACCGTTCTGGCACGTCCCAGGTGGCGCGGAGGTCTTACGCGGTGCCCTAATCGGAGCTGCCCTCAGAGGAGCCCTCGTCTTCGCGTTCCATCCAGGACCTCCTGACTGTAGTCACCGTGCCTCCTAGAGGACGGTGGCTTGGGTTCTTACTGCACTTTAAGTCCTGTTCTTTCTGTGGCACTGCAGGCAGCCCCAGGCCCAGAGGAGCAGCTCCGGCGTTCCTCGGTTGAGACAGTTCACTGGATGCGGGACTCCCTACTTCAATAAGTTGATTCAGAGAAGGAAACGTAGGGTAACCAGTGTCTCTTGGGACTCGTTAGAAGCCACAGGGATGTACGCTGAATGTTCCCATGAAAACGGGGGCCTGCTGGAACTAGCCCTGCTTTCCCATTTTGAGGGCTGCATTCATGCCTGCCTTGAAGCTACCTGACATTCCCGGCTCCCGACAGGCCAGTGAGCCCTGGAAGAATGCTTCAGGGAAAATTATGAGTTTGCTCTCTCTAAAGCAGGGGCTTATGTGGCCGCAGCGGCGGTCCACATGACAGACTCTAGAGCGAAAGGGAACCTCGAAGTGAGAACTCGCCTCCAGGTTAGGCCCTGAGTAGCCGTGCAGAAAGGGAGGCATGCAGCTGTTTCCATGAGTTCTCAGTCGCTTATGTGCTTTATTTTAAAGGAAGTACACGTCCGGGGACTCCTAGGCCCCACGGGTGTGCATCGTTTTCCCTCCGAGGTCACTGAGTGCCTCCAGACACCTGTGGGCCTCAGAGCAACGTCGAGGTCCATTGGTTGATCCCCTGGAGGACCTCTGTGGCTGCCGAGTGCTGGGCAGCAACACACTGCGTGTTCCTTGATCAGCGCTACATCTCCAGAGCCCTCGAACGCCCTCAGGACAACATGGCTGGTGAGTGCGAAGTGCCCAGGAAGACTCTGTCATGGCGCTTGTGTGAGCTGCCGTGAGAGAACACTGTGCTTGGAACACTGCGAGGCGCGCCCTCGTACCTGAAGTCACTCTGCTCGAGGAGAAAGTCAGCATCTTAGCACGCTGTGTAGCTACTGGCACATCCAGCATGAACCCATGCCTGGAAGTAATGCCCTGATTTGCCGTGCAGAAGCGGAGGCGTGCTGCAGCTTCCAGGAGTCGGTGGCCTCTGCTCTGCATGCCTTTAGCGGCAGCACAGCTTTCTGGACACCTGCGAGGCTAGCCGGGGCACCCTGCTCCCGGCAGGAACACTGAGTACCCCAAAGTGCACCTGGGTCTGCTAAGCAACATCCAGGCCCGTAGCCCTTCAGAGCCCCCTCTGTGCACTGTGAACGTAGGGAAACACACTGCCCTCTCCATCGGAGCAGCTTAATTTCCCCTGCACTCGCACACGATCGCGAACACCGTTCTGGCACGTCCCACGTGATGCGGAGATCTTACGCGGTGCCCTAATCGGAGCTGCCCTCAGAGGAGCCCTCGTCTTCGCGTTCCATCCAGGACCTCCTGACTGTAGTCACCGTGCCTCCTAGAGGATGGCGGCTTGGGTTCTTACTGCACTTTAAGTCCTGTTCCTTCTGTGGCACTGCAGGCAGCCCCAGGCCCAGAGGAGCAGCTCCGGCGTTCCTCGGTTGAGACAGTTCGCTGGATGCGGGACTCCCTACTTCCATAAGTTGATTCAGGGAAGGAAACGCAGGGTAACCGGTGTCTCTTGGGACTCGTTAGAAGCCACAGGGATGTACGCTGAGTGTGCCCATGAAAACGGGGGCCTGCTGGAACTAGCCCTGCTTTCCCATTTTGAGGGCTGCATTCATGCCTGCCTTGAAGCTACCTGACATTCCCGGCTCCCGACAGGCCAGTGAGCCCTGGAAGAATGCTTCGGGGAAAATTATGATTTTGCTCTCTCTAAACCAGGGGCTTCCGTGGCCGCGGCGGCGGTCCACATGACAGACTCTAGAGCGAAAAGGAACCTCGACGTGAGAACTCGACTCCTGCTTAGGCCCTGAATAGCTGTGCAAAAAGGGAGGCATGCAGCTGTTTCCATGAGTTCTCAGTCGCTTATGTGCTTTATTTTAAAGGAAGTACACGTCCGGGGACTCCTAGGCCCCACGGGTGTGCATTGTTTTCCCTCCGAGGTCACTGAGTGCCTCCAGACACCTGTGGGCCGGCGGAGCAACGTCGAGGTCCATTGCTTGATCCCCCGGGTGACCTCTGTGCCTGCTGAGTGCTGGGCAGCAACACACTGCGCGTTCGTTGAGCAGCGCTACATCTCCAGAGCACTCGAACGCCCTCAGGACAACATGGCTGGTGAGTGCGAAGTGCCCAGGAAGACTCTGTCATGGCCCTTCTGTGAGCTGCCGTGATAGAACACTGTGCTTGGAAGACTGCGAGGCCCGCCCTCGTACCTGAAGTCACTCTGCTCGAGGAGAAAGTCAGCATCTTAGCACGCTGTGTCGCTACCGGCACACCCAGCATAAACCCATGCCTGGAAGTAAGGCCCTGATTCACCGTGCAGAAGCAGAGGCGTGCTGCAGCTTCCAGGATGCGGTGGCCTCTGCTCTGCATGCCTTTAGTGGCAGCACAGCTTTCTGGACACCTGCGAGGCTAGCCGGGGCACCCTGCTCCCGGCAGGAACACTGAGTACCCCCAGGTGCACCTGGGTCTGCTAAGCAACATCCAGGCCCGTAGCCCTTCAGAGCCCCCTCTGTGCACGCCGAGCGTAGGGAAACGCACTGCACTCTCCTTTGGAGCAGCTTAGTTTCCCCTGCACTCGCACACGTTCGCGAACACCATTCTGGCACGTCCCTGGTGGCGCGGAGGTCTTATGCGGTGCCCTAATCGGAGCTGCCCTCAGAGGAGCCCTCGTCTTCGCGTTCCATCCAGGACCTCCTTACTGAAGTCACCGTGCCTCCTAGAGGACGGTGGCTTGGGTTCTTACTGCACTTTAAGTCCTGTTCCTTCTGTGGCACTGCAGGCAGCCCCAGGCCCAGAGGAGCAGCTCTGGCGTTCCTCGGTTGAGACAGTTCGCTGGATGCGGGACTCCCTACTTCCATAAGTTGATTCAGGGAAGGAAACGCACGGTAACCGGTGTCTCTTGGGACTCGTTAGAAGCCACAGGGATGTACGCTGAGTGTGCCCATGAAAACGGGGGCCTGCTGGAACTAGCCCTGCTTTCCAATTTTGAGGGCTGCATTCAGGCCTTCCTTGAAGCTACCTGACATTCCCGGCTACCGACAGGCCAGTGAGCCCTGGAAGAATGCTTCGGGGGAAATTATGAGTTTGCTCTCTCTAAACCAGGGGCTTCCGTGGCCACGGCGGCGGTCCGCATGACAGACTCTAGAGCGAAAGGGAACCTCGACGTGAGAACTCGCCTCCAGGTTAGACCCTGAGTAGCCGTGCAGAAAGGGAGGCATGCAGCTGTTTCCATGAGTTCTCAGTCGCTTATGTGCTTTATTTTAAAAGAAGTATGCGTCCGGGGACTCCTAGGCCCCACGGGTGTGCATCGTTTTCCCTCCAAGGTCACTGAGTGCCTCCAGACACCTGTGGGCCTCAGAGCAATGTCGAGGTGCATTGGTTGATCCCCCGGAGGACCTCTGTGGCTGCCGAGTGCTGGGCAGCAACACACTGCGCGTTCCTTGAGCAGCGCTACATCTCCAGAGCCCTCGAACGCCCTCAGGACAACATGGATGGTGAGTGCGAAGTGCCCAGGAAGACTCTGTCATGACCCTTGTGTGAGTTGCCGTGAGAGAACACTGTGCTTGGAACACTGCGAGGCCCACCCTCGTACCTGTAGTCACTCTGCTCGAGGAGAAAGTTAGCATGTTAGCACGCTGTGTCACCACCGGCACACCCAGCATGAACCCATGCCTGGAAGTAAGGCCCTGATTCGCCGTGCAGAAGCGGAGGCGTGCTGCAGCTTCCAGGAGGCGGTGGCCTCTGCTCTGCATGCCTTTAGCGGCAGCACAGCTTTCTGGACACCTGCGAGGCTAGCCGGGGCACCCTGCTCCCGGCAGGAACACTGAGTACCCCAAAGTGCACCTGGGTCTGCTAAGCAACATCCAGGCCCGTAGCCCTTCAGAGCCCCCTCTGTGCACGCCGAGCGTAGGGAAATGCACTGCACTCTCCTTTGGAGCAGCTTAGTTTCCCCTGCACTCGCACATGTTCGCGAACACCATTCTGGCACGTCCCAGGTGGCGCGGAGGTCTTACGCGGTGCCCTAATCGGAGCTGCCCTCAGAGGAGCCCTCGTCTTCGCGTTCCATCCAGGACCTCCTTACTGAAGTCACCGTGCCTCCTAGAGGACGGTGGCTTGGGTTCTTACTGCACTTTAAGTCCTGTTCCTTCTGTGGCACTGCAGGCAGCCCCAGGCCCAGAGGAGCAGCTCCGGCGTTCCTCGGTTGAGACAGTTCGCTGGATGCGGGACTCCCTACTTCCATAAGTTGATTCAGGGAAGGAAACGCAGGGTAACCGGTGTCTCTTGGGACTCGTTAGAAGCCACAGGGATGTACGCTGAGTGTGCCCATGAAAACGGGAGCCTGCTGGAACTAGCCCTGCTTTCCCATTTTGAGGGCTGCATTCATGCCTTCCTTGAAGCTACCTGACATTCCCGGCTCCCGACAGGCCAGTGAGCCCTGGAAGAATGCTTCGGGGAAAATTATGAGTTTGCTCTCTCTAAACCAGGGGCTTCCGTGGCCACGGCGGTGGTCCGCATGACAGACTCTAGAGCGAAAGGGAACCTCGACGTGAGAACTCGCCTCCAGGTTAGACCCTGAGTAGCCGTGCAGAAAGGGAGGCATGCAGCTGTTTCCATGAGTTCTCAGTCGCTTATGTGCTTTATTTTAAAAGAAGTACGCGTCCGGGGACTCCTAGGCACCACGGGTGTGCATCGTTTTCCATCCAAGGTCACTGAGTGCCTCCAGACACCTGTGGGCCTCAGAGCAATGTTGAGGTGCATTGGTTTATCCCTTGGAGCACCTCTGTGCCTGCCGAGTGCTGGGCAGCAACACACTGCGCGTTCCTTGAGCAGCGCTACATCTCCAGAGCCCTCGAACGCCCTCAGGACAACATGGCTGGTGAGTGCGAAGTGCCCAGGAAGACTCTGTCATGACCCTTGTGTGAGTTGCCGTGAGCGAACACTGTGCTTGGAACACTGCGAGGCCCACCCTCGTACCTGAAGTCACTCTGCTCGAGGAGAAAGTTAGCATCTTAGCAAGCTGTGTCACCACCGGCACACCCAGCATGAACCCATGGCTGGAAGTAAGGCCCTGATTCGCCGTGCAGAAGCAGAGGCATGCTGCAGCTTCCAGGAGGCGGTGGCCTCTGCTCTGCATGCCTTTAACGGCAGCACAGCTTTCTGGACACCTGGGAGTCCAGCCGGGGCACCGTGCTCTCGGCAGGAACACTGAGTACCCCCAGGTGCACCTGGGTCTGCTAAGCAACATCCAGACCCGTAGCCCTTCAGAGACCCCTCTGTGCACTGTGAGCATAGGGAAACGCACTGCCCTCTCCTTTGGAGCAGCTTAGTTTCCTCCGCACACGCACACGTTCGCGAACAACGTTCTTGCACGTCCCACGTGATGCGGAGTCTTCCGCGGTGTCCTAATCGGAGCTGCCCTCGGAGGAGCCCTCATCTTCGCGTTCCATCCAGGACCTCCTGGCTCAAGTCACCGTGCCTCGTAGAGGACGGCAGCTTGGGTTCTTACTGTACTTTAAGTCCTGTTCTTTCTGTGGCACTGCAGGCAGCCCAGGCCCAGAGGAGCAGCTCCGGCGTTCCTCGGTTGAGACAGTTCACTGGATGCGGGACTCCCTACTTCCATAAGTTGATTCAGAGAAGGAAACGTAGGGTAACCGGTGTCTCTTGGGACTCGTTAGAAGCCACAGGGATGTACGCTGAATGTTCCCATGAAAACGGGGGCCTGCTGGAACTAGCCCTGCTTTCCTATTTTGAGGGCTGCTTTCATCCCTGCCTTGAAGCTACCTGACATTCCCGGCTCCCGACAGGCCAGTGAGCCCTGGAAGAATGCTTCGGGGAAAATTATGAGTTTGCTCTCTCTAAACCAGGGGCTTCCGTGGCCGCGGCGGCGGTCCGCATGACAGACTCAAGAGCGAAAGGGAACCTCGACGTGAGAACTCGCCTCCAGGTTAGGCCCTGAGTAGCCCTGCAGAAAGGGAGGCATGCAGCTGTTTCCATGAGTTCTCAGTCGCTTATGTGCTTTATTTTAAAGGAAGTACGCAACCGGGGACTCCTAGGCCCCACGGGTGTGCATCGTTTTCCCTCCGAGGTCACTGAGTGCCTCCAGACATCTGTGGGCCTCAGAGCAACGTCGAGGTCCATTGGTTGATCCCCCGGAGGACCTCTGTGGCTGCCGAGTGCTGGGCAGCAACACACTGCGTGTTCCTTGAGCAGCGCTACATCTCCAGAGCCCTCGAACGCCCTCAGGACAACATGGCTGGTGAGTGCGAAGTGCCCAGGAAGACTCTGTCATGGCCCTTGTGTGAGCTGCCGTGAGAGAACACTGTGCTTGGAACACTGCGAGGCGCGCCCTCGTACCTGAAGTCACTCTGCTCGAGGAGAAAGTCAACATCTTAGCACGCTGTGTCGCTACTGGCACATCCAGCATGAACCCATGCCTGGAAGTAATGCCCTGATTCGCCGTGCAGAAGCGGAGGCATGCTGCAGCTTCCAGGAGTCGGTGGCCTCTGCTCTGCATGCCTTTAGCGGCAGCACAGCTCTCTGGACACCTGCGAGGCTAGCCGGGGCACCCTGCTCCCGGCAGGAACACTGAGTAGCCCAAAGTGCACCTGGGTCTGCTAAGCAACATCCAGGCCCATAGCCCTTCAGAGCCACCTCTGTGCACTGTGAGCGTAGGGAAACACACTGCGCTCTCCATCGGAGCAGCTTAATTTCCCCTGCACTCGCACACGATCGCGAACACCGTTCTGGCACGTCCCACGTGATGCGGAGATCTTACGCTGTGCCCTAATCGGAGCTGCCCTCAGAGGAGCCCTCGTCTTCGCGTTCCATCCAGGACCTCCTGACTGCAGTCACCATGCCTCCTAGAGGATGGCGGCTTGGGTTCTTACTGCACTTTAAGTCCTGTTCCTTCTGTGGCACTGCAGGCAGCCCCAGGCCCAGAGGAGCAGCTCCGGCATTCCTCGGTTGAGACAGTTCGCTGGATGCGGGACTCCCTACTTCCATAAGTTGATTCAGGGAAGGAAACGCAGGGTAACCGGTGTCTCTTGGGACTCGTTAGAAGCCACAGGGATGTACGCTGAGTGTGCCCATGAAAACGGGGGCCTGCTGGAACTAGCCCTGCTTTCCCATTTTGAGGGCTGCATTCATGCCTGCCTTGAAGCTACCTGACATTCCCGGCTCCCGACAGGCCAGTGAGCCCTGGAAGAATGCTTCGGGGAAAATTATGAGTTTGCTCTCTCTAAACCAGGGGCTTCCATGGCCGCGGCGGCGGTCCGCATGACAGACTCTAGAGCGAAAGGGAACCTCGACGTGAGAACTCGCCTCCTGCTTAGGCCCTGAGTAGCTGTGCAGAAAGGGAGGCATGCAGCTGTTTCCATGAGTTCTCAGTCGCTTATGTGCTTTATCTTAAAGGAAGTACACGTCCGGGGACTCCTAGGCCCCACGGGTGTGCATCGTTTTCCCTCCGATGTCACTGAGTGCCTCCGGACACCTGTGGGCCTCAGAGGAACGTCGAGGTCCATTGGTTGATCCCCCGGAGGACCTCTGTGCCTGCCGAGTGCTGGGCAGCAACACACTGCGTGTTCCTTGAGCAGCGCTACATCTCCAGAGCCCTCGAACGCCCTCAGGACAACATGGCTGGTGAGTGCGAAGTGCCCAGGAAGACTCTGTCATGGCCCTTGTGTGAGCTGCCGTGAGAGAACACTGTGCTTGGAACACTGCGAGGCGCGCCCTCGTACCTGAAGTCACTCTGCTCGAGGAGAAAGTCAACATCTTAGCACGCTGTGTCGCTACTGGCACATCCAGCATGAACCCATGCCTGGAAGTAATGCCCTGATTCGCCGTACAGAAGCGGAGGCGTGCTGCAGCTTCCAGGAGTCGGTGGCCTCTGCTCTGCATGCCTTTAGCGGCAGCACAGCTTTCTGGACACCTGCGAGCCTAGCCGGGGCACCCTGCTCCCGGCAGGAACACTGAGTACCCCAAAGTGCACCTGGGTCTGCTAAGCAACATCCAGGCCCGTAGCCCTTCAGAGCCCCCTCTGTGCACTGTGAGCGTAGGGAAACACACTGCCCTCTCCATCGGAGCAGCTTAATTTCCCCTGCACTCGCACACGTTCGTGAACACCGTTCTGGCACGTCCCAGGTGGCGCGGAGGTCTTACGCGGTGCCCTAATCGGAGCTGCCCTCAGAGGAGCCCTCGTCTTCGCGTTCCATCCAGGACCTCCTGACTGTAGTCACCGTGCCTCCTAGAGGACGGTGGCTTGGGTTCTTACTGCACTTTAAGTCCTGTTCTTTCTGTGGCACTGCAGGCAGCCCCAGGCCCAGAGGAGCAGCTCCGGCGTTCCTCGGTTGAGACAGTTCACTGGATGCGGGACTCCCTACTTCAATAAGTTGATTCAGAGAAGGAAACGTAGGGTAACCAGTGTCTCTTGGGACTCGTTAGAAGCCACAGGGATGTACGCTGAATGTTCCCATGAAAACGGGGGCCTGCTGGAACTAGCCCTGCTTTCCCATTTTGAGGGCTGCATTCATGCCTGCCTTGAAGCTACCTGACATTCCCGGCTCCCGACAGGCCAGTGAGCCCTGGAAGAATGCTTCGGGGAAAATTATGAGTTTGCTCTCTCTAAAGCAGGGGCTTATGTGGCCGCAGCGGCGGTCCACATGACAGACTCTAGAGCGAAAGGGAACCTCGAAGTGAGAACTCGCCTCCAGGTTAGGCCCTGAGTAGCCGTGCAGAAAGGGAGGCATGCAGCTGTTTCCATGAGTTCTCAGTCGCTTATGTGCTTTATTTTAAAGGAAGTACACGTCCGGGGACTCCTAGGCCCCACGGGTGTGCATCGTTTTCCCTCCGAGGTCACTGAGTGCCTCCAGACACCTGTGGGCCTCAGAGCAACGTCGAGGTCCATTGGTTGATCCCCTGGAGGACCTCTGTGGCTGCCGAGTGCTGGGCAGCAACACACTGCGTGTTCCTTGATCAGCGCTACATCTCCAGAGCCCTCGAACGCCCTCAGGACAACATGGCTGGTGAGTGCGAAGTGCCCAGGAAGACTCTGTCATGGCGCTTGTGTGAGCTGCCGTGAGAGAACACTGTGCTTGGAACACTGCGAGGCGCGCCCTCGTACCTGAAGTCACTCTGCTCGAGGAGAAAGTCAGCATCTTAGCACGCTGTGTAGCTACTGGCACATCCAGCATGAACCCATGCCTGGAAGTAATGCCCTGATTTGCCGTGCAGAAGCGGAGGCGTGCTGCAGCTTCCAGGAGTCGGTGGCCTCTGCTCTGCATGCCTTTAGCGGCAGCACAGCTTTCTGGACACCTGCGAGGCTAGCCGGGGCACCCTGCTCCCGGCAGGAACACTGAGTACCCCAAAGTGCACCTGGGTCTGCTAAGCAACATCCAGGCCCGTAGCCCTTCAGAGCCCCCTCTGTGCACTGTGAACGTAGGGAAACACACTGCCCTCTCCATCGGAGCAGCTTAATTTCCCCTGCACTCGCACACGATCGCGAACACCGTTCTGGCACGTCCCACGTGATGCGGAGATCTTACGCGGTGCCCTAATCGGAGCTGCCCTCAGAGGAGCCCTCGTCTTCGCGTTCCATCCAGGACCTCCTGACTGCAGTCACCGTGCCTCCTAGAGGATGGCGGCTTGGGTTCTTACTGCACTTTAAGTCCTGTTCCTTCTGTGGCACTGCAGGCAGCCCCAGGCCCAGAGGAGCAGCTCCGGCGTTCCTCGGTTGAGACAGTTCGCTGGATGCGGGACTCCCTACTTCCATAAGTTGATTCAGGGAAGGAAACGCAGGGTAACCGGTGTCTCTTGGGACTCGTTAGAAGCCACAGGGATGTACGCTGAGTGTGCCCATGAAAACGGGGGCCTGCTGGAACTAGCCCTGCTTTCCCATTTTGAGGGCTGCATTCATGCCTGCCTTGAAGCTACCTGACATTCCCGGCTCCCGACAGGCCAGTGAGCCCTGGAAGAATGCTTCGGGGAAAATTATGATTTTGCTCTCTCTAAACCAGGGGCTTCCGTGGCCGCGGCGGCGGTCCACATGACAGACTCTAGAGCGAAAAGGAACCTCGACGTGAGAACTCGACTCCTGCTTAGGCCCTGAATAGCTGTGCAAAAAGGGAGGCATGCAGCTGTTTCCATGAGTTCTCAGTCGCTTATGTGCTTTATTTTAAAGGAAGTACACGTCCGGGGACTCCTAGGCCCCACGGGTGTGCATTGTTTTCCCTCCGAGGTCACTGAGTGCCTCCAGACACCTGTGGGCCGGCGGAGCAACGTCGAGGTCCATTGCTTGATCCCCCGGGTGACCTCTGTGCCTGCTGAGTGCTGGGCAGCAACACACTGCGCGTTCCTTGAGCAGCGCTACATCTCCAGAGCACTCGAACGCCCTCAGGACAACATGGCTGGTGAGTGCGAAGTGCCCAGGAAGACTCTGTCATGGCCCTTCTGTGAGCTGCCGTGATAGAACACTGTGCTTGGAAGACTGCGAGGCCCGCCCTCGTACCTGAAGTCACTCTGCTCGAGGAGAAAGTCAGCATCTTAGCACGCTGTGTCGCTACCGGCACACCCAGCATAAACCCATGCCTGGAAGTAAGGCCCTGATTCACCGTGCAGAAGCAGAGGCGTGCTGCAGCTTCCAGGATGCGGTGGCCTCTGCTCTGCATGCCTTTAGTGGCAGCACAGCTTTCTGGACACCTGCGAGGCTAGCCGGGGCACCCTGCTCCCGGCAGGAACACTGAGTACCCCCAGGTGCACCTGGGTCTGCTAAGCAACATCCAGACCCGTAGCCCTTCAGAGCCCCCTCTGTGCACGCCGAGCGTAGGGAAACGCACTGCACTCTCCTTTGGAGCAGCTTAGTTTCCCCTGCACTCGCACACGTTCGCGAACACCATTCTGGCACGTCCCTGGTGGCGCGGAGGTCTTATGCGGTGCCCTAATCGGAGCTGCCCTCAGAGGAGCCCTCGTCTTCGCGTTCCATCCAGGACCTCCTTAGTGAAGTCACCGTGCCTCCTAGAGGACGGTGGCTTGGGTTCTTACTGCACTTTAAGTCCTGTTCCTTCTGTGGCACTGCAGGCAGCCCCAGGCCCAGAGGAGCAGCTCTGGCGTTCCTCGGTTGAGACAGTTCGCTGGATGCGGGACTCCCTACTTCCATAAGTTGATTCAGGGAAGGAAACGCACGGTAACCGGTGTCTCTTGGGACTCGTTAGAAGCCACAGGGATGTACGCTGAGTGTGCCCATGAAAACGGGGGCCTGCTGGAACTAGCCCTGCTTTCCAATTTTGAGGGCTGCATTCAGGCCTTCCTTGAAGCTACCTGACATTCCCGGCTACCGACAGGCCAGTGAGCCCTGGAAGAATGCTTCGGGGGAAATTATGAGTTTGCTCTCTCTAAACCAGGGGCTTCCGTGGCCACGGCGGCGGTCCGCATGACAGACTCTAGAGCGAAAGGGAACCTCGACGTGAGAACTCGCCTCCAGGTTAGACCCTGAGTAGCCGTGCAGAAAGGGAGGCATGCAGCTGTTTCCATGAGTTCTCAGTCGCTTATGTGCTTTATTTTAAAAGAAGTATGCGTCCGGGGACTCCTAGGCCCCACGGGTGTGCATCGTTTTCCCTCCAAGGTCACTGAGTGCCTCCAGACACCTGTGGGCCTCAGAGCAATGTCGAGGTGCATTGGTTGATCCCCCGGAGGACCTCTGTGGCTGCCGAGTGCTGGGCAGCAACACACTGCGCGTTCCTTGAGCAGCGCTACATCTCCAGAGCCCTCGAACGCCCTCAGGACAACATGGATGGTGAGTGCGAAGTGCCCAGGAAGACTCTGTCATGACCCTTGTGTGAGTTGCCGTGAGAGAACACTGTGCTTGGAACACTGCGAGGCCCACCCTCGTACCTGTAGTCACTCTGCTCGAGGAGAAAGTTAGCATGTTAGCACGCTGTGTCACCACCGGCACACCCAGCATGAACCCATGGCTGGAAGTAAGGCCCTGATTCGCCGTGCAGAAGCGGAGGCGTGCTGCAGCTTCCAGGAGGCGGTGGCCTCTGCTCTGCATGCCTTTAGCGGCAGCACAGCTTTCTGGACACCTGCGAGGCTAGCCGGGGCACCCTGCTCCCGGCAGGAACACTGAGTACCCCAAAGTGCACCTGGGTCTGCTAAGCAACATCCAGGCCCGTAGCCCTTCAGAGCCCCCTCTGTGCACGCCGAGCGTAGGGAAATGCACTGCACTCTCCTTTGGAGCAGCTTAGTTTCCCCTGCACTCGCACATGTTCGCGAACACCATTCTGGCACGTCCCAGGTGGCGCGGAGGTCTTACGCGGTGCCCTAATCGGAGCTGCCCTCAGAGGAGCCCTCGTCTTCGCGTTCCATCCAGGACCTCCTTACTGAAGTCACCGTGCCTCCTAGAGGACGGTGGCTTGGGTTCTTACTGCACTTTAAGTCCTGTTCCTTCTGTGGCACTGCAGGCAGCCCCAGGCCCAGAGGAGCAGCTCCGGCGTTCCTCGGTTGAGACAGTTCGCTGGATGCGGGACTCCCTACTTCCATAAGTTGATTCAGGGAAGGAAACGCAGGGTAACCGGTGTCTCTTGGGACTCGTTAGAAGCCACAGGGATGTACGCTGAGTGTGCCCATGAAAACGGGAGCCTGCTGGAACTAGCCCTGCTTTCCCATTTTGAGGGCTGCATTCATGCCTTCCTTGAAGCTACCTGACATTCCCGGCTCCCGACAGGCCAGTGAGCCCTGGAAGAATGCTTCGGGGAAAATTATGAGTTTGCTCTCTCTAAACCAGGGGCTTCCGTGGCCACGGCGGTGGTCCGCATGACAGACTCTAGAGCGAAAGGGAACCTCGACGTGAGAACTCGCCTCCAGGTTAGACCCTGAGTAGCCGTGCAGAAAGGGAGGCATGCAGCTGTTTCCATGAGTTCTCAGTCGCTTATGTGCTTTATTTTAAAAGAAGTACGCGTCCGGGGACTCCTAGGCACCACGGGTGTGCATCGTTTTCCATCCAAGGTCACTGAGTGCCTCCAGACACCTGTGGGCCTCAGAGCAATGTTGAGGTGCATTGGTTTATCCCCTGGAGCACCTCTGTGCCTGCCGAGTGCTGGGCAGCAACACACTGCGCGTTCCTTGAGCAGCGCTACATCTCCAGAGCCCTCGAACGCCCTCAGGACAACATGGCTGGTGAGTGCGAAGTGCCCAGGAAGACTCTGTCATGACCCTTGTGTGAGTTGCCGTGAGCGAACACTGTGCTTGGAACACTGCGAGGCCCACCCTCGTACCTGAAGTCACTCTGCTCGAGGAGAAAGTTAGCATCTTAGCAAGCTGTGTCACCACCGGCACACCCAGCATGAACCCATGGCTGGAAGTAAGGCCCTGATTCGCCGTGCAGAAGCAGAGGCATGCTGCAGCTTCCAGGAGGCGGTGGCCTCTGCTCTGCATGCCTTTAACGGCAGCACAGCTTTCTGGACACCTGGGAGTCCAGCCGGGGCACCGTGCTCTCGGCAGGAACACTGAGTACCCCCAGGTGCACCTGGGTCTGCTAAGCAACATCCAGACCCGTAGCCCTTCAGAGACCCCTCTGTGCACTGTGAGCATAGGGAAACGCACTGCCCTCTCCTTTGGAGCAGCTTAGTTTCCTCCGCACACGCACACGTTCGCGAACAACGTTCTTGCACGTCCCACGTGATGCGGAGTCTTCCGCGGTGTCCTAATCGGAGCTGCCCTCGGAGGAGCCCTCATCTTCGCGTTCCATCCAGGACCTCCTGGCTCAAGTCACCGTGCCTCGTAGAGGACGGCAGCTTGGGTTCTTACTGTACTTTAAGTCCTGTTCTTTCTGTGGCACTGCAGGCAGCCCAGGCCCAGAGGAGCAGCTCCGGCGTTCCTCGGTTGAGACAGTTCACTGGATGCGGGACTCCCTACTTCCATAAGTTGATTCAGAGAAGGAAACGTAGGGTAACCGGTGTCTCTTGGGACTCGTTAGAAGCCACAGGGATGTACGCTGAATGTTCCCATGAAAACGGGGGCCTGCTGGAACTAGCCCTGCTTTCCTATTTTGAGGGCTGCTTTCATCCCTGCCTTGAAGCTACCTGACATTCCCGGCTCCCGACAGGCCAGTGAGCCCTGGAAGAATGCTTCGGGGAAAATTATGAGTTTGCTCTCTCTAAACCAGGGGCTTCCGTGGCCGCGGCGGCGGTCCGCATGACAGACTCAAGAGCGAAAGGGAACCTCGACGTGAGAACTCGCCTCCAGGTTAGGCCCTGAGTAGCCCTGCAGAAAGGGAGGCATGCAGCTGTTTCCATGAGTTCTCAGTCGCTTATGTGCTTTATTTTAAAGGAAGTACGCAACCGGGGACTCCTAGGCCCCACGGGTGTGCATCGTTTTCCCTCCGAGGTCACTGAGTGCCTCCAGACATCTGTGGGCCTCAGAGCAACGTCGAGGTCCATTGGTTGATCCCCCGGAGGACCTCTGTGGCTGCCGAGTGCTGGGCAGCAACACACTGCGTGTTCCTTGAGCAGCGCTACATCTCCAGAGCCCTCGAACGCCCTCAGGACAACATGGCTGGTGAGTGCGAAGTGCCCAGGAAGACTCTGTCATGGCCCTTGTGTGAGCTGCCGTGAGAGAACACTGTGCTTGGAACACTGCGAGGCGCGCCCTCGTACCTGAAGTCACTCTGCTCGAGGAGAAAGTCAACATCTTAGCACGCTGTGTCGCTACTGGCACATCCAGCATGAACCCATGCCTGGAAGTAATGCCCTGATTCGCCGTGCAGAAGCGGAGGCATGCTGCAGCTTCCAGGAGTCGGTGGCCTCTGCTCTGCATGCCTTTAGCGGCAGCACAGCTCTCTGGACACCTGCGAGGCTAGCCGGGGCACCCTGCTCCCGGCAGGAACACTGAGTAGCCCAAAGTGCACCTGGGTCTGCTAAGCAACATCCAGGCCCATAGCCCTTCAGAGCCACCTCTGTGCACTGTGAGCGTAGGGAAACACACTGCGCTCTCCATCGGAGCAGCTTAATTTCCCCTGCACTCGCACACGATCGCGAACACCGTTCTGGCACGTCCCACGTGATGCGGAGATCTTACGCTGTGCCCTAATCGGAGCTGCCCTCAGAGGAGCCCTCGTCTTCGCGTTCCATCCAGGACCTCCTGACTGCAGTCACCATGCCTCCTAGAGGATGGCGGCTTGGGTTCTTACTGCACTTTAAGTCCTGTTCCTTCTGTGGCACTGCAGGCAGCCCCAGGCCCAGAGGAGCAGCTCCGGCATTCCTCGGTTGAGACAGTTCGCTGGATGCGGGACTCCCTACTTCCATAAGTTGATTCAGGGAAGGAAACGCAGGGTAACCGGTGTCTCTTGGGACTCGTTAGAAGCCACAGGGATGTACGCTGAGTGTGCCCATGAAAACGGGGGCCTGCTGGAACTAGCCCTGCTTTCCCATTTTGAGGGCTGCATTCATGCCTGCCTTGAAGCTACCTGACATTCCCGGCTCCCGACAGGCCAGTGAGCCCTGGAAGAATGCTTCGGGGAAAATTATGAGTTTGCTCTCTCTAAACCAGGGGCTTCCGTGGCCGCGGCGGCGGTCTGCATGACAGACTCTAGAGCGAAAGGGAACCTCGACGTGAGAACTCGCCTCCTGCTTAGGCCCTGAGTAGCTGTGCAGAAAGGGAGGCATGCAGCTGTTTCCATGAGTTCTCAGTCGCTTATGTGCTTTATTTTAAAGGAAGTACACGTCCGGGGACTCCTAGGCCCCACGGGTGTGCATCGTTTTCACTCCGAGGTCACTGAGTGCCTCCAGACACCTGTGGGCCGGCGGAGCAACGTCGAGGTCCATTGCTTGATCCCCCGGGTGACCTCTGTGCCTGCTGAGTGCTGGGCAGCAACACACTGCGCGTTCCTTGAGCAGCGCTACATCTCCAGAGCCCTCGAACGCCCTCAGGACAACATGGCTGGTGAGTGCGAAGCGCCCAGGAAGACTCTGTCATGGCCCTTTCGTGAGCTGCCGTGATAGATCACTGTGCTTGGAAGACTGCGAGGCCCGCCCTCATACCTGAAGTCACTCTGCTCGAGGAGAAAGTCAGCATCTTAGCACGCTGTGTCGCTACCGGCACACCCAGCATAAACCCATGCCTGGAAGTAAGGCCCTGATTCACCGTGCAGAAGCAGAGGCATGCTGCAGCTTCCAGGATGCGGTGGCCTCTGCTCTGCATGCCTTTAACGGCAGCACAGCTTTCTGGACACCTGCGAGGCTAGCCGGGGCACCCTGCTCCCGGCAGGAACCCTGAGTACCCCCAGGTGCACCTGGGTCTGCTAAGCAACATCCAGGCCCGTAGCCCTTCAGAGTCCCCTCTGTGCACGCCGAGCGTAGGGAAATGCACTGCACTCTCCTTTGGAGCAGCTTAGTTTCCCCTGCACTCGCACACGTTCGCGAACACCATTCTGGCACGTCCCTTTTGGCGCGGAGGTCTTATGCGGTGCCCTAATCGGATCTGCCCTCAGAGGAGCCCTCGTCTTCGCGTTCCATCCAGGACCTCCTTACTGAAGTCACCGTGCCTCCTAGAGGACGGTGGCTTGGGTTCTTACTGCACTTTAAGTCCTGTTCCTTCTGTGGCACTGCAGGCAGCCCCAGGCCCAGAGGAGCAGCTCCGGCGTTCCTCGGTTGAGACAGTTCGCTGGATGCGGGACTCCCTACTTCCATAAGTTGATTCAGGGAAGGAAACACACGGTAACCGGTGTCTCTTGGGACTCGTTAGAAGCCACAGGGATGTACGCTGAGTGTGCCCATGAAAACGGGGGCCTGCTGGAACTAGCCCTGCTTTCCCATTTTGAGGGCTGCATTCATGCCTGCCTTGAAGCTACCTGACATTCCCGGCTCCCGACAGGCCAGTGAGCCCTGGAAGAATGCTTCGGGGGAAATTATCAGTTTGCTCTCTCTAAACCAGGGGCTTCCGTGGCCACGGCGGCGGTCCGCATGACAGACTCTAGAGCGAAAGGGAACCTCGACGTGAGAACTCGCCTCCAGGTTAGACCCTGAGTAGCCGTGCAGAAAGGGAGGCATGCAGCTGTTTCCATGAGTTCTCAGTCGCTTATGTGCTTTATTTTAAAAGAAGTACGCGTCCGGGGACTCCTAGGCCCCACGGGTGTGCATCGTTTTCCCTCCAAGGTCACTGAGTGCCTCCAGACACCTGTGGGCCTCAGAGCAATGTCGAGGTGCATTGGTTGATCCCCCGGAGGACCTCTGTGGCTGCCGAGTGCTGGGCAGCAACACACTGCGCGTTCCTTGAGCAGCGCTACATCTCCAGAGCCCTCGAACGCCCTCAGGACAACATGGCTGGTGAGTGCGAAGTGCCCAGGAAGACTCTGTCATGACCCTTGTGTGAGTTGCCGTGAGAGAACACTGTGCTTGGAACACTGCGAGGCCCACCCTCGTACCTGAAGTCACTCTGCTCGAGGAGAAAGTTAGCATCTTAGCACGCTGTGTCACCACCGGCACACCCAGCATGAACCCATGCCTGGAAGTAAGGCCCTGATTCGCCGTGCAGAAGCGGAGGCGTGCTGCAGCTTCCAGGAGGCGGTGGCCTCTGCTCTGCATGCCTTTAACGGCAGCACAGCTTTCTGGACACCTGGGAGTCTACCCGGGGCACCGTGCTCTCGGCAGGAACACTGAGTACCCCCAGGTGCACCTGGGTCTGCTAAGCAACATCCAGGCCCGTAGCCCTTCAGAGACCCCTCTGTGCACTGCGAGCATAGGGAAACGCACTGCCCTCTCCTTTGGAGCAGCTTAGTTTCCTCCGCACACGCACACGTTCGCGAACAACGTTCTGGCACTTCGCACGTGATGCGGAGTCTTCCGCGGTGTCCTAATCGGAGCTGCCCTCGGAGGAGCCCTCATCTTCGCGTTCCATCCAGGACCTACTGGCTCAAGTCACCGTGCCTCGTAGAGGACGGCAGCTTTGGTTCTTACTGTACTTTAAGTCCTGTTCTTTCTGTGGCACTGTAGGCAGCCCCAGGCCCAGAGGAGCAGCTCCGGCGTTCCTCGGTTGAGACAGTTCGCTGGATGCGGGATTCCCTACTTCCATAAGTTGATTCAGAGAAGGAAACGTAGGGTAACCAGTGTCTCTTGGGACTCGTTAGAAGCCACAGGGATGTACGCTGAATGTTCCCATGAAAACGGGGGCCTGCTGGAACTAGCCCTGCTTTCCCATTTTGAGGGCTGCATTCATGCCTGCCTTGAAGCTACCTGACATTCCCGGCTCCTGACAGGCCAGTGAGCCCTGGAAGAATGCTTCGGGGAAAATTATGAGTTTGCTCTCTCTAAAGCAGGGGCTTACGTGGTCGCGGCGGCGGTCCACATGACAGACTCTAGAGCGAAAGGGAAGCTCGACGTGAGAACTCGCCTCCAGGTTAGGCCCTGAGTAGCCGTGCAGAAAGGGAGGCATGCAGCTGTTTCCATGAGTTCTCAGTCGCTTATGTGCTTTATTTTAAAGGAAGTACGCGTCCGGGGACTCCTAGGCACCACGGGTGTGCATCGTTTTCCCTCCGAGGTCACTGAGTGCCTCCAGACACCTGTGGGCCTCAGAGCAACGTCGAGGTCCATTGGTTGATACCCCGGAGGACCTCTGTGGCTGCCGAGTGCTGGGCAGCAACACACTGCGCGTTCCTTGAGCAGCGCTACATCTCCAGAGCCCTCGAACGCCCTCAGGACAACATGGCTGGTGAGTGCGAAGTGCCCAGGAAGATTGTGTCATGGCCCTTGTGTGAGCTGCCGTGAGAGAACACTGTGCTTGGAACACTGCGAGGCCCGCCCTCGTACCTGAAGTCACTCTGCTCGAGGAGAAAGTCAGCATCTTAGCACGCTGTGTCGCTACCGGCACACCCAGCATGAACCCATGCCTGGAAGTAATGCCCTGATTCGCCGTGCAGAAGCGGAGGCGTGCTGCAGCTTCCAGGAGTCGGTGGCCTCTGCTCTGCATGCCTTTAGCGGCAGCACAGCTTTCTGGACACCTGCGAGGCTAGCCGGGGCACCCTGCTCCCGGCAGGAACACTGAGTACCCCAAAGTGCACCTGGGTCTGCTAAGCAACATCCAGGCCCGTAGCCCTTCAGAGCCACCTCTGTGCACTGTGAGCGTAGGGAAACACACTGCCCTCTCCATCGGAGCAGCTTAATTTCCCCTGCACTCGCACACGATCGCGAACACCGTTCTGGCACGTCCCACGTGATGCGAAGATCTTACGCGGTGCCCTAATCGGAGCTGCCCTCAGAGGAGCCCTCGTCTTCGCGTTCCATCCAGGACCTCCTGACTGAAGTCACCGTGCCTCCTAGAGGACGGTGGCTTGGGTCCTTACTGCACTTTAAGTCCTGTTCCTTCTGTGGAACTGCAGGCAGTCCCAGGCCCAGAGGAGCAACTCCGGCGTTCCTTGGTTGAGACAGTTCGCTGGATGCGGGACTCCCTACTTCCATAAGTTGATTCAGGGAAGGAAACGCAGGGTAACCGGTGTCTCTTGGGACTCGTTAGAAGCTACAGGGATGTACGCTGAGTGTGCCCATGAAAACGGGGGCCTGCTGGAACTAGCCCTGCTTTCCCATTTTGAGGGCTGCATTCAGGCCTGCCTTGAAGCTACCTGACATTCCTGGGTCCCGACAGGCCAGTGAGCCCTGGAAGAATGCTTTGGGGAAAATTATGAGTTTGCTCTCTCTAAACCAGCGGCTTCCATGGCCACGGCCGCGGTCCGCATGACAGGCTCTAGAGCTAAAGGGAACCTCGACGTGAGAACTCGCCTCCAGGATAGGCCCTGAGTAGCCATGCAGCAAGGGAGGCATGCAGCTGTTTCCATGAGTTCTCAGTCGCTTATGTGCTTTATTTTAAAGGAAGTACGTAACCGGGGACTCCTAGGCCCCACGGGTGTGCATCGTTTTCACTCCGAGGTCACTGAGTGCCTCCAGACACCAGTGGGCCGGCGGAGCAACGTCGAGGTCCAATGCTTGATCCCCCGGGTGACCTCTGTGCCTGCTGAGTGCTGGGCAGCAACACACTGCGCGTTCCTTGAGCAGCGCTACATCTCCAGAACCCTCGAACGCACTCAGGACAACATGGCTGGTGAGTGCGAAGTGCCCAGGAAGACTCTGTCATGGCCCTTGTGTGAGCTGCCGTGAGATAACACTGTGCTTGGAACACTGTGAGGCACGCCCTCGTACCTGAAGTCACTCTGCTCGAGGAGAAAGTCAGCATCTTAGCACGCTGTGTAGCTACTGGCACATCCAGCATGAACCCATGCCTCTAAGTAATGCCCTGATTCGCCGTGCAGAGGTGGAGGTGTGCTGCAGCTTCCAGGAGTCGGTGGCCTCTGCTCTGCATGCCTTTAGCGGCAGCACAGCTTTCTGGACACCTGCGAGGCTAGCCGGGGCACCCTGCTCCCGGCAGGAACACTGAGTACCCCAAAGTGCACCTGGGTCTGCTAAGCAACATCCAGGCCCGTAGCCCTTCAGAGCCCCCTCTGTGCACTGTGAGCGTAGGGAAACACACTGCCCTCTCCAACGGAGCAGCTTAATTTCCCCTGCAATCGCACACGTTCGTGAACACCTTTCTGGCACGTCCCAGGTGACGCGGAGGTCTTACGCGGTGCCCTAATCGGAGCTGCCCTCAGAGGAGCCCTCGTCTTCGCGTTCCATCCAGGACCTCCTGACTGAAGTCACCGTGCCTCCTAGAGGACGGTGGCTTGGGTTCTTACTGCACTTTAAGTCCTGTTCCTTCTGTGGCACTGCAGGCAGTCCCAGGCCCAGAGGAGCAACTCCGGCGTTCCTCGGTTGAGACAGTTCGCTGGATGCGGAACTCCCTACTTCCATAAGTTGATTCAGGGAAGGAAACGCAGGGTAACCGGTGTCTCTTGGGACTCGTTAGAAGCCACAGGGATGTACGCTGAGTGTGCCCATGAAAACGGGGGCCTGCTGGAACTAGCCCTGCTTTCCCATTTTGAGGGCTGCATTCATGCCTTCCTTGAAGGTACCTGACATTCCCGGCTCCCGACAGGCCAGTGAACACTGGAAGAATGCTTCGGGGAAAATTATGAGTTTGCTCTCTCTAAACCAGGGGCTTCCGTGGCCGCGGCGGCGGTCCGCATGACAGGCTCTAGAGCGAAAGGGAACCTCGACGTCAGAAATCGCCTCCAGGTTAGACCCTGAGTAGCCGTGCAGAAAGGGAGGCATGCAGCTGTTTCCATGAGTTCTCAGTCGCTTATGTGCTTTATTTTAAAGGAAGTACGCGTCCGGGGACTCCTAGGCCCCACGGGTGTGCATCGTTTTCCCTCCGAGGTCACTGAGTGCCTCCAGACAACTGTGGGCCTCAGAGCAACGTCGAGGTCCGTTGGTTCATCCCCCAGAGGACCTCTGTGGCTGCCGAGTGTTGGGCAGCAACACACTGCGCGTTCCTTGAGCAGCGCTACATCTCCAGAGCCCTCGAACGCCCTCAGGACAACATGGCTGGTGAGTGCGAAGTGCCCAGGAAGACTTTGTCATGGCCCTTGTGTGAGCTGCCGTGAGAGAACACTGTGCTTGGAAGACTGCGAGGCCCGCCCTCGTACCTGAAGTTACTCTGCTCGAGCAGAAAGTCAGCATCTTAGCACGCTGTGTCGCTACTGGCACATCCAGCATGAACCCATGCCTGGAAGTAAGGCCCTGATTCGCCGTGCAGAAGCGGAGGCGTGCTGCAGCTTCCAGGAGGCGGTGACCTCTGCTCTGCATGCCTTTATCAGCAGCACAGCTTTCTGGACACCTGCTAGGCTAGCCGGGGCACCGTGCTCCCGGCAGGAACACTAAGTACCCCCAGGTGCACCTGGGTCTGTTAAGCAACATCCAGGCCCATAGCCCTTCAGAGCCCCATCTGTGCACGCCGAGCGTAGGGAAACACACTGCCCTCTCCTTCGGAGAAGCTTAGTTTCACCTGCACTCGCACACGTTCGCGAACACCGTTCTGGCACGTCCCTGGTGGCGCGGAGTTCTTACGCGGTGCCCTAATCGGAGCTGCCCTCAGAGGAGCCCTCGTCTTCGCGTTTCATCCAGGACCTCCTTACTGAAGTCACCGTGCCTCCTAGAGGACGGTGGCTTGGGTTCTTACTGCACTTTAAGTCCTGTTCCTTCTGTGGCACTGCAGGCAGCCCCAGGCCCAGAGGAGCAGCTCCGGCGTTCCTCGGTTGAGACAGTTCGCTGGATGCGGGACTCCCTACTTCCATAAGTTGATTCAGGGAAGGAAACGCAGGGTAACCGGTGTCTCTTGGGACTCGTTAGAAGCCACAGGGATGTACGCTGAGTGTGCCCATGAAAACGGGGGCCTGCTGGAACTAGCCCTGCTTTCCCATTTTGAGGGCTGCATTCATGCCTGCCTTGAAGCTACCTGACATTCCCGGCTCCCGACAGGCCAGTGAGCCCTGGAAGAATGCTTCGGGGAAAATTATGAGTTCGCTCTCTCTAAACCAGGGGCTTCCGTGGCCGCGGCAGCGGTCCACATGACAGACTCAAGAGCGAAAGGGAACCTCGACGTGAGAACTCGCCTCCAGGTTAGACCCTGAGTAGCCGTGCAGAAAGGGAGGCATGCAGCTGTTTCCATGAGTTCTCAGTCGCTTATGTGCTTTATTTTAAAAGAAGTACGCGTCCGGGGACTCCTAGGCACCACGGGTGTGCATCGTTTTCCCTCCAAGGTCACTGAGTGCCTCCAGACACCTGTGGGCCTCAGAGCAATGTCTAGGTGCATTGGTTTATCCCCTGGAGCACCTCTGTGCCTGCCGAGTGCTGGGCAGCAACACACTGCACGTTCCTTGAGCAGCGCTACATCTCCAGAGCCCTCGAACGCCCTCAGGACAACATGGCTGGTGAGTGCGAAGTGCCCAGGAAGACTCTGTCATGACCCTTGTGTGAGTTGCCGTGAGAGAACACTGTGCTTGGAACACTGCGAGGCCCACCCTCGTACCTGAAGTCACTCTGCTCGAGGAGAAAGTTAGCATCTTATCACGCTGTGTCACCACCGGCACACCCAGCATGAACCCATGGCTGGAAGTAAGGCCCTGATTCGCCGTGCAGAAGCGGAGGCGTGCTGCAGCTTCCAGGAGGCGGTGGCCTCTGCTCTGCATGCCTTTAACGGCAGCACAGCTTTCTGGACACCTGGGAGTCTAGCCGGGGCACCGTGCTCTCGGCAGGAACACTGAGTACCCTCAGGTGCACCTGGGTCTGCTAAGCAACATCCAGGCCCGTAGCCCTTCAGAGCCCCCTCTGTGCACTGCGAGCGTAGGGAAACACACTGCCCTCTCCATCGGAGCAGCTTAATTTCCCCTGCACTCGCACACGTCCGTGAACACCGTTCTGGCACGTCCCAGGGAGCGCGGAGGTCTTACGCGGTGTCCTAATCGGAGATGCCTTCGGAGGAGCCGTCGTCTTCGCGTTCCATCCAGGACCTCCTGGCTGAAGTCACGGTGCCTCCTAGAGGATGGCGGCTTGGGTTCTTACTGCACTTTAAGTCCTGTTCCTTCTGTGGCACTGCAGGCAGCCCCAGGCCCAGAGGAGCAGCTCCGGCGTTCCTCGGTTGAGACAGTTCGCTGGATGCGGGACTCCCTACTTCCATAAGTTGATTCAGGGAAGGAAACGCAGGGTAACCGGTGTCTCTTGGGACTCGTTAGAAGCCACAGGGATGTAGGCTGAGTGTGCCCATGAAAACGGGGGCCTGCTGGAACTAGCCCTGCTTTCCCATTTTGAGGGCTGCATTCATGCCTGCCTTGAAGCTACCTGACATTCCCGGCTCCCGACAGGCCAGTGAGCCCTGGAAGAATGCTTCGGGGAAAATTATGAGTTTGCTCTCTCTAAACCAGGGGCTTACGTGGCCGCGGCGGCGGTCCACATGACAGACTCTAGAGCGAAAGGGAACCTCGACGTGAGAACTCGCCTCCAGGTTAGGCCCTGAGTAGCCGTGCAGAAAGGGAGGCATGCAGCTGTTTCCATGAGTTCTCAGTCGCTTATGTGCTTTATTTTAAAGGAAATACACGTCCGGGGACTCCTAGGCCCCACGGGTGTGCATCGTTTTCCCTCCGAGGTCACTGAGTGCCTCCAGACACCTGTGGGCCTCAGAGCAATGTCGAGGTGCATTGGTTTATCCCCTGGAGCACCTCTGTGCCTGCCGAGTGCTGGGCAGCAACACACTGCGCGTTCCTTGAGCAGCGCTACATCTCCAGAGCCCTCGAACGCCCTCAGGACAACATGGCTGGTGAGTGCGAAGTGCCCAGGAAGACTCTGTCATGACCCTTGTGTGAGTTGCCGTGAGAGAACACTGTGCTTGGAACACTGCGAGGCGCGCCCTCGTACCTGAAGTCACTCTGTTCCAGGAGAAAGTCAGCACCTTAGCACACTGTGTCGCTACCGGCACACCCAGCATGAAACCATGCCTGGAAGTAATGCCCTGATTCGCCGTGCCGAAGCGGAGGCGTGCTGCAGCTTCCAGGAGTCGGTGGCCTCTGCTCTGCATGCCTTTAGCGGCAGCACAGCTTTCTGGACACCTGCGAGGCTAGCCGGGGCACCCTGCTCCCGGCAGGAACACTGAGTACCCCAAAGTGCACCTGGGTCTGCTAAGCAACATCCAGGCCCGTAGCCCTTCAGAGCCCCCTCTGTGCACTGTGAGCCTAGGGAAACACACTTCCGTCTCCAACGCAGCAGCTTAATTTCCCCTGCAATCGCACACTTTCGTGAACACCTTTCTGGCACGTCCCAGGTGACGCGGAGGTCTTACGCGGTGCCCTAAATGGAGCTGCCCTCAGAGGAGCCCTCGTCTTCGCGTTCCATCCAGGACCTCCTGACTGAAGTCACCGTGCCTCCTAGAGGACGGTGGCTTGGGTTCTTACTGCACTTTAAGTCCTTTTCCTTCTGTGGCACTGCAGGCAGCCCCAGGCCCAGAGGAGCAGCTCCGGCGTTCCTCGGATGAGACAGTTCACTGGATGCGGGACTCCCTACTTCCATAAGTTGATTCAGAGAAGGAAACGTAGGGTAACCGGTGTCTCTTTGGACTCGTTAGAAGCCACAGGGATGTACGCTGAGTGTGCCCATGAAAACGGGGGCCTGCTGGAACTAGCCCTGCTTTCCCATTTTGAGGGCTGCATTCATGCCTGCCTTGAAGCTACCTGACATTCCCGGCTCCCGACAGGCCAGTGAGCCCTGGAAGAATGCTTCGGGGAAAATTATGAGTTTGCTCTCTCTAAACCAGGGGCTTCCGTGGCCGCGGTGGCGGTCCACATTACAGACTCAAGAGCGAAAGGGAACCTCGACGTGAGAACTCGCCTCCAGGTTAGGCCCTGAGTAGCAATGCAGAAAGGGAGGCATGCAGCTGTTTCCATGAGTTCTCAGTCGCTTATGTGCTTTATTTTAAAGGAAGTACGCAACCGGGGACTCCTAGGCCCCACGGGTGTGCATCGTTTTCCCTCCGAGGTCACTGAGTGCCTCCAGACACCTGTGGGCCTCAGAGCAACGTCGAGGTGCATTGGTTTATCCCCCAGAGGACCTCTGTGCTTGCCGAGTGCTGGGCAGCAACACACTGCGCGGTCCTTGAGCAGCGCTACATCTCCAGAGCCCTCGAACGCCCTCAGGACAACATGGCTGGTGAGTGCGAAGTGCCCAGGAAGACTCTGTCATGGCCCTTGTGTGAGCTGCCGTGATAGAACACTGTGCTTGGAAGACTGCGAGGCCCGCCCTCGTACATGAAGTCACTCTGCTCGAGGAGAAAGTTAGCATCTTAGCACGCTGTGTCGCTACCGGCACACCCAGCATGAACCCATGCCTGGAAGTAAGGCCCTGATTCGCCGTGCAGAAGCGGAGACGTGCTGCAGCTTCCAGGATGCGGTGGCCTCTGCTCTGCATGCCTTTATCGGCAGCACAGCTTTCTGGACACCTGCGACGCTAGCCGGGGCACCCTGCTCTCGGCAGGAACACTGAGTACCCCCAGGTGCACCTGGGTCTGCTAAGCAACATCCAGGCCCGTAGCCCTTCAGAGACCCCTCTGTGCACTGCGAGCATAGGGAAACGCACTGCCCTCTCCTTTGGAGCAGCTTAGTTTCCTCCGCACACGCACACGTTCGCGAACAACGTTCTGGCACGTCCCACGTGATGCGGAGTCTTACGCGGTGTCCTAATCGGAGCTGCCCTCGGAGGAGCCCTCGTCTTCGCGTTCCATCCAGGACCTCCTGGCTGAAGTCACCGTGCCTCGTAGAGGACGGCAGCTTGGGTTCTTACTGTAGTTTAAGTCCTGTTCTTTCTGTGGCACTGCAGGCAGCCCCAGGCCCAGAGGAGCAGCTCTGGCATTCCTCTGTTGAGACAGTTCACTGGATGCGGGACTCCCTACTTCCATAAGTTGATTCAGGGAAGGAAACGTAGGGTAACCAGTGTCTCTTGGGACTCGTTAGAAGCCACAGGGATGTACGCTGAGTGTTCCCATGAAAACGGGGGCCTGCTGGAACTAGCCCTGCTTTCCCATTTTGAGGGCTGCATTCATTCCTGCCTTGAAGCTACCTGACATTCCTGGCTCCCGACAGGCCAGTGAGCCCTGGAAGAATGCTTCGGGGAAAATTATGAGTTTGCTCTCTCTAAACCAGGGGCTTCCGTGGCCGCGGCGGCGGTCCACATGACAGACTCTAGAGCGAAAGGGAACCTCGACGTGAGAACTCGCCTCCAGGTTAGGCCCTGAGTAGCCGTGCAGAAAGGGAGACATGCAGCTGTTTCCATGAGTTCTCAGTCGCCTATGTGCTTTATTTTAAAGGAAGTACGCGTCCGGGGACTCCTAAGCCCCACGGGTGGGCATCGTTTTCCCTCCGAGATCACTGAGTGCCTCCAGACAACTGTGGGTCGGCGGAGCAACGTCGAGGTGCTTTGGTTTATCCCCCGGAGGACCTCTGTGCTTGCCGAGTGCTGGGCAGCAACACACTGCGCGTTCCTTGAGCAGCGCAGCATCTCCAGAGCCCTCGAACGCCCTCAGGACAACATGGCTGGTGATTGCGAAGTGTCCAGGAAGACTCTGTCATGGCCCCTGTGTGAGCTGCCGTGAGAGAACACTGTGCTTGGAACACTGCGAGGCCCGCCCTCGTACCTGAAGTCACTCTGCTCGAGGAGAAAGTCAGCATCTTAGCACGCTGTGTCGCTACCGGCACACCCAGCATGAACCCATGCCTGGAAGTAAGGCCCTGATTCGCCGTGCAGAAGCGGAGGCGTGCTGCAGCTTCCAGGGTGTGGTAGCCTCTGCTCTGTGTAGCTTTAACGGCAGCACAGCTTTCTGGACACCTGCGAGGCTAGCCGGGGCACCCTGCTCCCGGCAGGAACACTGAGTACCCCAAAGTGCACCTGGGTCTGCTAAGCAACATCCAGGCCCGTAGCCCTTCAGAGTCCCCTCTGTGCACTGCGAGCGTAGGGAAACACACTGCCCTCTCCATCGGAGCAGCTTAATTTCCCCTGCACTCGCACATGTTCGCGAACACCGTTCTGGCACGTCCCTGGTGGCGCGGAGGTCTTATACGTTGCCCTAATCGGAGCTGCCCTCAGAGGAGCCCTCGTCTTCGCGTTCCATCCAGGACCTCCTGGCTGAAGTCACCGTGCCTCCTAGAGGACGGCGGCTTGGGTTCTTACTGCACTTTTAGTTCCGTTCCTTCTGTGGCACTGCAGGCAGCCCCAGGCCCAGAATTGCAGCTCCGGCGTTCCTCGGTTGAGACAGTTCGCTGGATGCGGGACTCCGTACTTCCATAAGTTGATTCAGGGAAGGAAACGCAGGGTAACCGGTGTCTCTTGAGGACTCGTTAGAAGCCACAGGGATGTACGCTGAGTGTGCCCATGAAAACGGGGGCCTGCTGGAACTAGCCCTGCTTTCCCATTTTGAGGGCTGCATTCATGCCTTCCTTGAAGCTACCTGACATTCCCGGCTCCCGACAGGCCAGTGAGCCCTGGAAGAATGCTTCGGGGAAAATTATGAGTTTGCTCTCTCTAAACCAGGGGCTTCCGTGGCCGCGGCGGCGGTCCGCATGACAGACTCTAGAGCGAAAGGGAACCTCGACGTGAGAACTCGCCTCCTGCTTAGGCCCTGAGTAGCCGTGCAGAAAGGGAGGCATGCAGCTGTTTCCATGAGTTCTCAGTCGCTTATGTGCTTTATTTTAAAGGAAGTACGCGTCCGGGGACTCCTAGGCCCCACGGGTGTGCATCGTTTTCCCTCCGAGGTCACTGAGTGCCTCCAGACACCTGTGGGCCTCAGAGCAACGTCGAGGTCCATTGGTTGATCCCCCGGAGGACCTCTGTGGCTGCCGAGTGCTGGGCAGCAACACACTGCGCGTTCCTTGAGCAGCGCTACATCTCCAGAGCCCTCGAACGCCCTCAGGACAACATGGCTGGTGAGTGCGAAGTGCCCAGGAAGACTCTGTCATGGCCCTTGTGTGAGCTGCCGTCAGAGAACACTGTGCTTGGAACACTGCGAGGCCCGCCCTCGTACCTGAAGTCACTCTGCTCGAGGAGAAAGTCAGCATCTTAGCACGCTGTGTCGCTACCGGCACACCCAGCATGAACCCATGCCTGGAAGTAAGGCCCTGATTCGCCGTGCAGAAGCGGAGGCGTGCTGCAGCTTCCAGGAGGCGGTGACATCTGCTCTGCATGCCTTTATCGGCAGCACAGCTTTCTGGACACCTGCTAGGCTAGCCGGGGCACCGTGCTCCCGGCAAGGACACTAAGTACCCCCAGGTGCACCTGGGTCTGCTAAGCAACATCCAGGCCCGTAGCCCTTGAGAGCCCCCTCTGTGCACGATGACCGTAGGGAAACACACTGCCCTCTCCTTCGGAGAAGCGTAGTTTCCCCTGCACTCGCACACGTTCGCGAACACCGTTCTGGCACGTCCCTGGTGGCGAGGAGGTCTTACGCGGTGCCCTAATCGGAGCTGCCCTCAGAGGAGCCCTCGTCTTCACGTTCCATCCAGGACCTCCTTACTGAAGTCACCGTGCCTCCTAGAGGACGGTGGCTTGGATTCTTACTGCACTTTAAGTCCTGTTCCTTCTGGGGCACTGCAGGCATCCCCAGGCCCAGAGGAGCAGCTCCGGCGTTCCTCGGTTGAGACAGTTCGCTGGATGCGGGACTCCCTACTTCCATAAGTTGATTCAGGGAAGGAAACGCAGGGTAACCGGTGTCTCTTAGGACTCGTTAGAAGCCACAGGGATGTACGCTGAGTGTGCCCATGAACACCGGGGCCTGCTGGAACTAGCCCTGCTTTCCCATTTTGAGGGCTGCATTCATGCCTGCCTTGAAGCTACCTGACATTCCCGGCTCCCGACAGGCCAGTGAGCCCTGGAAGAATGCTTCGGGGAAAATTATGAGTTTGCTCTCTCTAAACCAGGGGCTTCCATGGCCGCGGCGGCGGTCTGCATGACAGACTCTAGAGCGAAAGGGAACCTCGACGTGAGAACTCGCCTCCAGGTTAGACCCTGAGTAGCCGTGCAGAAAGGGAGGCATGCAGCTGTTTCCATGAGTTCTCAGTCGCTTATGTGCTTTATTTTAAAGGAAGTACGCGTCCGGGGACTCCTAGGCCCCACGAGTGTGCATCGTTTTCCCTCCGAGGTCACTGAGTGCCTGCAGACACCTGTGGGCCTCAGAGCAACGTCGAGGTCCATTGGTTGATCCCCGGAGGACCTCTGTGGCTGCCGAGTGCTGGGCAGCAACACACTGCGTGTTCCTTGAGCAGCGCTACATCTCCAGAGCCCTCGAAGGCCCTCAGGACAACATGGCTGGTGAGTGCGAAGTGCCCAGGAAGACTCTGTCATGGCCCTTGTGTGAGCTGCCGTGAGAGAACACTGTGCTTGGAACACTGCGAGGCATGCCCTCGTACCTGAAGTCACTCTGTTCCAGGAGAAAGTCAGCATCGTAGAACGCTGTGTCGCTACCGGCACACCCAGCATGAACCCATGCCTGGAAGAAATGCCCTGATTCGCCGTGCAGAAGCGGAGGTGTGCTGCAGCTTCCAGGAGTCGGTGGCCTCTGCTCTGCATGCCTTTAGCGGCAGCACAGCTTTCTGGACACCTGCGAGGCTAGCCGGGGCACCCTGCTCCCGGCAGGAACACTGAGTACCCCAAAGTGCACCTGGGTCTGCTAAGCAACATCCAGGCCCGTAGCCCTTCAGAGCCCCCTCTGTGCACTGTGAGCCTAGGGAAACACACTGCCCTCTCCAACGCAGCAGCTTAATTTCCCCTGCAATCGCACACTTTCGTGAACACCTTTCTGGCACGTCCCAGGTGACGCGGAGGTCTTACGCGGTGCCCTAATCGGAGCTGCCCTCAGAGGAGCCCTCGTCTTCGCGTTCCATCCAGGACCTCCTGACTGAAGTCACCGTGCCTCCTAGAGGACGGTGGCTTGGGTTCTTACTGCACTTTAAGTCCTTTTCCTTCTGTGGCACTGCAGGCAGCCCCAGGCCCAGAGGAGCAGCTCCGGCGTTCCTCGGTTGAGACAGTTCACTGGATGCGGGACTCCGTACTTCCATAATTTGATTCAGGGAAGGAAACGCAGGGTAACCGGTGTCTCTTGGGACTCGTTAGAAGCCACAGGGATGTACGCTGAGTGTGCCCATGAAAACGGGGGCCTGCTGGAACTAGCCCTGCTTTCCCATTTTGAGGGCTGCATTCATGCCTGCCTTGAAGCTACCTGACATTCCCGGCTCCCGACAGGCCAGTGAGCCCTGGAAGAATGCTTCGGGGAAAATTATGAGTTTGCTCTCTCTAAACCAGGGGCTTCCGTGGCCGCGGCGGCGGTCCGCATGACAGACTCTAGAGCGAAAGGGAACCTAGACGTGAGAACTCGCCTCCTGCTTAGGCCCTGAGTAGCTGTGCAGAAAGGGTGGCATGCAGCTGTTTCCATGAGTTCTCAGTCGCTTATGTGCTTTATTTTAAAGGAAGTACACGTCCGGGGACTCCTAGGCCCCACGGGTGTGCATCGTTTTCACTCCGAGGTCACTGAGTGCCTCCAGACACCTGTGGGCCTCAGAGCAACGTCGAGGTCTATTTGTTGATCCCCCGGGTGACCTCTGTGCCTGCTGAGTGCTGGGCAGCAACACACTGCGCGTTCCTTGAGCAGCGCTACATCTCCAGAACCCTCGAACGCACTCAGGACAACATGGCTGGTGAGTGCGAAGTGCCCAGGAAGACTCTGTCATGGCCCTTGTGTGAGCTGCCGTGAGAGAACACTGTGCTTGGAACACTGCGAGGCGTGCCCTCGTACCTGAAGTCACTCTGCTCGAGGAGAAAGTCAGCATCTTAGCACGCTGTGTAGCTACTGGCACATCCAGCATGAACGCATGCCTGGAAGTAATGCCCTGATTCGCCGTGCAGAAGCGGAGGCGTGCTGCAGCTTCCAGGAGTCGGTGGCCTCTGCTCTGCATGCCTTTAGCGGCAGCACAGCTTTCTGGACACCTGCGAGGCTAGCCGGGGCACCCTGCTCCCGGCAGGAACACTGAGTACCCCAAAGTGCACCTGGGTCTGCTAAGCAACATCCAGGCCCGTAGCCCTTCAGAGCCCCCTCTGTGCACTGTGAGCGTAGGGAAACACACTGCCCTCTCCAACGGAGCAGCTTAATTTCCCCTGCAATCGCACACGTTCGCGAACACCATTCTGGCACGTCCCTGGTGGCGCGGAGGTCTTATGCGGTGCCCTAATCGGAGCTGCCCTCAGAGGAGCCCTCGTCTTCGCGTTCCATCCAGGACCTCCTTACTGAAGTCACCGTGCCTCCTAGAGGACGGTGGCTTGGGTTCTTACTGCACTTTAAGTCCTGTTCCTTCTGTGGCACTGCAGGCAGCCCCAGGCCCAGAGGAGCAGCTCCGGCGTTCCTCGGTTGAGACAGTTCGCTGGATGCGGGACTCCCTACTTCCATAATTTGATTCAGGGAAGGAAACGCAGGGTAACCGGTGTCTCTTGGGACTCGTTAGAAGCCACAGGGATGTACGCTGAGTGTGCCCATGAAAACGGGGGCCTGCTGGAACTAGCCCTGCTTTCCCATTTTGAGGGCTGCATTCAGGCCTTCCTTGAAGCTACCTGACATTCCCGGCTCCCGACAGGCCAGTGAGCCCTGGAAGAATGCTTCGGGGAAAATTATGAGTTTGCTCTCTCTAAACCAGGGGCTTCCGTGGCAACGGCGGCGGTCCGCATGACAGACTCTAGAGCGAAAGGGAACCTCGACGTGAGAACTCGCCTCCAGGTTAGACCCTGAGTAGCTGTGCAGAAAGGGAGGCATGCAGCTGTTTCCATGAGTTCTCAGTCGCTTATGTGCTTTATTTTAAAAGAATTACGCGTCCGGGGACTCCTAGGCACCACGGGTGTGCATCGTTTTCCCTCCAAGGTCACTGAGTGCCTCCAGACAGCTGTGGGCCTCAGAGCAATGTCGAGGTGCATTGGTTTATCCCCTGGAGCACCTCTGTGCCTGCCGAGTGCTGGGCAGCAACACACTGCGCGTTCCTTGAGCAGCGCTACATCTCCAGAGCCCTCGAACGCCCTCAGGACAACATGGCTGGTGAGTGCGAAGTGCCCAGGAAGACTCTGTCATGACCCTTGTGTGAGTTGCCGTGAGAGAACACTGTGCTTGGAACACTGTGAGGCCCGCCCTCGTACCTGAAGTCACTCTGCTCGAGGAGAAAGTCAGCATCTTAACACGCTGTGTCGCTACCGGCACACCCAGCATAAACCCATGCCTGGAAGTAAGGTCCTGATTCACCGTGCAGAAGCAGAGGCGTGCTGCAGCTTCCAGGATGCGGTGGCCTCTGTTCTGCATGCCTTTAACGGCAGCACAGCTTTCTGGACACCTGTGACGCTAGCCGGGGCACCGTGCTCTCGGCAGGAACACTGAGTACCCCCAGGTGCACCTGGGTCTGCTAAGCAACATCCAGGCCCGTAGCCCTTCAGAGCCCCCTCTGTGCACTGCGAGCATAGGGAAACGCACTGCCCTCTCCTTTGGAGCAGCTTAGTTTCCTCCGCACACGCACACGTTCGCGAACAACGTTCTGGCATGTCCCACGTGATGCGGAGTCTTCCGCGGTGTCCTAATCGGAGCTGCCCTCGGCGGAGCCCTCATCTTCGCGTTCCATCCAGGACCTCCTGGCTCAAGTCACCGTACCTCGTAGAGGACGGCAGCTTGGGTTCTTACTGTACTTTAAGTCCTGTTCTTTCTGTGGCACTGCAGGCAGCCCCAGGCCCAGAGGAGCAATTCCGGCGTTCCTCGGTTCAGACAGTTCACTGGATGCGGGACTCCCTACTTCCATAAGTTGGTTCAGAGAAGGAAACGTAGGGTAACCAGTGTCTCTTGGGACTCGTTAGAAGCCACAGGGATGTACGCTGAATGTTCCCATGAAAACGGGGGCCTGCTGGAACTAGCCCTGCTTTCCCATTTTGAGGGCTGCATTCATGCCTGCCTTGAAGCTACCTGACATTCCCGGCTCCCGACAGGCCAGTGAGCCCTGGAAGAATGCTTCGGGGAAAATTATGAGTTTGCTCTCTCTAAAGCAGGGGCTTACGTGGCCGCGGCGGCGGTCCACATGACAGACTCTAGAGCGAAAGGGAACCTCGACGTGAGAACTCGCCTCCAGGTTAGGCCCTGAGTAGCCGTGCAGAAAGGGAGGCATGCAGCTGTTTCCATGAGTTCTCAGTCGCTTATGTGCTTTATTTTAAAGGAAGTACACGTCCGGGGACTCCTGGGCCCCACGGGTGTGCATCGTTTTCCCTCCGAGGTCACTGAGTGCCTCCAGACACCTGTGGGCCTCAGAGCAACGTCGAGGTCCATTTGTTGATCCCCCGGGTGACCTCTGTGCCTGCTGAGTGCTGGGCAGCAACACACTGCGTGTTCCTTGAGCAGCGCTACATCTCCAGAACCCTCGAACGCACTCAGGACAACATGGCTGGTGAGTGCGAAGTGCCCAGGAAGACTCTGTCATGGCCCTTGTGTGAGCTGCCGTGAGAGAACACTGTGCTTGGAAGACTGCGAGGCGCGCCCTCGTACCTGAAGTCACTCTGCTCGAGGAGAAAGTCAGCATCTTAGCACGCTGTGTAGCTACTGGCACATCCAGCATGAACCCATGCCTGGAAGTAATGCCCTGATTCGCCGTGCAGAAGCGGAGGCGTGCTGCAGCTTCCAGGATGCGGTGGCCTCTGCTCTGCATGCCTTTAGCGGCAGCACAGCTTTCTGGACACCTGCGAGGCTAGCCAGGGCACCCTGCTCCCGGCAGGAACACTGAGTACCCCAAAGTGCACCTGGGTCTGCTAAGCAACATCCAGGCCCGTAGCCCTTCAGATCCCCCTCTGTGCACGCCGAGCGTACGGAAACGCACTGCACTCTCCTTTGGAGCAGCTTAGTTTCCCCTGCACTCGCACACGTTCGCGAACACCATTCTGGCACGTCCCTGGTGGCGCGGAGGTCTTATGCGGTGCCCTAATCGGAGCTGCCCTCAGAGGAGCCCTCGTCTTCGCGTTCCATCCAGGACCTCCTGACTGAAGTCACCGTGCCTCCTAGAGGACGGTGGCTTGGGTTCTTACTGCACTTTAAGTCCTGTTCCTTCTGTGGCACTGCAGGCAACCCCAGGCCCAGAGGAGCAGCTCCGGCGTTCCTCGGTTGAGACAGTTCGCTGGATGCGGGACTCCCTACTTCCATAAGTTGATTCAGGGAAGGAAACGCAGGGTAACCGGTGTCTCTTGGGACTCGTTAGAAGCCACAGGGATGTACGCTGAGTGTGCCCATGAAAACGGGGCCCTGCTGGAACTAGCCCTGCTTTCCCATTTTGAGGGCTGCATTCAGGCCTTCCTTGAAGCTACCTGACATTCCCGGCTCCCGACAGGCCAGTGAGCCCTGGAAGAATGCTTCGGGGAAAATTATGAGTTTGCTCTCTCTAAACCAGGGGCTTCCGTGGCCACGGCGGCGGTCCGCATGACAGACTCTAGAGCGAAACGGAACCTCGACGTGAGAACTCGCCTCCAGGTTAGACCCTGAGTAGCCGTGCAGAAAGGGAGGCATGCAGCTGTTTCCATGAGTTCTCAGTCGCTTATGTGCTTTATTTTAAAAGAAGTACGCGTCCGGGGACTCCTAGGCACCATGGGTGTGCATCGTTTTCCCTCCAAGGTCACTGAGTGCCTCCAGACACCTGTGGGCCTCAGAGTAATGTCGAGGTGCATTGGTTTATCCCCTGGAGCACCTCTGTGCCTGCCGAGTGCTGGGCAGCAACACACTGCGCGTTCCTTGAGCAGCGCTACATCTCCAGAGCCCTCGAACGCCCTCAGGACAACATGGCTGGTGAGTGCGAAGTGCCCAGAAAGACTCTGTCATGGCCCTTGTTTGAGCTGCCGTGATAGAACACTGTGCTTGGAAGACTGCGAGGCCTGCCCTCGTACCTGAAGTCACTCTGCTCGAGCAGAAAGTTAGCATCTTAGCACGCTGTGTCGCTACCGGCACACCCAGCATGAACCCATGCCTGGATGTAAGGCCCTGATTCGCCGTGCAGAAGCGGAGGCGTGCTGCAGCTTCCAGGATGCGGTGGCCTCTGTTCTGCATGCCTTTAACGGCAGCACAGCTTTCTGGACACCTGCGACGCTAGCCGGGGCACCGTGCTCTCGGCAGGAACACTGAGTACCCCCAGGTGCACCTGGGTCTGCTAAGCAACATCCAGGCCCGTAGCCCTTCAGAGACCCCTCTGTGCACTGCGAGCATAGGGAAACGCACTGCCCTCTCCTTTGGAGCAGCTTAGTTTCCTCCGCACACGTACACGTTCGCGAACAACGTTCTGGCATGTCCCACGTGATGCGGAGTCTTCCGCGGTGTCCTAATCGGAGCTGCCCTCGGAGGAGCCCTCATCTTCGCGTTCCATCCAGGACCTCCTGGCTCAAGTCACCGTACCTCGTAGAGGATGGCAGCTTGGGTTCTTACTGTACTTTAAGTCCTGTTCTTTCTGTGGCACTGCAGGCAGCCCCAGGCCCAGAGGAGCAGCTCCGGCGTTCCTCGGTTGAGACAGTTCACTGGATGCGGGACTCCCTACTTCCATAAGTTGATTCAGAGAAGGAAACGTAGGGTAACCAGTGTCTCTTGGGACTCGTTAGAAGCCACAGGGATGTACGCTGAATGTTCCCATGTAAACGGGGGCCTGCTGGAACTAGCCCTGCTTTCCCATTTTGAGGGCTGCATTCATGCCTGCCTTGAAGCTACCTGACATTCCCGGCTCCCGACAGGCCAGTGAGCCCTGGAAGAATGCTTCGGGGAAAATTATGAGTTTGCTCTCTCTAAAGCAGGGGCTTACGTGGCCGCGGCGGCGGTCCACATGACAGACTCTAGAGCAAAAGGGAACCTCGACGTGAGAACTCGCCCTCAGGTTAGGCCCTGAGTAGCCGTGCAGAAAGGGAGGCATGCAGCTGTTTCCATGAGTTCTCAGTCGCTTATGTGCTTTATTTTAAAGGAAGTACACGTCCGGGGACTCCTGGGCCCCACGGGTGTGCATCGTTTTCCCTCCGAGGTCACTGAGTGCCTCCAGACACCTGTGGGCCTCAGAGCAACGTCGAGGTCCATTTGTTGATCCCCCGGGTGACCTCTGTGCCTGCTGAGTGCTGGGCAGCAACACACTGCGCGTTCCTTGAGCAGCGCTACATCTCCAGAACCCTCGAACGCACTCAGGACAACATGGCTGGTGAGTGCGAAGTGCCCAGGAAGACTCTGTCATGGCCCTTGTGTGAGCTGCCGTGAGAGAACACTGTGCTTGGAACACTGCGAGGCGCGCCCTCGTACCTGAAGTCACTCTGCTCGAGGAGAAAGTCAGCATCTTAGCACGCTGTGTAGCTACTGGCACATCCAGCATGAACCCATGCCTGGAAGTAATGCCCTGATTCGCCGTGCAGAAGCGGAGGCATGCTGCAGCTTCCAGGAGTCGGTGGCCTCTGCTCTGCATGCCTTTAGCGGCAGCACAGCTTTCTGGACACCTGCGAGGCTAGCCGGGGCACCCTGCTCCCGGCAGGAACACTGAGTACCCCAAAGTGCACCTGGGTCTGCTAAGCAACATCCAGGCCCGTAGCCCTTCAGATCCCCCTCTGTGCACGCCGAGCGTAGGGAAACGCACTGCACTCTCCTTTGGAGCAGCTTAGTTTCACCTGCACTCGCACACGTTCGTGAACACCGTTCTGGCACGTCCCTGGTGGCACGGAGGTCTTACGCGGTGCCCTAATCGGAGCTGCCCTCAGAGGAGCCCTCGTCTTCGCGTTCCATCCAGGACCTCCTTACTGAAGTCACCGTGCCTCCTAGAGGACGGTGGCTTGGGTTCTTACTGCACTTTAAGTCCTGTTCCTCCTGTGGCACTGCAGGAAGGCCCAGGCCCAGAGGAGCAGCTCCGGCGTTCCTCGGTTGAGACAGTTCGCTGGATGCGGGACTCCCTACTTCCATAAGTTGATTCAGGGAAGGAAACGCAGGGTAACCGGTGTCTCTTGGGACTCGTTAGAAGCCACAGGGATGTACGCTGAGTGTGCCCATGAAAACGGGGGCCTGCTGGAACTAGCCCTGCTTTCCCATTTTGAGGGCTGCATTCATGCCTTCCTTGAAGCTACCTGACATTCCCGGCTCCCGACAGGCCAGTGAGCCCTGGAAGAATGCTTCGGGGAAAATTATGAGTTTGCTCTCTCTAAACCAGGGGCTTCTGTGGCCGCGGCGGCGGTCCGCATGACAGACTCTAGAGCGAAAGGGAACCTCGACGTGAGAATTCGCCTCCAGGTTAGACCCTGAGTAGCCGTGCAGAAAGGTAGGCATGCAGCTGTTTCCATGAGTTCTCAGTCGCTTATGTGCTTTATTTTAAAGGAAGTACGCGTCCGGGGACTCCTAGGCCCCACGGGTGTGCATCGTTTTCCCTCCAAGGTCACTGAGTGCCTCCAGACACCTGTGGGCCTCAGAGCAATGTCGAGGTGCATTGGTTTATCCCCTGGAGCACCTCTGTGGCTGCCGAGTGCTGGGCAGCAACACACTGCGCGTTCCTTGAGCAGCGCTACATCTCCATTGCCCTCGAACGCCCTCAGGACAACATGGCTGGTGAGTGCGAAGTGCCCAGGAAGACTCTGTCATGGCCCTTGTGTGAGCTGCCGTGAGAGAACACTGTGCTTGGAACACTACGAGGCCCGCCCTTGTACCTGAAGTCACTCTGCTCGAGGAGAAAGTCAGCATCTTAACACGCTGTGTCGCTACCGACACACCCAGCATGAACCCTTGCCTGGAAGTAATGCCCTGATTCGCCGTGCAGAAGCGGAGGCGTGCTGCAGCTTCCAGGAGTCGGTGGCCTCTGCTCTGCATGCCTTTAGTGGCAGCAGAGCTTTCTGGACAACTGCGAGGCTAGCCGGGGCACCCTGCTCCCGGCAGGAACACTGAGTACCCCAAAGTGCACCTGGGTCTGCTAAGCAACATCCAGGCCCGTAGCTCTTCAGAGTCCCCTCTGTGCACTTCGAGCGTAGGGAAACACACTGCCCTCTCCATGGGAGCAGCTTAATTTCCCCTGCACTCCCACACGTTCGCGAACACCGTTCTGGCACGTCCCTGGTGGCGCGGAGGTCTTATACGTTGCCCTAATCGGAGCTGCCCTCAGAGGAGCCCTCGTCTTCGCGTTCCATCCAGGACCTCCTGGCTGAAGTCACCATGCCTCCTAGAGGACGGCGGCTTGGGTTCTTACTGCACTTTTAGTTCCGTTCCTTCTGTGGCACTGCAGGCAGCCCCAGGCCCAGAGGAGCAGCTCCGGCGTTCCTCGGTTGAGACAGTTCGCTGGATGCGGGACTCCCTACTTCCATAAGTTGATTCAGGGAAGGAAACGCAGGGTAACCGGTGTCTCTTGGGACTCGTTAGAAGCCACAGGGATGTACGCTGAGTGTGCCCATGAAAACGGGGGCCTGCTGGAACTAGCCCTGCTTTCCCATTTTGAGGGCTGCATTCATGCCTGCCTTGAAGCTACCTGACATTCCCGGCTCCCGACAGGCCAGTGAGCCCTGGAAGAATGCTTCGGGGAAAATTATGAGTTTGCTCTCTCTAAACCAGGGTCTTCTGTGGCCGCGGCGGCGGTCCGCATGACAGACTCTAGAGCGAAAGGGAACCTCGACGTGAGAACTCGCCTCCTGCTTAGGCCCTGAGTAGCTGTGCAGAAAGGCAGGCATGCAGCTGTTTCCATGAGTTCTCAGTCGCTTATGTGCTTTATTTTAAAGGAAGTACGCGTCCGGGGACTCCTAGGCCCCACGGGTGTGCATCGTTTTCCCTCCGAGGTCACTGAGTGCCTCCAGACACCTGTGGGCCTCAGAGCAACGTCGAGGTCCATTGGTTGATCCCCCGGAGGACCTCTGTGGCTGCCGAGTGCTGGGCAGCAACACACTGCGCGTTCCTTGAGCAGCGCTACATCTCCAGAGCCCTCGAACGCCCTCAGGACAACATGGCTGGTGAGTGCGAAGTGCCCAGGAAGACTGTGTCATGGCCCTTGTGTGAGCTGCCGTCAGAGAACACTGTGCTTGGAACACTGCGAGGCCCGCCCTCGTACCTGAAGTCACTCTGCTCGAGGAGAAAGTCAGCACCTTAGCACGCTGTGTCGCTACCGGCACACCCAGCATGAACCCATGCCTGGAAGTAAGGCCCTGATTCGCCGTGCAGAAGCGGAGGCGTGCTGCAGCTTCCAGGAGGCGGTGACCTCTGCTCTGCATGCCTTTATCGGCAGCACAGCTTTCTGGAGACCTGCTAGGCTAGCCGGGGCACCGTGCTCCCGGCAGGAACACTAAGTACCCCCAGGTGCACCTGGGTCTGCTAAGCAACATCCAGGCCCGTAGCCCTTGAGAGCCCCCTCTGTGCACGATGACCGTAGGGAAACACACTGCCCTCTCCTTCAGAGAAGCGTAGTTTCCTCTGCACTCGCACACGTTCGCGAACACCGTTCTGGCACGTCCCTGGTGGCGCGGAGGTCTTACGCGGTGCCCTAATCGGAGCTGCCCTCAGAGGAGCCCTCGTCTTCGCGTTCCATCCAGGACCTCCTGGCTCAAGTCACCGTACTTCGTAGAGGACGGCAGCTTGGGTTCTTACTGTACTTTAAGTCCTGTTCTTTCTGTGGCACTGCAGGCAGCCCCAGGCCCAGAGGAGCAGCTCCGGCGTTCCTCGGTTGAGACAGTTCACTGGATGCGGGACTCCCTACTTCCATAAGTTGATTCAGGGAATGAAACGTAGGGTAACCAGTGTCTCTTGGGACTCCTTATAAGCCACATGGATGTACGCTGAGTGTGCCCATGAAAACGGGGGCCTGCTGGAACTAGCCCTGCTTTCCCATTTTGAGGGCTGCATTCATGCCTGCCTTGAAGCTACCTGACATTCCCGGCTCCCGACAGGCCAGTGAGCCCTGGAAGAATGCTTCGGGGAAAATTATGAGTTTGCTCTCTCTAAACCAGGGGCTTCCGTGGCCACGGCGGCGGTCCGCATGACAGACTCTAGAGCGAAAGGGAACCTCGACGTGAGAACTCGCCTCCAGGTTAGACCCTGAGTAGCCGTGCAGAAAGGGAGGCATGCAGCTGTTTCCATGAGTTCTCAGTCGCTTATGTGCTTTATTTTAAAAGAAGTACGCGTCCGGGGACTCCTAGGCACCACGGGTGTGCATCGTTTTCCCTCCAAGGTCACTGAGTGCCTCCAGACACCTGTGCCTCCAGAGCAATGTCGAGGTGCATTGGTTTATCCCCTGGAGCACCTCTGTGCCTGCCGAGTGCTGGGCAGCAACACACTGCGCGTTCCTTGAGCAGCGCTACATCTCCAGAGCCCTCGAACGCCCTCAGGACAACATGGCTGGTGAGTGCGAAGTGCCCAGGAAGACTCTGTCATGACCCTTGTGTGAGTTGCCGTGAGAGAACACTGTGCTTGGAACACTGCGAGGCACACCCTCGTACCTGAAGTCACTCTGCTCGAGTAGAAAGTTAGCATCTTAGCACGCTGTGTCGCCACCGGCACACCCAGCATGAACCCATGGCTGGAAGTAAGGCCCTGATTCGCCGTGCAGAAGCGGAGGCGTGCTGCAGCTTCCAGGAGTCGGTGGCCTCTGCTCTGCATGCCTTTAGCGGCAGCACAGCTTTCTGGACACCTGCGAGGCTAGCCGGGGCACCCTGCTCCCGGCAGGAACACTGAGTACCCCAAAGTGCACCTGGGTCTGCTAAGCAACATCCAGGCCCGTAGCCCTTCAGATCCCCCTCTGTGCACGCCGAGCGTACGGAAACGCACTGCACTCTCCTTTGGAGCAGCTTAGTTTCCCCTGCACTCGCACACGTTCGCGAACACCATTCTGGCACGTCCCTGGTGGCGCGGAGGTCTTATGCGGTGCCCTAATCGGAGCTGCCCTCAGAGGAGCCCTCGTCTTCGCGTTCCATCCAGGACCTCCTGACTGAAGTCACCGTGCCTCCTAGAGGACGGTGGCCTGGGTTCTTACTGCACTTTAAGTCCTGTTCCTTCTGTGGCACTGCAGGCAGCCCCAGGCCCAGAGGAGCAGCTCCGGCGTTCCTCGGTTGAGACAGTTCGCTGGATGCGGGACTCCCTACTTCCATAAGTTGATTCAGGGAAGGAAACGCAGGGTAACCGGTGTCTCTTGGGACTCGTTAGAAGCCACAGGGATGTACGCTGAGTGTGCCCATGAAAACGGGGGCCTGCTGGAACTAGCCCTGCTTTCCCATTTTGAGGGCTGCATTCATGCCTGCCTTGAAGCTACCTGACATTCCCGGCTCCCGACAGGCCAGTGAGCCCTGGAAGAATGCTTCGGGGAACATTATGAGTTTGCTCTCTCTAAAGCAGGGGCTTACGTGGCCGCGGCGGCGGTCCACATGACAGACTCTAGAGCGAAAGGGAACCTCGACGTGAGAACTCGCCTCCAGGTTAGGCCCTGAGTAGCCGTGCAGAAAGGGAGGCATGCAGCTGTTTCCATGAGTTCTCAGTCGCTTATGTGCTTTATTTTAAAGGAAGTACACGTCCGGGGACTCCTGGGCCCCACGGGTGTGCATCGTTTTCCCTCCGAGGTCACTGAGTGCCTCCAGACACCTGTGGGCCTCAGAGCAACGTCGAGGTCCATTTGTTGATCCCCCGGGTGACCTCTGTGCCTGCTGAGTGCTGGGCAGCAACACACTGCGCGTTCCTTGAGCAGCGCTACATCTCCAGAACCCTCGAACGCACTCAGGACAACATGGCTGGTGAGTGCGAAGTGCCCAGGAAGACTCTGTCATGGCCCTTGTGTGAGCTGCCGTGAGAGAACACTGTGCTTGGAACACTGCGAGGTGCGCCCTCGTACCTGAAGTCACTCTGCTCGAGGAGAAAGTCAGCATCTTAGCACGCTGTGTAGCTACTGGCACATCCAGCATGAACCCATGCCTGGAAGTAATGCCCTGATTCGCCGTGCAGAAGCGGAGGCGTGCTGCAGCTTCCAGGAGTCGGTGGCCTCTGCTCTGCATGCCTTTAGCGGCAGCACAGATTTCTGGACACCTGCGAGGCTAGCCGGGGCACCCTGCTCCCGGCAGGAACACTGAGTACCCCAAAGTGCACCTGGGTCTGCTAAGCAACATCCAGGCCCGTAGCCCTTCAGATCCCCCTCTGTGCACGCCGAGCGTACGGAAACGCACTGCACTCTCCTTTGGAGCAGCTTAGTTTCCCCTGCACTCGCACACGTTCGCGAACACCATTCTGGCACGTCCCTGGTGGCGCGGAGGTCTTATGCGGTGCCCTAATCGGAGCTGCCCTCAGAGGAGCCCTCGTCTTCGCGTTCCATCCAGGACCTCCTGACTGAAGTCACCGTGCCTCCTAGAGGACGGTGGCTTGGGTTCTTACTGCACTTTAAGTCCTGTTCCTTCTGTGGCACTGCAGGCAGCCCCAGGCCCAGAGGAGCAGCTCCGGCGTTCCTCGGTTGAGACAGTTCGCTGGATGCGGGACTCCCTACTTCCATAAGTTGATTCAGGGAAGGAAACGCAGGGTAACCGGTGTCTCTTGGGACTCGTTAGAAGCCACAGGGATGTACGCTGAGTGTGCCCATGAAAACGGGGGCCTGCTGGAACTAGCCCTGCTTTCCCATTTTGAGGGCTGCATTCATGCCTGCCTTGAAGCTACCTGACATTCCCGGCTCCCGACAGGCCAGTGAGCCCTGGAAGAATGCTTCGGGGAAAATTATGAGTTTGCTCTCTCTAAACCAGGGGCTTCCGTGGCCACGGCGGCGGTCCGCATGACAGACTAAGAGCGAAAGGGAACCTCGACGTGAGAACTCGCCTCCAGGTTAGACCCTGAGTAGCCGTGCAGAAAGGGAGGCATGCAGCTGTTTCCATGAGTTCTCAGTCGCTTATGTGCTTTATTTTAAAAGAAGTACGCGTCCGGGGACTCCTAGGCACCACGGGTGTGCATCGTTTTCCCTCCAAGGTCACTGAGTGCCTCCAGACACCTGTGGGCCTCAGAGCAATGTCGAGGTGCATTGGTTTATCCCCTGGAGCACCTCTGTGCCTGCCGAGTGCTGGGCAGCAACACACTGCGCGTTCCTTGAGCAGCGCTACATCTCCAGAGCCCTCGAACGCCCTCAGGACAACATGGCTGGTGAGTGCGAAGTGCCCAGGAAGACTCTGTCATGACCCTTGTGTGAGTTGCTGTGAGAGAACACTGTGCTTGGAACACTGCGAGGCCCACCCTCGTACCTGAAGTCACTCTGCTCGAGGAGAAAGTTAGCATCTTAGCACGCTGTGTCACCACCGGCACACCCAGCATGAACCCATGGCTGGAAGTAAGGCCCTGATTCGCCGTGCAGAAGCGGAGGCGTGCGGCAGCTTCCAGGAGGCGGTGGCCTCTGCTCTGCATGCCTTTAACGGCAGCACAGCTTTCTGGACACCTGGGAGTCTAGCCGGGGCACCGTGCTCTCGGCAGGAACACTGAGTACCCCCAGGTGCACCTGGGTCTGCTAAGCAACATCCAGGCCCGTAGCCCTTCAGAGACCCCTCTGTGCACTGCGAGCATAGGGAAACGCACTGCCCTCTCCTTTGGAGCAGCTTAGTTTCCTCCGCACACGCACACGTTCGCGAACAACGTTCTGGCACGTCCACGTGATGCGGAGTCTTCCGCGGTGTCCTAATCGGAGCTGCCCTCGGAGGAGCCCTCATCTTCGCGTTCCATCCAGGACCTCCTGGCTCAAGTCACCGTGCCTCCTAGAGGACGGTGGCTTGGGTTCTTACTGCACTTTAAGTCCTGTTCCTTCTGTGGCACTGCAGGCAGCCCCAGGCCCAGAGGAGCAGCTCCGGCGTTCCTCGGTTGAGACAGTTCGCTGGATGCGGGACTCCCTACTTCCATAAGTTGATTCAGGGAAGGAAACGCAGGGTAACCGGTGTCTCTTGGGACTCGTTAGAAGCCACAGGGATGTACGCTGAATGTTCCCATGAAAACGGGGGCCTGCTGGAACTAGCCCTGCTTTCCCATTTTGAGGGCTGCATTCATGCCTGCCTTGAAGCTACCTGACATTCCCGGCTCCCGACAGGCCAGTGAGCCCTGGAAGAATGCTTCGGGGAAAATTATGAGTTTGCTCTCTCTAAAGCAGGGGCTTACGTGGCCGCGGCGGCGGTCCACATGACAGACTCTAGAGCGAAAGGGAACCTCGACGTGAGAACTCGCCTCCAGGTTAGGCCCTGAGTAGCCGTGCAGAAAGGGAGGCATGCAGCTGTTTCCATGAGTTCTCAGTCGCTTATGTGCTTTATTTTAAAGGAAGTACACGTCCGGGGACTCCTGGGCCCCACGGGTGTGCATCGTTTTCCCTCCGAGGTCACTGAGTGCCTCCAGACACCTGTGGGCCTCAGAGCAACGTCGAGGTCCATTTGTTGATCCCCCGGGTGACTTCTGTGCCTGCTGAGTGCTGGGCAGCAACACACTGCGCGTTCCTTGAGCAGCGCTACATCTCCAGATCCCTCGAACGCACTCAGGACAACATGGCTGGTGAGTGCGAAGTGCCCAGGAAGACTCTGTCATGGCCCTTGTGTGAGCTGCCGTGAGAGAACACTGTGCTTGGAACACTGCGAAGCGCGCCCTCGTACCTGAAGTCACTCTGCTCGAGGAGAAAGTCAGCATCTTAGCACGCTGTGTAGCTACTGGCACATCCAGCATGAACCCATGCCTGGAAGTAATGCCCTGATTCGCCGTGCAGAAGCGGAGGCGTGCTGCAGCTTCCAGGAGTCGGTGGCCTCTGCTCTGCATGCCTTTAGCGGCAGCACAGCTTTCTGGACACCTGCGAGGCTAGCCGGGGCACCCTGCTCCCGGCAGGAACACTGAGTACCCCAAAGTGCACCTGGGTCTGCTAAGCAACATCCAGGCCCGTAGCCCTTCAGATCCCCCTCTGTGCACGCCGAGCGTACGGAAACGCACTGCACTCTCCTTTGGAGCAGCTTAGTTTCCCCTGCACTCGCACACGTTCGCGAACACCATTCTGGCATGTCCCTGGTGGCGCGGAGGTCTTATGCGGTGCCCTAATCGGAGCTGCCCTCAGAGGAGCCCTCGTCTTCGCGTTCCATCCAGGACCTCCTGACTGAAGTCACCGTGCCTCCTAGAGGACGGTGCCTTGGGTTCTTACTGCACTTTAAGTCCTGTTCCTTCTGTGGCACTGCAGGCAGCCCCAGGCCCAGAGGAGCAGCTCCGGCGTTCCTCGGTTGAGACAGTTCGCTGGATGCGGGACTCCCTACTTCCATAAGTTGATTCAGGGAAGGAAACGCAGGGTAACCGGTGTCTCTTGGGACTCGTTAGAAGCCACAGGGATGTACGCTGAGTGTGCCCATGAACACCGGGGCCTGCTGGAACTAGCCCTGCTTTCCCATTTTGAGGGCTGCATTCAGGCCTTCCTTGAAGCTACCTGACATTCCCGGCTCCCGACAGGCCAGTGAGCCCTGGAAGAATGCTTCGGGGAAAATTATGAGTTTGCTCTCTCTAAACCAGGGGCTTCCGTGGCCACGGCGGCGGTCCGCATGACAGACTCTAGAGCGAAAGGGAACCTCGACGTGAGAACTCGCCTCCAGGTTAGACCCTGAGTAGCCGTGCAGAAAGGGAGGCATGCAGCTGTTTCCATGAGTTCTCAGTCGCTTATGTGCTTTATTTTAAAAGAAGTACACGTCCGGGGACTCCTAGGCACCACGGGTGTGCATCGTTTTCCCTCCAAGGTCACTGAGTGCCTCCAGACACCTGTGGGCCTCAGAGCAATGTCGAGGTGCATTGGTTTATCCCCTGGAGCACCTCTGTGCCTGCCGAGTGCTGGGCAGCAACACACTGCGCGTTCCTTGAGCAGCGCTACATCTCCAGAGCCCTCGAACGCCCTCAGGACAACATGGCTGGTGAGTGCGAAGTGCCCAGGAAGACTCTGTCATGACCCTTGTGTGAGTTGCCGTGAGAGAACACTGTGCTTGGAACACTGCGAGGCCCACCCTCGTACCTGAAGTCACTCTGCTCGAGGAGAAAGTTAGCATCTTAGCACGCTGTGTCACCACCGGCACACCCAGCATGAACCCATGGCTGGAAGTAAGGCCCTGATTCGCCGTGCAGAAGCGGAGGCGTGCGGCAGCTTCCAGGAGGCGGTGGCCTCTATTCTGCATGCCTTTAACGGCAGCACAGCTTTCTGGACACCTGGGAGTCTAGCCGGGGCACCGTGCTCTCGGCAGGAACACTGAGTACCCCCAGGTGCACCTGGGTCTGCTAAGCAACATCCAGGCCCGTAGCCCTTCAGAGACCCCTCTGTGCACTGCGAGCATAGGGAAATGCACTGCCCTCTCCTTTGGAGCAGCATAGTTTCCTCCGCACACGCACACGTTCGCGAACAACGTTCTGGCACGTCCACGTGATGCGGAGTCTTCCGCGGTGTCCTAATCGGAGCTGCCCTCGGAGGAGCCCTCATCTTCGCGTTCCATCCAGGACCTCCTGGCTCAAGTCACCGTGCCTCGTAGAGGACGGCAGCTTGGGTTCTTACTGTACTTTAAGTCCTGTAATTTCTGTGGCACTGCAGGCAGCCCCAGGCCCAGAGGAGCAGCTCCGGCGTTCCTCGGTTGAGACAGTTCACTGGATGCGGGACTCCCTACTTCCATAAGTTGATTCAGAGAAGGAAACGTAGGGTAACCAGTGTCTCTTGGGACTCGTGAGAAGCCACAGGGATGTACGCTGAATGTTCCCATGAAAACGGGGGCCTGCTGGAACTAGCCCTGCTTTCCCATTTTGAGGGCTGCATTCATGCCTGCCTTGAAGCTACCTGACATTCCCGGCTCCCGACAGGCCAGTGAGCCCTGGAAGAATGCTTCGGGGAAAATTATGAGTTTGCTCTCTCTAAAGCAGGGGCATATGTGGCCGCGGCGGCGGTCCACATGACAGACTCTAGAGCGAAAGGGAACCTCGACGTGAGAACTCGCCTCCAGGTTAGGCCCTGAGTAGCCGTGCAGAAAGGGAGGCATGCAGCTGTTTCCATGAGTTCTCAGTCGCTTATGTGCTTTATTTTAAAAGAAGTACACGTCCGGGGACTGCTGGGCCCCACGGGTGTGCATCGTTTTCCCTCCGAGGTCACTGAGTGCCTCCAGACACCTGTGGGCCTCAGAGCAACGTCGAGGTCCATTTGTTGATCCCCCGGGTGACCTCTGTGCCTGCTGAGTGCTGGGCAGCAACACACTGCACGTTCCTTGAGCAGCGCTACATCTCCAGAACCCTCGAACGCCCTCAGGACAACATGGCTGGTGAGTGCGAAGTGCCCAGGAAGACTCTGTCATGGCCCTTGTGTGAGCTGCCGTGAGAGAACACTGTGCTTGGAACACTGCGAGGCGCGCCCTCGTACCTGAAGTCACTCTGCTCGAGGAGAAAGTCAGCATCTTAGCACGCTGTGTAGCTACCGGCACATCCAGCATGAACCCATGCCTGGAAGTAATGCCCTGATTCGCCGTGCAGAAGCGGAGGCGTGCTGCAGCTTCCAGGAGTCGGTGGCCCCTGCTCTGCATGCCTTTAGCGGCAGCACAGCTTTCTGGACACCTGCGAGGCTAGCCGGGGCACCCTGCTCCCGGCAGGAACACTAAGTACCCCCAGATGCACCTGGGTCTGCTAAGCAACATCCAGGCCCATAGCCCTTCAGAGCCCCCTCTGTGCACGCCGAGCGTAGGGAAACACACTGCCCTCTCCTTCGGAGAAGCTTAGTTTCCCCTGCACTCGCACACGTTCGCGAACACCGTTCTGGCACGTCCCTGGTGGCGTGGAGGTCTTACGCGGTGCCCTAATCGGAGCTGCCCTCAGAGGAGCCCTCGTCTTCGCGTTCCATCCAGGACCTCCTTACTGAAGTCACCGTGCCTCCTAGAGGACGGTGGCTTGGGTTCTTACTGCACTTTAAGTCCTGTTCCTTCTGTGGCACTGCAGGCAGCCCCAGGCCCAGAGGAGCAGCTCCGGCGTTCCTCGGTTGAGACAGTTCGCTGGATGCGGGACTCCCTACTTCCATAAGTTGATTCAGGGAAGGAAACGCAGGGTAACCGGTGTCTCTTGGGACTCGTTAGAAGCCACAGGGATGTACGCTGAATGTTCCCATGAAAACGGGGGCCTGCTGGAACTAGCCCTGCTTTCCCATTTTGAGGGCTGCATTCATGCCTGCCTTGAAGCTACCTGACATTCCCGGCTCCCGACAGGCCAGTGAGCCCTGGAAGAATGCTTCGGGGAAAATTATGAGTTTGCTCTCTCTAAAGCAGGGGCTTACGTGGCCGCGGCGGCGGTCCACATGACAGACTCTAGAGCGAAAGGGAACCTCGACGTGAGAACTCGCCTCCAGGTTAGGCCCTGAGTAGCCGTGCAGAAAGGGAGGCATGCAGCTGTTTCCATGAGTTCTCAGTCGCTTATGTGCTTTATTTTAAAGGAAGTACACGTCCGGGGACTCCTGGGCCCCACGGGTGTGCATCGTTTTCCCTCCGAGGTCACTGAGTGCCTCCAGACACCTCTGGGCCTCAGAGCAACGTCGAGGTCCATTGGTTGATCCCCCGGAGGACCTCTGTGGCTGCCGAGTGCTGGGCAGCAACACACTGCGCGTTCCTTGAGCAGCGCTACATCTCCAGAGCCCTCGAACGCCCTCAGGACAACATGGCTGGTGAGTGCGAAGTGCCCAGGAAGACTCTGTCATGGCCCTTGTGTGAGCTGCCGTGAGAGAACACTGTGCTTGGAACACTGCGAGGCGCGCCCTCGTACCTGAAGTCACTCTGCTCGAGGAGAAATTCAGCATCTTAGCACGCTGTGTAGCTACTGGCATATCCAGCATGAACCCATGCCTGGAAGTAATGCCCTGATTCGCCGTGCAGAAGCGGAGGCGTGCTGCAGCTTCCAGGAGTTGGTGGCCTCTGCTCTGCATGCCTTTAGCGGCAGCACAGCTTTCTGGACACCTGCGAGGCTAGCCGGGGCACCCTGCTCCCGGCAGGAACACTGAGTACCCCAAAGTGCACCTGGGTCTGCTAAGCAACATCCAGGCCCGGAGCCCTTCAGATCCCCCTCTGTGCACGCCGAGCGTACGGAAATGCACTGCACTCTCCTTTGGAGCAGCTTAGTTTCCCCTGCACTCGCACACGTTCGTGAACACCATTCTGGCACGTCCCTGGTGGCGCGGAGGTCTTATGCGGTGCCCTAATCGGAGCTGCCCTCAGAGGAGCCCTCGTCTTCGCGTTCCATCCAGGACCTCCTGACTGAAGTCACCGTGCCTCCTAGAGGACGGTGGCTTGGGTTCTTACTGCACTTTAAGTCCTGTTCCTTCTGTGGCACTGCAGGCAGCCCCAGGCCCAGAGGAGCAGCTCCGGCGTTCCTCGGTTGAGACAGTTCGCTGGATGCGGGACTCCCTACTTCCATAAGTTGATTCAGGGAAGGAAACGCAGGGTAACCGGTGTCTCTTGGGACTCGTTAGAAGCCACATGGATGTACGCTGAGTGTGCCCATGAAAACGGGGGCCTGCTGGAACTAGCCCTGCTTTCCCATTTTGAGGGCTGCATTCAGGCCTTCCTTGAAGCTACCTGACATTCCCGGCTCCCGACAGGCCAGTGAGCCCTGGAAGAATGCTTCGGGGAAAATTATGAGTTTGCTCTCTCTAAACCAGGGGCTTCCGTGGCCACGGCGGCGGTCCGCATGACAGACTCTAGAGCGAAAGGGAACCTCGACGTGAGAACTCGCCTCCAGGTTAGGCCCTGAGTAGCCGTGCAGAAAGGGAGGCATGCAGCTGTTTCCATGAGTTCTCAGTCACTTATGTGCTTTATTTTAAAGGAAGTACACGTCCGGGGACTCCTGGGCCCCACGGGTGTGCATCGTTTTCCCTCTGAGGTCACTGAGTGCCTCCAGACACCTGTGGGCCTCAGAGCAACGTCGAGGTCCATTGGTTGATCCCCCGGAGGACCTCTGTGGCTGCCGAGTGCTGGGCAGCAACACACTGCGTGTTCCTTGAGCAGCGCTACATCTCCAGAGCCCTCGAATGCCCTCAGGACAACATGGCTGGTGAGTGCGAAGTGCCCAGGAAGACTCTGTCATGGCCCTTGTGTGAGCTGCCGTGAGAGAACACTGTGCTTGGAACACTGCGAGGCGCGCCCTCGTACCTGAAGTCACTCTGCTCGAGGAGAAAGTCAACATCTTAGCACGCTGTGTCGCTACTGGCACATCCAGCATGAACCCATGCCTGGAAGTAATGCCCTGATTCGCCGTGCAGAAGCGGAGGCGTGCTGCAGCTTCCAGGAGTCGGTGGCCTCTGCTCTGCATGCCTTTAGCGGCAGCACAGCTTTCTGGACACCTGCGAGGCTAGCCGGGGCACCCTGCTCCCGGCAGGAACACTGAGTACCCCAAAGTGCACCTGGGTCTGCTAAGCAACATCCAGGCCCGTAGCCCTTCAGAGACCCCTCTGTGCACTGTGAGCGTAGGGAAACACACTGCCCTCTCCATCGGAGCAGCTTAATTTCCCCTGCACTCGCACACGATCGCGAACACCATTCTGGCACGTCCCACGTGATGCGGAGATCTTACGCGGTGCCCTAATCGGAGCTGCCCTCAGAGGAGCCCTCGTCTTCGCGTTCCATCCAGGACTTCCTGACTGAAGTCACCGTGCCTCCTAGAGGACGGAGGCTTGGGTCCTTACTGCACTTTAAGTCCTGTTCCTTCTGTGGAACTGCAGGCAATCCCAGGCCCAGAGGAGCAACTCCGGCGTTCCTCGGTTGAGACAGTTCGCTGGATGCGGGACTCCCTACTTCCATAAGTTGATTCAGGGAAGGAAACGCAGGGTAACCGGTGTCTCTTGGGACTCGTTAGAAGCCACAGGGATGTACGCTGAGTGTGCCCATGAAAACGGGGGCCTGCTGGAACTAGCCCTGCTTTCCCATTTTGAGGGCTGCATTCAAGCCTGCCTTGAAGCTACCTGACATTCCTGGCTCCCGACAGGCCAGTGAGCCCTGGAAGAATGCTTCGGGGAAAATTATGAGTTTGCTCTCTCTAAACCAGGGGCTTCCATGGCCGCGGCGGCGGTCCGCATGACAGACTCTAGAGCGAAAGGGAACCTCGACGTGAGAACTCGCCTCCAGGTTAGGCCCTGAGTAGCCATGCAGAAAGGGAGGCATGCAGCTGTTTCCATGAGTTCTCAGTCGCTTATGTGCTTTATTTTAAAGGAATTACACGTCCGGGGACTCCTAGGCCCCACGGGTGGGCATCGTTTTCCCTCCGTGGTCACTGAGTGCCTCCAGACACCTGTGGGCCTCAGAGCAATGTCGAGGTGCATTGGTTTATCCCCTGGAGCACCTCTGTGCCTGCCGAGTGCTGGGCAGCAACACACTGCGCGTTCCTTGAGCAGCGCTACATCTCCAGAGCCCTCGAACGCCCTCAGGACAACATGGCTGGTGAGTGCGAAGTGCCCAGGAAGACTCTGTCATGGCCCTTCTGTGAGCTGCCGTGATAGAACACTGTGCTTGGAAGACTGCGAGGCCCGCCCTCGTACCTGAAGTCACTCTGCTCGAGGAGAAAGTTAGCATCTTAGCACGCTGTTTCGCTACCGGCACACCCAGCATGAACCCATGCCTGGAAGTAAGGCCCTGATTCGCCGTGCAGAACCGGAGGCGTGCTGCAGCTTCCAGGATGCGGTGGCCTCTGCTCTGCATGCCTTTAACGGCAGCACAGCTTTCTGGACACCTGCGACGCTAGCCGGGGCACCCTGCTCTCGGCAGGAACACTGAGTACCCCAAAGTGCACCTGGGTCTGCTAAGCAACATCCAGGCCCGTAGCCCTTCAGAGCCCCCTCTGTGCACGCCGAGCGTAGGGAAACACACTGCCCTCTCCTTCGGAGAAGCTTAGTTTCCCCTGCACTCGCACACGTTCGCGAACACCGTTCTGGCACGTCCCTGGTGGCACGGAGGTCTTACGCGGTGCCCTAATTGGAGCTGCCCTCAGAGGAGCCCTCGTCTTCGCGTTCCATCCAGGACCTCCTTACTGAAGTCACCGTGCCTCCTAGAGGACGGTGGCTTGGGTTCTTACTGCACTTTAAGTCCTGTTCCTTCTGTGGCACTGCAGGCAGCCCCAGGCCCAGAGGAGCAGCTCCGGCGTTCCTCGGTTGAGACAGTTCGCTGGATGCGGGACTCCCTGCTTCCATAAGTTGATTCAGGGAAGGAAACGGAGGGTAACCGGTGTCTCTTGGGACTCGTTAGAAGCCACAGGGATGTACGCTGAGTGTGCCCATGAACACCGGGGCCTGCTGGAACTAGCCCTGCTTTCCCATTTTGAGGGCTGCATTCATGCCTGCCTTGAAGCTACCTGACATTCCTGGCTCCCGACAGGCCAGTGAGCCCTGGAAGAATGCTTCGGGGAAAATTATGAGTTTGCTCTCTCTAAACCAGGGGCTTCCATGGCCGCGGCGGCGGTCCGCATGACAGACTCTACAGCGAAAGGGAACCTCGACGTGAGAACTCGCCTCCAGGTTAGACCCTGAGTAGCCGTGCAGAAAGGGAGGCATGCAGCTGTTTCCATGAGTTCTCAGTCGCTTATGTGCTTTATTTTAAAGGAAGTACGCGTCCGGGGACTCCTGGGCCCCACGGGTGTGCATCGTTTTCCCTCCGAGGTCACTGAGTGCCTCCAGACACCTGTGGGCCTCAGAGCAACGTCGAGGTCCATTGGTTGATCCCCCGGAGGAACTCTGTGGCTGCCGAGTGCTGGGCAGCAACACACTGCGTGTTCCTTGAGCAGCGCTACATCTCCAGAGCCCTCGAACACCCTCAGGACAACATGGCTGGTGAGTGCGAAGTGCCCAGGAAGACTCTGTCATGGCCCTTGTGTGAGCTGCCGTGAGAGAACACTGTGCTTGGAACACTGCGAGGCGCGCCCTCGTACCTGAAGTCACTCTGCTCGAGGAGAAAGTCAGCATCTTAGCACGCTGTGTCGCTACTGGCACACCCAGCATGAACCCATGGCTGGAAGTAAGGCCCTGATTCGCCGTGCAGAAGCGGAGGCGTGCTGCAGCTTCCAGGAGTCGGTGATCTCTGCTCTGCATGCCTTTATCGGCAGCACAGCTTTCTGGACACCTGCTACGCTAGCCGGGGCACCGTGCTCCCGTCAGGAACACTAAGTACCCCCAGGTGCACCTGGGTCTGCTAAGCAACATCCAGACCCGTAGCCCTTGAGAGCCCCCTCTGTGCACGCTGAGTGTAGGGAAACACACTGCCCTCTCCTTCGGAGAAGCTTAGTTTCCCCTGCACTCACACACGTTCGCGAACACCGTTCTGACACGTTCCTGGTGGCGCAGAGGTCTTACGCGGTGCCCTAATCGGAGCTGCTCTCAGAGGAGCCCTCGTCTTCGCGTTCCATCCAGGACGTCCTTACTGAAGTCACCGTGCCTCCTAGAGGACGGTGGCTTGGGTCCTTACTGCACTTTAAGTCCTGTTCCTTCTGTGGCACTGAGGCCGCCCCAAGCCCAGAGGAGCAGCTCCGGCGTTGCTCGGTTGAGACAGTTCGCTGGATGCGGGACTCCCTACTTCCATAAGTTGATTCAGGGAAGGAAACGCAGGGTAACCGGTGTCTCTTGGGACTCGTTAGAAGCCACAGGGATGTACGCTGAGTGTGCCCATGAAAACGGGGGCCTGCTGGAACTAGCCCTGCTTTCCTATTTTGAGGGCTGCATTCATGCCTGCCTTGAAGCTACCTGACATTCCCGGCTCCCGACAGGCCAGTGAGCCCTGGAAGAATGCTTCGGGGAAAATTATGAGTTTGCTCTCTCTAAACCAGGGGCTTCCGTGGCCGCAGCGGCGGTCCGCATGACAGACTCAAGATCGAAAGGGAACCTCGACGTGAGAACTCGCCTCCAGGTTAGGCCCTGAGTAGCCATGCAGAAAGGGAGGCATGCAGCTGTTTCCATGAGTTCTCAGTCGCTTATGTGCTTTATTTTAAAGGAAGTACGCAACCGGGGACTCCTAGGCCCCACGGGTGTGCATCGTTTTCCCTCCGAGGTCACTGAGTGCCTCCAGACACCTGTGGGCCTCAGAGCAACATCGAGGTCCATTGGTTGATCCCCCGGAGGACCTCTGTGGCTGCCGAGTGCTGGGCAGCAACACACTGCGTGTTCCTTGAGCAGCGCTACATCTCCAGAGCCCTCAAACGCCCTCAGGACAACATGGCTGGTGAGTGCGAAGTGCCCAGGAAGACTCTGTCATGGCCCTTGTGTGAGCTGCCGTGAGAGAACACTGTGCTTGGAACACTGCGAGGCGCGCCCTCGTACCTGAAGTCACTCTGTTCCAGGAGAAAGTCAGCATCTTAGCACGCTGTGTCGCTACCGGCACACCCAGCATGAACCCATGCCTGGAAGTAATGCCCTGATTCGCCGTGCAGAAGCGGAGGCGTGCTGCAGCTTCCAGGAGTCGGTGGCCTCTGCTCTGCATGCCTTTAACGGCAGCACAGCTTTCTGGACACCTGCGACGCTAGCCGGGGCACCGTGCTCTCGGCAGGAACACTGAGTACCCCCAGGTGCACCTGGGTCTGCTAAGCAACATCCAGGCCCGTAGCCCTTCAGAGCCCCCTCTGTGCACTGCGAGCATAGGGAAACGCACTGCCCTCTCCTTTGGAGCAGCTTAATTTCCCCTGCAATCGCACACGTTCGTGAACATCTTTCTGGCACGTCCCAGGTGACGCGGAGGTCTTACGCGGTGCCCTAATCGGAGCTGCCCTCAGAGGAGCCCTCGTCTTCGCGTTCCATCCAGGACCTCCTTACTGAAGTCACCATGCCTCCTAGAGGACGGTGGCTTGGGTCCTTACTGCACTTTAAGCCCTGTTCCTTCTGTGGCACTGCAGGCAGCCCCAGGCCCAGGGGAGCAGCTCCGGCGTTCCTCGGTTGAGACAGTTCGCTGGATGCGGGACTCCCTACTTCCATAAGTTGATTCAGAGAAGGAAACGTAGGGTAACCAGTGTCTCTTGGGACTCGTTAGAAGCCACAGGGATGTACGCTGAATGTTCCCATGAAAACGGGGGCCTGCTGGAACTAGCCCTGCTTTCCCATTTTGAGGGCTGCATTCATGCCTGCCTTGAAGCTACCTGACATTCCTGGCTCCCGACAGGCCAGTGAGCCCTGGAAGAATGCTTCGGGGAAAATTATGAGTTTGCTCTCTCTAAAGCAGGGGCTTACGTGGCCGCGGCGGCGGTCCACATGACAGACTCTAGAGCGAAATGGAACCTCGACGTGAGAACTCGCCTCCAGGTTAGGCCCTGAGTAGCCATGCAGAAAGGGAGGCATGCAGCTGTTTCCATGAGTTCTCAGTCGCTTATGTGCTTTATTTTAAAGGAAGTACACGTCCGTGGACTCCTGGGCCCCACGGGTGTGCATCGTTTTCCCTCCGAGGTCACTGAGTGCCTCCAGACACCTGTGGGCCTCAGAGCAACGTCGAGGTCCGTTGGTTCATCCCCCAGAGGACTTCTGTGCCAGCCGAGTGCTGGGCAGCAACACACTGCGCGTTCCTTGAGCAGCGCTACATCTCCAGAGCCCTCGAACGCCCTCAGGACAACATGGCTGGTGAGTGCGAAGTGCCCAGGAAGACTTTGTCATGGCCCTTGTGTGAGCTGCCGTTAGAGAACACTGTGCATGGAACACTGCGAGGCCCGCCCTCGTACCTGAAGTTACTCTGCTCGAGGAGAAAGTCAGCATCTTAGCACGCTGTGTGGCTACCGGCACATCCAGCATGAACCCATGCCTGGAAGTAAGGCCCTGATTCGCCGTGCAGAAGCGGAGGCGTGCTGAAGCTTCCAGGGGGCAGTGACCTCTGCTCTGCATGCCTTTATCAGCAGCACAGCTTTCTGGACACCTGCTAGGCTAGCCGGGGCACCGTGCTCCCGGCAGGAACACTAAGTACCCCCAGGTGCACCTGGGTCTGCTAAGCAACATCCAGGCCCGTAACCCTTCAGAGCCCCCTCTGTGCACTGTGAGCGTAGGGAAACACACTGCCCTCTCCATCGGAGCAGCTTAATTTCCCCTGCACTCGCACACGTTCGTGAACACCGTTCTGGCACGTCCCAGGTGGCGCGGAGGTCTTACGCGGTGCCCTAATCGGAGCTGCCCTCAGAGGAGCCCTCATCTTCGCGTTCCATCCAGGACCTCCTGACTGAAGTCACCGTGCCTCCTAGAGGACGGTGGCTTGGGTCCTTACTGCACTTTAAGTCCTGTTCCTTCTGTGGCACTGCAGGCAGCCCCAGGCCCAGAGGAGCAGCTCCGGCGTTCCTCGGTTGAGACAGTTCGCTGGATGCGGGACTCCCTACTTCCATAAGTTGATTCAGGGAAGGAAACGCAGGGTAACCGGTGTCTCTTGGGACTCGTTAGAAGCCACAGGGATGTACGCTGAGTGTGCCCATGAAAACGGCAGCCTGCTGGAACTAGCCCTGCTTTCCCATTTTGAGGGCTGCATTCATGCCTGCCTTGAAGCTACCTGACATTCCCGGCTCCCGACAGGCCAGTGAGCCCTGGAAGAATGCTTCGGGGAAAATTATGAGTTTGCTCTCTCTAAACCAGGGGCTTCCGTGGCCGCGGTGGCGGTCCGCATTACAGACTCAAGAGCGAAAGGGAACCTCGACGTGAGAACTCGCCTCCAGGTTAGGCCCTGAGTAGTCATGCAGAAAGGGAGGCATGCAGCTGTTTCCATGAGTTCTCAGTCGCTTATGTGCTTTATTTTAAAGGAAGTACGCAACTGGGGACTCCTAGGCCCCACGGGTGTGCATCGTTTTCCCTCCGAGGTCACTGAGTGCCTCCAGACACCTGTGGGCCTCAGAGCAACGTCGAGGTGCATTGGTTTATCCCCCGGAGGACCTCTGTGCTTGCCGAGTGCTGGGCAGCAAAACACTGCGCGGTCCTTGAGCAGCGCTACATCTCCAGAGCCCTCGAACGCCCTCAGGACAACATGGCTGGTGAGTGCGAAGTGCCCAGGAAGACTCTGTCATGGCCCTTGTGTGAGCTGCCGTGATAGAACACTGTGCTTGGAAGACTGCGAGGCCCGCCCTCGTACCTGAAGTCACTCTGCTCGAGGAGAAAGTTAGCATCTTAGCACGCTGTGTCGCTACCGGCACACCCAGCCTGAACCCATGCCTGGAAGTAAGGCCCTGATTCGCCGTGCAGAAGCGGAGGCGTGCTGCAGCTTCCAGGATGCGGTGGCCTCTGCTCTGCATGCCTTTAACGGCAGCACAGCTTTCTGGACACCTGCGATGCTAGCCGGGGCACCCTGCTCTCGGCAGGAACACTGAGTACCCCCAGGTGCACCTGGGTCTGCTAAGCAACATCCAGGCCCGTAGCCCTTCAGAGCCCCCTCTGTGCACTGCGAGCATAGGGAAACGCACTGCCCTCTCCTTTGGAGCAGCTTAGTTTCCTCCGCACACGCACACGTTCGCGAACAACGTTCTGGCACGTCCCACGTGATGCGGAGTCTTCCGCGGTGTCCTAATCGGAGCTGCCCTCGGAGGAGCCCTCGTCTTCGCGTTCCATCCAGGACCTCCTGGCTGAAGTCACCGTGCCTCGTAGAGGATGGCAGCTTGGGTTCTTACTGTACTTTAAGTCCTGTTCTTTCTGTGGCACTGCAGGCAGCCCCAGGCCCAGAGGAGCAGCTCTGGTATTCCTCTGTTGAGACAGTTCACTGGATGCGGGACTCCCTACTTCCATAAGTTGATTCAGGGAATGAAACGTAGGGTAACCAGTGTCTCTTGGGACTCCTTATAAGCCACATGGATGTACGCTGAGTGTTCCCATGAAAACGGGGGCCTGCTGGAACTAGCCCTGCTTTCCCATTTTGAGGGCTGCATTCATTCCTGCCTTGAAGCTACCTGACATTCCTGGCTCCCGACAGGCCAGTGAGCCCTGGAAGAATGCTTCGGGGAAAATTATGAGTTTGCTCTCTCTAAACCAGGGGCTTCCGTGGCCGCGGCGGCGGTCCACATGACAGACTCTAGAGCGAAAGGGAACCTCAACGTGAGAAGTCGCCTCCAGGTTAGGCCCTGAGTAGCCGTGCAGAAAGGGAGGCATGCAGCTGTTTCCATGAGTTCTCAGTCGCCTATGTGCTTTATTTTAAAGGAAGTACGCGTCCAGGGACTCCTAGGCCCCACGGGTGGGCATCGTTTTCCCTCCGAGGTCACTGAGTGCCTCCAGACACCTGTGGGTCGGCGGAGCAACGTCGAGGTGCTTTGGTTTATCCCCCGGAGGACCTCTGTGCTTGCCGAGTGCTGGGCAGCAACACACTGCGCGTTCCTTGAGCAGCGCAGCATCTCCAGAGCCCTCGAACGCCCTCAGGACAACATGGCTGGTGATTGCGAAGTGTCCAGGAAGACTCTGTCATGGCCCTTGTGTGAGCTGCCGTGAGAGAACACTGTGCTTGGAACACTGCGAGGCCCACCCTCGTACCTGAAGTCACTCTGCTCGAGGAGAAAGTCAGCATCTTAGCACGCTGTGTCGCTACCGGCACACCCAGCATGAACCCATGGCTGTAAGTAAGGCCCTGATTCGCCGTGCAGAAGCGGAGGCGTGCGGCAGCTTCCAGGAGGCGGTGGCCTCTGTTCTGCATGCCTTTAACGGCAGCACAGCTTTCTGGACACCTGGGAGTCTAGCCGGGGCACCGTGCTCTCGGCAGGAACACTGAGTACCCCCAGGTGCACCTGGGTCTGCTAAGCAACATCCAGGCCCGTAGCCCTTCAGAGACCCCTCTGTGCACTGCGAGCATAGGGAAACGCACTGCCCTCTCCTTTGGAGCAGCTTAGTTTCCTCCGCACACGCACACGTTCGCGAACAACGTTCTGGCACGTCCACGTGATGCGGAGTCTTCCGCGGTGTCCTAATCGGAGCTGCCCTCGGAGGAGCCCTCATCTTCGCGTTCCATCCAGGACCTCCTGGCTCAAGTCACCGTACCTCGTAGAGGACGGCAGCTTGGGTTCGTACTGTACTTTAAGTCCTGTTCTTTCTGTGGCACTGCAGGCAGCCCCAGGCCCAGAGGAGCAGCTCCGGCGTTCCTCGGTTGAGACAGTTCACTGGATGCGGGACTCCCTACTTCCATAAGTTGATTCAGAGAAGGAAACGTAGGGTAACCAGTGTCTCTTGGGACTCGTTAGAAGCCACAGGGATGTACGCTGAATGTTCCCATGAAAACGGGGGCCTGCTGGAACTAGCCCTGCTTTCCCATTTTGAGGGCTGCATTCATGCCTGCCTTGAAGCTACCTGACATTCCCGGCTCCCGACAGGCCAGTGAGACCTGGAAGAATGCTTCGGGGAAAATTATGAGTTTGCTCTCTCTAAAGCAGGGGCTTACGTGGCCGCGGTGGCGGTCCACATGACAGACTCTAGAGCGAAAGGGAACCTCGACGTGAGAACTCGCCTCCAGGTTAGGCCCTGAGTAGCCGTGCCGAAAGGGAGGCATGCAGCTGTTTCCATGAGTTCTCAGTCGCTTATGTGCTTTATTTTAAAGGAAGTACACGTCCGGGGACTCCTGGGCCCCACGGGTGTGCATCGTTTTCCCTCCGAGGTCACTGAGTGCCTCCAGACACCTGTGGGCCTCAGAGCAACGTCGAGGTCCATTTGTTGATCCCCCGGGTGACCTCTGTGCCTGCTGAGTGCTGGGCAGCAACACACTGCGCGTTCCTTGAGCAGCGCTACATCTCCAGAACCCTCGAACGCACTCAGGACAACATGGCTGGTGAGTGCGAAGTGCCCAGGAAGACTCTGTCATGGCCCTTGTGTGAGCTGCCGTGAGAGAACACTGTGCTTGGAACACTGCGAGGCGCGCCCTCGTACCTGAAATCACGTTGCTCGAGGAGAAAGTCAGCATCTTAGCACGCTGTGTAGCTACTGGCACATCCAGCATGAACCCATGCCTGGAAGTAATGCCCTGATTCGCCGTGCAGAAGCGGAGGCGTGCTGCAGCTTCCAGGAGTCGGTGGCCTCTGCTCTGCATGCCTTTAGCGGCAGCACAGCTTTCTGGACACCTGCGAGGCTAGCCGGGGCACCCTGCTCCCGGCAGGAACACTGAGTACCCCAAAGTGCACCTGGGTCTGCTAAGCAACATCCAGGCCCGTAGCCCTTCAGATCCCCCTCTGTGCACGCCGAGCGTACGGAAACGCACTGCACTCTCCTTTGGAGCAGCTTAGTTTCCCCTGCACTCGCACACGTTCGCGAACACCATTCTGGCACGTCCCTGGTGGCGCAGAGGTCTTATGCGGTGCCCTAATCGGAGCTGCCCTCAGAGGAGCCCTCGTCTTCGCGTTCCATCCAGGACCTCCTTACTGAAGTCACCGTGCCTCCTAGAGGACAGTGGCTTGGGTTCTTACTGCACTTTAAGTCCTGTTCCTTCTGTGGCACTGCAGGCAGCCCCAGGCCCAGCGGAGCAGCTCTGGCGTTCCTCGGTTGAGACAGTTCGCTGGATGCGGGACTCCCTACTTCCATAAGTTGATTCAGGGAAGGAAACGCAGGGTAACCGGTGTCTCTTGGGACTCGTTAGAAGCCACAGGGATGTACGCTGAGTGTGCCCATGAAAACGGGGGCCTGCTGGAACTAGCCCTGCTTTCCCATTTTGAGGGCTGCATTCAGGCCTTCCTTGAAGCTACCTGACATTCCCGGCTCCCGACAGGCCAGTGAGCCCTGGAAGAATGCTTCAGGGAAAATTATGAGTTTGCTCTCTCTAAACCAGGGGCTTCCGTGGCCACGGCGGCGGTCCGCATGACAGACTCTAGAGCGAAAGGGAACCTCGACGTGAGAACTCGCCTCCAGGTTAGACCCTGAGTAGCCGTGCAGAAAGGGAGGCATGCAGCTGTTTCCATGAGTTCTCAGTCGCTTATGTGCTTTATTTTAAAAGAAGTACGCGTCCGGGGACTCCTAGGCACCACGGGTGTGCATCGTTTTCCCTCCAAGGTCACTGAGTGCCTCCAGACACCTGTGGGCCTCAGAGGAATGTCGAGGTGCATTGGTTTATCCCCTGGAGCACCTCTGTGCCTGCCGAGTGCTGGGCAGCAACACACTGCGCATTCCTTGAGCAGCGTTACATCTCCAGAGCCCTCGAACGCCCTCAGGACAACATGGCTGGTGAGTGCGAAGTGCCCAGGAAGACTCTGTCATGACCCTTGTGTGAGTTGCCGTGAGAGAACACTGTGCTTGGAACACTGCGAGGCCCACCCTCGTACCTGAAGTCACTCTGCTCGAGGAGAAAGTTAGCATCTTAGCACGCTGTGTCACCACCGGCACACCCAGCATGAACCCATGGCTGGAAGTAAGGCCCTGATTCGCCGTGCAGAAGCGGAGGCGTGCGGCAGCTTCCAGGAGGCGGTGGCCTCTGTTCTGCATGCCTTTAACGGCAGCACAGCTTTCTGGACACCTGGGAGTCTAGCCGGGGCACCGTGCTCTCGGCAGGAACACTGAGTACCCCCAGGTGCACCTGCGTCTGCTAAGCAACATCTAGGTCCGTAGCCCTTCAGAGACCCCTCTGTGCACTGCGAGCATAGGGAAACGCACTGCCCTCTCCTTTGGAGCAGCTTAGTTTCCTCCACACACGCACACGTTCGCGAACAACGTTCTGGCACATCCACGTGATGCGGAGTCTTCCGCGGTGTCCTAATCGGAGCTGCCCTCGGAGGAGCCCTCATTTTCGCGTTCCATCCAGGACCTCCTGGCTCAAGTCACCGTACCTCGTAGAGGACGGCAGCTTGGGTTCTTACTGTACTTTAAGTCCTGTTCTTTCTGTGGCACTGCAGGCAGCCCCAGGCCCAGAGGAGCAGCTCCGGCGTTCCTCGGTTGAGACAGTTCACTGGATGCGGGACTCCCTACTTCCATAAGTTGATTCAGAGAAGGAAACGTAGGGTAACCGGTGTCTCTTGGGACTCGTTAGAAGCCACAGGGATGTACGCTGAATGTCCCCATGAAAACGGGGGCCTGCTGGAACTAGCCCTGCTTTCCCATTTTGAGGGCTGCATTCATGCCTGCCTTGAAGCTACCTGACATTCCCGGGTCCCGACAGGCCAGTGAGCCCTGGAAGAATGCTTCGGGGAAAATTATGAGTTTGCTCTCTCTAAAGCAGGGGCTTACGTGGCCGCAGCGGCGGTCCACATGACAGACTCTAGAGCGAAAGGGAACCTCGACGTGAGAACTCGCCTCCAGGTTAGGCCCTGAGTAGCCGTGCAGAAAGGGAGGCATGCAGCTGTTTCCATGAGTTCTCAGTCGCTTATGTGCTTTATTTTAAAGGAAGTACACGTCCGGGGACTCCTGGGCCCCACGGGTGTGCATCGTTTTCCGTCCGAGGTCACTGAGTGCCTCCAGACACCTGTGGGCCTCAGAGCAACGTCGAGGTCCATTTGTTGATCTCCCGGGTGACCTCTGTGCCTGCTGAGTGCTGGGCAGCAACACACTGCGCGTTCCTTGAGCAGCGCTACATCTCCAGAACCCTCGAACGCACTCAGGACAACATGGCTGGTGAGTGCGAAGTGCCCAGGAAGACTCTGTCATGGCCCTTGTGTGAGCTGCCGTGAGAGAACACTGTGCTTGGAACACTGCGAGGCACGCCCTCGTACCTGAAGTCACTCTGCTCGAGGAGAAAGTCAGCATCTTAGCACGCTGTGTAGCTACTGGCACATCCAGCATGAACCCATGCCTGGAAGTAACGCCCTGATTCGCCGTGCAGAAGCGGAGGCGTGCTGCAGCTTCCAGGAGTCGGTGGCCTCTGCTCTGCATGCCTTTAGCGGCAGCACAGCTTTCTGGACACCTGCGAGGCTAGCCGGGGCACCCTGCTCCCGGCAGGAACACTGAGTACCCCAAAGTGCACCTGGGTCTGCTAAGCAACATCCAGGCCCGTAGCCCTTCAGATCCCCCTCTGTGCACGCCGAGCGTACGGAAACGCACTGCACTCTCCTTTGGAGCAGCTTAGTTTCCCCTGCACTCGCACACGTTCGCGAACACCATTCTGGCACGTCCCTGGTGGCGCGGAGGTCTTATGCGGTGCCCTAATCGGAGCTGCCCTCAGAGGAGCCCTCGTCTTCGCGTTCCATCCAGGACCTCCTGACTGAAGTCACCGTGCCTCCTAGAGGACGGTGGCTTGGGTTCTTACTGCACTTTAAGTCCTGTTCCTTCTGTGGCACTGCAGGCAGCCCCAGGCCCAGAGGAGCAGCTCCGGCGTTCCTCGGTTGAGACAGTTCGCTGGATGCGGGACTCCCTACTTCCATAAGTTGATTCAGGGAAGGAAACGCAGGGTAACCGGTGTCTCTTGGGACTCGTTAGAAGCCACAGGGATGTACGCTGAGTGTGCCCATGAAAACGGGGGCCTGCTGGAACTAGCCCTGCTTTCCCATTTTGAGGGCTGCATTCATGCCTGCCTTGAAGCTACCTGACATTCCCGGCTCCCGACAGGCCAGTGAGCCCTGGAAGAATGCTTCGGGGAAAATTATGAGTTTGCTCTCTCTAAACCAGGGGCTTCCGTGGCCGCGGCGCCGGTCCGCATGACAGACTCTAGAGCGAAAGGGAACCTCGACGTGAGAACTCGCCTCCAGGTTAGACCCTGAGTAGCCGTGCAGAAAGGGAGGCATGCAGCTGTTTCCATGAGTTCTCAGTCGCTTATGTGCTTTATTTTAAAGGAAGTACACGTCCGGGGACTCCTGGGCCCCACGGGTGTGCATCGTTTTCCCTCCGAGGTCACTGAGTGCCTCCAGACACCTGTGGGCCTCAGAGCAACGTCGAGGTCCATTTGTTGATCCCCCGGGTGACCTCTGTGCCTGCTGAGTGCTGGGCAGCAACACACTGCGCGTTCCTTGAGCAGCGCTACATCTCCAGAACCCTCGAACGCACTCAGGACAACATGGCTGGTGAGTGCGAAGTGCCCAGGAAGACTCTGTCATGGCCCTTGTGTGAGCTGCCGTCAGAGAACACTGTGCTTGGAACACTGCGAGGCGTGCCCTCGTACCTGAAGTCACTCTGCTCGAGGAGAAAGTCAGCATCTTAGCACGCTGTGTCGCTACCGGCACACCCAGCATGAACCCATGGCTGTAAGTAAGGCCCTGATTCGCCGTGCAGAAGCGGAGGCGTGCGGCAGCTTCCAGGAGGCGGTGGCCTCTGTTCTGCATGCCTTTAACGGCAGCACAGCTTTCTGGACACCTGGGAGTCTAGCCGGGGCACCGTGCTCTCGGCAGGAACACTGAGTACCCCCAGGTGCACCTGGGTCTGCTAAGCAACATCCAGGCCCGTAGCCCTTCAGAGACCCCTCTGTGCACTGCGAGCATAGGGAAACGCACTGCCCTCTCCTTTGGAGCAGCTTAGTTTCCTCCGCACACGCACACGTTCGCGAACAACGTTCTGGCACGTCCACGTGATGCGGAGTCTTCCGCGGTGTCCTAATCGGAGCTGCCCTCGGAGGAGCCCTCATCTTCGCGTTCCATCCAGGACCTCCTGGCTCAAGTCACCGTACCTCGTAGAGGACGGCAGCTTGGGTTCGTACTGTACTTTAAGTCCTGTTCTTTCTGTGGCACTGCAGGCAGCCCCAGGCCCAGAGGAGCAGCTCCGGCGTTCCTCGGTTGAGACAGTTCACTGGATGCGGGACTCCCTACTTCCATAAGTTGATTCAGAGAAGGAAACGTAGGGTAACCAGTGTCTCTTGGGACTCGTTAGAAGCCACAGGGATGTACGCTGAATGTTCCCATGAAAACGGGGGCCTGCTGGAACTAGCCCTGCTTTCCCATTTTGAGGGCTGCATTCATGCCTGCCTTGAAGCTACCTGACATTCCCGGCTCCCGACAGGCCAGTGAGCCCTGGAAGAATGCTTCGGGGAAAATTATGAGTTTGCTCTCTCTAAAGCAGGGGCTTACGTGGCCGCGGTGGCGGTCCACATGACAGACTCTAGAGCGAAAGGGAACCTCGACGTGAGAACTCGCCTCCAGGTTAGGCCCTGAGTAGCCGTGCCGAAAGGGAGGCATGCAGCTGTTTCCATGAGTTCTCAGTCGCTTATGTGCTTTATTTTAAAGGAAGTACACGTCCGGGGACTCCTGGGCCCCACGGGTGTGCATCGTTTTCCCTCCGAGGTCACTGAGTGCCTCCAGACACCTGTGGGCCTCAGAGCAACGTCGAGGTCCATTTGTTGATCCCCCGGGTGACCTCTGTGCCTGCTGAGTGCTGGGCAGCAACACACTGCGCGTTCCTTGAGCAGCGCTACATCTCCAGAACCCTCGAACGCACTCAGGACAACATGGCTGGTGAGTGCGAAGTGCCCAGGAAGACTCTGTCATGGCCCTTGTGTGAGCTGCCGTGAGAGAACACTGTGCTTGGAACACTGCGAGGCGCGCCCTCGTACCTGAAATCACGTTGCTCGAGGAGAAAGTCAGCATCTTAGCACGCTGTGTAGCTACTGGCACATCCAGCATGAACCCATGCCTGGAAGTAATGCCCTGATTCGCCGTGCAGAAGCGGAGGCGTGCTGCAGCTTCCAGGAGTCGGTGGCCTCTGCTCTGCATGCCTTTAGCGGCAGCACAGCTTTCTGGACACCTGCGAGGCTAGCCGGGGCACCCTGCTCCCGGCAGGAACACTGAGTACCCCAAAGTGCACCTGGGTCTGCTAAGCAACATCCAGGCCCGTAGCCCTTCAGATCCCCCTCTGTGCACGCCGAGCGTATGGAAACGCACTGCACTCTCCTTTGGAGCAGCTTAGTTTCCCCTGCACTCGCACACGTTCGCGAACACCATTCTGGCACGTCCCTGGTGGCGCAGAGGTCTTATGCGGTGCCCTAATCGGAGCTGCCCTCAGAGGAGCCCTCGTCTTCGCGTTCCATCCAGGACCTCCTTACTGAAGTCACCGTGCCTCCTAGAGGACAGTGGCTTGGGTTCTTACTGCACTTTAAGTCCTGTTCCTTCTGTGGCACTGCAGGCAGCCCCAGGCCCAGCGGAGCAGCTCTGGCGTTCCTCGGTTGAGACAGTTCGCTGGATGCGGGACTCCCTACTTCCATAAGTTGATTCAGGGAAGGAAACGCAGGGTAACCGGTGTCTCTTGGGACTCGTTAGAAGCCACAGGGATGTACGCTGAGTGTGCCCATGAAAACGGGGGCCTGCTGGAACTAGCCCTGCTTTCCCATTTTGAGGGCTGCATTCAGGCCTTCCTTGAAGCTACCTGACATTCCCGGCTCCCGACAGGCCAGTGAGCCCTGGAAGAATGCTTCAGGGAAAATTATGAGTTTGCTCTCTCTAAACCAGGGGCTTCCGTGGCCACGGCGGCGGTCCGCATGACAGACTCTAGAGCGAAAGGGAACCTCGACGTGAGAACTCGCCTCCAGGTTAGACCCTGAGTAGCCGTGCAGAAAGGGAGGCATGCAGCTGTTTCCATGAGTTCTCAGTCGCTTATGTGCTTTATTTTAAAAGAAGTACGCGTCCGGGGACTCCTAGGCACCACAGGTGTGCATCGTTTTCCCTCCAAGGTCACTGAGTGCCTCCAGACACCTGTGGGCCTCAGAGGAATGTCGAGGTGCATTGGTTTATCCCCTGGAGCACCTCTGTGCCTGCCGAGTGCTGGGCAGCAACACACTGCGCATTCCTTGAGCAGCGTTACATCTCCAGAGCCCTCGAACGCCCTCAGGACAACATGGCTGGTGAGTGCGAAGTGCCCAGGAAGACTCTGTCATGACCCTTGTGTGAGTTGCCGTGAGAGAACACTGTGCTTGGAACACTGCGAGGCCCACCCTCGTACCTGAAGTCACTCTGCTCGAGGAGAAAGTTAGCATCTTAGCACGCTGTGTCACCACCGGCACACCCAGCATGAACCCATGGCTGGAAGTAAGGCCCTGATTCGCCGTGCAGAAGCGGAGGCGTGCGGCAGCTTCCAGGAGGCGGTGGCCTCTGTTCTGCATGCCTTTAACGGCAGCACAGCTTTCTGGACACCTGGGAGTCTAGCCGGGGCACCGTGCTCTCGGCAGGAACACTGAGTACCCCCAGGTGCACCTGCGTCTGCTAAGCAACATCTAGGTCCGTAGCCCTTCAGAGACCCCTCTGTGCACTGCGAGCATAGGGAAACGCACTGCCCTCTCCTTTGGAGCAGCTTAGTTTCCTCCACACACGCACACGTTCGCGAACAACGTTCTGGCACATCCACGTGATGCGGAGTCTTCCGCGGTGTCCTAATCGGAGCTGCCCTCGGAGGAGCCCTCATTTTCGCGTTCCATCCAGGACCTCCTGGCTCAAGTCACCGTACCTCGTAGAGGACGGCAGCTTGGGTTCTTACTGTACTTTAAGTCCTGTTCTTTCTGTGGCACTGCAGGCAGCCCCAGGCCCAGAGGAGCAGCTCCGGCGTTCCTCGGTTGAGACAGTTCACTGGATGCGGGACTCCCTACTTCCATAAGTTGATTCAGAGAAGGAAACGTAGGGTAACCGGTGTCTCTTGGGACTCGTTAGAAGCCACAGGGATGTACGCTGAATGTCCCCATGAAAACGGGGGCCTGCTGGAACTAGCCCTGCTTTCCCATTTTGAGGGCTGCATTCATGCCTGCCTTGAAGCTACCTGACATTCCCGGGTCCCGACAGGCCAGTGAGCCCTGGAAGAATGCTTCGGGGAAAATTATGAGTTTGCTCTCTCTAAAGCAGGGGCTTACGTGGCCGCAGCGGCGGTCCACATGACAGACTCTAGAGCGAAAGGGAACCTCGACGTGAGAACTCGCCTCCAGGTTAGGCCCTGAGTAGCCGTGCAGAAAGGGAGGCATGCAGCTGTTTCCATGAGTTCTCAGTCGCTTATGTGCTTTATTTTAAAGGAAGTACACGTCCGGGGACTCCTGGGCCCCACGGGTGTGCATCGTTTTCCGTCCGAGGTCACTGAGTGCCTCCAGACACCTGTGGGCCTCAGAGCAACGTCGAGGTCCATTTGTTGATCTCCCGGGTGACCTCTGTGCCTGCTGAGTGCTGGGCAGCAACACACTGCGCGTTCCTTGAGCAGCGCTACATCTCCAGAACCCTCGAACGCACTCAGGACAACATGGCTGGTGAGTGCGAAGTGCCCAGGAAGACTCTGTCATGGCCCTTGTGTGAGCTGCCGTGAGAGAACACTGTGCTTGGAACACTGCGAGGCACGCCCTCGTACCTGAAGTCACTCTGCTCGAGGAGAAAGTCAGCATCTTAGCACGCTGTGTAGCTACTGGCACATCCAGCATGAACCCATGCCTGGAAGTAACGCCCTGATTCGCCGTGCAGAAGCGGAGGCGTGCTGCAGCTTCCAGGAGTCGGTGGCCTCTGCTCTGCATGCCTTTAGCGGCAGCACAGCTTTCTGGACACCTGCGAGGCTAGCCGGGGCACCCTGCTCCCGGCAGGAACACTGAGTACCCCAAAGTGCACCTGGGTCTGCTAAGCAACATCCAGGCCCGTAGCCCTTCAGATCCCCCTCTGTGCACGCCGAGCGTACGGAAACGCACTGCACTCTCCTTTGGAGCAGCTTAGTTTCCCCTGCACTCGCACACGTTCGCGAACACCATTCTGGCACGTCCCTGGTGGCGCGGAGGTCTTATGCGGTGCCCTAATCGGAGCTGCCCTCAGAGGAGCCCTCGTCTTCGCGTTCCATCCAGGACCTCCTGACTGAAGTCACCGTGCCTCCTAGAGGACGGTGGCTTGGGTTCTTACTGCACTTTAAGTCCTGTTCCTTCTGTGGCACTGCAGGCAGCCCCAGGCCCAGAGGAGCAGCTCCGGCGTTCCTCGGTTGAGACAGTTCGCTGGATGCGGGACTCCCTACTTCCATAAGTTGATTCAGGGAAGGAAACGCAGGGTAACCGGTGTCTCTTGGGACTCGTTAGAAGCCACAGGGATGTACGCTGAGTGTGCCCATGAAAACGGGGGCCTGCTGGAACTAGCCCTGCTTTCCCATTTTGAGGGCTGCATTCATGCCTGCCTTGAAGCTACCTGACATTCCCGGCTCCCGACAGGCCAGTGAGCCCTGGAAGAATGCTTCGGGGAAAATTATGAGTTTGCTCTCTCTAAACCAGGGGCTTCCGTGGCCGCGGCGCCGGTCCGCATGACAGACTCTAGAGCGAAAGGGAACCTCGACGTGAGAACTCGCCTCCAGGTTAGACCCTGAGTAGCCGTGCAGAAAGGGAGGCATGCAGCTGTTTCCATGAGTTCTCAGTCGCTTATGTGCTTTATTTTAAAGGAAGTACACGTCCGGGGACTCCTGGGCCCCACGGGTGTGCATCGTTTTCCCTCCGAGGTCACTGAGTGCCTCCAGACACCTGTGGGCCTCAGAGCAACGTCGAGGTCCATTTGTTGATCCCCCGGGTGACCTCTGTGCCTGCTGAGTGCTGGGCAGCAACACACTGCGCGTTCCTTGAGCAGCGCTACATCTCCAGAACCCTCGAACGCACTCAGGACAACATGGCTGGTGAGTGCGAAGTGCCCAGGAAGACTCTGTCATGGCCCTTGTGTGAGCTGCCGTGAGAGAACACTGTGCTTGGAACACTGCGAGGCGTGCCCTCGTACCTGAAGTCACTCTGCTCGAGGAGAAAGTCAGCATCTTAGCACGCTGTGTAGCTACTGGCACATCCAGCATGAACCCATGCCTGGAAGTAATGCCCTGATTCGCCGTGCAGAAGCGGAGGCGTGCTGCAGCTTCCAGGAGTCGGTGGCCTCTGCTCTGCATGCCTTTAGCGGCAGCACAGCTTTCTGGACACCTGCGAGGCTAGCCGGGGCACCCTGCTCCCGGCAGGAACACTGAGTACCCCAAAGTGCACCTGGGTCTGCTAAGCAACATCCAGGCCCGTAGCCCTTCAGATCCCCCTCTGTGCACGCCGAGCGTACGGAAACGCACTGCACTCTCCTTTGGAGCAGCTTAGTTTCCCCTGCACTCGCACACGTTCGCGAACACCATTCTGGCACGTCCCTGGTGGCGCAGAGGTCTTATGCGGTGCCCTAATCGGAGCTGCCCTCAGAGGAGCCCTCGTCTTCGCGTTCCATCCAGGACCTCCTTACTGAAGTCACCGTGCCTCCTAGAGGACAGTGGCTTGGGTTCTTACTGCACTTTAAGTCCTGTTCCTTCTGTGGCACTGCAGGCAGCCCCAGGCCCAGCGGAGCAGCTCTGGCGTTCCTCGGTTGAGACAGTTCGCTGGATGCGGGACTCCCTACTTCCATAAGTTGATTCAGGGAAGGAAACGCAGGGTAACCGGTGTCTCTTGGGACTCGTTAGAAGCCACAGGGATGTACGCTGAGTGTGCCCATGAAAACGGGGGCCTGCTGGAACTAGCCCTGCTTTCCCATTTTGAGGGCTGCATTCAGGCCTTCCTTGAAGCTACCTGACATTCCCGGCTCCCGACAGGCCAGTGAGCCCTGGAAGAATGCTTCAGGGAAAATTATGAGTTTGCTCTCTCTAAACCAGGGGCTTCCGTGGCCACGGCGGCGGTCCGCATGACAGACTCTAGAGCGAAAGGGAACCTCGACGTGAGAACTCGCCTCCAGGTTAGACCCTGAGTAGCCGTGCAGAAAGGGAGGCATGCAGCTGTTTCCATGAGTTCTCAGTCGCTTATGTGCTTTATTTTAAAAGAAGTACGCGTCCGGGGACTCCTAGGCACCACGGGTGTGCATCGTTTTCCCTCCAAGGTCACTGAGTGCCTCCAGACACCTGTGGGCCTCAGAGGAATGTCGAGGTGCATTGGTTTATCCCCTGGAGCACCTCTGTGCCTGCCGAGTGCTGGGCAGCAACACACTGCGCATTCCTTGAGCAGCGTTACATCTCCAGAGCCCTCGAACGCCCTCAGGACAACATGGCTGGTGAGTGCGAAGTGCCCAGGAAGACTCTGTCATGACCCTTGTGTGAGTTGCCGTGAGAGAACACTGTGCTTGGAACACTGCGAGGCCCACCCTCGTACCTGAAGTCACTCTGCTCGAGGAGAAAGTTAGCATCTTAGCACGCTGTGTCACCACCGGCACACCCAGCATGAACCCATGGCTGGAAGTAAGGCCCTGATTCGCCGTGCAGAAGCGGAGGCGTGCGGCAGCTTCCAGGAGGCGGTGGCCTCTGTTCTGCATGCCTTTAACGGCAGCACAGCTTTCTGGACACCTGGGAGTCTAGCCGGGGCACCGTGCTCTCGGCAGGAACACTGAGTACCCCCAGGTGCACCTGCGTCTGCTAAGCAACATCTAGGTCCGTAGCCCTTCAGAGACCCCTCTGTGCACTGCGAGCATAGGGAAACGCACTGCCCTCTCCTTTGGAGCAGCTTAGTTTCCTCCACACACGCACACGTTCGCGAACAACGTTCTGGCACATCCACGTGATGCGGAGTCTTCCGCGGTGTCCTAATCGGAGCTGCCCTCGGAGGAGCCCTCATTTTCGCGTTCCATCCAGGACCTCCTGGCTCAAGTCACCGTACCTCGTAGAGGACGGCAGCTTGGGTTCTTACTGTACTTTAAGTCCTGTTCTTTCTGTGGCACTGCAGGCAGCCCCAGGCCCAGAGGAGCAGCTCCGGCGTTCCTCGGTTGAGACAGTTCACTGGATGCGGGACTCCCTACTTCCATAAGTTGATTCAGAGAAGGAAACGTAGGGTAACCGGTGTCTCTTGGGACTCGTTAGAAGCCACAGGGATGTACGCTGAATGTCCCCATGAAAACGGGGGCCTGCTGGAACTAGCCCTGCTTTCCCATTTTGAGGGCTGCATTCATGCCTGCCTTGAAGCTACCTGACATTCCCGGGTCCCGACAGGCCAGTGAGCCCTGGAAGAATGCTTCGGGGAAAATTATGAGTTTGCTCTCTCTAAAGCAGGGGCTTACGTGGCCGCAGCGGCGGTCCACATGACAGACTCTAGAGCGAAAGGGAACCTCGACGTGAGAACTCGCCTCCAGGTTAGGCCCTGAGTAGCCGTGCAGAAAGGGAGGCATGCAGCTGTTTCCATGAGTTCTCAGTCGCTTATGTGCTTTATTTTAAAGGAAGTACACGTCCGGGGACTCCTGGGCCCCACGGGTGTGCATCGTTTTCCGTCCGAGGTCACTGAGTGCCTCCAGACACCTGTGGGCCTCAGAGCAACGTCGAGGTCCATTTGTTGATCTCCCGGGTGACCTCTGTGCCTGCTGAGTGCTGGGCAGCAACACACTGCGCGTTCCTTGAGCAGCGCTACATCTCCAGAACCCTCGAACGCACTCAGGACAACATGGCTGGTGAGTGCGAAGTGCCCAGGAAGACTCTGTCATGGCCCTTGTGTGAGCTGCCGTGAGAGAACACTGTGCTTGGAACACTGCGAGGCACGCCCTCGTACCTGAAGTCACTCTGCTCGAGGAGAAAGTCAGCATCTTAGCACGCTGTGTAGCTACTGGCACATCCAGCATGAACCCATGCCTGGAAGTAACGCCCTGATTCGCCGTGCAGAAGCGGAGGCGTGCTGCAGCTTCCAGGAGTCGGTGGCCTCTGCTCTGCATGCCTTTAGCGGCAGCACAGCTTTCTGGACACCTGCGAGGCTAGCCGGGGCACCCTGCTCCCGGCAGGAACACTGAGTACCCCAAAGTGCACCTGGGTCTGCTAAGCAACATCCAGGCCCGTAGCCCTTCAGATCCCCCTCTGTGCACGCCGAGCGTACGGAAACGCACTGCACTCTCCTTTGGAGCAGCTTAGTTTCCCCTGCACTCGCACACGTTCGCGAACACCATTCTGGCACGTCCCTGGTGGCGCGGAGGTCTTATGCGGTGCCCTAATCGGAGCTGCCCTCAGAGGAGCCCTCGTCTTCGCGTTCCATCCAGGACCTCCTGACTGAAGTCACCGTGCCTCCTAGAGGACGGTGGCTTGGGTTCTTACTGCACTTTAAGTCCTGTTCCTTCTGTGGCACTGCAGGCAGCCCCAGGCCCAGAGGAGCAGCTCCGGCGTTCCTCGGTTGAGACAGTTCGCTGGATGCGGGACTCCCTACTTCCATAAGTTGATTCAGGGAAGGAAACGCAGGGTAACCGGTGTCTCTTGGGACTCGTTAGAAGCCACAGGGATGTACGCTGAGTGTGCCCATGAAAACGGGGGCCTGCTGGAACTAGCCCTGCTTTCCCATTTTGAGGGCTGCATTCATGCCTGCCTTGAAGCTACCTGACATTCCCGGCTCCCGACAGGCCAGTGAGCCCTGGAAGAATGCTTCGGGGAAAATTATGAGTTTGCTCTCTCTAAACCAGGGGCTTCCGTGGCCGCGGCGCCGGTCCGCATGACAGACTCTAGAGCGAAAGGGAACCTCGACGTGAGAACTCGCCTCCAGGTTAGACCCTGAGTAGCCGTGCAGAAAGGGAGGCATGCAGCTGTTTCCATGAGTTCTCAGTCGCTTATGTGCTTTATTTTAAAGGAAGTACACGTCCGGGGACTCCTGGGCCCCACGGGTGTGCATCGTTTTCCCTCCGAGGTCACTGAGTGCCTCCAGACACCTGTGGGCCTCAGAGCAACGTCGAGGTCCATTTGTTGATCCCCCGGGTGACCTCTGTGCCTGCTGAGTGCTGGGCAGCAACACACTGCGCGTTCCTTGAGCAGCGCTACATCTCCAGAACCCTCGAACGCACTCAGGACAACATGGCTGGTGAGTGCGAAGTGCCCAGGAAGACTCTGTCATGGCCCTTGTGTGAGCTGCCGTCAGAGAACACTGTGCTTGGAACACTGCGAGGCGTGCCCTCGTACCTGAAGTCACTCTGCTCGAGGAGAAAGTCAGCATCTTAGCACGCTGTGTAGCTACTGGCACATCCAGCATGAACCCATGCCTGGAAGTAATGCCCTGATTCGCCGTGCAGAAGCGGAGGCGTGCTGCAGCTTCCAGGAGTCGGTGGCCTCTGCTCTGCATGCCTTTAGCGGCAGCACAGCTTTCTGGACACCTGCGAGGCTAGCCGGGGCACCCTGCTCCCGGCAGGAACACTGAGTACCACAAAGTGCACCTGGGTCTGCTAAGCAACATCCAGGCCCGTAGCCCTTCAGAGCCCCCTCTGTGCACTGTGAGCATAGGGAAACACACTGCCCTCTCCAACGGAGCAGCTTAATTTCCCCTGCAATCGAACACGTTCGTGAACACCTTTCTGGCACGTCCCAGGTGACGCGGAGGTCTTACGCGGTGCCCTAATCGGAGCTGCCCTCAGAGGAGCCGTCGTCTTCGCGTTCCATCCAGGACCTCCTTACTGAAGTCACCGTGCCTCCTAGAGGACGGTGGCTTGGGTTCTTACTGCACTTTAAGTCCTGTTCCTTCTGTGGCACTGCAGGCAGCCCCAGGCCCAGAGGAGCAGCTCCGGCGTTCCTCGGTTGAGACAGTTCGCTGGATGCGGGACTCCCTACTTCCATAAGTTGATTCAGGGAAGGAAACGCAGGGTAACCGGTGTCTCTTGGGACTCGTTAGAAGCCACAGGGATGTACGCTGAGTTTGCCCATGAAAACGGGGGCCTGCTGGAACTAGCCCTGCTTTCCCATTTTGAGGGCTGCATTCAGGCCTTCCTTGAAGCTACCTGACATTCCCGGCTCCCGACAGGCCAGTGAGCCCTGGAAGAATGCTTCGGGGAAAATTATGAGTTTGCTCTCTCTAAACCAGGGGCTTCCGTGGCCACTGCGGCGGTCCGCATGACAGACTCTAGAGCGAAAGGGAACCTCGACGTGAGAACTCGCCTTCAGGTTAGACCCTGAGTAGCCGTGCAGAAAGGGAGGTATGCCGCTGTTTCCATGAGTTATCAGTCGCTTATGTGCTTTATTTTAAAAGAAGTACGCGTCCGGGGACTCCTAGGCCCCACGGGTGTGCATCGTTTTCCCTCCAAGGTCACTGAGTGCCTCCAGACACCTGTGGGCCTCAGAGCAATGTCGAGGTGCATTGGTTTATCCCCTGGAGCACCTCTGTGCCTGCCGAGTGCTGGGCAGCAACACACTGCGCGTTCCTTGAGCAGCGCTACATCTCCAGAGCCCTCGAACGCCCTCAGGACAACATGGCTGGTGAGTGCGAAGTGCCCAGGAAGACTCTGTCATGACCCTTGTGTGAGTTGCCGTGAGAGAACACTGTGCTTGGAACACTGCGAGGCCCACCCTCGTACCTGAAGTCACTCTGCTCGAGGAGAAAGTTAGCATCTTAGCACGCTGTGTCACCACCGGCACACCCAGCATGAACCCATGGCTGGAAGTAAGGCCCTGATTCGCCGTGCAGAAGCGGAGGCGTGCGGCAGCTTCCAGGAGGCGGTGGCCTCTGTTCTGCATGCCTTTAACGGCAGCACAGCTTTCTGGACACCTGGGAGTCTAGCCGGGGCACCGTGCTCTCGGCAGGAACACTGAGTACCCCCAGGTGCACCTGGGTCTGCTAAGCAACATCCAGGCCCGTAGCCCTTCAGAGACCCCTCTGTGCACTGCGAGCATAGGGAAACGCACTGCCCTCTCCTTTGGAGCAGCTTAGTTTCCTCCGCACACGCACACGTTCGCGAACAACGTTCTGGCACGTCCACGTGATGCGGAGTCTTCCGCGGTGTCCTAATCGGAGCTGCCCTCGGAGGAGCCCTCATCTTCGCGTTCCATCCAGGACCTCCTGGCTCAAGTCACCCTACCTCGTAGAGGACGGCAGCTTGGGTTCTTACTGTACTTTAAGTCCTGTTCTTTCTGTGGCACTGCAGGCAGCCCCAGGCCCAGAGGAGCAGCTCCGGCGTTCCTCGGTTGAGACAGTTCACTGGATGCGGGACTCCCTACTTCCATAAGTTGATTCAGAGAAGGAAACGTAGGGTAACCAGTGTCTCTTGGGACTCGTTAGAAGCCACAGGGATGTACGCTGAATGTTCCCATGAAAACGGGGGCCTGCTGGAACTAGCCCTGCTTTCCCATTTTGAGGGCTGCATTCATGCCTGCCTTGAAGCTACCTGACATTCCCGGCTCCCGACAGGCCAGTGAGCCCTGGAAGAATGCTTCGGGGAAAATTATGAGTTTGCTCTCTCTAAAGCAGGGGCTTATGTGGCCACGGCGGCGGTCCACATGACAGACTCTAGAGCAAAAGGGAACCTCGACGTGAGAACTCGCCTCCAGGTTAGGCCCTGAGTAGCCGTGCAGAAAGGGAGGCATGCAGCTGTTTCCATGAGTTCTCAGTCGCTTATGTGCTTTATTTTAAAGGAAGTACACGTCCGGGGACTCCTGGGCCCCACGGGTGTGCATCGTTTTCCCTCCGAGGTCACTGAGTGCCTCCAGACACCTGTGGGCCTCAGAGCAATGTCGAGGTGCATTGGTTTATCCCCTGGAGCACCTCTGTGCCTGCCGAGTGCTGGGGAGCAACACACTGCGCGTTCCTTGAGCAGCGCTACATCTCCAGAGCCCTCGAAGGCCCTCAGGACAACATGGCTGGTGAGTGCGAAGTGCCCAGGAAGACTCTGTCATGACCCTTGTGTGAGTTGCCGTGAGAGAACACTGTGCTTGGAACACTGCGAGGCCCGCCCTCGTACCTGAAGTCACTCTGCTCGAGGAGAAAGTTAGCATCTTAGCACGCTGTGTCACCACCGGCACACCCAGCATGAACCCATGGCTGGAAGTAAGGCCCTGATTCGCCGTGCAGAAGCGGAGGCGTGCGGCAGCTTCCAGGAGGCGGTGGCCTCTGTTCTGCATGCCTTTAACGGCAGCACAGCTTTCTGGACACCTGGGAGTCTAGCCGGGGCACCGTGCTCTCGGCAAGAACACTGAGTACCCCCAGGTGCACCTGGGTCTGCTAAGCAACATCCAGGCCCGTAGCCCTTCAGAGACCCCTCTGTGCACTGCGAGCATAGGGAAACGCACTGCCCTCTCCTTTGGAGCAGCTTAGTTTCCTCCGCACACGCACACGTTCGCGAACAACGTTCTGGCACGTCCACGTGATGCGGAGTCTTCCGCGGTGTCCTAATCGGAGCTGCCCTCGGAGGAGCCCTCATCTTCGCGTTCCATCCAGGACCTCCTGGCTCAAGTCACCGTACCTCGTAGAGGACGGCAGCTTGAGTTCTTACTGTACTTTAAGTACTGTTCTTTCTGTGGCACTGCAGGCAGCCCCAGGCCCAGAGGAGCAGCTCCGGCGTTCCTCGGTTCAGACAGTTCACTGGATGCGGGACTCCCTACTTCCATAAGTTGATTCAGAGAAGGAAACGTAGGGTAACCAGTGTCTCTTGGGACTCGTTAGAAGCCACAGGGATGTACGCTGAATGTTCCCATGAAAACGGGGGCCTGCTGGAACTAGCCCTGCTTTCCCATTTTGAGGGCTGCATTCATGCCTGCCTTGAAGCTACCTGACATTCCCGGCTCCCGACAGGCCAGTGAGCCCTGGAAGAATGCTTCGGGGAAAATTATGAGTTTGCTCTCTGTAAAGCAGGGGCTTATGTGGCCGCGGCGACGGTCCACATGACAGACTCTAGAGCGAAAGGGAACCTCGACGTGAGAACTCGCCTCCAGGTTAGGCCCTGAGTAGCCGTGCAGAAAGGGAGGCATGCAGCTGTTTCCATGAGTTCTCAGTCGCTTATGTGCTTTATTTTAAAGGAAGTACACGTCCGGGGACTCCTGGGCCCCACGGGTGTGCATCGTTTTCCCTCCGAGGTCACTGAGTGCCTCCAGACACCTGTGGGCCTCAGAGCAACGTCGAGGTCCATTTGTTGATCCCCCGGGTGACCTCTGTGCCTGCTGAGTGCTGGGCAGCAACACACTGCGCGTTCCTTGAGCAGCGCTACATCTCCAGAACCCTCGAACGCACTCAGGACAACATGGCTGGTGAGTGCGAAGTGCCCAGGAAGACTCTGTCATGGCCCTTGTGTGAGCTGCCGTCAGAGAACACTGTGCTTGGAACACTGCGAGGCGTGCCCTCGTACCTGAAGTCACTCTGCTCGAGGAGAAAGTCAACATCTTAGCACGCTTTGTAGCTACTGGCACATCCAGCATGAACCCATGCCTGGAAGTAATGCCCTGATTCGCCGTGCAGAAGCGGAGGCGTGCTGCAGCTTCCAGGAGTCGGTGGCCTCTGCTCTGCATGCCTTTAGCGGCAGCACAGCTTTCTGGACACCTGCGAGGCTAGCCGGGGCACCCTGCTCCCGGCAGGAACACTGAGTACCCCAAAGTGCACCTGGGTCTGCTAAGCAACATCCAGGCCCGTAGCCCTTCAGAGCCCCCTCTGTGCACTGTGAGCGTAGGGAAACACACTGCCCTCTCCAACGGAGCAGCTTAATTTCCCCTGCAATCGCACACGTTCGTGAACACCTTTCTGGCACGTCCCAGGTGACGCGGAGGTCTTACGCGGTGCCCTAATCGGAGCTGCCCTCAGAGGAGCCCTCGTCTTAGCGTTCCATCCAGGACCTCCTTACTGAAGTCACCGTGCCTCCTAGAGGACGGTGGCTTGGGTTCTTACTGCACTTTAAGTCCTGTTCCTTCTGTGGCACTGCAGGCAGCCCCAGGCCCAGAGGAGCAGCTCCGGCGTTCCTCGGTTGAGACAGTTCGCTGGATGCGGGACTCCCTACTTCCATAAGTTGATTCAGGGAAGGAAACGCAGGGTAACCGGTGTCTCTTGGGACTCGTTAGAAGCCACAGGGATGTACGCTGAGTGTGCCCATGAAAACGGGGGCCTGCTGGAACTAGCCCTGCTTTCCCATTTTGAGGGCTGCATTCAGGCCTGCCTTGAAGCTACCTGACATTCCCGGCTCCCGACAGGCCAGTGAGCCCTGGAAGAATGCTTCGGGGAAAATTATGAGTTTGCTCTCTCTAAAGCAGGGGCTTATGTGGCCACGGCGGCGGTCCACATGACAGATTCTAGAGCGAAAGGGAACCTCGACGTGAGAACTCGCCTCCAGGTTAGGCCCTGAGTAGCCGTGCAGAAAGGGAGGCATGCAGCTGTTTCCATGAGTTCTCAGTTGCTTATGTGCTTTATTTTAAAGGAAGTACACGTCCGGGGACTCCTGGGCCCCACGGGTGTGCATCGTTTTCCCTCCGAGGTCACTGAGTGCCTCCAGACACCTGTGGGCCTCAGAGCAACGTCAAGGTCCATTTGTTGATCCCCCGGGTGACCTCTGTGCCTGCTGAGTGCTGGGCAGCAACACACTGCGCGTTCCTTGAGCAGCGCTACATCTCCAGAACCCTCGAACGCACTCAGGACAACATGGCTGGTGAGTGCGAAGTGCCCAGGAAGACTCTGTCATGGCCCTTGTGTGAGCTGCCGTGAGAGAACACTGTGCTTGGAACACTGCGAGGCACGCCCTCGTACCTGAAGTCACTCTGCTCGAGGAGAAAGTTAGCATCTTAGCACGCTGTGTCACCACCGGCACACCCAGCATGAACCCATGGCTGGAAGTAAGGCCCTGATTCGCCGTGCAGAAGCGGAGGCGTGCGGCAGCTTCCAGGAGGCGGTGGCCTCTGTTCTGCATGCCTTTAACGGCAGCACAGCTTTCTGGACACCTGGGAGTCTAGCCGGGGCACCGTGCTCTCGGCAGGAACACTGAGTACCCCCAGGTGCACCTGGGTCTGCTAAGCAACATCCAGGCCCGTAGCCCTTCAGAGACCCCTCTGTGCACTGCGAGCATAGGGAAACGCACTGCCCTCTCCTTTGGAGCAGCTTAGTTTCCTCCGCACACGCACACGTTCGCGAACAACGTTCTGGCACGTCCACGTGATGCGGAGTCTTCCGCGGTGTCCTAATCGGAGCTGCCCTCGGAGGAGCCCTCATCTTCGCGTTCCATCCAGGACCTTCTGGCTCAAGTCACCGTACCTCGTAGAGGACGGCGGCTTGGGTTCTTACTGTACTTTAAGTCCTGTTCTTTCTGTGACACTGCAGGCAGCCCCAGGCCCAGAGGAGCAGCTCCGGCGTTCCTCGGTTGAGACAGTTCACTGGATGCGGGACTCCCTACTTCCATAATTTGATTCAGAGAAGGAAACGTAGGGTAACCAGTGTCTCTTGGGACTCGTTAGAAGCCACAGGGATGTACGCTGAATGTTCCCATGAAAACGGGGGCCTGCTGGAACTAGCCCTGCTTTCCCATTTTGAGGGCTGCATTCATGCCTGCCTTGAAGCTACCTGACATTCCCGGCTCCCGACAGGCCAGTGAGCCCTGGAAGAATGCTTCGGGGAAAATTATGAGTTTGCTCTCTCTAAACCAGGGGCTTACGTGGCCGCGGCGGCGGTCCACATGACAGACTCTAGAGCGAAAGGGAACCTCGACGTGAGAACTCGCCTCCAGGTTAGACCCTGAGTAGCCGTGCAGAAAGGGAGGCATGTAGCTGTTTCCATGAGTTCTCAGTCGCTTATGTGCTTTATTTTAATAGAAGTACGCGTCCGGGGACTCCTGGGCACCACGGGTGTGCATCGTTTTCCCTCCAAGGTCACTGAGTGCCTCCAGACACCTGTGGGCCTCAGAGCAATGTCGAGGTGCATTGGTTTATCCCCTGGAGCACCTCTGTGCCTGCCGAGTGCTGGGCAGCAACACACTGCGCGTTCCTTGAGCAGCGCTACATCTCCATTGCCCTCGAACGCCCTCAGGACAACATGGCTGGTGAGTGCGAAGTGCCCAGGAAGACTCTGTCATGACCCTTGTGTGAGTTGCCGTGAGAGAACACTGTGCTTGGAACACTGCGAGGCCCACCCTCGTACCTGAAGTCACTCTGCTCGAGGAGAAAGTTAGCATCTTAGCACGCTGTGTCACCACCGGCACACCCAGCATGAACCCATGGCTGGAAGTAAGGCCCTGATTCGCCGTGCAGAAGCGGAGGCGTGCGGCAGCTTCCAGGAGGCGGTGGCCTCTGTTCTGCATGCCTTTAACGGCAGCACAGCTTTCTGGACACCTGGGAGTCTAGCCGGGGCACCGTGCTCTCGGCAGGAACACTGAGTACCCCCAGGTGCACCTGGGTCTGCTAAGCAACATCCAGGCCCGTAGCCCTTCAGAGACCCCTCTGTGCACTGCGAGCATAGGGAAACGCACTGCCCTCTCCTTTGGAGCAGCTTAGTTTCCTCCGCACACGCACACGTTCGCGAACAACGTTCTGGCACGTCCACGTGATGCGGAGTCTTCCGCGGTGTCCTAATCGGAGCTGCCCTCGGAGGAGCCCTCATCTTCGCGTTCCATCCAGGACCTCCTGGCTCAAGTCACCGTACCTCGTAGAGGACGGCAGCTTGGGTTCTTACTGTACTTTAAGTCCTGTTCTTTCTGTGGCACTGCAGGCAACCCCAGGCCCAGAGGAGCAGCTCCGGCGTTCCTCGGTTGAGACAGTTCACTGGATGCGGGACTCCCTACTTCCATAAGTTGATTCAGAGAAGGAAACGTAGGGTAACCAGTGTCTCTTGGGACTCGTTAGAAGCCACAGGGATGTACGCTGAATGTTCCCATGAAAACGGCGGCCTGCTGGAACTAGCCCTGCTTTCCCATTTTGAGGGCTGCATTCATGCCTGCCTTGAAGCTACCTGACATTCCCGGCTCCCGACAGGCCAGTGAGCCCTGGAAGAATGCTTCGGGGAAAATTATGAGTTTGCTCTCTCTAAAGCAGGGGCTTATGTGGCCGCGGCGGCGGTCCACATGACAGACTCTAGAGCGAAAGGGAACCTCGACGTGAGAACTCGCCTCCAGGTTAGGCCCTGAGTAGCCATGCAGAAAGGGAGGCATGCAGCTGTTTCCATGAGTTCTCAGTCGCTTATGTGCTTTATTTTAAAGGAAGTACGCGTCCGGGGACTCCTAGGCACCACGGGTGTGCATCGTTTTCCCTCCAAGGTCACTGAGTGCCTCCAGACACCTGTGGGCCTCAGAGCAACGTCGAGGTCCATTTGTTGATCCCCCGGGTGACCTCTTTGCCTGCTGAGTGCTGGGCAGCAACACACTGCGCGTTCCTTGAGCAGCGCTACATCTCCAGAACCCTCGAACGCACTCAGGACAACATGGCTGGTGAGTGCGAAGTGCCCAGGAAGACTCTGTCATGGCCCTTGTGTGAGCTGCCGTGAGAGAACACTGTGCTTGGAACACTGCGAGGCGTGCCCTCGTACCTGAAGTCACTCTGCTCGAGGAGAAAGTCAGCATCTTAGCACGCTGTGTAGCTACTGGCACATCCAGCATGAACCCATGCCTGGAAGTAATGCCCTGATTCGCCGTGCAGAAGCGGAGGCGTGCTGCAGCTTCCAGGAGTCGGTGGCCTCTGCTCTGCATGCCTTTAGCGGCAGCACAGCTTTCTGGACACCTGCGAGGCTAGCCGGGGCACCCTGCTCCCGGCAGGAACACTGAGTACCCCAAAGTGCACCTGGGTCTGCTAAGCAACATCCAGGCCCGTAGCCCTTCAGAGCCCCCTCTGTGCACTGTGAGCGTAGGGAAACACACTGCCCTCTCCAACGGAGCAGCTTAATTTCCCCTGCAATCGCACACGTTCGTGAACACCTTTCTGGCACGTCCCAGGTGACGCGGAGGTCTTACGCGGTGCCCTAATCGGAGCTGCCCTCAGAGGAGCCCTCGTCTTCGCGTTCCATCCAGGACCTCCTTACTGAAGTCACCGTGCCTCCTAGAGGACGGTGGCTTGGGTTCTTACTGCACTTTAAGTCCTGTTCCTTCTGTGGCACTGCAGGCAGCCCCAGGCCCAGAGGAGCAGCTCCGGCGTTCCTCGGTTGAGACAGTTCGCTGGATGCGGGACTCCCTACTTCCATAAGTTGATTCAGGGAAGGAAACGCAGGGTAACCGGTGTCTCTTGGGACTCGTTAGAAGCCACAGGGATGTACGCTGAGTGTGCCCATGAAAACGGGGGCCTGCTGGAACTAGCCCTGCTTTCCCATTTTGAGGGCTGCATTCAGGCCTTCCTTGAAGCTACCTGACATTCCCGGCTCCCGACAGGCCAGTGAGCCCTGGAAGAATGCTTCGGGGAAAATTATGAGTTTGCTCTCTCTAAACCAGGGGCTCCCGTGGCCACGGCGGCGGTCCGCATGACAGACTCTAGAGCGAAAGGGAACCTCGACGTGAGAACTCGCCTCCAGGTTAGACCCTGAGTAGCCGTGCAGAAAGGGAGGCATGCAGCTGTTTCCATGAGTTCTCAGTCGCTTATGTGCTTTATTTTAAAAGAAGTACGCGTCTGGGGACTCCTAGGCACCACGGGTGTGCATCGTTTTCCCTCCAAGGTCACTGAGTGCCTCCAGACACCTGTGGGCCTCAGAGCAATGTCGAGGTGCATTGGTTTATCCCCTGGAGCACCTCTGTGCCTGCCGAGTGCTGGGCAGCAACACACTGCGCGTTCCTTGAGCAGCGCTACATCTCCAGAGCCCTCGAACGCCCTCAGGACAACATGGCTGGTGAGTGCGAAGTGCCCAGGAAGACTCTGTCATGACCCTTGTGTGAGTTGCCGTGAGAGAACACTGTGCTTGGAACACTGCGAGGCCCACCCTCGTACCTGAAGTCACTCTGCTAGAGGAGAAAGTTAGCATCTTAGCACGCTGTGTCGCTACCGGCACACCCAGCATGAACCCATGGCTGGAAGTAAGGCCCTGATTCGCCGTGCAGAAGCGGAGGCGTGCTGCAGCTTCCAGGAGGCGGTGGCCTCTGCTCTGCATGCCTTTAACGGCAGCACAGCTTTCTGGACACCTGCGACGCTAGCCGGGGCACCCTGCTCTCGGCAGGAACACTGAGTACCCCCAGGTGCACCTGGGTCTGCTAAGCAACATCCAGGCCCGTAGCCCTTCAGAGCCCCCTCTGTGCACTGCGAGCATAGGGAAACGCACTGCCCTCTCCTTTGGAGCAGCTTAGTTTCCTCCGCACACGCACACGTTCGCGAACAACGTTCTGGCATGTCCCACGTGATGCGGAGTCTTCCGCGGTGTCCTAATCGGAGCGGCCCTCGAAGGAGCCCTCGTCTTCGCGTTCCATCCAGGACCTCCTGGCTGAAGTCACCGTGCCTCGTAGAGGACAGCAGCTTGGGTTCTTACTGTACTTTAAGTCCTGTTCTTTCTGTGGCACTGCAGGCAGCCCCAGGCCCAGAGGAGCAGCTCTGGCATTCCTCTGTTGAGACAGTTCACTTGATGCGGGACTCCCTACTTCCATAAGTTGATTCAGGGAAGGAAACGTAGGGTAACCAGTGTCTCTTGGGACTCGTTAGAAGCCACAGGGATGTACGCTGAGCGTTCCCATGAAAACGGGGGCCTGCTGGAACTAGCCCTGCTTTCCCATTTTGAGGGCTGCATTCATTCCTGCCTTGAAGCTACCTGACATTCCTGGCTCCCGACAGGCCAGTGAGCCCTGGAAGAATGCTTCGGGGAAAATTATGAGTTTGCTCTCTCTAAACCAGGGGCTTCCGTGGCCGCGGCGGCGGTCCACATGACAGACTCTAGAGCGAAAGGGAACCTCGACGTGAGAACTCGCCTCCAGGTTAGGCCCTGAGTAGCCGTGCAGAAAGGGAGGCATGCAGCTGTTTCCATGAGTTCTCAGTCGCCTATGTGCTTTATTTTAAAGGAAGTACGCGTCCGGGGACTCCTAGGCCCCACGGGTGGGCATCGTTTTCCCTCCGAGGTCACTGAGTGCCTCCAGACACCTGTGGGTCGGCGGAGCAACGTCGAGGTGCTTTGGTTTATCCCCCGGAGGACCTCTGTGCTTGCCGAGTGCTGGGCAGCAACACACTGCGCGTTCCTTGAGCAGCGCAGCATCTCCAGAGCCCTCGAACACCCTCAGGACAACATGGCTGGTGATTGCGAAGTGTCCAGGAAGACTCTGTCATGGCCCTTGTGTGAGCTGCCGTGAGAGAACACTGTGCTTGGAACACTGCGAGGCCCGCCCTCGTACCTGAAGTCACTCTGCTCGAGGAGAAAGTCAGCATCTTAGCACGCTGTGTCGCTACCGGCACACCCAGCATGAACCCATGCCTGGAAGTAAGGCCCTGATTCGCCGTGCAGAAGCGGAGGCGTGCTGCAGCTTCCAGGGGGTGGTAGCCTCTTCTCTGTATAGGTTTAACGGCAGCACAGCTTTCTCTACACCTGCGAGGCTAGCCGGGGCACCCTGCTCCCGGCAGGAACACTGAGCACCCCCAGGTGCACCTGGGTCTGCTAAGCAACATCCAGGCCCGTAGCCCTTCAGAGCCCCCTCTGTGCACGCCGAGCGTAGGGAAACGCACTGCACTCTCCTTTGGAGCAGCTTAGTTTCCCCTGCACTCGCACACGTTCGTGAACACCGTTCTGGCACGTCCCTGGTGGCACGGAGGTCTTACGCGGTGCCCTAATCGGAGCTGCCCTCAGAGGAGCCCTCGTCTTCGCGTTCCATCCAGGACGTCCTTACTGAAGTCACCGTGCCTCCTAGAGGACGGTGGCTTGGGTTCTTACTGCACTTTAAGTCCTGTTCCTCCTGTGGCACTGCAGGCAGGCCCAGGCCCAGAGGAGCAGCTCCGGCGTTCCTCGGTTAAGACAGTTCGCTGGATGCGGGACTCCCTACTTCCATAAGTTGATTCAGGGAAGGAAACGCAGGGTAACCGGTGTCTCTTGGGACTCGTTAGAAGCCACAGGGATGTACGCTGAGTGTGCCCATGAAAACGGGGGCCTGCTGGAACTAGCCCTGCTTTCCCATTTTGAGGGCTGCATTCATGCCTTCCTTGAAGCTACCTGACATTCCCGGCTCCCGACAGGCCAGTGAGCCCTGGAAGAATGCTTCGGGGAAAATTATGAGTTTGCTCTCTCTAAACCAGGGGCTTCTGTGGCCGCGGCGGCGGTCTGCATGACAGACTCTAGAGCAAAAGGGAACCTCGACGTGAGAACTCGCCTCCTGCTTAGGCCCTGAGTAGCTGTGCAGAAAGGGAGGCATGCAGCTGTTTCCATGAGTTCTCAGTCGCTTATGTGCTTTATTTTAAAGGAAGTACGCGTCCGGGGACTCCTAGGCCCCACGGGTGTGCATCGTTTTCACTCCGAGGTCACTGAGTGCCTCCAGACACCTGTGGGCCTCAGAGCAACGTCGAGATCCATTTGTTGATCCCCCGGGTGACCTCTGTGCCTGCTGAGTGCTGGGCAGCAACACACTGCGCGTTCCTTGAGCAGCGCTACATCTCCAGAACCCTCGAACGCACTCAGGACAACATGGCTGGTGAGTGCGAAGTGCCCAGGAAGACTCTGTCATGGCCCTTGTGTGAGCTGCCGTCAGAGAACACTGTGCTTGGAACACTGCGAGGCGCGCCCTCGTACCTGAAGTCACTCTGCTCGAGGAGAAAGTCAGCATCTTAGCACGCTGTGTAGCTACTGGCACATCCAGCATGAACCCATGCCTGGAAGTAATGCCCTGATTCGCCGTGCAGAAGCGGAGGCGTGCTGCAGCTTCCAGGAGTCGGTGGCCTCTGCTCTGCATGCCTTTAGCGGCAGCACAGCTTTCTGGACACCTGCGAGGCTAGCCGGGGCACCCTGCTCCCGGCAGGAACACTGAGTACCCCAAAGTGCACCTGGGTCTGCTAAGCAACATCCAGGCCCGTAGCCCTTCAGAGCCCCCTCTGTGCACTGTGAGCGTAGGGAAACACACTGCCCTCTCCAATGGAGCAGCTTAATTTCCCCTGCAATCGCACACGTTCGCGAACACCATTCTGGCACGTCCCTGGTGGCGCGGAGGTCTTATGCGGTGCCCTAATCGGAGCTGCCCTCAGAGGAGCCCTCGTCTTCGCGTTCCATCCAGGACCTCCTTACTGAAGTCACCGTGCCTCCTAGAGGACGTTGGCTTGGGTTCTTACTGCACTTTAAGTCCTGTTCCTTCTGTGGCACTGCAGGCAGCCCCAGGCCCAGAGGAGCAGCTCCGGCGTTCCTCGGTTGAGACAGTTCGCTGGATGCGGGACTCCCTACTTCCATAAGTTGATTCAGGGAAGGAAACGCAGGGTAACCGGTGTCTCTTGGGACTCGTTAGAAGCCACAGGGATGTACGCTGAGTGTGCCCATGAAAACGGGGGCCTGCTGCAACTAGCCCTGCTTTCCCATTTTGAGGGCTGCATTCAGGCCTTCCTTGAAGCTACCTGACATTCCCGGCTCCCGACAGGCCAGTGAGCCCTGGAAGAATGCTTCGGGGAAAATTATGAGTTTGCTCTCTCTAAACCAGGGGCTTATGTGGCCACGGCGGCGGTCCGCATGACAGACTCTAGAGCGAAAGGGAACCTCGACGTGAGAACTCGCCTCCAGGTTAGACCCTGAGTAGCCGTACAGAAAGGGAGGCATGCAGCTGTTTCCATGAGTTCTCAGTCGCTTATGTGCTTTATTTTAAAAGAAGTACGCGTCCGGGGACTCCTAGGCACCACGGGTGTGCATCGTTTTCCCTCCAAGGTCACTGAGTGCCTCCAGACACCTGTGGGCCTCAGAGCAATGTCGAGGTGCATTGGTTGATCCCCTGGAGCACCTCTGTGCCTGCCGAGTGCTGGGCAGCAACACACTGCGCGTTCCTTGAGCAGCGCTACATCTCCAGAGCCCTCGAACGCCCTCAGGACAACATGGCTGGTGAGTGCGAAGTGCCCAGGAAGACTCTGTCATGACCCTTGTGTGAGTTGCCGTGAGAGAACACTGTGCTTGGAACACTGCGAGGCCCACCCTCGTACCTGAAGTCACTCTGCTCGAGGAGAAAGTCAGCATCTTAGCACGCTGTGTCGCTACCGGCACACCCAGCATAAACCCATGCCTGGAAGTAAGGCCCTGATTCACCGTGCAGAAGCAGAGGCGTGCTGCAGCTTCCAGGATGCGGTGGCCTCTGCTCTGCATGCCTTTAACGGCAGCACAGCTTTCTGGACACCTGGGAGTCTAGCCGGGGCACCGTGCTCTCGGCAGGAACACTGAGTACCCCCAGGTGCACCTGGGTCTGCTAAGCAACATCCAGGCCCGTAGCCCTTCAGAGACCCCTCTGTGCACTGCGAGCATAGGGAAACGCACTGCCCTCTCCTTTGGAGCAGCTTAGTTTCCTCCGCACACGCACACGTTCGCGAACAACGTTCTGGCACGTCCACGTGATGCGGAGTCTTCCGCGGTGTCCTAATCGGAGCTGCCCTCGGAGGAGCCCTCATCTTCGCGTTCCATCCAGGACCTCCTGGCTCAAGTCACCGTACCTCGTAGAGGACGGCAGCTTGGGTTCTTACTGTACTTTAAGTCCTGTTCTTTCTGTGGCACTGCAGGCAGCCCCAGGCCCAGAGGAGCAGCTCCGGCGTTCCTCGGTTGAGACAGTTCACTGGATGCGGGACTCCCTACTTCCATAAGTTGATTCAGAGAAGGAAACGTAGGGTAACCAGTGTCTCTTGGGACTCGTTAGAAGCCACAGGGATGTACGCTGAATGTTCCCATGAAAACGGGGGCCTGCTGGAACTAGCCCTGCTTTCCCATTTTGAGGGCTGCATTCATGCCTGCCTTGAAGCTACCTGACATTCCCGGCTCCCGACAGGCCAGTGAGCCCTGGAAAAATGCTTCGGGGAAAATTATGAGTTTGCTCTCTCTAAAGCAGGGGCTTACGTGGCCGCGGCGGCGGTCCACATGACAGACTCTAGAGCGAAAGGGAACCTCGACGTGAGAACTCGCCTCCAGGTTAGGCCCTGAGTAGCCGTGCAGAAAGGGAGGCATGCAGCTGTTTCCATGAGTTCTCAGTCGCTTATGTGCTTTATTTTAAAGGAAGTACACGTCCGGGGACTCCTGGGCCCCACGGGTGTGCATCGTTTTCCCTCCGAGGTCACTGAGTGCCTCCAGACACCTGTGGGCCTCAGAGCAACGTCGAGGTCCATTGGTTGATCCCCCGGGTGACCTCTGTGCCTGCTGAGTGCTGGGCAGCAACACACTGCGCGTTCCTTGAGCAGCGCTACATCTCCAGAACCCTCGAACGCACTCAGGACAACATGGCTGGTGAGTGCGAAGTGCCCAGGAAGACTCTGTCATGGCCCTTGTGTGAGCTGCCGTGAGAGAACACTGTGCTTGGAACACTGCGAGGCGCGCCCTCGTACCTGAAGTCACTCTGCTCGAGGAGAAAGTCAGCATCTTAGCACGCTGTGTCGCTACTGGCACATCCAGCATGAACCCATGCCTGGAAGTAATGCCCTGATTCGCCGTGCAGAAGCGGAGGCGTGCTGCAGCTTCCAGGAGTCGGTGGCCTCTGCTCTGCATGCCTTTAGCGGCAGCACAGCTTTCTGGACACCTGCGAGGCTAGCCGGGGCACCCTGCTCCCGGCAGGAACACTGAGTACCCCAAAGTGCACCTGGGTCTGCTAAGCAACATCCAGGCCCGGAGCCCTTCAGATCCCCCTCTGTGCACGCCGAGCGTACGGAAACGCACTGCACTCTCCTTTGGAGCAGCTTAGTTTCCCCTGCACTCGCACACGTTCGCGAACACCATTCTGGCACGTCCCTGGTGGCGCGGAGGTCTTATGCGGTGCCCTAATCGGAGCTGCCCTCAGAGGAGCCCTCGTCTTCGCGTTCCATCCAGGACCTCCTGACTGAAGTCACCGTGCCTCCTAGAGGACGGTGGCTTGGGTTCTTACTGCACTTTAAGTCCTGTTCCTTCTGTGGCACTGCAGGCAGCCCCAGGCCCAGAGGAGCAGCTCCGGCGTTCCTCGGTTGAGACAGTTCGCTGGATGCGGGACTCCCTACTTCCATAAGTTGATTCAGGGAAGGAAACGCAGGGTAACCGGTGTCTCTTGGGACTCGTTAGAAGCCACAGGGATGTACGCTGAGTGTGCCCATGAAAACGGGGGCCTGCTGCAACTAGCCCTGCTTTCCCATTTTGAGGGTTGCATTCAGGCCTTCCTTGAAGCTACCTGACATTCCCGGCTCCCGACAGGCCAGTCAGCCCTGGAAGAATGCTTCGGGGAAAATTATGAGTTTGCTCTCTCTAAACCAGTGGCTTATGTGGCCACGGCGGCGGTCCGCATGACAGACTCTAGAGCGAAAGGGAACCTCGACGTGAGAACTCGCCTCCAGGTTAGACCCTGAGTAGCCGTACAGAAAGGGAGGCATGCAGCTGTTTCCATGAGTTCTCAGTCGCTTATGTGCTTTATTTTAAAAGAAGTACGCGTCCGGGGACTCCTAGGCACCACGGGTGTGCATCGTTTTCCCTCCAAGGTCACTGAGTGCCTCCAGACACCTGTGGGCCTCAGAGCAATGTCGAGGTGCATTGGTTGATCCCCTGGAGCACCTCTGTGCCTGCCGAGTGCTGGGCAGCAACACACTGTGCGTTCCTTGAGCAGCGCTACATCTCCAGAACCCTCGAACGCACTCAGGACAACATGGCTGGTGAGTGCGAAGTGCCCAGGAAGACTCTGTCATGGCCCTTGTGTGAGCTGCCGTGAGAGAACACTGTGCTTGGAACACTGCGAGGCGCGCCCTCGTACCTGAAGTCACTCTGCTCGAGGAGAAAGTTAGCATCTTAGCACGCTGTGTCACCACCGGCACACCCAGCATGAACCCATGGCTGGAAGTAAGGCCCTGATTCGCCGTGCAGAAGCGGAGGCGTGCGGCAGATTCCAGGAGGCGGTGGCCTCTGTTCTGCATGCCTTTAACGGCAGCACAGCTTTCTGGACACCTGGGAGTCTAGCCGGGGCACCGTGCTCTCGGCAGGAACACTGAGTACCCCCAGGTGCACCTGGGTCTGCTAAGCAACATCCAGGCCCGTAGCCCTTCAGAGACCCCTCTGTGCACTGCGAGCATAGGGAAACGCACTGCCCTCTCCTTTGGAGCAGCTTAGTTTCCTCCGCACACGCACACGTTCGCGAACAACGTTCTGGCACGTCCACGTGATGCGGAGTCTTCCGCGGTGTCCTAATCGGAGCTGCCCTCGGAGGAGCCCTCATCTTCGCGTTCCATCCAGGACCTCCTGGCTCAAGTCACCGTACCTCGTAGAGGACGGCAGCTTGGGTTCTTACTGTACTTTAAGTCCTGTTCTTTCTGTGGCACTGCAGGCAGCCCCAGGCCCAGAGGAGCAGCTCCGGCGTTCCTCGGTTGAGACAGTTCACTGGATGCGGGACTCCCTACTTCCATAAGTTGATTCAGAGAAGGAAACGTAGGGTAACCAGTGTCTCTTGGGACTCGTTAGAAGCCACAGGGATGTACGCTGAATGTTCCCATGAAAACGGGGGCCTGCTGGAACTAGCCCTGCTTTCCCATTTTGAGGGCTGCATTCATGCCTGCCTTGAAGCTACCTGACATTCCCGGCTCCCGACAGGCCAGTGAGCCCTGGAAGAATGCTTCGGGGAAAATTATGAGTTTGCTCTCTCTAAAGCAGGGGCTTACGTGGCCGCGGCGGCGGTCCACATGACAGACTCTAGAGCGAAAGGGAACCTCGACGTGAGAACTCGCCTCCAGGTTAGGCCCTGAGTAGCCGTGCAGAAAGGGAGGCATGCAGCTGTTTCCATGAGTTCTCAGTCGCTTATGTGCTTTATTTTAAAGGAAGTACACGTCCGGGGACTCCTGGGCCCCACGGGTGTGCATCGTTTTCCCTCCGAGGTCACTGAGTGCCTCCAGACACCTGTGGGCCTCAGAGCAACGTCGAGGTCCATTTGTTGATCCCCCGGGTGACCTCTGTGCCTGCTGAGTGCTGGGCAGCAACACACTGCGTGTTCCTTGAGCAGCGCTACATCTCCAGAACCCTCGAACGCACTCAGGACAACATGGCTGGTGAGTGCGAAGTGCCCAGGAAGACTCTGTCATGGCCCTTGTGTGAGCTGCCGTGAGAGAACACTGTGCTTGGAACACTGCGAGGCGCGCCCTCGTACCTGAAGTCACTCTGCTCGAGGAGAAAGTCAGCATCTTAGCACGCTGTGTAGCTACTGGCACATCCAGCATGAACCCATGCCTGGAAGTAATGCCCTGATTCGCCGTGCAGAAGCGGAGGCGTGCTGCAGCTTCCAGGAGTCGGTGGCCTCTGCTCTGCATGCCTTTAGCGGCAGCACAGCTTTCTGGACACCTGCGAGGCTAGCCGGGGCACCCTGCTCCCGGCAGGAACACTGAGTACCCCAAAGTGCACCTGGGTCTGCTAAGCAACATCCAGGCCTGGAGCCCTTCAGATCCCCCTCTGTGCACGCCGAGCGTACGGAACGCACTGCACTCTCCTTTGGAGCAGCTTAGTTTCCCCTGCACTCGCACACGTTCGCGAACACCATTCTGGCACGTCCCTGGTGGCGCGGAGGTCTTATGCGGTGCCCTAATCGGAGCTGCCCTCAGAGGAGCCCTCGTCTTCGCGTTCCATCCAGGACCTCCTGACTGAAGTCACCGTGCCTCCTAGAGGACGGTGGCTTGGGTTCTTACTGCACTTTAAGTCCTTTTCCTTCTGTGGCACTGCAGGCAGTCCCAGGCCCAGAGGAGCAACTCCGGCGTTCCTCGGTTGAGACAGTTCGCTGGATGCGGAACTCTCTACATCCATAAGTTGATTCAGGGAAGGAAACGCAGGGTAACCGGTGTCTCTTGGGACTCGTTAGAAGCCACAGGGATGTACGCTGAGTGTGCCCATGAAAACGGGGGCCTGCTGGAACTAGCCCTGCTTTCCCATTTTGAGGGCTGCATTCATGCCTTCCTTGAAGCTACCTGACATTCCCGGCTCCCGACAGGCCAGTGAACCCTGGAGGAATGCTTCGGGGAAAATTATGAGTTTGCTCTCTCTAAACCAGGGGCTTCCGTGGCCGCGGCGGCGGTCCGCATGACAGGCTCTAGAGCGAAAGGGAACCTCGACGTGAGAACTCGCCTCCAGGTTACACCCTGAGTAGCCGTGCAGAAAGGGAGGCATGCAGCTGTTTCCATGAGTTCTCAGTCGCTTATGTGCTTTATTTTAAAGGAAGTACGCGTCCGGGGACTCCTAGGCCCCACGGGTGTGCATCGTTTTCCCTCCGAGGTCACTGAGTGCCTCCAGACAACTGTGGGCCTCAGAGCAACGTCGAGGCCCGTTGGTTCATCCCCCAGAGGACCTCTGTGCCAGCCGAGTGCTGGGCAGCAACACACTGCACGTTCCTTGAGCAGCGCTACATCTCCAGAGCCCTCGAACGCCCTCAGGACAACATGGCTGGTGAGTGCGAAGTGCCCAGGAAGACTTTGTCATGGCCCTTGTGTGAGCTGCCGTCAGAGAACACTGTGCTTGGAACACTGCGAGGCCCGCCCTCGTACCTGAAGTTACTCTGCTCGAGGAGAAAGTCAGCATCTTAGCACGCTGTGTCACTACCGGCACATCCAGCATGAACCCATGCCTGGAAGTAAGGCCCTGATTCGCCGTGCAGAAGTGGAGGCGTGCTGCAGCTTCCAGGAGGCGGTGACCTCTGCTCTGCATGCCTTTATCAGCAGCACAGCTTTCTGGACACCTGCTAGGCTAGCCGGGGCACCGTGCTCCCGGCAGGAACACTAAGTACCCCCAGGTGCACCTGGGTCTGCTAAGCAACATCCAGGCCCATAGCCCTTCAGAGCCCCCTCTGTGCACGCCGAGCGTAGGGAAACACACTGCCCTCTCCTTCGGAGAAGCTTAGTTTCCGCTGCACTCGCACACGTTCGCGAACACCGTTCTGGCACGTCCCTGGTGGCGCGGAGGTCTTACGCGGTGCCCTAATCGGAGTTGCCCTCAGAGGAGCCCTCGTCTTCGCGTTCCATCCAGGACCTCCTGGCTGAAGTCACCATGCCTCCTAGAGGACGGCGGCTTGGGTTCTTACGGCACTTTTAGTTCCGTTCCTTCTGTGGCACTGCAGGCAGCCCCAGGCCCAGAGGAGCAGCTCCGGCGTTCCTCGGTTGAGACAGTTCGCTGGATGCGGGACTCCGTACTTCCATAAGTTGATTCAGGGAAGGAAACGCAGGGCAACCGGTGTCTCTTGGGACTCGTTAGAAGCCACAGGGATGTACGCTGAGTGTGCCCATGAAAACGGGGGCCTGCTGGAACTAGCCCTGCTTTCCCATTTTGAGGGCTGCATTCATGCCTGCCTTGAAGCTACCTGACATTCCCGGCTCCCGACAGGCCAGTGAGCCCTGGAAGAATGCTTCGGGGAAAATTATGAGTTTGCTCTCTCTAAAGCAGGGGCTTACGTGGCCGCGGCGGCGGTCCGCATGACAGACTCTAGAGCGAAAGGGAACCTCGACGTGAAAACTCGCCTCCTGCTTAGGCCCTGAGTAGCTGTGCAGAAAGGGAGGCATGCAGCAGTTTCCATGAGTTTTCAGTCGCTTATGTGCTTTATTTTAAAGGAAGTACGCGTCCGGGGACTCCTAGGCCCCACGGGTGTGCATCGTTTTCCCTCCGAGGTCACTGAGTGCCTCCAGACACCTGTGGGCCTCAGAGCAACGTCGAGGTCCATTGGTTGATCCCCCGGAGGACCTCTGTGGCTGCCGAGTGCTGGGCAGCAACACACTGCGCGTTCCTTGAGCAGCGCTACAACTCCAGAGCCCTCGAACGCCCTCAGGACAACATGGCTGGTGAGTGCGAAGTGCCCAGGAAGACTCTGTCATGGCCCTTGTGTGAGCTGCCGTCAGAGAACACTGTGCTTGGAACACTGCGAGGCCCGCCCTCGTACCTGAAGTCACTCTGCTCGAGGAGAAAGTCAGCATCTTAGCACGCTGTGTCGCTACCGGCACACCCAGCATGAACCCATGCCTGGAAGTAAGGCCCTGATTCGCCGTGCAGAAGCGGAGGCGTGCTGCAGCTTCCAGGAGGCGGTGACCTCTGCTCTGCATGCCTTTATCGGCAGCACAGCTTTCTGGACACCTGCGAGGCTAGCTGGGGCACCGTGCTCCCGGCAGGAACACTAAGTACCCCCAGGTGCACCTGGGTCTGCTAAGCAACATCCAGGCCCGTAGCCCTTGAGAGCCCCTCTGTGCACGATGACCGTAGGGAAACACACTGCCCTCTCCTTCGGAGAAGCTTAGTTTCCCCTGCACTCGCACACGTTCGCGAACACCGTTCTGGCACGTCCCTGGTGGCGCGGAGGTCTTACCCGGTGCCCTAATCGGAGCTGCCCTCAGAGGAGCCCTCGTCTTCGCGTTCCATCCAGGACCTCCTTACTGAAGTCACCGTGCCTCCTAGAGGACGGTGGCTTGGGTTCTTACTGCACTTTAAGTCCTTTTCCTTCTGTGGCACTGCAGGCAGTCCCAGGCCCAGAGGAGCAACTCCGGCGTTCCTCGGTTGAGACAGTTCGCTGGATGCGGAACTCCCTTCTTCCATAAGTTGATTCAGGGAAGGAAACGCAGGGTAACCGGTGTCTCTTGGGACTCGTTAGAAGCCACAGGGATGTACGCTGAGTGTGCCCATGAAAACGGGGGCCTGCTGGAACTAGCCCTGCTTTCCCATTTTGAGGGCTGCATTCATGCCTGCCTTGAAGCTACCTGACATTCCCGGCTCCCGACAGGCCAGTGAGCCCTGGAAGAATGCTTCGGGGAAAATTATGAGTTTGCTCTCTCTAAAGCAGGGGCTTCCGTGGCCGCGGCGGCGGTCCGCATGACAGACTCTAGAGCGAAAGGGAACCTCGACGTGAGAACTCGCCTCCAGGTTAGACCCTGAGTAGCCGTGCAGAAAGGGAGGCATGCAGCTGTTTCCATGAGTTCTCAGTCGCTTATGTGCTTTATTTTAAAGGAAGTACGCGTCCGGGGACTCCTAGGCCCCACGGGTGTGCATCGTTTTCCCTCCGAGGTCACTGAGTGCCTCCAGACACCTGTGGGCCTCAGAGCAACGTCGAGGTGCATTGGTTTATCCCCTGGAGCACCTCTGTGCCTGCCGAGTGCTGGGCAGCAACACACTGCGCGTTCCTTGAGCAGCGCTACATCTCCAGAGCCCTCGAACGCCCTCAGGACAACATGGCTGGTGAGTGCGAAGTGCCCAGGAAGACTCTGTCATGACCCTTGTGTGAGTTGCCGTGAGAGAACACTGTGCTTGGAACACTGAGAGGCCCACCCTCGTACCTGAAGTCACTCTGCTCGAGGAGAAAGTTAGCATCTTAGCACGCTGTGTCACCACCGGCACACCCAGCATGAACCCATGGCTGGAAGTAAGGCCCTGATTCGCCGTGCAGAAGCGGAGGCGTGCTGCAGCTTCCAGGAGGCGGTGGCCTCTGCTCTGCATGCCTTTAACGGCAGCACAGCTTTCTGGACACCTGGGAGTCTAGCCGGGGCACCATGCTCTCGGCAGGAACACTGAGTACCCCCAGGTGCACCTGGGTCTGCTAAGCAACATCCAGGCCCGTAGCCCTTCAGAGACCCCTCTGTGCACTGCGAGCATAGGGAAACGCACTGCCCTCTCCTTTGGAGCAGCTTAGTTTCCTCCGCACACGCACACGTTCGCGAACAACGTTCTGGCACGTCCCACGTGATGCGGAGTCTTCCGCGGTGTCCTAATCGGAGCTGCCCTCGGAGGAGCCCTCATCTTCGCGTTCCATCCAGGACCTCCTGGCTCAAGTCACCGTGCCTCGTAGAGGATGGCAGCTTGGGTTCTTACTGTACTTTAAGTCCTGTTCTTTCTGTGGCACTGCAGGCAGCCCCAGGCCCAGAGGAGCAGCTCCGGCGTTCCTCGGTTGAGACAGTTCACTGGATGCGGGACTCCCTACTTCCATAAGTTGATTCAGAGAAGGAAACGTAGGGTAACCAGTGTCTTTTGGGACTCGTTAGAAACCACAGGGATGTACGCTGAGTGTGCCCATGAAAACGGGGGCCTGCTGGAACTAGCCCTGCTTTCCCATTTTGAGGGCTGCATTCATGCCTGCCTTGAAGCTACCTGACATTCCCGGCTCCCGACAGGCCAGTGAGCCCTGGAAGAATGCTTCGGGGAAAATTATGAGTTTGCTCTCTCTAAACCAGGGGCATCCGTGGCCGCGGCGGCGGTCCGCATGACAGGCTCTAGAGCGAAAGGGAACCTCGACGTGAGAACTCGCCTCCAGGTTACACCCTGAGTAGCCGTGCAGAAAGGGAGGCATGCAGCTGTTTCCATGAGTTCTCAGTCGCTTATGTGCTTTATTTTAAAGGAAGTACGCGTCCGGGGACTCCTAGGCCCCACGAGTGTGCATCGTTTTCCCTCCGAGGTCACTGAGTGCCTCCAGACACCTGTGGGCCTCAGAGCAACGTCGAGGTCCATTGGTTGATGCCCCGGAGGACCTCTGTGGCTGCCGAGTGCTGGGCAGCAACACACTGCGTGTTCCTTGAGCAGCGCTACATCTCCAGAGCCCTCGAACGCCCTCAGGACAACATGGCTGGTGAGTGCGAAGTGCCCAGGAAGACTCTGTCATGGCCCTTGTGTGAGCTGCCGTGAGAGAACACTGTGCTTGGAACACTGCGAGGCGCGCCCTCGTACCTGAAGTCACTCTGCTCGAGGAGAAAGTCAACATCTTAGCACGCTGTGTCGCTACTGGCACATCAAGCATGAACCCATGCCTGGAAGTAATGCCCTGATTCGCCGTGCAGAAGCGGAGGCGTGCTGCAGCTTCCAGGAGTCGGTGGCCTCTGCTCTGCATGCCTTTAGCGGCAGCACAGCTTTCTGGACACCTGCGAGGCTAGCCGGGGCATCCTGCTCCCGGCAGGAACACTGAGTACCCCAAAGTGCACCTGGGTCTGCTAAGCAACATCCAGGCCCGTAGCCCTTCAGAGCCCCCTCTGTGCACTGTGAGCGTAGGGAAACACACTGCCCTCTCCATCGGAGCAGCTTAATTTCCCCTGCACTCGCACACGATCGCGAACACCGTTCTGGCACGTCCCACGTGATGCGGAGATCTTACGTGGTGCCCTAATCGGAGCTGCCCTCAGAGGAGCCCTCGTCTTCGCGTTCCATCCAGGACCTCCTGACTGAAGTCACCGTGCCTCCTAGAGGACGGTGGCTTGGGTCCTTACTGCACTTTAAGTCCTGTTCCTTCTGTGGCACTGCAGGCAGCCCCAGGCCCAGAGGAGCAGCTCCGGCGTTCCTCGGTTGAGACAGTTCGCTGGATGCGGGACTCCCTACTTCCATAAGTTGATTCAGGGAAGGAAAGGCAGGTTAACCGGTGTCTCTTGGGACTCGTTAGAAGCCACAGGGATGTACGCTGAGTGTGCCCATGAAAACGGGGGCCTGCTGGAACTAGCCCTGCTTTCCTATTTTGAGGGCTGCATTCATGCCTGCCTTGAAGCTACCTGACATTCCCGGCTCCCGACAGGCCAGTGAGCCCTGGAAGAATGCTTCGGGGAAAATTATGAGTTTGCTCTCTCTAAACCAGGGGCTTCCGTGGCTGCGGCGGCGGTCCGCATGACAGACTCAAGAGCGAAAGGGAACCTCGACGTGAGAACTCGCCTCCAGGTTAGGCCCTGAGTAGCCATGCAGAAAGGGAGGCATGCAGCTGTTTCCATGAGTTCTCAGTCGCTTATGTGCTTTATTTTAAAGGAAGTACGCAACCGGGGACTCCTAGGCCCCACGGGTGTGCATCGTTTTCCCTCCGAGGTCACTGAGTGCCTCCAGACACCTGTGGGCCTCAGAGCAACGTCGAGGTGCATTGGTTTATCCCCCGGAGGACCTCTGTGCTTGCCGAGTGCTGGGCAGTAACACACTGCGCGGTCCTTGAGCAGCGCTACATCTCCAGAGCCCTCGAACGCCCTCAGGACAACATGGCTGGTGAGTGCGAAGTGCCCAGGAAGACTCTGTCATGGCCCTTTTGTGAGCTGCCGTGATAGAACACTGTGCTTGGAAGACTGCGAGGCCCGCCCTCGTACCTGAAGTCACTCTGCTCGAGGAGAAAGTCAGCATCTTAGCACGCTGTGTCGCTAACGGCACACCCAGCATAAACCCATGCCTGGAAGTAAGGCCCTGATTCACAGTGCAGAAGCAGAGGCGTGCTGCAGCTTCCAGGATGCGGTGGCCTCTGCTCTGCATGCCTTTAACGGCAGCACAGCTTTCTGGACACCTGCGAGGCTAGCCGGGGCACCCTGCTCCCGGCAGGAACACTGAGTACCCCCAGGTGCACCTGGGTCTGCTAAGCAACATCCAGGCCCGTAGCCCTTCAGAGCCCCCTCTGTGCACGCCGAGCGTAGGGAAACGCACTGCACTCTCCTTTGGAGCAGCTTAGTTTGCCCTGCACTCGCACACATTCGCGAACACCATTCTGGCACGTCCCTGGTGGCGCGGAGGTCTTATGCGGTGCCCTAATCGGAGCTGCCCTCAGAGGAGCCCTCGTCTTCGCGTTCCATCCAGGACCTCCTTACTGAAGTCACCGTGCCTCCTAGAGGACGGTGGCTTGGGTTCTTACTGCACTTTAAGTCCTGTTCCTTCTGTGGCACTGCAGGCAGCCCCAGGCCCAGAGGTGCAGCTCCGGCGTTCCTCGGTTGAGACAGTTCGCTGGATGCGGGACTCCCTACTTCCATAAGTTGATTCAGGGAAGGAAACGCAGGGTAACCGGTGTCTCTTGGGACTCGTTAGAAGCCACAGGGATGTACGCTGAGTGTGCCCATGAAAACGGGGGCCTGCTGGAACTAGCCCTGCTTTCCCATTTTGAGGGCTGCATTCAGGCCTTCCTTGAAGCTACCTGACATTCCCGGCTCCCGATAGGCCAGTGAGCCCTGGAAGAATGCTTCGGGGAAAATTATGAGTTTGCTCTCTCTAAACCAGGGGCGTCCGTGGCCACGGCGGCGGTCCGCATGACAGACTCTAGAGCGAAAGGGAACCTCGACGTGAGAACTCGCCTCCAGGTTAGACCCTGAGTAGCCGTGCAGAAAGGGAGGCATGCAGCTGTTTCCATGAGTTCTCAGTCGCTTATGTGCTTTATTTTAAAAGAAGTACGCGTCCGGGGACTCCTAGGCACCACGGGTGTGCATCGTTTTCCCTCCAAGGTCACTGAGTGCCTCCAGACACCTGTGGGCCTCAGAGCAATGTCGAGGTGCATTGGTTTATCCCCTGGAGCACCTCTGTGGCTGCCGAGTGCTGGGCAGCAACACACTGCGCGTTCCTTGAGCAGCGCTACATCTCCAGAGCCCTCGAACGCCCTCAGGACAACATGGCTGGTGAGTGCGAAGTGCCCAGGAAGACTCTGTCATGACCCTTGTGTGAGTTGCCGTGAGAGAACACTGTGCTTGGAACACTGCGAGGCCCACCCTCGTACCTGAAGTCACTCTGCTAGAGGAGAAAGTTAGCATTTTAGCACGCTGTGTCGCTACCGGCACACCCAGCATGAACCCATGGCTGGAAGTAAGGCCCTGATTCGCCGTGCAGAAGCGGAGGCATGCTGCAGCTTCCAGGAGGCGGTGGCCTCTGCTCTGCATTCCTTTAACGGCAGCACAGCTTTCTGGAATCCTGGGAGTCTAGCCGGGGCACCATGCTCTCGGCAGGAACACTGAGTACCCCCAGGTGCACCTGGGTCTGCTAAGCAACATCCAGGCCCGTAGCCCTTCAGAGACCCCTCTGTGCACTGCGAGCATAGGGAAACGCACTGCCCTCTCCTTTGGAGCAGCTTAGTTTCCTCCGCACACGCACACGTTCGCGAACAACGTTCTGGCACGTCCCACGTGATGCGGAGTCTTCCGCGGTGTCCTAATCGGAGCTGCCCTCGGAGGAGTCCTCATCTTCGCGTTCCATCCAGGACCTCCTGGCTCAAGTCACCGTGCCTCGTAGAGGACGGCAGCTTGGGTTCTTACTGTACTTTAAGTCCTGTTCTTTCTGTGGCACTGCAGGCAGCCCCAGGCCCAGAGGAGCAGCTCCGGCGTTCCTCGGTTGAGACAGTTCACTGGATGCGGGACTCCCTACTTCCATAAGTTGATTCAGAGAAGGAAACGTAGGGTAACCAGTGTCTCTTGGGACTCGTTAGAAACCACAGGGATGTACGCTGAATGTTCCCATGAAAACGGGGGCCTGCTGGAACTAGCCCTGCTTTCCCATTTTGAGGGCTGCATTCATGCCTGCCTTGAAGCTACCTGACATTCCCGGCTCCCGACAGGCCAGTGAGCCCTGGAAGAATGCTTCGGGGAAAATTATGAGTTTGCTCTCTCTAAAGCAGGGGCTTACGTGGCCGCGGCGGCCGTCCACATGACAGACTCTAGAGCGAAAGGGAACCTCGACGTGAGAACTCGCCTCCAGGTTAGGCCCTGAGTAGCCGTGCAGAAAGGGAGGCATGCAGCTGTTTCCATGAGTTCTCAGTCACTTATGTGCTTTATTTTAAAGGAAGTACACGTCCGGGGACTCCTGGGCCCCACGGGTGTGCATCGTTTTCCCTCCGAGGTCACTGAGTGCCTCCAGACACCTGTGGGCCTCAGAGCAACGTCGAGGTACATTGGTTGATGCCCCGGAGGACCTCTGTGGCTGCCGAGTGCTGGGCAGCAACACACTGCGTGTTCCTTGAGCAGCGCTACATCTCCAGAGCCCTCGAACGCCCTCAGGACAACATGGCTGGTGAGTGCGAAGTGCCCAGGAAGACTCTGTCATGGCCCTTGTGTGAGCTGCCGTGAGAGAACACTGTGCTTGGAACACTGCGAGGCGCGCCCTCGTACCTGAAGTCACTCTGCTCGAGGAGAAAGTCAACATCTTAGCACGCTGTGTCGCTACTGGCACATCCAGCATGAACCCATGCCTGGAAGTAATGCCCTGATTCGCCGTGCAGAAGCGGAGGCATGCTGCAGCTTCCAGGAGTCGGTGGCCTCTGCTCTGCATGCCTTTAGCGGCAGGACAGCTTTCTGGACACCTGCGAGGCTAGCCGGGGCACCCTGCTCCCGGCAGGAACACTGAGTACCCCAAAGTGCACCTGGGTCTGCTAAGCAACATCCAGGCCCGTAGCCCTTCAGAGCCCCCTCTGTGCACTGTGAGCGTAGGGAAACACACTGCCCTCTCCATCGGAGCAGCTTAATTTCCCCTGCACTCACACACGATCGCGAACACCGTTCTGGCACGTCCCACGTGATGCGGAGATCTTACGTGGTGCCCTAATCGGAGCTGCCCTCAGAGGAGCCCTCGTCTTCGCGTTCCATCCAGGACCTCCTGACTGAAGTCACCGTGCCTCCTAGAGGACGGTGGCTTGGGTCCTTACTGCACTTTAAGTCCTGTTCCTTCTGTGGCACTGCAGGCAGCCCCAGGCCCAGAGGAGCAGCTCCGGCGTTCCTCGGTTGAGACAGTTCGCTGGATGCGGGACTCCCTACTTCCATAAGTTGATTCAGGGAAGGAAAGGCAGGTTAACCGGTGTCTCTTGGGACTCGTTAGAAGCCACAGGGATGTACGCTGAGTGTGCCCATGAAAACGGGGGCCTGCTGGAACTAGCCCTGCTTTCCTATTTTGAGGGCTGCATTCATGCCTGCCTTGAAGCTACCTGACATTCCCGGCTCCCGACAGGCCAGTGAGCCCTGGAAGAATGCTTCGGGGAAAATTATGAGTTTGCTCTCTCTAAACCAGGGGCTTCCGTGGCCGCAGCGGCGGTCCGCATGACAGACTCAAGAGCGAAAGGGAACCTCGACGTGAGAACTCGCCTCCAGGTTAGGCCCTGAGTAGCCATGCAGAAAGGGAGGCATGCAGCTGTTTCCATGAGTTCTCAGTCGCTTATGTGCTTTATTTTAAAGGAAGTACGCAACCGGGGACTCCTAGGCCCCACGGGTGTGCATCGTTTTCCCTCCGAGGTCACTGAGTGCCTCCAGACACCTGTGGGCCTCAGAGCAACGTCGAGGTGCATTGGTTTATCCCCCGGAGGACCTCTGTGCTTGCCGAGTGCTGGGCAGTAACACACTGCGCGGTCCTTGAGCAGCGCTACATCTCCAGAGCCCTCGAACGCCCTCAGGACAACATGGCTGGTGAGTGCGAAGTGCCCAGGAAGACTCTGTCATGGCCCTTCTGTGAGCTGCCGTGATAGAACACTGTGCTTGGAAGACTGCGAGGCCCGCCCTCGTACCTGAAGTCACTCTGCTCGAGGAGAAAGTCAGCATCTTAGCACGCTGTGTCGCTACCGGCACACCCAGCATAAACCCATGCCTGGAAGTAAGGCCCTGATTCACAGTGCAGAAGCAGAGGCGTGCTGCAGCTTCCAGGATGCGGTGGCCTCTGCTCTGCATGCCTTTAACGGCAGCACAGCTTTCTGGACACCTGCGAGGCTAGCCGGGGCACCCTGCTCCCGGCAGGAACACTGAGTACCCCCAGGTGCACCTGGGTCTGCTAAGCAACATCCAGGCCCGTAGCCCTTCAGAGCCCCTTCTGTGCACGCCGAGCGTAGGGAAACACACTGCCCTCTCCATCGGAGCAGCTTAATTTCCCCTGCACTCGCACACGATCGCGAACACCGTTATGGCACGTCCCACGTGATGCGGAGATCTTACGCGGTGCCCTAATCGGAGCTGCCCTCAGAGGAGCCCTCGTCTTCGCGTTCCATCCAGGACCTCCTGACTGAAGTCACCGTGCCTCCTAGAGGACGGTGGCTTGGGTCCTTACTGCACTTTAAGTCCTGTTCCTTCTGTGGAACTGCAGGCAATCCCAGGCCCAGAGGAGCAACTCCGGCGTTCCTCGGTTGAGACAGTTCGCTGGATGCGGGACTCCCTACTTCCATAAGTTGATTCAGGGAAGGAAACGCAGGGTAACCGCTGTCTCTTGGGACTCGTTAGAAGCCACAGGGATGTACGCTGAATGTTCCCATGAAAACGGGGGCCTGCTGGAACTAGCCCTGCTTTCCCATTTTGAGGGCTGCATTCATGCCTGCCTTGAAGCTACCTGACATTCCCGGGTCCCGACAGGCCAGTGAGCCCTGGAAGAATGCTTCGGGGAAAATTATGAGTTTGCTCTCTCTAAAGCAGGGGCTTACGTGGCCGCGGCGGCGGTCCACATGACAGACTCTAGAGCGAAAGGGAACCTCGACGTGAGAACTCGCCTCCAGGTTAGGCCCTGAGTAGCCGTGCAGAAAGGGAGGCATGCAGCTGTTTCCATGAGTTCTCAGTCACTTATGTGCTTTATTTTAAAGGAAGTACACGTCCGGGGACTCCTGGGCCCCACGGGTGTGCATCGTTTTCCCTCCGAGGTCACTGAGTGCCTCCAGACACCTGTGGGCCTCAGAGCAACGTCGAGGTCCATTGGTTGATCCCCCGGAGGACCTCTGTGGCTGCCGAGTGCTGGGCAGCAACACACTGCGTGTTCCTTGAGCAGCGCTACATCTCCAGAGCCCTCGAACGCCCTCAGGACAACATGGCTGGTGAGTGCGAAGTGCCCAGGAAGACTCTGTCATGGCCCTTGTGTGAGCTGCCGTGAGAGAACACTGTGCTTGGAACACTGCGAGGCGCGCCCTCGTACCTGAAGTCACTCTGCTCGAGGAGAAAGTCAACATCTTAGCACGCTGTGTCGCTACTTGCACATCCAGCATGAACCCATGCCTGGAAGTAATGCCCTGATTCGCCGTGCAGAAGCGGAGGCGTGCTGCAGCTTCCAGGAGTCGGTGGCCTCTGCTCTGCATGCCTTTAGCGGCAGCACAGCTTTCTGGACACCTGCGAGGCTAGCCGGGGCACCCTGCTCCCGGCAGGAACACTGAGTACCCCAAAGTGCACCTGGGTCTGCTAAGCAACATCCAGGCCCGTAGCCCTTCAGAGCCCCCTCTGTGCACTGTGAGCGTAGGGAAACGCACTGCCCTCTCCATCGGAGCAGCTTAGTTTCCCCTGCACTCGCACACGTTCGCGAACACCGTTCTGGCACGTCCCACGTGATGCGGAGATCTTACGCGGTGCCCTAATCGGAGCTGCCCTCAGAGGAGCCCTCGTCTTCGCGTTCCATCCAGGACCTCCTGACTGAAGTCACCGTGCCTCCTAGAGGACGGTGGCTTGGGTCCTTACTGCACTTTAAGTCCTGTTCCTTCTGTGGCACTGCAGGCAGCCCCAGGCCCAGAGGAGCAACTCCGGCGTTCCTCGGTTGAGACAGTTCGCTGGATGCGGGACTCCCTACTTCCATAAGTTGATTCAGGGAAGGAAACGCAGGGTAACCGGTGTCTCTTGGGACTCGTTAGAAGCCACAGGGATGTACGCTGAGTGTGCCCATGAAAACGGGGGCCTGCTGGAACTAGCCCTGCTTTCCCATTTTGAGGGCTGCATTCAGGCCTTCCTTGAAGCTACCTGACATTCCCGGCTCCCGATAGGCCAGTGAGCCCTGGAAGAATGCTTCGGGGAAAATTATGAGTTTGCTCTCTCTAAACCAGGGTCTTCCGTGGCCACGGCGGCGGTCCGCATGACAGACTCTAGAGCGAAAGGGAACCTCGACGTGAGAACTCGCCTCCAGGTTAGACCCTGAGTAGCCGTGCAGAAAGGGAGGCATGCAGCTGTTTCCATGAGTTCTCAGTCGCTTATGTGCTTTATTTTAAAAGAAGTACGCGTCCGGGGACTCCTAGGCACCACGGGTGTGCATCGTTTTCCCTCCAAGGTCACTGAGTGCCTCCAGACACCTGTGGGCCTCAGAGCAACGTTGAGGTGCATTGGTTTATCCCCTGGAGCACCTCTGTGCCTGCCGAGTGCTGGGCAGCAACACACTGCGCGTTCCTTGAGCAGCGCTACATCTCCAGAGCCCACGAACGCCCTCAGGACAACATGGCTGGTGAGTGCGAAGTGCCCAGGAAGACTCTGTCATGACCCTTGTGTGAGTTGCCGTGAGAGAACACTGTGCTTGGAACACTGCGAGGCCCACCCTCGTACCTGAAGTCACTCTGCTCGAGGAGAAAGTTAGCATCTTAGCACGCTGTGTCGCTACCGGCACACCCAGCATGAACCCATGGCTGGAAGTAAGGCCCTGATTCGCCGTGCAGAAGCGGAGGCGTGCTGCAGCTTCCAGGAGGCGGTGGCCTCTGCTCTGCATTCCTTTAACGGCAGCACAGCTTTCTGGACACCTGGGAGTCTAGCCGGGCACCATGCTCTCGGCAGGAACACTGAGTACCCCCAGGTGCACCTGGGTCTGCTAAGCAACATCCAGGCCCGTAGCCCTTCAGAGACCCCTCTGTGCACTGCGAGCATAGGGAAACGCACTGCCCTCTCCTTTGGAGCAGCTTAGTTTCCTCCGCACACGCACACGTTCGCGAACAACGTTCTGGCATGTCCCACGTGATGCGGAGTCTTCCGCGGTGTCCTAATCGGAGCTGCCCTTGGAGGAGCCCTCATCTTCGCGTTCCATCCAGGACCTCCTGGCTCAAGTCACCGTGCCTCGTAGAGGACGGCAGCTTGGGTTCTTACTGTACTTTAAGTCCTGTTCTTTCTGTGGCACTGCAGGCAGCCCCAGGCCCAGAGGAGCAGCTCCGGCGTTCCTCGGTTGAGACAGTTCACTGGATGCGGGACTCCCTACTTCCATAAGTTGATTCAGAGAAGGAAACGTAGGGTAACCAGTGTCTCTTGGGACTCGTTAGAAACCACAGGGATGTACGCTGAATGTTCCCATGAAAACGGGGGCCTGCTGGAACTAGCCCTGCTTTCCCATTTTGAGGGCTGCATTCAGGCCTGCCTTGAAGCTACCTGACATTCCCGGCTCCCGACAGGCCAGTGAGCCCTGGAAGAATGCTTCGGGGAAAATTATGAGTTTGCTCTCTCTAAAGCAGGGGCTTACGTGGCCGCGGCGGCCGTCCACATGACAGACTCTAGAGCGAAAGGGAACCTCGACGTGAGAACTCGCCTCCAGGTTAGGCCCTGAGTAGCCGTGCAGAAAGGGAGGCATGCAGCTGTTTCCATGAGTTCTCAGTCGCTTATGTGCTTTATTTTAAAGGAAGTACACGTCCGGGGACTCCTGGGCCCCACGGGTGTGCATCGTTTTCCCTCCGAGGTCACTGAGTGCCTCCAGACACCTGTGGGCCTCAGAGCAACGTCGAGGTCCATTGGTTGATCCCCCGGAGGACCTCTGTGGCTGCCGAGTGCTGGGCAGCAACACACTGCGTGTTCCTTCAGCAGCGCTACATCTCCAGAGCCCTCGAACGCCCTCAGGACAACATGGCTGGTGAGTGCGAAGTGCCCAGGAAGACTCTGTCATGGCCCTTGTGTGAGCTGCCGTGAGAGAACACTGTGCTTGGAACACTGCGAGGCGCGCCCTCGTACCTGAAGTCACTCTGCTCGAGGAGAAAGTCAACATCTTAGCACGCTGTGTCGCTACTGGCACATCCAGCATGAACCCATGCCTGGAAGTAAGGCCCTGATTCGCCGTGCAGAAGCGGAGGCGTGCTGCAGCTTCCAGGATGCGGTGGCCTCTGCTCTGCATGCCTTTAACGGCAGCACAGCTTTCTGGACACCTGCGACGCTAGCCGGGGCACCCTGCTCTCGGCAGGAACACTGAGTACCCCCAGGTGCACCTGGGTCTGCTAAGCAACATCCAGGCCCGTAGCCCTTCAGAGCCCCCTCTGTGCACTGCGAGCATAGGGAAACGCACTGCCCTCTCCTTTGGAGCAGCTTAGTTTCCTCCGCACACGCACACGTTCGCGAACAACGTTCTGGCACGTCCCACGTGATGCGGAGTCTTCCGCGGTGTCCTAATCGGAGCTGCCCTCGGAGGAGCCCTCGTCTTCGCGTTCCATCCAGGACCTCCTGGCTGAAGTCACCGTGCCTCCTAGAGGACGGCGGCTTGGGTTCTTACTGCACTTTAAGTTCCGTTCCTTCTGTGGCACTGCAGGCAGCCCCAGGCCCAGAGGAGCAGCTCCGGCGTTCCTCGGTTGAGACAGTTCGCTGGATGCGGGACTCCCTACTTCCATAAGTTGATTCACGGAAGGAAACGCAGGGTAACCGGTGTCTCTTGGGACTCGTTAGAAGCCACAGGGATGTACGCTGAGTGTGCCCATGAACACCGGAATCTGCTGGAACTAGCCCTGCTTTCCCATTTTGAGGGCTGCATTCATGCCTGCCTTGAAGCTACCTGACATTCCCGGCTCCCGACAGGCCAGTGAGCCCTGGAAGAATGCTTCGGGGAAAATTATGAGTTTGCTCTCTCTAAACCAGGGGCTTCCGTGGCCGCGGCGGCGGTCCGCATGACAGACTCTAGAGCGAAAGGGAACCTCGACGTGAGAACTCGCCTCCAGGTTAGACCCTGAGTAGCCGTGCAGAAAGGGAGGCATGCAGCTGTTTCCATGAGTTCTCAGTCGCTTATGTGCTTTATTTTAAAGGAAGTACGCGTCCGGGGACTCCTAGGCCCCACGGGTGTGCATCGTTTTCCCTCCGAGGTCACTGAGTGCCTCCAGACACCTGTGGGCCTCAGAGCAACGTCGAGGTCCATTGGTTGATCCCCCGGAGGACCTCTGTGGCTGCCGAGTGCTGGGCAGCAACACACTGCGTGTTCCTTGAGCAGCGCTACATCTCCAGAGCCCTCGAACGCCCTCAGGACAACATGGCTGGTGAGTGCGAAGTGCCCAGGAAGACTCTGTCATGGCCCTTGTGTGAGCTGCCATGAGAGAACACTGTGCTTGGAACACTGCGAGGCGCGCCCTCGTACCTGAAGTCACTCTGTTCCAGGAGAAAGTCAGCATCTTAGCACGCTGTGTCGCTACCGGCACACCCAGCATGGACCCATGCCTGGAAGTAATGCCCTGATTCGCCGTGCAGAAGCGGAGGCGTGCTGCAGCTTCCAGGAGTCGGTGGCCTCTGCTCTGCATGCCTTTAGCGGCAGCACAGCTTTCTGGACAACTGCGAGGCTAGCCGGGGCACCCTGCTCCCGGCAGGAACACTGAGTACCCCAAAGTGCACCTGGGTCTGCTAAGCAACATCCAGGCCCATAGCCCTTCAGAGCCCCCTCTGTGCACGCCGAGCGTAGGGAAACACACTGCCCTCTCCTTCGGAGAAGCTTAGTTTCCCCTGCACTCGCACACGTTCGCGAACACCGTTCTGGCACGTCCCTGGTGGCACGGAGGTCTTACGCGGTGCCCTAATCGGAGCTGCCCTCAGAGGAGCCCTCGTCTTCGCGTTCCATCCAGGACCTCCTTACTGAAGTCACCGTGCCTCCTAGAGGACGGTGGCTTGGGTTCTTACTGCACTTTAAGTCCTGTTCCTTCTGTGGCACTGCAGGCAGCCCCAGGCCCAGAGGAGCAGCTCCGGCGTTCCTCGGTTGAGACAGTTCGCTGGATGCGGGACTCCCTACTTCCATAAGTTGATTCAGGGAAGGAAACGCAGGGTAACCGGTGTCTCTTGGGACTCGTTAGAAGCCACAGGGATGTACGCTGAGTGTGCCAATGAACACCGGGGCCTGCTGGAACTAGCCCTGCTTTCCCATTTTGAGGGCTGCATTCATGCCTGCCTTGAAGCTACCTGACATTCCCGGCTCCCGACAGGCCAGTGAGCCCTGGAAGAATGCTTCGGGGAAAATTATGAGTTTGCTCTCTCTAAACCAGGGGCTTCCATGGCCGCCGCGGCGGTCCGCATGACAGACTCTAGAGCGAAAGGGAACCTCGACGTGAGAACTCGCCTCCAGGTTAGACCCTGAGTAGCCGTGCAGAAAGGGAGGCATGCAGCTGTTTCCATGAGTTCTCAGTCGCTTATGTGCTTTATTTTAAAGGAAGTACGCGTCCGGTTACTCCTAGGCCCCACGGGTGTGCATCGTTTTCCCTCCGAGGTCACTGAGTGCCTCCAGACACCTGTGGGCCTCAGAGCAACGTCGAGGTCCATTGGTTGATCCCCCGGAGGACCTCTGTGGCTGCCGAGTGCTGGGCAGCAACACACTGCGTGTTCCTTGAGCAGCGCTACATCTCCAGAGCCCTCGAACGCCCTCAGGACAACATGGCTGGTGAGTGCGAAGTGCCCAGGAAGACTCTGTCATGGCCCTTGTGTGAGCTGCCGTGAGAGAACACTGTGCTTGGAACACTGCGACGCGCGCCCTCGTACCTGAAGTCACTCTGTTCCAGGAGAAAGTCAGCATCTTAGCACACTGTGTCGCTACCGGCACACCCAGCATGAACCCATGCCTGGAAGTAAGGCCCTGATTCGCCGTGCAGAAGCGGAGGCGTGCTGCAGCTTCCAGGAGTCGGTGATCTCTGCTCTGCATGCCTTTATCGGCAGCACAGCTTTCTGGACACCTGCTAGGCTAGCCGGGGCACCGTGCTCCCGGTAGGAACACTAAGTACCCCCAGGTGCACCTGGGTCTGCTAAGCAACATCCAGGCCCGTAGCCCTTGAGAGCCCCCTCTGTGCATGCTGAGCGTAGGGAAACACACTGCCCTCTCCTTCGGAGAAGCTTAGTTTCCCCTGCACTCGCACACGTTCGCGAACACCGTTCTGACACGTCCCTGGTGGCGTAGAGGTCTTACGCGGTGCCCTAATCGGAGCTGCTCTCAGAGGAGCCCTCGTCTTCGCGTTCCATCCAGGACCTCCTTACTGAAGTCACCGTGCCTCCTAGAGGACGGTGGCTTGGGTCCTTACTGCACTTTAAGTCCTGTTCCTTCTGTGGCACTGCAGGCTGCCCCAGGCCCAGAGGAGCAGCTCCGGCGTTCCTCGGTTGAGACAGTTCACTGGATGCGGGACTCCCTACTTCCATAAGTTGATTCAGGGAAGGAAACGCAGGGTAACCGGTGTCTCTTGGGACTCGTTAGAAGCCACAGGGATGTACGCTGAGTGTGCCCATGAAAACGGGGGCCTGCTGGAACTAGCCCTGCTTTCCTATTTTGAGGGCTGCATTCATGCCTGCCTTGAAGCTACCTGACATTCCCGGCTCCCGACAGGCCAGTGAGCCCTGGAAGAATGCTTCGGGGAAAATTATGAGTTTGCTCTCTCTAAACCAGGGGCTTCCGTGACCGCGGCGGCGGTCCGCATGACAGACTCAAGAGCGAAAGGGAACCTCGACGTGAGAACTCGCCTCCAGGTTAGGCCCTGAGTAGCCATGCAGAAAGGGAGGCATGCAGCTGTTTCCATGAGTTCTCAGTCGCTTATGTGCTTTATTTTAAAGGAAGTACGCAACCGGGGACTCCTAGGCCCCACGGGTGTGCATCCTTTTCCCTCCGAGGTCACTGAGTGCCTCCAGACACCTGTGGGCCTCAGAGCAACGTCGAGGTGCATTGGTTTATCCCCCGGAGGACCTCTGTGCTTGCCGAGTGCTGGGCAGCAACACACTGCGCGGTCCTTGAGCAGCGCTACATCTCCAGAGCCCTCGAACGCCCTCAGGACAACATGGCTGGTGAGTGCGAAGTGCCCAGGAAGACTCTGTCATGGCCCTTGTGTGAGCTGCCGTGATAGAACACTGTGCTTGGAAGACTGCGAGGCCCGCCCTCGTACCTGAAGTCACTCTGCTCGAGGAGAAAGTCAGCATCTTAGCACGCTGTGTCGCTACCGGCACACCCAGCATAAACCCATGCCTGGAAGTAAGGCCCTGATTCACAGTGCAGAAGCAGAGGCGTGCTGCAGCTTCCAGGATGCGGTGGCCTCTGCTCTGCATGCCTTTAACGGCAGCACAGCTTTCTGGACACCTGCGAGGCTAGCCGGGGCACCCTGCTCCCGGCAGGAACACTGAGTACCCCCAGGTGCACCTGGGTCTGCTAAGCAACATCCAGGCCCGTAGCCCTTCAGAGCCCCCTCTGTGCACGCCGAGCATAGGGAAACGCACTGCACTCTCCTTTGGAGCAGTTTAGTTTCCCCTGCACTCGCACACGTTCACGAACACCATTCTGGCACGTCCCTGGTGGCGTGGAGGTCTTATGCGGTGCCCTAATCGGAGCTGCCCTCAGAGGAGCCCTCGTCTTCGCGTTCCATCCAGGACCTCCTTACTGAAGTCACCGTGCCTCCTAGAGGACGGTGGCTTGGGTTCTTACTGCACGTTAAGTCCTGTTCCTTCTGTGGCACTGCAGGCAGCCCCAGGCCCAGAGGAGCAACTCCGGCGTTCCTCGGTTGAGACAGTTCGCTGGATGCGGGACTCCCTACTTCCATAAGTTGATTCAGGGAAGGAAACGCAGGGTAACCGGTGTCTCTTGGGACTCGTTAGAAGCCACAGGGATGTACGCTGAGTGTGCCCATGAAAACAGGGGCCTGCTGGAACTAGCCCTGCTTTCTCATTTTGAGGGCTGCATTCAGGCCTTCCTTGAAGCTACCTGACATTCCCGGCTCCCGATAGGCCAGTGAGCCCTGGAAGAATGCTTCGGGGAAAATTATGAGTTTGCTCTCTCTAAACCAGGGTCTTCCGTGGCCACGGCGGCGGTCCGCATGACAGACTCTAGAGCGAAAGGGAACCTCGACGTGAGAACTCGCCTCCAGGTTAGACCCTGAGTAGCCGTGCAGAAAGGGAGGCATGCAGCTGTTTCCATGAGTTCTCAGTCGCTTATGTGTTTTATTTTAAAAGAAGTACGCGTCCGGGGACTCCTAGGCACCACGGGTGTGCATCGTTTTCCCTCCAAGGTCACTGAGTGCCTGCAGACACCTGTGGGCCTCAGAGCAATGTCGAGGTGCATTGGTTTATCCCCTGGAGCACCTCTGTGCCTGCCGAGTGCTGGGCAGCAACACACTGCGCGTTCCTTGAGCAGCGCTACATCTCCAGAGCCCTCGAACGCCCTCAGGACAACATGGCTGGTGAGTGCGAAGTGCCCAGGAAGACTCTGTCATGACCCTTGTGTGAGTTGCCGTGAGAGAACACTGTGCTTGGAACACTGCGAGGCCCACCCTCGTACCTGAAGTCACTCTGCTCGAGGAGAAAGTTAGCATCTTAGCACGCTGTGTCACCACCGGCACACCCAGCATGAACCCATGGCTGGAAGTAAGGCCCTGATTCGCCGTGCAGAAGCGGAGGCGTGCTGCAGCTTCCAGGAGGCGGTGGCCTCTGCTCTGCATTCCTTTAACGGCAGCACAGCTTTCTGGACACCTGGGAGTCTAGCCGGGGCACCATGCTCTCGGCAGGAACACTGAGTACCCCCAGGTGCACCTGGGTCTGCTAAGCAACATCCAGGCCCGTAGCCCTTCAGAGACCCCTCTGTGCACTGCGAGCATAGGGAAACGCACTGCCCTCTCCTTTGGAGCAGCTTAGTTTCCTCCGCACACGCACACGTTCGCGAACAACGTTCTGGCACGTCCCACGTGATGCGGAGTCTTCCGCGGTGTCCTAATCGGAGCTGCCCTCGGAGGAGCCCTCATCTTCGCGTTCCATCCAGGACCTCCTGGCTCAAGTCACCGTGCCTCGTAGAGGACGGCAGCTTGGGTTCTTACTGTACTTTAAGTCCTGTTCTTTCTGAGGCACTGCAGGCAGCCCCAGGCCCAGAGGAGCAGCTCCGGCGTTCCTCGGTTGAGACAGTTCACTGGATGCGGGACTCCCTACTTCCATAAGTTGATTCAGAGAAGGAAACGTAGGGTAACCAGTGTCTCTTGGGACTCGTTAGAAACCACAGGGATGTACGCTGAATGTTCCCATGAAAACGGGGGCCTGCTGGAACTAGCCCTGCTTTCCCATTTTGAGGGCTGCATTCATGCCTGCCTTGAAGCTACCTGACATTCCCGGCTCCCGACAGGCCAGTGAGCCCTGGAAGAATGCTTCGGGGAAAATTATGGGTTTGCTCTCTCTAAAGCAGGGGCTTACGTGGCCGCGGCGGCGGTCCACATGACAGACTCTAGAGCGAAAGGGAACCTCGACGTGAGAACTCGCCTCCAGGTTAGGCCCTGAGTAGCCGTGCAGAAAGGGAGGCATGCAGCTGTTTCCATGAGTTCTCAGTCACTTATGTGCTTTATTTTAAAGGAAGTACACGTCCGGGGACTCCTGGGCCCCACGGGTGTGCATCGTTTTCCCTCCGAGGTCACTGAGTGCCTCCAGACACCTGTGGGCCTCAGAGCAACGTCGAGGTCCATTGGTTGATGCCCCGGAGGACCTCTGTGGCTGCCGAGTGCTGGGCAGCAACACACTGCGTGTTCCTTGAGCAGCGCTACATCTCCAGAGCCCTCGAACGCCCTCAGGACAACATGGCTGGTGAGTGCGAAGTGCCCAGGAAGACTCTGTCATGGCCCTTGTGTGAGCTGCCGTGAGAGAACACTGTGCTTGGAACACTGCGAGGCGCGCCCTCGTACCTGAAGTCACTCTGCTCGAGGAGAAAGTCAACATCTTAGCACGCTGTGTCGCTACTGGCACATCCAGCATGAACCCATGCCTGGAAGTAATGCCCTGATTCGCCGTGCAGAAGCGGAGGCGTGCTGCAGCTTCCAGGAGTCGGTGGCCTCTGCTCTGCATGCCTTTAGCGGCAGCACAGCTTTCTGGACACCTGCGAGGCTAGCCGGGGCACCCTGCTCCCGGCAGGAACACTGAGTACCCCAAAGTGCACCTGGGTCTGCTAAGCAACATCCAGGCCCGTAGCCCTTCAGAGCCCCCTCTGTGCACTGTGAGCGTAGGGAAACGCACTGCCCTATCCATCGGAGCAGCTTAATTTCCCCTGCACTCGCACACGATCGCGAACACCGTTCTGGCACGTCCCACGTGATGCGGAGATCTTACGCGGTGCCCTAATCGGAGCTGCCCTCAGAGGAGCCCTCGTCTTCGCGTTCCATCCAGGACCTCCTGACTGAAGTCACCGTGCCTCCTAGAGGACGGTGGCTTGGGTCCTTACTGCACTTTAAGTCCTGTTCCTTCTGTGGAACTGCAGGCAATCCCAGGCCCAGAGGAGCAACTCCGGCGTTCCTCGGTTGAGACAGTTCGCTGGATGCGGGACTCCCTACTTCCATAAGTTGATTCAGGGAAGGAAACGCAGGGTAACCGGTGTCTCTTGGGACTCGTTAGAAGCCACAGGGATGTACGCTGAGTGTGCCCATGAAAACGGGGGCCTGCTGGAACTAGCCCTGCTTTCCCATTTTGAGGGCTGCATTCATGCCTGCCTTGAAGCTACCTGACATTCCTGGCTCCCGACAGGCCAGTGAGCCCTGGAAGAATGCTTCGGGGAAAATTATGAGTTTGCTCTCTCTAAACCAGGGGCTTCCATGGCCGCGGCGGCGGTCCGCATGACAGGCTCTAGAGCGAAAGGGAACCTCGACGTGAGAACTCGCCTCCAGGTTAGGCCCTGAGTAGCCATGCAGAAAGGGAGGCATGCAGCTGTTTCCATGAGTTCTCAGTCGCTTATGTGCTTTATTTTAAAGGAATTACGCGTCCGGGGACTCCTAGGCCCCACGGGTGGGCATCGTTTTCCCTCCGAGGTCACTGAGTGCCTCCAGACACCTGTGGGCCTCAGAGCAATGTCGAGGTGCATTGGTTTATCCCCTGGAGCACCTCTGTGCCTGCCGAGTGCTGGGCAGCAACACACTGCGCGTTCCTTGAGCAGCGCTACATCTGCAGAGCCCTCGAACGCCCTCAGGACAACATGGCTGGTGAGTGCGAAGTGCCCAGGAAGACTCTGTCATGGCCCTTCTGTGAGCTGCCGTGATAGAACACTGTGCTAGGAAGACTGCGAGGCCCGCCCTCGTACCTGAAGTCACTCTGCTCGAGGAGAAAGTTAGCATCTTAGCACGCTGTTTCGCTACCGGCACACCCAGCATGAACCCATGCCTGGAAGTAAGGCCCTGATTCGCCGTGCAGAAGCGGAGGCGTGCTGCAGCTTCCAGGATGCGGTGGCCTCTGCTCTGCATGCCTTTAACGGCAGCACAGCTTTCTGGACACCTGCGACGCTAGCCGGGGCACCCTGCTCTCGGCAGGAACACTGAGTACCCCCAGGTGCACCTGGGTCTGCTAAGCAACATCCAGGCCCGTAGCCCTTCAGAGACCCCTCTGTGCACTGCGAGCATAGGGAAACGCACTGCCCTCTCCTTTGGAGCAGCTTAGTTTCCTCCGCACACGCACACGTTCGCGAACAACGTTCTGGCACGTCCCACGTGATGCGGAGTCTTCCGCGGTGTCCTAATCGGAGCTGCCCTCGGAGGAGCCCTCGTCTTCGCGTTCCATCCAGGACCTCCTGGCTGAAGTCACCGTGCCTCCTAGAGGACGGTGGCTTGGGTTCTTACTGCACTTTAAGTCCTGTTCCTTCTGTGGCACTGCAGGCAGCCCCAGGCCCAGAGGAGCAGCTCCGGCGTTCCTCGGTTGAGACAGTTCACTGGATGCGGGACTCCCTACTTCCATAAGTTGATTCAGGGAAGGAAACGCAGGGTAACCGGTGTCTCTTGGGACTCGTTAGAAGCCACAGGGATGTACGCTGAGTGTGCCAATGAACACCGGGGCCTGCTGGAACTAGCCCTGCTTTCCCATTTTGAGGGCTGCATTCATACCTGCCTTGAAGCTACCTGACATTCCCGGCTCCCGACAGGCCAGTGAGCCCTGGAAGAATGCTTCGGGGAAAATTATGAGTTTGCTCTCTCTAAACCAGGGGCTTCCATGGCCGCGGCGGCGGTCCGCATGACAGACTCTAGAGCGAAAGGGAACCTCGACGTGAGAACTCGCCTCCAGGTTAGACCCTGAGTAGCCGTGCAGAAAGGGAGGCATGCAGCTGTTTCCATGAGTTCTCAGTCGCTTATGTACTTTATTTTAAAGGAAGTACGCGTCCGGTTACTCCTAGGCCCCACGGGTGTGCATCGTTTTCCCTCCGAGGTCACTGAGTGCCTCCAGACACCTGTGGGCCTCAGAGCAACATCGAGGTCCATTGGTTGATCCCCCAGAGGACCTCTGTGGCTGCCGAGTGCTGGGCAGCAACACACTGCGTGTTCCTTGAGCAGCGCTACATCTCCAGAGCCCTCGAAGGCCCTCAGGACAACATGGCTGGTGAGTGCGAAGTGCCCAGGAAGACTCTGTCATGGCCCTTGTGTGAGCTGCCGTGAGAGAACACTGTGCTTAGAACACTGCAAGGCGCGCCCTCGTACCTGAAGTCACTCTGTTCCAGGAGAAAGTCAGCATCTTAGCACGCTGTGTCGCTACCGGCACACCCAGCATGAACCCATGCCTGGAAGTAAGGCCCTGATTCGCCGTGCAGAAGCGGAGGCGTGCTGCAGCTTCCAGGAGTCGGTGATCTCTGCTCTGCATGCCTTTATCGGCAGCACAGCTTTCTGGACACCTGCGACGCTAGCCGGGGCACCCTGCTCCCGGCAGGAACACTGAGTACCCCCAGGTGCACCTGGGTCTGCTAAGCAACATCCAGGCCCGTAGCCCTTGAGAGCCCCCTCTGTGCATGCTGAGCGTAGGGAAACACACTGCCCTCTCCTTCGGAGAAGCTTAGTTTCCCCTGCACTCGCACACGTTCGCGAACACCGTTCTGACACGTCCCTGGTGGCGCAGAGGTCTTACGCGGTGCCCTAATCGGAGCTGCCCTCAGAGGAGCCCTCGTCTTCGCGTTCCATCCAGGACCTCCTTACTGAAGTCACCGTGCCTCCTAGAGGACGGTGGCTTGGGTTCTTACTGCACTTTAAGTCCTGTTCCTTCTGTGGCACTGCAGGCAGCCCCAGGCCCAGAGGAGCAGCTCCGGCGTTCCTCGGTTGAGACAGTTCGCTGGATGCGGGACTCCCTACTTCCATAAGTTGATTCAGGGAAGGAAACGCAGGGTAACCGGTGTCTCTTGGGACGCGTTAGAAGCCACAGGGATGTACGCTGAGTGTGCCCATGAAAACGGGGGCCTGCTGGAACTAGCCCTGCTTTCCCATTTTGAGGGCTGCATTCATGCCTGCCTTGAAGCTACCTGACATTCCCGGCTCCCGACAGGCCAGTGAGCCCTGGAAGAATGCTTCGGGGAAAATTATGAGTTTGCTCTCTCTAAACCAGGGGCTTCCGTGGCCACGGCGGCGGTCCGCATGACAGACTCTAGAGCGAAAGGGAACCTCGACGTGAGAACTCGCCTCCAGGTTAGACCCTGAGTAGCCGTGTAGAAAGGGAGGCATGCAGCTGTTTCCATGAATTCTCAGTCGCTTATGTGCTTTATTTTAAAAGAAGTACGCGTCCGGGGACTCCTAGGCATCACGGGTGTGCATCGTTTTCCCTCCAAGGTCACTGAGTGCCTCCAGACACCTGTGGGCCTCAGAGCAATGTCGAGGTGCATTGGTTTATCCCCTGGAACACCTCTGTGCCTGCCGAGTGCTGGGCAGCAACACACTGCGCGTTCCTTGAGCAGCGCTACATCTCCAGAGCCCTCGAACGCCCTCAGGACAACATGGCTGGTGAGTGCGAAGTGACCAGGAAGACTCTGTCATGACCCTTGTGTGAGTTGCCGTGAGAGAACACTGTGCTTGGAACACTGCGAGGCCCACCCTCGTACCTGAAGTCACTCTGCTCGAGGAGAAAGTTAGCATCTTAGCACGCTGTGTCACCACCGGCACACCCAGCATGAACCCATGCCAGGAAGTAAGGCCCTGATTCGCCGTGCAGAAGCGGAGGCGTGCTGCAGCTTCCAGGAGGCGGTGGGCTCTGCTCTGCATGCCTTTAACGGCAGCACAGCTTTCTGGACACCTGGGAGTCTAGCCGGGGCACCGTGCTCTCGGCAGGAACACTGAGTACCCCCAGGTCCACCTGGGTCTGCTAAGCAACATCCAGGCCCGTAGCCCTTCAGAGACCCCTCTGTGCACTGCGAGCATAGGGAAACGCACTGCCCTCTCCTTTGGAGCAGCTTAGTTTCCTCCGCACACGCACACGTTCGCGAACAACGTTCTGGCACGTCACAGGTGGCGCGGAGTCTTCCGCGGTGTCCTAATCGGAGCTGCCCTCGGAGGAGCCCTCATCTTCGCGTTCCATCCAGGACCTACTGGCTCAAGTCACCGTGCCTCCTAGAGGACGGTGGCTTGGGTCCTTACTGCACTTTAAGTCTTGTTCCTTCTGTGGAACTGCAGGCAGTCCCAGGCCCAGAGGAGCAACTCCGGCGTTCCTCGGTTGAGACAGTTCGCTGGATGCGGGACTCCCTACTTCCATAAGTTGATTCAGGGAAGGAAACGCAGGGTAACCGGTGTCTCTTGGGACGCGTTAGAAGCCACAGGGATGTACGCTGAGTGTGCCCATGAAAACGGGGGCCTGCTGGAACTAGCCCTGCTTTCCCATTTTGAGGGCTGCATTCAGGCCTTCCTTGAAGCTACCTGACATTCCCGGCTCCCGACAGGCCAGTGAGCCCTGGAAGAATGCTTCGGGGAAAATTATGAGTTTGCTCTCTCTAAACCAGGGGCTTCCGTGGCCACGGCGGCGGTCCGCATGACAGACTCTAGAGCGAAAGGGAACCTCGACGGAGAACTCGACTCCTGCTTAGGCCCTGAGTAGCTGTGCAGAAAGTGAGGCATGCAGCTGTTTCCATGAGTTCTCAGTCGCTTATGTGCTTTATTTTAAAGGAAGTACGCGTCCGGGGACTCCTAGGCCCCACGGGTGGGCATCGTTTTTCCTCCGAGGTCACTGAGTGCCTCCAGAAACCTGTGGGCCTCAGAGAAACGTCGAGGTCCATTGGTTGATCCCCTGGAGGACATCTGTGCCTGCTGAGTGCTGGGCAGCAACACACTGCACGTTCCTTGAGCAGCGCTACATCTCCAGAGCCCTCGAACACCCTCAGGACAACATGGCTGGTGAGTGCGAAATGCCCAGGAAGACTCTGTCATGGCCCTTGTTTGAGCTGCCGTGAGAGAACACTGTGCTTGGAACACCGCGAGGCCCGCCCTCGTACCTGAAGTCACTCTGCTCGAGGAGAAAGTCAGCATCTTAGCACGCTGTGTCGCTACCGGCACACCCAGCATGAACCCATGCCTGGAAGTAAGGCCCTGATTCACCGTGCAGAGGCAGAGGCGTGCTGCAGCTTCCAGGAGGCGGTGGCCTCTGCTCTGCATGCCTTTAACTGCAGCACAGCTTTCTGGACACCTGCGAGGCTAGCCGGGGCACCCTACTTCCGCCAGGAACACTGAGTACCCCCAGGTGCACCTGGGTCTGCTAAACAACATCCAGGCCCGTAGCCCTTCAGAGCCCCCTCTGTGCACGCCGAGCGTAGGGAAACGCACTGCACTCTCCTTTGGAGCAGCTTAGTTTCCTCCGCACTCGCACACGTTCGCGAACACCGTTCTGGCACGTCCCACGTGATGCGGAGATCTTACGCGGTGTCCTAATCAGAGATGCTTTCGGAGGAGCCGTCGTCTTCGCGTTCCATCCAGGAACTCCTGGCTGAAGTCACCGTGCCTCCTAGAGGATGGCGGCTTGGGTTCTTACTGCACTTTAAGTTCCGTTCCTTCTGTGGCACTGCAGGCAGCCCCAGGCCCAGAGGAGCAGCTCCGGCGTTCCTCGGTTGAGACAGTTCGCTGGATGCGGGACTCCCTACTTCCATAAGTTGATTCAGGGAAGGAAACGCAGGGTAACCGGTGTCTCTTGGGACTCGTTAGCAGCCACAGGGATGTACGCTGAGTGTGCCCATGAAAACGGGGGCCTGCTGGAACTAGCCCTGCTTTCCCATTTTGAGGGCTGCATTCAGGCCTGCCTTGAAGCTACCTGACATTCCCGGCTCCCGACAGGCCAGTGAGCCCTGGAAGAATGCTTCGGGGAAAATTATGAGTTTGCGCTCTCTAAACCAGGGGCTTCCGTGGCCGCGGCGGCGGTCCGCATGACAGGCTCTAGAGCGAAAGGGAACCTCGACGTGAGAACTCGCCTCCAGGTTAGGCCCTGAGTAGCCGTGCAGAAAGGGAGGCATGCAGCTGTTTCCATGAGTTCTCAGTCGCTTATGTGCTTTATTTTAAAGGAAGTACACGTCCGGGGACTCCTGGGCCCCACGGGTATGCATCGTTTTCCCTCCGAGGTCACTGAGTGCCTCCAGACACCTGTGGGCCTCAGAGCAACGTCGAGGTCCATTGGTTGATCCCCCGGAGGACCTCTGTGGCTGCCGAGTGCTGGGCAGCAACACACTGCGTGTTCCTTGAGCAGCGCTACATCTCCAGAGCCCTCGAACGCCCTCAGGACAACATGGCTGGTGAGTGCGAAGTGCCCAGGAAGACTCTGTCATGGCCCTTGTGTGAGCTGCCGTGAGAGAACACTGTGCTTGGAACACTGCGAGGCACGCCCTCGTACCTGAAGTCACTCTGCTCGAGGAGAAAGTCAACATCTTAGCACGCTGTGTCGCTACTGGCACATCCAGCATGAACCCATGCCTGGAAGTAATGCCCTGATTCGCCGTGCAGAAGCGGAGGCGTGCTGCAGCTTCCAGGAGTCGGTGGCCTCTGCTCTGCATGCCTTTAGCGGCAGCACAGCTTTCTGGACACCTGCGAGGCTAGCCGGGGCACCCTGCTCCCGGCAGGAACACTGAGTACCCCTAGGTGCACCTGGGTCTGCTAAGCAACATCCAGGCCCGTAGCCCTTCAGAGCCCCCTCTGTGCACGCCGAGCGTAGGGAAACGCACTGCACTCTCCTTTGGAGCAGCTTAGTTTCCCCTGCACTCGCACACGTTCGTGAACACCGTTCTGGCACGTCCCTGGTGGCACGGAGGTCTTATGCGGTGCCCTAATCGGAGCTGCCCTCAGAGGAGCCCTCGTCTTCGCGTTCCATCCAGGACCTCCTAACTGAAGTCACCGTGCCTCCTAGAGGACGGTGGCTTGGGTTCTTACTGCACTTTAAGTCCTGTTCCTCCTGTGGCACTGCAGGCAGGCCCAGGCCCAGAGGAGCAGCTCCGGCGTTCCTCGGTTGAGACAGTTCGCTGGATGCGGGACTCCCTACTTCCATAAGTTGATTCAGGGAAGGAAACGCAGGGTAACCGGTGTCTCTTGGGACTCGTTAGAAGCCACAGGGATGTACGCTGAGTGTGCCCATGAAAACGGGGGCCTGCTGGAACTAGCCCTGCTTTCCCATTTTGAGGGCTGCATTCATGCCTGCCTTGAAGCTACCTGACATTCCCGGCTCCCGACAGGCCAGTGAGCCCTGGAAGAATGCTTCGGGGAAAATTATGAGTTTGCTCTCTCTAAACCAGGGGCTTCCGTGGCCACGGCGGCGGTCCGCATGACAGACTCTAGAGCGAAAGGGAACCTCGACGTGAGAACTCGCCTCCTGCTTAGGCCCTGAGTAGCTGTGCAGAAAGGGAGGCATGCAGCTGTTTCCATGAGTTCTCAGTCGCTTATGTGCTTTATTTTAAAGGAAGTACGCAACCGGGGAGTCCTAGGCCCCACGGGTGTGCATCGTTTTCACTCCGAGGTCACTGAGTGCCTCCAGACACCTGTGGGCCGGCGGAGCAACGTCGAGGTCCATTGCTTGATCCCCCGGGTGACCTCTGTGCCTGCTGAGTGCTGGGCAGCAACACACTGCGCGTTCCTTGAGCAGCGCTACATCTACAGAACCCTCGAACGCACTCAGGACAACATGGCTGGTGAGTGCGAAGTGCCCAGGAAGACTCTGTCATGGCCCTTGTGTGAGCTGCCGTGAGAGAACACTGTGCTTGGAACACTACGAGGCCCGCCCTTGTACCTGAAGTCACTCTGCTCGAGGAGAATATCAGCATCTTAGCACGCTGTGTCGCTACCGGCACACCCAGCATGAACCCATGCCTGGAAGTAATGCCCTGATTCGCCGTGCAGAAGCGGAGGCGTGCTGCAGCTTCCAGGAGTCGGTGGCCTCTGCTCTGCATGCCTTTAGCAGCAGCACAGCTTTCTGGACACCTGCGAGGCTATCCGGGGCACCCTGCTCCCGGCAGGAACACTGAGTACCCCAAAGTGCACCTGGGTCTGCTAAGCAACATCTAGGCACGTAGCCGTTCAGAGCCCCCTCTGTGCACTGCGAGCGTAGGGAAACACACTGCCCTCTCCATCGGAGCAGCTTAATTTCCCCTGCACTCGCACACGTTCATGAACACCGTTCTGGCACGTCCCTGGTGGCGCGGAGGTCTTATACGTTGCCCTAATCGGAGCTGCCCTCAGAGGAGCCCTCGTCTTCGCGTTCCATCCAGGACCTCCTTACTGAAGTCACCGTGCCTCCTAGAGGACGGTGGCTTGGGTTCTTACTGCACTTTAAGTCCTGTTCCTTCTGTGGCACTGCAGGCAGCCCCAGGCCCAGAGGAGCAGCTCCGGCGTTCCTCGGTTGAGACAGTTCGCTGGATGCGGGACTCCCTACTTCCATAAGTTGATTCAGGGAAGGAAACGCAGGGTAACCGGTGTCTCTTGGGACTCGTTAGAAGCCACAGGGATGTACGCTGAGTGTGCCCATGAAAACGGGGGCCTGCTGGAACTAGCCCTGCTTTCCCATTTTGAGGGCTGCATTCATGCCTTCCTTGAAGCTACCTGACATTCCCGGCTCCCGACAGGCCAGTGAGCCCTGGAAGAATGCTTCGGGGAAAATTATGAGTTTGCGCTCTCTAAACCAGGGGCTTCCGTGGCCGCGGCGGCGGTCCGCATGACAGGCTCTAGAGCGAAAGGGAACCTCGACGTGAGAACTCGCCTCCAGGTTAGGCCCTGAGTAGCCGTGCAGAAAGGGAGGCATGCAGCTGTTTCCATGAGTTCTCAGTCGCTTATGTGCTTTATTTTAAAGGAAGTACACGTCCGGAGACTCCTACGCCCCACGGGTGGGCATCGTTTTCCCATTTTGAGGGCTGCATTCAGGCCTGCCTTGAAGCTACCTGACATTCCCGGCTCCCGACAGTCCAGTGAGCCCTGGAAGAATGCTTCGGGGAAAATTATGAGTTTGCTCTCTCTAAACCAGGGGCTTCCGTGGCCGCGGCGGCGGTCCGTATGACAGGCTCTAGAGCGAAAGGGAACCTCGACGTGAGAACTCGCCTCCAGGATAGGCCCTGAGTAGCCATGCAGAAAGGGAGGCATGCAGCTGTTTCCATGAGTTCTCAGTCGCTTATGTGCTTTATTTTAAAGGAAGTACGCAACCGGGGAGTCCTAGGCCCCACGGGTGTGCATCGTTTTCACTCCGAGGTCACTGAGTGCCTCCAGACACCTGTGGGCCTCAGAGCAACGTCGAGGTCCATTGCTTGATCCCCCGGGTGACCTCTGTGCCTGCTGAGTGCTGGGCAGCAACACACTGCGCGTTGCTTGAGCAGCGCTACATCTCCAGAACCCTCGAACGCACTCAGGACAACATGGCTGGTGAGTGCCAAGTGCCCAGGAAGACTCTGTCATGGCCCTTGTGTGAGTTGCCGTGAGAGAACACTGTGCTTGGAACACTGCGAGGCCCGCCCTTGTACCTGAAGTCACTCTGCTCGAGGAGAATGTCAGCATCTTAGCACGCTGTGTCGCTACCGGCACACCCAGCATGAACCCATGCCTGGAAGTAATGCCCTGATTCGCCGTGCAGAAGCGGAGGCGTGCTGCAGCTTCCAGGAGTCGGTGGCCTCTGCTCTGCATGCCTTTAGCAGCAGCACAGCTTTCTGGACACCTGCGAGGCTATCCGGGGCACCCTGCTCCCGGCAGGAACACTGAGTACCCCAAAGTGCACCTGGGTCTGCTAAGCAACATCCAGGCCCGTAGCCCTTCAGAGCCCCCTTTCTGCACTGCGAGCGTAGGGAAACACACTGCCCTCTCCATCGGAGCAGCTTAATTTCCCCTGCACTCGCACACGTTCGTGAACACCGTTCTGGCACGTCCCAGGGGGCGCGGAGGTCTTACGCGGTGTCCTAACCGGAGATGCCTTCGGAGGAGCCGTCGTCTTCGCGTTCCATCCAGGACCTCCTGGCTGAAGTCACGGTGCCTCCTAGAGGATGGCGGCTTGGGTTCTTACTGCACTTTAAGTTCCGTTCCTTCTGTGGCACTGCAGGCAGCCCCAGGCCCAGAGGAGCAGCTCCGGCGTTCCTCGGTTGAGACAGTTCGCTGGATGCGGGACTCCCTACTTCCATAAGTTGATTCAGGGAAGGAAACGCAGGGTAACCGGTGTCTCTTGGGACTCGTTAGATGCCACAGGGATGTACGCTGAGTGTGCCCATGAAAACGGGGGCCTGCTGGAACTAGCCCTGCTTTCCCATTTTGAGGGCTGCATTCATGCCTGCCTTGAAGCTACCTGACATTCCCGGCTCCCGACAGGCCAGTGAGCCCTGGAAGAATGCTTCGGGGAAAATTATGAGTTTGCTCTCTCTAAACCAGGGGCTTCCGTGGCCGCGGCGGCGGTCCGCATGACAGATTCTAGAGCGAAAGGGAACCTCGACGTAAGAACTCGCCTCCTGCTTAGGCCCTGAGTAGCTGTGCAGAAAGGGAGGCATGCAGCTGTTTCCATGAGTTCTCAGTCGCTTATGTGCTTTATTTTAAAGGAAATACATGTCCGGGGACTCCTAGGCCCCACGGGTGTGCATCGTTTTCCCTCCGAGGTCACTGAGTGCCTCCAGACACCTGTGGGCCTCAGAGCAACATCGAGGTCCATTGGTTGATCCCCCGGAGGACCTCTGTGCCTGCCGAGTGCTGGGCAACAACACACTGCGTGTTCCTCGAGCAGCGCTACATCTCCAGAGCCCTCGAACGCCCTCAGGACAACATGGCTGGTGAGTGCGAAGTGCCCAGGAAGACTCTGTCATGGCCCTTGTGTGAGCTGCCGTGAGAGAACACTGTGCTTGGAACACTGCGAGGCACGCCCTCGTACCTGAAGTCACTCTGCTCGAGGAGAAAGTCAACATCTTAGCACGCTGTGTCGCTACTGGCACATCCAGCATGAACCCATGCCTGGAAGTAATGCCCTGATTCGCCGTGCAGAAGCGGAGGCGTGCTGCAGCTTCCAGGAGTCGGTGGCCTCTGCTCTGCATGCCTTTAGCGGCAGCACAGCTTTCTGGACACCTGCGAGGCTAGCCGGGGCACCCTGCTCCCGGCAGGAACACTGAGTACCCCCAGGTGCACCTGGGTCTGCTAAGCAACATCCAGGCCCGTAGCCCTTCAGAGCCCCCTCTGTGCACGCCGAGCGTAGGGAAACGCACTGCACTCTCCTTTGGAGCAGCTTAGTTTCCCCTGCACTCGCACACGTTCGTGAACACCGTTCTGGCACGTCCCTGGTGGCACGGAGGTCTTATGCGGTGCCCTAATCGGAGCTGCCCTCAGAGGAGCCCTCGTCTTCGCGTTCCATCCAGGACCTCCTAACTGAAGTCACCGTGCCTCCTAGAGGACGGTGGCTTGGGTTCTTACTGCACTTTAAGTCCTGTTCCTCCTGTGGCACTGCAGGCAGGCCCAGGCCCAGAGGAGCAGCTCCGGCGTTCCTCGGTTGAGACAGTTCGCTGGATGCGGGACTCCCTACTTCCATAAGTTGATTCAGGGAAGGAAACACAGGGTAACCGGTGTCTCTTGGGACGCGTTAGAAGCCACAGGGATGTACGCTGAGTGTGCCCATGAAAACGGGGGCCTGCTGGAACTAGCCCTGCTTTCCCATTTTGAGGGCTGCATTCAGGCCTTCCTTGAAGCTACCTGACATTCCCGGCTCCCGACAGGCCAGTGAGCCCTGGAAGAATGCTTCGGGGAAAATTATGAGTTTGCTCTCTCTAAACCAGGGGCTTCCGTGGCCACGGCGGCGGTCCGCATGACAGACTCTAGAGCGAAAGGGAACCTCGACGGAGAACTCGACTCCTGCTTAGGCCCTGAGTAGCTGTGCAGAAAGGGAGGCATGCAGCTGTTTCCATGAGTTCTCAGTCGCTTATGTGCTTTATTTTAAAGGAAGTACACGTCCGGGGACTCCTAGGCCCCACGGGTGTGCATCGTTTTCCCTCCGAGGTCACTGAGTGCCTCCAGACACCTGTGGGCCTCAGAGCAACGTCGAGGTCCATTGTTTGATCCCCCGGAGGACCTCTGTGGCTGCCGAGTGCTGGGCAGCAACACACTGCGCGTTCCTTGAGCAGCGCTACATCTCCAGAGCCCTCGAACGCCCTCAGGACAACATGGCTGGTGAGTGCGAAGTGACCAGGAAGACTCTGTCATGACCCTTGTGTGAGTTGCCGTGAGAGAACACTGTGTTTGGAACACTGCGAGGCCCACCCTCGTACCTGAAGTCACTCTGCTCGAGGAGAAAGTTAGCATCTTAGCACGCTGTGTCACCACCGGCACACCCAGCATGAACCCATGCCTGGAAGTAAGGCCCTGATTCGCCGTGCAGAAGCGGAGGCGTGCTGCAGCTTCCAGGAGGCGGTGGGCTCTGCTCTGCATGCCTTTAACGGCAGCACAGCTTTCTGGACACCTGGGAGTCAAGCCGGGGCACCGTGCTCTCGGCAGGAACACTGAGTACCCCCAGGTCCACCTGGGTCTGCTAAGCAACATCCAGGCCCGTAGCCCTTCAGAGACCCCTCTGTGCACTGCGAGCATAGGGAAACGCACTGCCCTCTCCTTTGGAGCAGCTTAGTTTCCTCCGCACACGCACACGTTCGCGAACAACGTTCTGGCACGTCACAGGTGGCGCGGAGTCTTCCGCGGTGTCCTAATCGGAGCTGCCCTCGGAGGAGCCCTCATCTTCGCGTTCCATCCAGGACCTACTGGCTCAAGTCACCGTGCCTCCTAGAGGACGGTGGCTTGGGTCCTTACTGCACTTTAAGTCTTGTTCCTTCTGTGGAACTGCAGGCAGTCCCAGGCCCAGAGGAGCAACTCCGGCGTTCCTCGGTTGAGACAGTTCGCTGGATGCGGGACTCCCTACTTCCATAAGTTGATTCAGGGAAGGAAACGCAGGGTAACCGGTGTCTCTTGGGACTCGTTAGAAGCCACAGGGATGTACGCTGAGTGTGCCCATGAAAACGGGGGCCTGCTGGAACTAGCCCTGCTTTCCCATTTTGAGGGTTGCATTCATGCCTGCCTTGAAGCTACCTGACATTCCTGGCTCCCGACAGGCCAGTGAGCCCTGGAAAAATGCTTCGGGGAAAATTATGAGTTTGCGCTCTCTAAACCAGGGGCTTCCGTGGCCGCGGCGGCGGTCCGCATGACAGGCTCTAGAGCGAAAGGGAACCTCGACGTGAGAACTCGCCTCCAGGTTAGGCCCTGAGGAGCCATGCAGAAAGGGAGGCATGCAGCTGTTTCCATGAGTTCTCAGTCGCTTATGTGCTTTATTTTAAAGGAAGTACGCGTCCGGGGACTCCTAGGCCCCACGGGTGGGCATCGTTTTTCCTCCGAGGTCACTGAGTGCCTCCAGACACCTGTGGGCCTCAGAGAAACGTCGAGGTCCATTGGTTGATCCCCTGGAGGACATCTGTGCCTGCTGAGTGCTGGGCAGCAACACACTGCACGTTCCTTGAGCAGCGCTACATCTCCAGAGCCCTCGAACACCCTCAGGACAACATGGCTGGTGAGTGCGAAATGCCCAGGAAGACTCTGTCATGGCCCTTCTTTGAGCTGCCGTGAGAGAACACTGTGCTTGGAACACCGCGAGGCCCGCCCTCGTACCTGAAGTCACTCTGCTCGAGGAGAAAGTCAGCATCTTAGCACGCTGTGTCGCTACTGGCACATCCAGCATGAACCCATGCCTGGAAGTAATGCCCTGATTCGCCGTGCAGAAGCGGAGGCGTGCTGCAGCTTCCAGGAGTCGGTGGCCTCTGCTCTGCATGCCTTTAGCGGCAGCACAGCTTTCTGGACACCTGCGAGGCTAGCCGGGGCACCCTGCTCCCGGCAGGAACACTGAGTACCCCCAGGTGCACCTGGGTCTGCTAAGCAACATCCAGGCCCGTAGCCCTTCAGAGCCCCCTCTGTGCACTGCGAGCGTAGGGAAACACACTGCCCTCTCCATCGGAGCAGCTTAATTTCCCCTGCACTCGCACACGTTCGCGAACACCGTTCTGCTACGTCCCTGGTGACGCGGAGGTCTTATGCGGTGCCCTAATCGGAGCTGCCCTCAGAGGAGCCCTCGTCTTCGCGTTCCATCCAGGACCTCCTTACTGAAGTCACCGTGCCTCCTAGAGGACGGTGGCTTGGGTTCTTACTGCACTTTAAGTCCTGTTCCTTCTGTGGCACTGCAGGCAGCCCCAGGCCCAGAGGAGCAGCTCCGGCTTTCCTCGGTTGAGACAGTTCGCTGGATGCGGGACTCCCTACTTCCATAAGTTGATTCAGGGAAGGAAACGCAGGGTAACCGGTGTCTCTTGGGACTCGTTAGAAGCCACAGGGATGTACGCTGAGTGTGCCCATGAAAACGGGGGCCTGCTGGAACTAGCCCTGCTTTCCCATTTTGAGGGCTGCATTCATGCCTGCCTTGAAGCTACCTGACATTCCCGGCTCCCGACAGGCCAGTGAGCCCTGGAAGAATGCTTCGGGGAAAATTATGAGTTTGCTCTCTCTAAACCAGGGGCTTCCGTGGCCACGGCGGCGGTCCGCATGACAGACTCTAGAGCGAAAGGGAACCTCGACGTGAGAACTCGCCTCCAGGTTAGACCCTGAGTAGCCGTGCAGAAAGGGAGGCATGCAGCTGTTTCCATGAGTTCTCAGTCGCTTATATGCTTTATTTTAAAAGAAGTACGCGTCCGGGGACTCCTAGGCCCCACGGGTGGGCATCGTTTTCCCTTCGAGGGCACTGAGTGCCTCCAGACACCTGTGGGTCGGCGGAGCAACGTCGAGGTGCTTTGGTTTATCCCCCGGAGGACCTCTGTGCTTGCCGAGTGCTGGGCAGCAACACACTGCGCGTTCCTTGAGCAGCGCTACATCTCCAGAGCCCTCGAACGCCCTCAGGACAACATGGCTGGTGATTGCGAAGTGTCCAGGAAGACTCTGTCATGGCCCTTCTGTGAGCTGCCGTGAGAGAACACTGTGCTTGGAACACTGCGAGGCCCGCCCTCGTACCTGAAGTAACTCTGCTCGAGGCGAAAGTCAGCATCTTAGCACGCTGTGTCGCTACTGGCACACCCAGCATGAACCCATGCCTGGAAGTAAGGCCCTGATTCGCCGTGCAGAAGCGGAGGCGTGCTGCAGCTTCCAGGAGGTGGTAGCCTCTGCTGTGTATGCCTTTAACGGCAGCACAGCTTTCTGGACACCTGCGAGGTTAGCCGGGGCACCCTGCTCCCGGCAGGAACACTGAGTACCCCCAGGTGCACCTGGGTCTGCTAAGCAACATCCAGGCCCGTAGCCCTTCAGAGCCCCCTCTGTGCACGCCGAGCGTAGGGAAACGCACTGCACTCTCCTTTGGAGCAGCTTAGTTTCCCCTGCACTCGCACACGTTCGGGAACACCGTTCTGGCACGTCCCTGGAGGCACGGAGGTCTTATGCGGTGCCCTAATCGGAGCTGCCCTCAGAGGAGCCCTCGTCTTCGCGTTCCATCCAGGACCTCCTAACTGAAGTCACCGTGCCTCCTAGAGGACGGTGGCTTGGGTTCTTACTGCACTTTAAGTCCTGTTCCTCCCGTGGCACTGCAGGCAGGCCCAGGCCCAGAGGAGCAGCTCCGGCGTTCCTCGGTTGAGACAGTTCGCTGGATGCGGGACTCCCTACTTCCATAAGTTGATTCAGGGAAGGAAACGCAGGGTAACCGGTGTCTCTTGGGACTCGTTAGAAGCCACAGGGATGTACGCTGAGTGTGCCCATGAAAACGGGGGCCTGCTGGAACTAGCCCTGCTTTCCCATTTTGAGGGCTGCATTCATGCCTGCCTTGAAGCTACCTGACATTCCCGGCTCCCGACAGGCCAGTGAGCCCTGGAAGAATGCTTCGGGGAAAATTATGAGTTTGCTCTCTCTAAACCAGGGGCTTCCGTGGCCGCGGCGGCGGTCCGCATGACAGACTCTAGAGCGAAAGGGAACCTCGACGTGAGAACTCGCCTCCTGCTTAGGCCCTGAGTAGCTGTGCAGAAAGGGAGGCATGCAGCTGTTTCCATGAGTTCTCAGTCACTTATGTGCTTTATTTTAAAGGAAGTACACGTCCGGGGACTCCTAGGCCCCACGGGTGTGCATCGTTTTCACTCCGAGGTCACTGAGGGCCTCCAGACACCTGTGGGCCTCAGAGCAACGTCGAGGTCTATTTGTTGATCCCCCGGGTGACCTCTGTGCCTGCTGAGTGCTGGGCAGCAACACACTGCGCGTTCCTTGAGCAGCGCTACATCTCCAGAGCCCTCGAACGCACTCAGGACAACATGGCTGGTGAGTGCGAAGTGACCAGGAAGACTCTGTCATGACCCTTGTGTGAGTTGCCGTGAGAGAACACTGTGCTTGGAACACTGCGAGGCCCACCCTCGTACCTGAAGTCACTCTGCTAGAGGAGAAAGTTAGCATCTTAGCACGCTGTGTCACCACCGGCACACCCAGCATGAACCCATGCCTGGAAGTAAGGCCCTGATTCGCCGTGCAGAAGCGGAGGCGTGCTGCAGCTTCCAGGAGGCGGTGGCCTCTGCTCTGCATGCCTTTAACGGCAGCACAGCTTTCTGGACACCTGGGAGTCTAGCCGGGGCACCGTGCTCTCGGCAGGAACACTGAGTACCCCCAGGTGCACCTGGGTCTGCTAAGCAACATCCAGGCCCGTAGCCCTTCAGAGACCCCTCTGTGCACTGCGAGCATAGGGAAACGCACTGCCCTCTCCTTTGGAGCAGCTTAGTTTCCTCCGCACACGCACACGTTCGCGAACAACGTTCTGGCACGTCCCACGTGATGCGGAGTCTTCCGCGGTGTCCTAATCGGAGCTGCCCTCGGAGGAGCCCTCATCTTCGCGTTCCATCCAGGACCTCCTGGCTCAAGTCACCGTGCCACGTAGAGGACGGCAGCTTGGGTTCTTACTGTACTTTAAGTCCTGTTCTTTCTGTGGCACTGCAGGCAGCCCCAGGCCCAGAGGAGCAGCTCCGGCGTTCCTCGGTTGAGACAGTTCACTGGATGCGGGACTCCCTACTTCCATAAGTTGATTCAGAGAAGGAAACGTAGGGTAACCAGTGTCTCTTGGGACTCGTTAGAAGCCACAGGGATGTACGCTGAATGTTCCCATGAAAACGGGGGCCTGCTGGAACTAGCCCTGCTTTCCCATTTTGAGGGCTGCATTCATGCCTGCCTTGAAGCTACCTGACATTCCCGGCTCCCGACAGGCCAGTGAGCCCTGGAAGAATGCTTCCGGGAAAATTATGAGTTTGCGCTCTCTAAACCAGGGTCTTCCGTGGCCGCGGCGGCGGTCCGCATGACAGACTCTAGAGCGAAAGGGAACCTCGACGTGAGAACTCGCCTCCTGCTTAGGCCCTGAGTAGCTGTGCAGAAAGGGAGGCATGCAGCTGTTTCCATGAGTTCTCAGTCGCTTATGTGCTTTATTTTAAAGGAAGTACACGTCCGGGGACTCCTAGGCCACACGGGTGTGCATCGTTTTCCCTCCGAGGTCACTGAGTGCCTCCAGACACCTGTGGGCCTCAGAGCAACGTCGAGGTCCATTGTTTGATCCCCCGGAGGACCTCTGTGGCTGCCGAGTGCTGGGCAGCAACACACTGCGCGTTCCTTGAGCAGCGCTACATCTCCAGAGCCCTCGAACGCCCTCAGGACAACATGGCTGGTGAGTGCGAAGTGACCAGGAAGACTCTGTCATGACCCTTGTGTGAGTTGCCGTGAGAGAACACTGTGCTTGGAACACTGCGAGGCCCACCCTCGTACCTGAAGTCACTCTGCTCGAGGAGAAAGTTAGCATCTTAGCACGCTGTGTCACCACCGGCACACCCAGCATGAACCCATGCCTGGAAGTAAGGCCCTGATTCGCCGTGCAGAAGCGGAGGCGTGCTGCAGCTTCCAGGAGGCGGTGGGCTCTGCTCTGCATGCCTTTAACGGCAGCACAGCTTTCTGGACACCTGGGAGTCAAGCCGGGGCACCGTGCTCTCGGCAGGAACACTGAGTACCCCCAGGTCCACCTGGGTCTGCTAAGCAACATCCAGGCCCGTAGCCCTTCAGAGACCCCTCTGTGCACTGCGAGCATAGGGAAACGCACTGCCCTCTCCTTTGGAGCAGCTTAGTTTCCTCCGCACACGCACACGTTCGCGAACAACGTTCTGGCACGTCACAGGTGGCGCGGAGTCTTCCGCGGTGTCCTAATCGGAGCTGCCCTCGGAGGAGCCCTCATCTTCGCGTTCCATCCAGGACCTACTGGCTCAAGTCACCGTGCCTCCTAGAGGACGGTGGCTTGGGTCCTTACTGCACTTTAAGTCTTGTTCCTTCTGTGGAACTGCAGGCAGTCCCAGGCCCAGAGGAGCAACTCCGGCGTTCCTCGGTTGAGACAGTTCGCTGGATGCGGGACTCCCTACTTCCATAAGTTGATTCAGGGAAGGAAACGCAGGGTAACCGGTGTCTCTTGGGACTCGTTAGAAGCCACAGGGATGTACGCTGAGTGTGCCCATGAAAACGGGGGCCTGCTGGAACTAGCCCTGCTTTCCCATTTTGAGGGTTGCATTCATGCCTGCCTTGAAGCTACCTGACATTCCTGGCTCCCGACAGGCCAGTGAGCCCTGGAAAAATGCTTCGGGGAAAATTATGAGTTTGCGCTCTCTAAACCAGGGGCTTCCGTGGCCGCGGCGGCGGTCCGCATGACAGGCTCTAGAGCGAAAGGGAACCTCGACGTGAGAACTCGCCTCCAGGTTAGGCCCTGAGGAGCCATGCAGAAAGGGAGGCATGCAGCTGTTTCCATGAGTTCTCAGTCACTTATGTGCTTTATTTTAAAGGAAGTACGCGTCCGGAGACTCCTACGCCCCACGGGTGGGCATCGTTTTCCCTCCGAGGGCACTGAGTGCCTCCAGACACCTGTGGGTCGGCGGAGCAACGTCGAGGTGCTTTGGTTTATCCCCCGGAGGACCTCTGTGCTTGCCGAGTGCTGGGCAGCAACACACTGCGCGTTCCTCGAGCAGCGCTACATCTCCAGAGCCCTCGAACGCCCTCAGGACAACATGGCTGGTGAGTGCGAAGTGCCCAGGAAGACTCTGTCATGGCCCTTGTGTGAGCTGCCGTGAGAGAACACTGTGCTTGGAACACTGCGAGGCGCGCCCTCGTACCTGAACTCACTCTGCTCGAGGAGAAAGTCAGCATCTTAGCACGCTGTGTCGCTACCGGCACACCCAGAATGAACCCATGCCTGGAAGTAATGCCCTGATTCGCCGTGCAGAAGCGGAGGCGTGCTGCAGCTTCCAGGAGTCGGTGGCCTCTGCTCTGCATGCCTTTAACGGCAGCACAGCTTTCTGGACACCTGCGAGGCTAGCCGGGGCACCCTGCTCCCGGAAGGAACACTGAGTACCCCCAGGTGCACCTGGGTCTGCTAAGCAACATCCAGGCCCGTAGCCCTTCAGAGCCCCCTCTGTGCACTGTGAGCGTAGGGAAACACACTGCCCTCTCCATCGGAGCAGCTTAATTTCCCCTGCACTCGCACACGTTCGTGAACACCGTTCTGGCACGTCCCAGGTGGCGCGGAGGTCTTACGCGGTGCCCTAATCGGAGCTGCCCTCAGAGGAGCCCTCGTCTTCGCGTTCCATCCAGGACCTCCTCACTGAAGTCACCGTGCCTCCTAGAGGACGGTGGCTTGGGTCCTTACTGCACTTTAAGTCCTGTTCCTCCTGTGGCACTGCAGGAAGGCCCAGGCCCAGAGGAGCAGCTCCGGCGTTCCTCGGTTGAGACAGTTCGCTGGATGCGGGACTCCCTACTTCCATAAGTTGATTCAGGGAAGGAAACGCAGGGTAACCGGTGTCTCTTGGGACTCGTTAGAAGCCACAGGAATGTAGGCTGAGTGTGCCCATGAAAACGGGGGCCTGCTTGAACTAGCCCTGCTTTCCCATTTTGAGGGTTGCATTCATGCCTGCCTTGAAGCTACCTGACATTCCCGGCTCCCGACAGGCCAGTGAGCCCTGGAAGAATGCTTCGGGGAAAATTATGAGTTTGCTCTCTCTAAACCAGGGGCTTCCGTGGCTGCGGCGGCGGTCCGCATGACAGACTCTAGAGCGAAAGGGAACCTCGACGTGAGAACTCGCCTCCTGCTTAGGCCCTGAGTAGCTGTGCAGAAAGGGAGGCATGCAGCTGTTTCCATGAGTTCTCAGTCGCTTATGTGCTTTATTTTAAAGGAAGTACACGTCCGGGGACTCCTAGGCCCCACGGGTGTGCATCGTTTTCCCTCCGAGGTCACTGAGTGCCTCCAGACACCTGTGGGCCTCAGAGCAACGTCGAGGTCCATTGTTTGATCCCCCGGAGGACCTCTGTGGCTGCCGAGTGCTGGGCAGCAACACACTGCGTGTTCCTTGAGCAGCGCTACATCTCCAGAGCCCTCGAACGCACTCAGGACAACATGGCTGGTGAGTGCGAAGTGCCCAGGAAGACTCTGTCATGGCCCTTGTGTGAGCTGCCGTGAGAGAACACTGTGCTTGGAACACTGCGAGGCGCGCCCTCGTACCTGAAGTCACTCTGTTCCAGGAGAAAGTCAGCACCTTAGCACACTGTGTCGCTACCGGCACACCCAGCATGAACCCATGCCTGGAAGTAATGCCCTGATTCGCCGTGCAGAAGCGGAGGCGTGCTGCAGCTTCCAGGAGTCGGTGGCCTCTGCTCTGCATGCCTTTAGCGGCAGCACAGCTTTCTGGACACCTGCGAGGCTAGCCGGGGCACCGTGCTCCCGGCAGGAACACTGAGTACCCCAAAGTGCACCTGGGTCTGCTAAGCAACATCCAGGCCCGTAGCCCTTCAGAGCCCCCTCTGTGCACTGTGAGCGTAGGGAAACACACTGCCCTCTCCTACGGAGCAGCTTAATTTCCCCTGCAATCGCACACTTTCGTGAACACCTTTCTGGCACGTCCCAGGTGACGCGGAGGTCTTACGCGGTGCCCTAATCGGAGCTGCCCTCAGAGGAGCCCTCGTCTTCGCGTTCCATCCAGGACCTCCTGACTGAAGTCACCGTGCCTCCTAGAGGACGGTGGCTTGGGTTCTTACTGCACTTTAAGTCCTTTTCCTTCTGTGGCACTGTAGGCAGTCCCAGGCCCAGAGGAGCAACTCCGGCGTTCCTCGGTTGAGACAGTTCGCTGGATGCGGAACTCCCTACTTCCATAAGTTGATTCAGGGAAGGAAACGCAGGGTAACCGGTGTCTCTTGGGACTCGTTAGAAGCCACAGGGATGTACGCTGAGTGTGCCCATGCAAACGGGGGCCTGCTGGAACTAGCCCTGCTTTCCCATTTTGAGGGCTGCATTCATGCCTTCCTTGAAGCTACGTGATATTCCCGGCTCCCGACAGGCCAGTGAACCCTGGAAGAATGCTTCGGGGAAAATTATGAGTTTGCTCTCTCTAAACCAGGGGTTTCCGTGGCCGCGGCGGCGGTCCGCATGACAGGCTCTAGAGCGAAAGGGAACCTCGACGTGAGAACTCGCCTCCAGGTTACACCCTGAGTAGCCGTGCAGAAAGGGAGGCATGCAGCTGTTTCCATGAGTTCTCAGTCACTTATGTGCTTTATTTTAAAGGAAGTACGCGTCCGGGGACTCCTAGGCCCCACGGGTGTGCATCGTTTTCCCTCCGAGGTCACTGAGTGCCTCCAGACAACTGTGGGCCTCAGAGCAACGTCGAGGTCCGTTGGTTCATCCCCCAGAGGACCTCTGTGCCAGCCGAGTGCTGGGCAGCAACACACTGCGCGTTCCTTGAGCAGCGCTACATCTCCAGAGCCCTCGAACGCCCTCAGGACAACATGGCTGGTGAGTGCGAAGTGCCCAGGAAGACTTTGTCATGGCCCTTGTGTGAGCTGCCGTCAGAGAACACTGTGCTTCGAACACTGCGAGGCCCACCCTCGTACCTGAAGTTACTCTGCTTGAGGAGAAAGTCAGCATCTTAGCACGCTGTGTCGCTACCGGCACATCCAGCATGAACCCATGCCTGGAAGTAAGGCCCTGATTCGCCGTGCAGAAGCGGAGGCGTGCTGCAGCTTCCAGGAGGCGGTGACCTCTGCTCTGCATGCCTTTATCAGCAGCACAGCTTTCTGGACACCTGCTAGGCTAGCCGGGGCACCGTGCTCCCGGCAGGAACACTAAGTACCCCCAGGTGCACCTGGGTCTGCTAAGCAACATCCAGGCCCATAGCCCTTCAGAGCCCCCTCTGTGCACGCCGAGTGTAGGGAAACACACTGCCCTCACCTTCGGAGAAGCTTAGTTTCCCCTGCACTCGCACACGTTCGCGAACACCGTTCTGGCACGTTCCTGGTGGCGCGGAGGTCTTACGCGGTCCCCTAATCGGAGCTGCCCTCAGAGGAGCCCTCGTCTTCGCGTTCCATCCAGGACCTCCTTACTGAAGTCACCGTGCCTCCTAGAGGACGGTGGCTTGGGTTCTTACTGCACTTTAAGTCCTGTTCCTTCTGTGGCACTGCAGGCAGCCCCAGGCCCAGAGGAGCAGCTCCGGCGTTCCTCGGTTGAGACAGTTCGCTGGATGCGGGACTCCCTACTTCCATAAGTTGATTCAGGGAAGGAAACGCAGGGTAACCGGTGTCTCTTGGGACTCGTTAGAAGCCACAGAGATGTACGCTGAGTGTGCCCATGAACATCGGGGCCTGCTGGAACTAGCCCTGCTTTCCCATTTTGAGGGCTGCATTCATGCCTGCCTTGAAGCTACCTGACATTCCCGGCTCCCGACAGGCCAGTGAGCCCTGGAAGAATGCTTCGGGGAAAATTATGAGTTTGCTCTCTCTAAACCAGGGGCTTCCATGGCCGCGGCGGCGGTCCGCATGACAGACTCTAGAGCGAAAGGGAACCTCGACGTGAGAACTCGCCTCCAGGTTAGACCCTGAGTAGCCGTGCAGAAAGGGAGGCATGCAGCTGTTTCCATGAGTTCTCAGTCGCTTATGTGCTTTATTTTAAAGGAAGTACGCGTCCGGGGACTCCTAGGCCCCACGGGTGTGAATCGTTTTCCCTCCGAGGTCACTGAGTGCCTCCAGACACCTGTGGGCCTCAGAGCAATGTCGAGGACCATTTGTTGATCCCCCGGAGGACCTCTGTGGCTGCCGAGTGCTGGGCAGCAACACACTGCGCGTTCCTTGAGCAGCGCTACATCTCCAGAGCCCTCGAACGCCCTCAGGACAACGTGGCTGGTGAGTGCGAAGTGCCCAGGAAGACTGTGTCATGGCCCTTGTGTGAGCTGCCGTGAGAGAACACTGTGCTTGGAACACTGCGAGGCGCGCCCTCGTACCTGAAGTCACTCTGCTCGAGGAGAAAGTCAACATCTTAACACGCTGTGTCGCTACTGGCACATCCAGCATGAACCCATGCCTGGAAGTAATGCGTTGATTCGCCGTGCAGAAGCGGAGGCGTGCTGCAGCTTCCAGGAGTCGGTGGCCTCTGCTCTGCATGCCTTTAGCGGCAGCACAGCTTACTGGACACCTGCGAGGCTAGCCGGGGCACCGTGCTCCCGGCAGGAACACTGAGTACCCCAAAGTGCACCTGGGTCTGCTAAGCAACATCCAGGCCCGTAGCCCTTCAGAGCCCCCTCTGTGCACTGTGAGCGTAGGGAAACACACTGCCCTCTCCATCGGAGCAGCTTAGTTTCCCCTGCACTCGCACACGATCGCGAACACCGTTCTGGCACGTCCCACGTGATGCGGAGATCTTACGCGGTGCCCTAATCGGAGCTGCCCTCAGAGGAGCCCTCGTCTTCGCGTTCCATCCAGGACCTCCTGACTGAAGTCACCGTGCCTCCTAGAGGACGGTGGCTTGGGTCCTTACTGCACTTTAAGTCCTGTTCCTTCTGTGGAACTGCAAGCAGTCCCAGGCCCAGAGGAGCAACTCCGGCGTTCCTCGGTTGAGACAGTTCGCTGGATGCGGGACTCCCTACTTCCATAAGTTGATTCAGGGAAGGAAACGCAGGGTAACCGGTGTCTCTTGGGACTCGTTAGAAGCCACAGGGATGTAGGCTGAGTGTGCCCATGAAAACGGGGGCCTGCTGGAACTAGCCCTGCTTTCCCATTTTGAGGGCTGCATTCATGCCTGCCTTGAAGCTACCTGACATTCCTGGGTCCCGACAGGCCAGTGAGCCCTGGAAGAATGCTTCGGGGAAAATTATGAGTTTGCTCTCTCTAAACCAGGGGCTTCCATGGCCGCGGCCGCGGTCCGCATGACAGGCTGTAGAGCGAAAGGGAACCTCGACGTGAGAACTCGCCTCCAGGTTAGGCCCTTAGTAGCCATGCAGAAAGGGAGGCATGCAGCTGTTTCCATGAGTTCTCAGTCGCTTATGTGCTTTATTTTAAAGGAATTACGCGTCCGGGGACTCCTAGGCCCCACGGGTGGGCATCGTTTTCCCTCCGAGGTCACTGAGTGCCTCCAGACACCTGTGGGCCTCAGAGCAATGTCGAGGTGCATTGGTTTATCCCCTGGAGCACCTCTGTGCCTGCCGAGTGCTGGGCAGCAACACACTGCGCGTTCCTTGAGCAGCGCTACATCTCCAGAGCCCTCGAACGCCCTCAGGACAACATGGCTGGTGAGTGCGAAGTGCCCAGGAAGACTCTGTCATGGCCCTTCTGTGAGCTGCCGTGATAGAACACTGTGCTTGGAAGACTGCGAGGCCCGCCCTCGTACCTGAAGTCACTCTGCTCGAGGAGAAAGTTAGCATCTTAGCACGCTGTGTCGCTACCGGCACACCCAGCATGAACCCATGGCTGGAAGTAAGGCCCTGATTCGCCGTGCAGAAGCGGAGGCGTGCTGCAGCTTCCAGGAGTCGGTGGCCTCTGCTCTGCATGCCTTTAATGGCAGCACAGCTTTCTGGACACCTGCGACGCTAGCCGGGACACCCTGCTCTCGGCAGGAACACTGAGTACCCCCAGGTGCACCTCGGTCTGCTAAGCAACATCCAGGCCCGTAGCCCTTCAGAGCCCCCTCTGTGCACTGCGAGCATAGGGAAACGCACTGCCCTCTCCTTTGGAGCAGCTTAGTTTCCTCCGCACACGCACACGTTCGCGAACAACGTTCTGGCACGTCCCACGTGATGCGGAGTCTTCCGCGGTGTCCTAATCGGAGCTGCCCTCGGAGGAGCCCTCGTCTTCGCTTTCCATCCAGGACCTCCTGGCTCAAGTCACCGTGCCTCGTAGAGGACGGCAGCTTGGGTTCTTACTGTACTTTAAGTCCTGTTCTTTCTGTGGCACTGCAGGCAGCCCCAGGCCCAGAGGAGCAGCTCTGGCATTCCTCGGTTGAGACAATTCACTGGATGCGGGACTCCCTACTTCCATAAGTTGATTCAGGGAAGGAAACGTAGGGTAACCAGTGTCTCTTGGGACTCGTTAGAAGCCACAGGGATGTACGCTGAGTGTTCCCATGAAAACGGGGGCCTGCTGGAACTAGCCCTGCTTTCCCATGTTGAGGGCTGCATTCATTCCTGCCTTGAAGCTACCTGACATTCCTGGCTCCCGACAGGCCAGTGAGCCCTGGAAGAATGCTTCGGGAAAATTATGAGTTTGCTCTCTCTAAACCAGGGGCTTCCATGGCCGCGGCGGTGGTCCGCATGACAGACTCTAGAGCGAAAGGGAACCTCGACGTGAGAACTCGCCTCCAGGTTAGACCCTGAGTAGCCGTGCAGAAAGGGAGGCATGCAGCTGTTTCCATGAGTTCTCAGTCACTTATGTGCTTTATTTTAAAAGAAGTACGCGTCCGGGGACTCCTAGGTACCACGGGTGTGCATCGTTTTCCCTCCAAGGTCACTGAGTGCCTCCAGACACCTGTGGGCCTCAGAGCAACGTCGAGGTGCTTTGGTTTATCCCCCGGAGGACCTCTGTGCTTGCCGAGTGCTGGGCAGCAACACACTGCGCGTTCCTTGAGCAGCGCTACATCTCCAGAGCCCTCGAACGTCCTCAGGACAACATGGCTGGTGAGTGCGAAGTGCCCAGGAAGACTCTGTCATGGCCCTTGTGTGAGCTGCCGTGAGACAACACTGTGCTTGGAACACTGCGAGGCCCGCCCTCGTACCTGAAGTCACTCTGCTCGAGGAGAAAGTCAGCATCTTAGCACGCTGTGTCGCTACCGGCACACCCAGCATGAACCCATGCCTGGAAGTAAGGCCCTGATTTGCCGTGCAGAAGCAGAGGCGTGCTGCAGCTTCCAGGAGGCGGTGACCTCTGCTCTGCATGCCTTTAGCGGCAGCACAGCTTTCTGGACACCTGCGAGGCTAGCCGGGGCACCCTGCTCCCGGCAGGAACACTGAGTACCCCAAAGTGCACCTGGGTCTGCTAAGCAACATCCAGGCCCGTAGCCCTTCAGAGCCCCCTCTGTGCACGCCGAGCGTAGGGAAACACACTGCCCTCTCCTTCGGAGAAGCATAGTTTCCCCTGCACTCGCACACGTTCGCGAACACCGTTCTGGCACGTCCCTGGTGGCGCGGAGGTCTTACGCGGTGCCCTAATCGGAGCTGCCCTCAGAGGAGCCCTCGTCTTCGCGTTCCATCCAGGACCTCCTGACTGAAGTCACCGTGCCTCCTAGAGGACGGTGGCTTGGTTTCTTACTGCACTTTAAGTCCTTTTCCTTCTGTGGCACTGTAGGCAGTCCCAGGCCCAGAGGAGCAACTCCGGCGTTCCTCGGTTGAGACAGTTCGCTGGATGCGGAACTCCCTACTTCCATAGGTTGATTCAGGGAAGGAAACGCAGGGTAACCGGTGTCTCTTGGGACTCGTTAGAAGCCACAGGGATGTACGCTGAGTGTGCCCATGAAAACGGGGGCCTGCTGGAACTAGCCCTGCTTTCCCATTTTGAGGGCTGCATTCATGCCTTCCTTGAAGCTACCTGACATTCCCGGCTCCCGACAGGCCAGTGAACCCTGGAAGAATGCTTCGGGGAAAATTATGAGTTTGCTCTCTCTAAACCAGGGGCTTCCGTGGCCGCGGCGGCGGTCCGCATGACAGGCTCTAGAGCGAAAGGGAACCTCGACGTGAGAACTCGCCTCCAGGTTACACCCTGAGTAGCCGTGCAGAAAGGGAGGCATGCAGCTGTTTCCATGAGTTCTCAGTCGCTTATGTGCTTTATTTTAAAGGAAGTACGCGTCCGGGGACTCCTAGGCCCCACGGGTGTGCATTGTTTTCCCTCTGAGGTCACTGAGTGCCTCCAGACAACTGTGGGCCTCAGAGCAACGTCGAGGTCCGTTGGTTCATCCCCCAGAGGACCTCTGTGCCAGCCGAGTGCTGGGCAGCAACACACTGCGCGTTCCTTGAGCAGCGCTACATCTCCAGAGCCCTCGAACGCCCTCAGGACAACATGGCTGGTGAGTGCGAAGTGCCCAGGAAGACTTTGTCATGGCCCTTGTGTGAGCTGCCGTCAGAGAACATTGTGCTTGGAACACTGCGAGGCCCGCCCTCGTACCTGAAGTTACTCTGCTTGAGGAGAAAGTCAGCATCTTAGCACGCTGTGTCGCTACCGGCACATCCAGCATGAACCCATGCCTGGAAGTAAGGCCCTGATTCGCCGTGCAGAAGCGGAGGCGTGCTGCAGCTTCCAGGAGGCGGTGACCTCTGCTCTGCATGCCTTTATCAGCAGCACAGCTTTCTGGACACCTGCTAGGCTAGCCGGGGCACCGTGCTCCCGGCAGGAACACTAAGTACCCCCAGGTGCACCTGGGTCTGCTAAGCAACATCCAGGCCCATAGCCCTTCAGAGCCCCCTCTGTGCACTGTGAGCGTAGGGAAACACACTGCCCTCACCTTCGGAGACGCTTAGTTTCCCCTGCACTCGCACACGTTCCCGAACACCGTTCTGGCACGTTCCTGGTGGCACGGAGGTCTTACGCGGTGCCCTAATCGGAGCTGCCCTCAGAGGAGCCCTCGTCTTCGCGTTCCATCCAGGACCTCCTTACTGAAGTCACCGTGCCTCCTAGAGGACGGTGGCTTGGGTTCTTACTGCACTTTAAGTCCTGTTCCTTCTGTGGCACTGCAGGCAGCCCCAGGCCCAGAGGAGCAGCTCCGGCGTTCCTCGGTTGAGACAGTTCGCTGGATGCGGGACTCCCTACTTCCATAAGTTGATTCAGGGAAGGAAACGCAGGGTAACCGGTGTCTCTTGGGACTCGTTAGAAGTCACAGGGATGTACGCTGAGTGTGCCCATGAACACCGGGGCCTGCTGGAACTAGCCCTGCTTTCCCATTTTGAGGGCTGCATTCAGGCCTGCCTTGAAGCTACCTGACATTCCCGGTTCCCGACAGGCCAGTGAGCCCTGGAAGAATGCTTCGGGGAAAATTATGAGTTTGCTCTCTCTAAACCAGGGGCTTCCATGGCCGCGGCGGCGGTCCGCATGACAGACTCTAGAGCGAAAGGGAACCTCGACGTGAGAACTCGCCTCCAGGTTAGACCCTGAGTAGCCGTGCAGAAAGGGAGGCATGCAGCTGTTTCCATGAGTTCTCAGTCGCTTATGTGCTTTATTTTAAAGGAAGTACGCGTCCGGGGACTCCTAGGCCCCACGGGTGTGAATCGTTTTCCCTCCGAGGTCACTGAGTGCCTCCAGACACCTGTGGGCCTCAGAGCAATGTCGAGGTCCATTGGTTGATCCCCCGGAGGACCTCTGTGGCTGCCGAGTGCTGGGCAGCAACACACTGCGCGTTCCTTGAGCAGCGCCACATCTCCAGAGCCCTCGAACGCCCTCAGGACAACATGGCTGGTGAGTGCGAAGTGCCCAGGAAGACTCTGTCATGGCCCTTGTGTGAGCTGCCGTGAGAGAACACTGTGCTTGGAACACTGCGAGGCGCGCCCTCGTACCTTAAGTCACTCTGTTCCAGGAGAAAGTCAGCATCTTAGCACGCTGTGTCGCTACCGGCACACCCAGCATGAACCCATGCCTGGAAGTAATGCCCTGATTTGCCGTGCAGAAGCGGAGGCGTGCTGCAGCTTCCAGGAGTCGGTGGCCTCTGCTCTGCATGCCTTTAGCGGCAGCACAGCTTTCTGGACACCTGCGAGGCTAGCCGGGGCACCCTGCTCCCGGCAGGAACACTGAGTACCCCAAAGTGCACCTGGGTCTGCTAAGCAACATCCAGGCCCGTAGCCCTTCAGAGCCCCCTCTGTGCACTGTGAGCGTAGGGAAACACACTGACCTCTCCAAAGGAGCAGCTTAATTTCCCCTGCAATCGCACACTTTCGTGAACACCTTTCTGGCACGTCCCAGGTGACGCGGAGGTCTTACGCGGTGCCCTAATCGGAGCTGCCCTCAGAGGAGCCCTCGTCTTCGCGTTCCATCCAGGACCTCCTGACTGAAGTCACCGTGCCTCCTAGAGGACGGTGGCTTGGGTTCTTACTGCACTTTAAGTCCTTTTCCTTCTGTGGCACTGTAGGCAGTCCCAGGCCCAGAGGAGCAACTCCGGCGTTCCTCGGTTGAGACAGTTCGCTGGATGCGGAACTCCCTACTTCCATAAGTTGATTCAGGGAAGGAAACGCAGGGTAACCGGTGTCTCTTGGGACTCGTTAGAAGCCACAGGGATGTACGCTGAGTGTGCCCATGAAAACGGGGGCCTGCTGGAACTAGCCCTGCTTTCCCATTTTGAGGGCTGCATTCATGCCTTCCTTGAAGCTACCTGATATTCCCGGCTCCCGACAGGCCAGTGAACCCTGGAAGAATGCTTCGGGGAAAATTATGAGTTTGCTCTCTCTAAACCAGGGGTTTCCGTGGCCGCGGCGGCGGTCCGCATGACAGGCTGTAGAGCGAAAGGGAACCTCGACGTGAGAACTCGCCTCCAGGTTACACCCTGAGTAGCCGTGCAGAAAGGGAGGCATGCAGCTGTTTCCATGAGTTCTCAGTCGCTTATGTGCTTTATTTTAAAGGAAGTACGCGTCCGGGGACTCCTAGGCCCCACGGGTGTGCATCGTTTTCCCTCCGAGGTCACTGAGTGCCTCCAGACACCTGTGGGCCTCAGAGCAACGTCGAGGTCCGTTGGTTCATCCCCCAGAGGACCTCTGTGCCAGCCGAGTGCTGGGCAGCAACACACTGCGCGTTCCTTGAGCAGCGCTACATCTCCAGAGCCCTCGAACGCACTCAGGACAACATGGCTGGTGAGTGCGAAGTGCCCAGGAAGACTTTGTCATGGCCCTTGTGTGAGCTGCCGTCAGAGAACACTGTGCTTCGAACACTGCGAGGCCCACCCTCGTACCTGAAGTTACTCTGCTTGAGGAGAAAGTCAGCATCTTAGCACGCTGTGTCGCTACCGGCACATCCAGCATGAACCCATGCCTGGAAGTAAGGCCCTGATTCGCCGTGCAGAAGCGGAGGCGTGCTGCAGCTTCCAGGAGGCGGTGACCTCTGCTCTGCATGCCTTTATCAGAAGCACAGCTTTCTGGACACCTGCTAGGCTAGCCGGGGCACCGTGCTCCCGGCAGGAACACTAAGTACCCCCAGGTGCACCTGGGTCTGCTAAGCAACATCCAGGCCCATAGCCCTTCAGAGCCCCCTCTGTGCACGCCGAGTGTAGGGAAACACACTGCCCTCACCTTCGGAGAAGCTTAGTTTCCCCTGCACTCGCACACGTTCGCGAACACCGTTCTGGCACGTTCCTGGTGGCGCGGAGGTCTTACGCGGTCCCCTAATCGGAGCTGCCCTCAGAGGAGCCCTCGTCTTCGCGTTCCATCCAGGACCTCCTTACTGAAGTCACCGTGCCTCCTAGAGGACGGTGGCTTGGGTTCTTACTGCACTTTAAGTCCTGTTCCTTCTGTGGCACTGCAGGCAGCCCCAGGCCCAGAGGAGCAGCTCCGGCGTTCCTCGGTTGAGACAGTTCGCTGGATGCGGGACTCCCTACTTCCATAAGTTGATTCAGGGAAGGAAACGCAGGGTAACCGGTGTCTCTTGGGACTCGTTAGAAGCCACAGAGATGTACGCTGAGTGTGCCCATGAACACCGGGGCCTGCTGGAACTAGCCCTGCTTTCCCATTTTGAGGGCTGCATTCATGCCTGCCTTGAAGCTACCTGACATTCCCGGCTCCCGACAGGCCAGTGAGCCCTGGAAGAATGCTTCGGGGAAAATTATGAGTTTGCTCTCTCTAAACCAGGGGCTTCCATGGCCGCGGCGGCGGTCCGCATGACAGACTCTAGAGCGAAAGGGAACCTCGACGTGAGAACTCGCCTCCAGGTTAGACCCTGAGTAGCCGTGCAGAAAGGGAGGTATGCAGCTGTTTCCATGAGTTCTCAGTCGCTTATGTGCTTTATTTTAAAGGAAGTACGCGTCCGGGGACTCCTAGGCCCCACGGGTGTGAATCGTTTTCCCTCCGAGGTCACTGAGTGCCTCCAGACACCTGTGGGCCTCAGAGCAATGTCGAGGACCATTGGTTGATCCCCCGGAGGACCTCTGTGGCTGCCGAGTGCTGGGCAGCAACACACTGCGCGTTCCTTGAGCAGCGCTACATCTCCAGAGCCCTCGAACGCCCTCAGGACAACGTGGCTGGTGAGTGCGAAGTGCCCAGGAAGACTCTGTCATGGCCCTTGTGTGAGCTGCCGTGAGAGAACACTGTGCTTGGAACACTGCGAGGCGCGCCCTCGTACCTGAAGTCACTCTGCTCGAGGAGAAAGTCAACATCTTAGCACGCTGTGTCGCTACTGGCACATCCAGCATGAACCCATGCCTGGAAGTAATGCGTTGATTCGCCGTGCAGAAGCGGAGGCGTGCTGCAGCTTCCAGGATTCGGTGGCCTCTGCTCTGCATGCCTTTAGCGGCAGCACAGCTTTCTGGACACCTGCGAGGCTAGCCGGGCCACCGTGCTCCCGGCAGGAACACTGAGTACCCCAAAGTGCACCTGGGTCTGCTAAGCAACATCCAGGCCCGTAGCCCTTCAGAGCCACCTCTGTGCACTGTGAGCGTAGGGAAACACACTGCCCTCTCCATCGGAGCAGCTTAGTTTCCCCTGCACTCGCACACGATCGCGAACACCGTTCTGGCACGTCCCACGTGATGCGGAGATCTTACGCGGTGCCCTAATCGGAGCTGCCCTCAGAGGAGCCCTCGTCTTCGCGTTCCATCCAGGACCTCCTGACTGAAGTCACCGTGCCTCCTAGAGGACGGTGGCTTGGGTCCTTACTGCACTTTAAGTCCTGTTCCTTCTGTGGAACTGCAAGCAGTCCCAGGCCCAGAGGAGCAACTCCGGCGTTCCTCGGTTGAGACAGTTCGCTGGATGCGGGACTCCCTACTTCCATAAGTTGATTCAGGGAAGGAAACGCAGGGTAACCGGTGTCTCTTGGGACTCGTTAGAAGCCACAGGGATGTAGGCTGAGTGTGCCCATGAAAACGGGGGCCTGCTGGAACTAGCCCTGCTTTCCCATTTTGAGGGCTGCATTCATGCCTGCCTTGAAGCTACCTGACATTCCTGGGTCCCGACAGGCCAGTGAGCCCTGGAAGAATGCTTCGGGGAAAATTATGAGTTTGCTCTCTCTAAACCAGGGGCTTCCATGGCCGCGGCGGCGGTCCGCATGACAGGCTGTAGAGCGAAAGGGAACCTCGACGTGAGAACTCGCCTCCAGGTTAGGCCCTGAGTAGCCATGCAGAAAGGGAGGCATGCAGCTGTTTCCATGAGTTCTCAGTCGCTTATGTGCTTTATTTTAAAGGAATTACGCGTCCGGGGACTCCTGGGCCCCACGGGTGGGCATCGTTTTCCCTCCGAGGTCACTGAGTGCCTCCAGACACCTGTGGGCCTCAGAGCAATGTCGAGGTGCATTGGTTTATCCCCTGGAGCACCTCTGTGCCTGCCGAGTGCTGGGCAGCAACACACTGCGCGTTCCTTGAGCAGCGCTACATCTCCAGAGCCCTCGAACGCCCTCAGGACAACATGGCTGGTGAGTGCGAAGTGCCCAGGAAGACTCTGTCATGGCCCTTGTGTGAGCTGCCGTGATAGAACACTGTGCTTGGAAGACTGCGAGGCCCGCCCTCGTACCTGAAGTCACTCTGCTCGAGGAGAAAGTCAGCATCTTAGCACACTGTGTCGCTACCGGCACACCCAGCATGAACCCATGCCTGGAAGTAAGGCCCTGATTCGCCGTGCAGAAGCGGAGGCGTGCTGCAGCTTCCAGGAGGCGGTGACCTCTGCTCTGCATGCCTTTATCAGCAGCACAGCTTTCTGGACACCTGCTAGGCTAGCCGGGGCACCGTGCTCCCGGCAGGAACACTAAGTACCCCCAGGTGCACCTGGGTCTGCTAAGCAACATCCAGGCCCATAGCCCTTCAGAGCCCCCTCTGTGCACGCCGAGCGTAGGGAAACACACTGCCCTCACCTTCGGAGACGCTTAGTTTCCCCTGCACTCGCACACGTTCGCGAACACCGTTCTGGCACGTTCCTGGTGGCACGGAGGTCTTACGCGGTGCCCTAATCGGAGCGGCCGTCAGAGGAGCCCTCGTCTTCGCGTTCCATCCAGGACCTCCTTACTGAAGTCACCGTGCCTCCTAGAGGACGGTGGCTTGGGTTCTTACTGCACTTTAAGTCCTGTTCCTTCTGTGGCACTGCAGGCAGCCCCAGGCCCAGAGGAGCAGCTCCGGCGTTCCTCGGTTGAGACAGTTCGCTGGATGCGGGACTCCCTACTTCCATAAGTTGATTCAGGGAAGGAAACGCAGGGTAACCGGTGTCTCTTGGGACTCGATAGAAGTCACAGGGATGTACGCTGAGTGTGCCCATGAACACCGGGGCCTGCTGGAACTAGCCCTGCTTTCCCATTTTGAGGGCTGCTTTCAGGCCTGCCTTGAAGCTACCTGACATTCCCGGTTCCCGACAGGCCAGTGAGCCCTGGAAGAATGCTTCGGGGAAAATTATGAGTTTGCTCTCTCTAAACCAGGGGCTTCCATGGCCGCGGCGGCGGTCCGCATGACAGACTCTAGAGCGAAAGGGAACCTCGACGTGAGAACTCGCCTCCAGGTTAGACCCTGAGTAGCCGTGCAGAAAGGGAGGCATGCAGCTGTTTCCATGAGTTCTCAGTCGCTTATGTGCTTTATTTTAAAGGAAGTACGCGTCCGGGGACTCCTAGGCCCCACGGGTGTGAATCGTTTTCCCTCCGAGGTCACTGAGTGCCTCCAGACACCTGTGGGCCTCAGAGCAATGTCGAGGTCCATTGGTTGATCCCCCGGAGGACCTCTGTGGCTGCCGAGTGCTGGGCAGCAACACACTGCGCGTTCCTTGAGCAGCGCTACATCTCCAGAGCCCTCGAACGCCCTCAGGACAACATGGCTGCTGAGTGCGAAGTGCCCAGGAAGACTCTGTCATGGCCCTTCTGTGAGCTGCCGTGATAGAACACTGTGCTTGGAAGACTGCGAGGCCCGCCCTCGTACCTGAAGTCACTCTGCTCGAGGAGAAAGTCAGCATCTTAGCACACTGTGTCGCTACCGGCACACCCAGCATGAACCCATGGCTGGAAGTAAGGCCCTGATTCGCCGTGCAGAAGCGGAGGCGTGCTGCAGCTTCCAGGAGTCGGTGGCCTCTGCTCTGCATGCCTTTAACGGCAGCACAGCTTTCTGGACACCTGCGACGCTAGCCGGGGCACCCTGCTCTCGGCAGGAACACTGAGTACCCCCAGGTGCACCTGGGTCTGCTAAGCAACATCCAGGCCCGTAGCTCTTCAGAGCCCCCTCTGTGCACTGCGAGCATAGGGAAACGCACTGCCCTCTCCTTTGGAGCAGCTTAGTTTCCTCCGCACACGCACACGATCGCGAACACCGTTCTGGCACGTCCCACGTGATGCGGAGATCTTACACGGTGCCCTAATCGGAGCTGCCCTCAGAGGAGCCCTCGTCTTCGCGTTCCATCCAGGACCTCCTGACTGTAGTCACCGTGCCTCCTAGAGGATGGCGGCTTGGGTTCTTACTGCACTTTAAGTCCTGTTCCTTCTGTGGCACTGCAGGCAGCCCCAGGCCCAGAGGAGCAGCTCCGGCGTTCCTCGGTTGAGACAGTTCGCTGGATGCGGGCCTCCCTACTTCCATAAGTTGATTCAGGGAAGGAAACGCAGGGTAACCAGTGTCTCTTAGGACTCGTTAGAAGCCACAGGGATGTACGCTGAGTGTGCCCATGAAAACGGGGGCCTGCTGGAACTAGCCCTGCTTTCCCATTTTGAGGGTTGCATTCATGCCTGCCTTGAAGCTACCTGACATTCCCGGCTCCCGACAGGCCAGTGAGCCCTGGAAGAATGCTTCGGGGAAAATTATGAGTTTGCTCTCTCTAAACCAGGGGCTTCCGTGGCCGCGGCGGCGGTCCGCATGACAGGCTCTAGAGCGAAAGGGAACCTCGACGTGAGAACTCGCCTCCAGGTTAGGCCCTGAGTAGCCGTGCAGAAAGGGAGGCATGCAGCTGCTTCTATGAGTTCTCAGTCGCTTATGTCCTTTATTTTAAAGGAAGTACGCATCCGGGGACTCCTAGGCCCCACGGGTGGGCATCGTTTTCCCTCCGAGGTCACTGAGTGCCTCCAGACACCTGTGGGCCGGCGGAGCAACGTCGAGGTCCATTGGTTTATCCCCCGGAGGACCTCTGTGCTTGCCGAGTCCTGGGCAGCAACACACTGCGCGTTCCTTGAGCAGCGCTACATCTCCAGAGCCCTCGAACGCCCTCAGGACAACATGGCTGGTGAGTGTGAAGTGCCCAGGAAGACTCTGTCATGGCCCTTGTGTGAGCTGCCGTGAGAGAACACTGTGCTTGGAACACTGCAAGGCCCGCTTTCGTACCTGAAGTCACTCTGCTCGAGGAGAAAGTCAGCATCTTAGCACGCTGTGTCGCTACCGGCACACCCAGCATGAACCCATGCCTGGAAGTAAGGCCCTGATTCACCGTGCAGAAGCAGAGGCGTGCTGCAGCTTCCAGGATGCGGTGGCCTCTGCTCTGCATGCCTTTAACGGCAGCACAGCTTTCTGGACACCTGCGAGGCTAGCCGGGGCACCCTGCTCCCGGCAGGAACCCTGAGTACCCCCAGGTGCACCTGGGTCTGCTAAGCAACATCCAGGCCCGTAGCCCTTCAGAGCCCCCTCTGTGCACGCCGAGCGTAGGGAAACGCACTGCACTCTCCTTTGGAGCAGCTTAGTTTCCCCTGCACTCGCACACGTTCGCAAACACCATTCTGGCACGTCCCTGGTGGCGCGGAGGTCTTATGCGGTGCCCTAATCGGAGCTGCCCTCAGAGGAGCCCTCGTCTTCGCGTTCCATCCAGGACCTCCTTACTGAAGTCACCGTGCCTCCTAGAGGACGGTGGCTTGGGTTCTTACTGCACTTTAAGTCCTGTTCCTTCTGTGGCACTGCAGGCAGCCCCAGGCCCAGAGGAGCAGCTCCGGCGTTCCTCGGTTGAGACAGTTCGCTGGATGCGGGACTCCCTACTTCCATAAGTTGATTCAGGGAAGGAAACGCAGGGTAACCGGTGTCTCTTGGGACTCGTTAGAAGCCACAGGGATGTACGCTGAGTGTGCCCATGAAAACGGGGGCCTGCTGGAACTAGCCCTGCTTTCCCATTTTGAGGGCTGCATTCAGGCCTGCCTTGTAGCTACCTGACATTCCCGGCTCCCGACAGGCCAGTGAGCCCTGGAAGAATGCTTCGGGGAAAATTATGAGTTTGCTCTCTCTAAACCAGGGGCTTCCATGGCCGGGGCATTGTTCCGCATGACAGGCTCTAGAGAGAAAGGGAACCTCGACGTGAGAACTCACCTCCAGGTTAGGCCCTGAGTAGCCGTGCAGATAGGGAGGCATGCAGCTGTTTCCATGAGTTCCCAGTCGCTTATGTGCTTTATTTTAAAGGAAGTACGCGTCCGGGGACTCCTAGGCCCCACGGGTGGGCATCGTTTTCCCTCCGAGGTCACTGAGTGCCTCCAGACACCTGTGGGCCGGCGGAGCAATGTCGAGGTCCATTGGTTGATCCCCCGGAGGACCTCTGTGCCAGCCGAGTGCTGGGCAGCAACACACTGCGCGTTCCTCGAGCAGCGCTACATCTCCAGAGCCCTCGAACGCCCTCAGGACAACATGGCTGGTGAGTGCGAAGTGCCCAGGAAGACTCTGTCATGGCCCTTGTGTGAGCTGCCGTGAGAGAACACTGTGCTTGGAACACTGCGAGGCGCGCCCTCGTACCTGAACTCACTCTGCTCGAGGAGAAAGTCAGCATCTTAGCACGCTGTTTCGCTACCGGCACACCCAGCATGAACCCATGCCTGGAAGTAATGCCCTGATTCGCCGTGCAGAAGCGGAGGCGTGCTGCAGCTTCCAGGAGTCGGTGGCCTCTGCTCTGCATGCCTTTAGCAGCAGCACAGCTTTCTGGACACCTGCGAGGCTAGCCGGGGCACCCTGCTCCCGGCAGGAACACTGAGTACCCCAAAGTGCACCTGGGTCTGCTAAGCAACATCCAGGCACGTAGCCGTTCAGAGCCCCCTCTGTGCACTGCGAGCGTAGGGAAACACACTGCCCTCTCCATCGGAGCAGCTTAATTTCCCCTGCACTCGCACACGTTCGCGAACACCGTTCTGCTACGTCCCTGGTGGCGCGGAGGTCTTATACGTTGCCCTAATCGGAGCTGCCCTCAGAGGAGCCCTCGTCTTCGCGTTCCATCCAGGACCTCCTGGCTGAAGTCACCGTGCCTCCTAGAGGACGGCGGCTTGGGTTCTTACTGCACTTTAAGTTCCGTTCCTTCTGTGGCACTGCAGGCAGCCCCAGGCCCAGAGGAGCAGCTCCGGCGTTCCTCGGTTGAGACAGTTCGATGGATGTGGGACTCCCTACTTCCATAAGTTGATTCAGGGAAGGAAACGCAGGGTAACCGGTGTCTCTTGGGACTCGTTAGAAGCCACAGGGATGTACGCTGAGTGTGCCCATGAAAACGGGGGCCTGCTGGAACTAGCCCTGCTTTCCCATTTTGAGGGTTGCATTCATGCCTGCCTTGAAGCTACCTGACATTCCCGGCTCCCGACAGGCCAGTGAGCCCTGGAAGAATGCTTCGGGGAAAATTATGAGTTTGCTCTCTCTAAACCAGGGGCTTCCGTGGCCGCGGCGGCGGTCCGCATGACAGGCTCTAGAGCGAAAGGGAACCTCGACGTGAGAACTCGCCTCCAGGTTAGGCCCTGAGTAGCCGTGCAGAAAGGGAGGCATGCAGCTGCTTCTATGAGTTCTCAGTCGCTTATGTCCTTTATTTTAAAGGAAGTACGCATCCGGGGACTCCTAGGCCCCACGGGTGGGCATCGTTTTCCCTCCGAGGTCACTGAGTGCCTCCAGACACCTGTGGGCCGGCGGAGCAACGTCGAGGTCCATTGGTTGATCCCCCGGAGGACCTCTGTGCTTGCCGAGTCCTGGGCAGCAACACACTGCGCGTTCCTTGAGCAGCGCTACATCTCCAGAGCCCTCGAACGCCCTCAGGACAACATGGCTGGTGAGTGTGAAGTGCACAGGAAGACTCTGTCATGGCCCTTGTGTGAGCTGCCGTGAGAGAACACTGTGCTTGGAACACTGCAAGGCCCGCTTTCGTACCTGAAGTCACTCTGCTCGAGGAGAAAGTCAGCATCTTAGCACGCTGTGTCGCTACCGGCACACCCAGCATGAACCCATGCCTGGAAGTAAGGCCCTGATTCACCGTGCAGAAGCAGAGGCGTGCTGCAGCTTCCAGGATGCGGTGGCCTCTGCTCTGCATGCCTTTAACGGCAGCACAGCTTTCTGGACACCTGCGAGGCTAGCCGGGGCACCCTGCTCCCGGCAGGAACCCTGAGTACCCCCAGGTGCACCTGGGTCTGCTAAGCAACATCCAGGCCCGTAGCCCTTCAGAGCCCCCTCTGTGCACGCCGAGCGTAGGGAAACGCACTGCACTCTCCTTTGGAGCAGCTTAGTTTCCCCTGCACTCGCACACGTTCGCAAACACCATTCTGGCACGTCCCTGGTGGCGCGGAGGTCTTATGCGGTGCCCTAATCGGAGCTGCCCTCAGAGGAGCCCTCGTCTTCGCGTTCCATCCAGGACCTCCTTACTGAAGTCACCGTGCCTCCTAGAGGACGGTGGCTTGGGTTCTTACTGCACTTTAAGTCCTGTTCCTTCTGTGGCACTGCAGGCAGCCCCAGGCCCAGAGGAGCAGCTCCGGCGTTCCTCGGTTGAGACAGTTCGCTGGATGCGGGACTCCCTACTTCCATAAGTTGATTCAGGGAAGGAAACGCAGGGTAACCGGTGTCTCTTGGGACTCGTTAGAAGCCACAGGGATGTACGCTGAGTGTGCCCATGAAAACGGGGGCCTGCTGGAACTAGCCCTGCTTTCCCATTTTGAGGGCTGCATTCAGGCCTTCCTTGAAGCTACCTGACATTCCCGGCTCCCGACAGGCCAGTGAGCCCTGGAAGAATGCTTCGGGGAAAATTATGAGTTTGCTCTCTCTAAACCAGGGGCTTCCGTGGCCACGGCGGCGGTCCGCATGACAGACTCTAGAGCGAAAGGGAACCTCGACGTGAGAACTCGCCTCCAGGTTAGACCCTGAGTAGCCGTGCAGAAAGGGAGGCATGCAGCTGTTTCCATGAGTTCTCAGTCGCTTATGTGCTTTATTTTAAAAGAAGTACGCGTCCGGGGACTCCTAGGCACAACGGGTGTGCATCGTTTTCCCTCCAAGGTCACTGAGTGCCTCCAGACACCTGTGGGCCTCAGAGCAATGTCGAGGTGCCTTGGTTTATCCCCTGGAGCACCTCTGTGCCTGCCGAGTGCTGGGCAGCAACACACTGCGCGTTCCTTGAGCAGCGCTACATCTCCAGAGCCCTCGAACACCCTCAGGACAACATGGCTGGTGAGTGCGAAGTGCCCAGGAAGACTCTGTCATGACCCTTGTGTGAGTTGCCGTGAGAGAACACTGTGCTTGGAACACTGCGAGGCCCACCCTCGTACCTGAAGTCACTCTGCTCGAGGAGAAAGTTAGCATCTTAGCACGCTGTGTCACCACCGGCACACCCAGCATGAACCCATGGCTGGAAGTAAGGCCCTGATTCGCCGTGCAGAAGCGGAGGCGTGCTGCAGCTTCCAGGAGGCGGTGGCCTCTGCTCTGCATGCCTTTAACGGCAGCACAGCTTTCTGGACACCTGGGAGTCTAGCCGGGGCACCGTGCTCTCGGCAGGAACACTGAGTACCCCCAGGTGCACCTGGGTCTGCTAAGCAACATCCAGGCCCGTAGCCCTTCAGAGACCCCTCTGTGCACTGCGAGCATAGGGAAACGCACTGCCCTCTCCTTTGGAGCAGCTTAGTTTCTTCCGCACACGCACACGTTCGCGAACAACGTTCTGGCACGTCCCACGTGATGCGGAGTCTTCCGCGGTGTCCTAATCGGAGCTGCCCTCGGAGGAGCCCTCATCTTCGCGTTCCAACCAGGACCTCCTGGCTCAAGTCACCGTGCCTCGTAGAGGACGGCAGCTTGGGTTCTTACTGTACTTTAAGTCCTGTTCTTTCTGTGGCACTGCAGGCAGCCCCAGGCCCAGAGGAGCAGCTCCGGCGTTCCTCGGTTGAGACAGTTCGCTGGATGCGGGACTCCCTACTTCCATAAGTTGATTCAGAGAAGGAAACGTAGGGTAACCAGTGTCTCTTGGGACTCGTTAGAAGCCACAGGGATGTACGCTGAATGTTCCCATGAAAACGGGGGCCTGCTGGAACTAGCCCTGCTTTCCCATTTTGAGGGCTGCATTCATGCCTGCCTTGAAGCTACCTGACATTCCCGGCTCCCGACAGGCCAGTGAGCCCTGGAAGAATGCTTCGGGGAAAATTATGAGTTTGCTCTCTCTAAAGCAGGGGCTTACATGGCCGCGGCGGCGGTCCGCATGACAGACTCTAGAGCGAAAGGGAACCTCGACGTGAGAACTCGCCTCCAGGTTAGGCCCTGAGTAGCCGTGCAGAAAGGGAGGCATGCAGCTGTTTGCATGAGTTCTCAGTCGCTTATGTGCTTTATTTTAAAGGAAGTACACGTCCGGGGACTCCTGGGCCCCACGGGTGTGCATCGTTTTCCCTCCGAGGTCACTGAGTGCCTCCAGACACCTGTGCGCCTCAGAGCAACGTCGAGGTCCATTGGTTGATCCCCCGGAGGACCTCTGTGGCTGCCGAGTGCTGGGCAGCAACACACTGCGTGTTCCTTGAGCAGCGCTACATCTCCAGAGCCCTCGAACGCCCTCAGGACAACATGGCTGGTGAGTGCGAAGTGCCCAGGAAGACTCTGTCATGGCCCTTGTGTGAGTTGCCGTGAGAGAACACTGTGCTTGGAACACTGCGAGGCGCGCCCTCGTACCTGAAGTCACTCTGCTCGAGGAGAAAGTCAACATCTTAGCACGCTGTATCGCTACCGGCACACCCAGCATGAACCCATGCCTGGAAGTAATGCCCTGATTCGCCGTGCAGAAGCGGAGGCGTGCTGCAGCTTCCAGGAGTCGGTGGCCTCTGCTCTTCATGCCTTTAGCAGCAGCACAGCTTTCTGGACACCTGCGAGGCTAGCCGGGGCACCCTGCTCCCGGCAGAAACATTGAGTACCCCAAAGTGCACCTGGGTCTGCTAAGCAACATACAGGCACGTAGCCGTTCAGAGCCCCCTCTGTGCACTGCGAGCGTAGGGAAACACACTGACCTCTCCATCGGAGCAGCTTAATTTCCCCTGCACTCGCACACATTCGCGAACACCGTTCTGGCACGTCCCACGTGATGCGGAGATCTTACGCCGTGTCCTAATCGGAGATGCCTTTGGAGGAGCCGTCGTCTTCGCATTCCATCCAGGACCTCCTGGCTGAAGTCACGGTGCCTCCTAGAGGATGGCGGCTTGGGTTCTTACTGCACTTTAAGTCCTGTTCCTTCTGTGGCACTGCAGGCAGCCCCAGGCCCAGAGGAGCAGCTCCGGCGTTCCTCGGTTGAGACAGTTCGCTGGATGCGGGACTCCCTACTTCCATAAGTTGATTCAGGGAAGGAAACGCAGGGTAACCGGTGTCTCTTGGGACTCGTTAGAAGCCACAGGGATGTACGCTGAGTGTGCCCATGAAAACGGGGGCCTGCTGGAACTAGCCCTGCTTTCCCATTTTGAGGGCTGCATTCATGCCTGCCTTGAAGCTACCTGACATTCCCGGCTCCCGACAGGCCAGTGAGCCCTGGAAGAATGCTTCGGGGAAAATTATGAGTTTGCTCTCTCTAAAGCAGGGGCTTCCATGGCCGCGGCGGCGGTCCGCATGACAGGCTCTAGAGCGAAAGGGAACCTCGACGTGAGAACTCGCCTCCAGGTTAGGCCCTGAGTAGCCATGCAGAAAGGGAGGCATGCAGCTGTTTCCATGAGTTCTCAGTCGCTTATGTGCTTTATTTTAATGGAAGTACGCAACCGGGGACTCCTAGGCCCCACGGGTGTGCATCGTTTTCCCTCCGAGGTCACTGAGTGCCTCCAGACACCTGTGGGCCGGCGGAGCAACGTCGAGGTCCATTGGTTGATCCTCCGGGTGACCTCTGTGCCTGCTGAGTGCTGGGCAGCAACACACTGCGCGTTCCTTGAGCAGCGCTACATCTCCAGAACCCTCGAACGCACTCAGGACAACATGGCTGGTGAGTGCGAAGTGCCCAGGAAGACTCTGTCATGGCCCTTGTGTGAGCTGCCGTGAGAGAACACTGTGCTTGGAACACTACGAGGCCCGCCCTTGTACCTGAAGTCACTCTGCTCGAGGAGAAAGTCAGCATCTTAGCACGCTGTGTCGCTACCGGCACACCCAGCATGAACCCATGCCTGGAAGTAATGCCCTGATTCGCCGTGCAGAAGCGGAGGCGTGCTGCAGCTTCCTGGAGTCGGTGGCCTCTGCTCTGCATGCCTTTAGCGGCAGCACAGCTTTCTGGACACCTGCGAGGCTAGCCGGGGCACCCTGCTCCCGGCAGGAACACTGAGTACCCCAAAGTGCACCTGGGTCTGCTAAGCAACATCCAGGCCCGTAGCCCTTCAGAGCCCCCTCTGTGCACTGCGAGCGTAGGGAAACACACTGCCCTCTCCATCGGAGCAGCTTAATTTCCCCTGCACTCGCACACGTTCGCGAACACCGTTCTGGCACGTCCCTGGTGGCGCGGAGGTCTTATACGTTGCCCTAATCGGAGCTGCCCTCAGAGGAGCCCTCGTCTTCGCGTTCCATCCAGGACCTCCTGGCTGAAGTCACCATTCCTCCTAGAGGACGGCGGCTTGGGTTCTTACTGCACTTTAAGTTCCGTTCCTTCTGTGGCACTGCAGGCAGCCCCAGGCCCAGAGGAGCAGCTCCGGCGTTCCTCGGTTGAGACAGTTCGCTGGATGCGGGACTCCCTACTTCCATAAGTTGATTCAGGGAAGGAAACGCAGGGTAACCGTTGTCTCTTGGGACTCGTTAGAAGCCACAGGGATGTACGCTGAGTGTGCCCATGAAAACGGGGGCCTGCTGGAACTAGCCCTGCTTTCCCATTTTGAGGGTTGCATTCATGCCTGCCTTGAAGCTACCTGACATATCAGGCCCCCGACAGGCCAGTGAGCCCTGGAAGAATGCTTCGGGGAAAATTATGAGTTTGCTCCCTCTAAACCAGGGGTTTCCATGGCCGCGGCGGCGGCCCCTATGACAGACTCTAGAGCGAAAGGGAACCTCGACGGAGAACTCGACTCCTGCTTAGGCCCTGAGTAGCTGTGCAGAAAGTGAGGCATGCAGCTGTTTCCATGAGTTCCCAGTCGCTTATGTGCTTTATTTTAAAGGAAGTACGCGTCCGGGGACTCCTAGGCCCCACGGGTGGGCATCGTTTTCCCTCCGAGGTCACTGAGTGCCTCCAGACACCTGTGGGCCGGCGGAACAATGTCGAGGTCCATTGGTTGATCCCCCGGAGGACCTCTGTGCCAGCCGAGTGCTGGGCAGCAACACACTGCGCGTTCCTCGAGCAGCGCTACATCTCCAGAGCCCTAGAACGCCCTCAGGACAACATGGCTGGTGAGTGCGAAGTGTCCAGGAAGACTCTGTCATGGCCCTTCTGTGAGCTGCCGTGAGAGAACACTGTGCTTGGAACACTGCGAGGCCCGCCCTCGTACCTGAAGTCACTCTGCTCGAGGAGAAAGTCAGCATCTTAGCACGCTGTGTCGTTACCGGCACATCCAGCATGAACCCATGCCTGGAAGTAAGGCCCTGATTCGCCGTGCAGAAGCGGAGGCGTGCTGCAGCTTCCAGGAGGTGGTGGCCTCTGCTCTGCATGCCTTTAACGGCAGCACAGCTTTCTGGACACCTGCTAGGCTAGCCGGGGCACCGTGCTCCTGGCAGGAACACTGCGTACCCCCAGGTGCACCTGGGTCTGCTAAGCAACATCCAGGCCCGTAGCCCTTCAGAGACCCCTCTGTGCACGCCGAGCTTAGGGAAACACAGTGCCCTCTCCATCAGAGCAGCTTAGTTTCCGCTGCACTCGCACACGTTCGCGAACACCGTTCTGGCACGTCTCTCGTGGCGCGGAGTTCTTATGTGGTGCCCTAATCGGAGCTGCCCTCAGAGGAGCCCTCGTCTTCGCGTTCCATCCAGGACCTCCTGGCTGAAGTCACCGTGCCTCCTAGAGGACGGCGGCTTGGGTTCTTACTGCACTTTAAGTCCTGTTCCTTCTGTGGCACTGCAGGCAGTCCCAAGCCCAGAGGAGCAACTCTGGCGTTCCTCGGTTGAGACAGTTCGCTGGATGCGGGACTCCCTACTTCCATAAGTTGATTCAGGGAAGGAAACGCAGGGTAACCGGTGTCTCTGGGGACTCGTTAGAAGCCACAGGGATGTACGCTGAGTGTGCCCATGAAAACGGGGGCCTGCTGGAACTAGCCCTGCTTTCCCATTTTGAGGGCTGCATTCAGGCCTGCCTTGTAGCTACCTGACATTCCCGGCTCCCGACAGGCCAGTGAGCCCTGGAAGAATGCTTCGGGGAACATTATGAGTTTGCTCTCTCTAAACCAGGGGCTTCCATGGCCGGGGCATTGTTCCGCATGACAGGCTCTAGAGAGAAAGGGAACCTCGACGTGAGAACTCACCTCCAGGTTAGGCCCTGAGTAGCCGTGCAGATAGGGAGGCATGCAGCTGTTTCCATGAGTTCCCAGTCGCTTATGTGCTTTATTTTAAAGGAAGTACGCGTCCGGGGACTCCTAGGCCCCACGGGTGGGCATCGTTTTCCCTCCGAGGTCACTGAGTGCCTCCAGACACCTGTGGGCCGGCGGAGCAATGTCGAGGTCCATTGGTTGATCCCCCGGAGGACCTCTGTGCCAGCCGAGTGCTGGGCAGCAACACACTGCGCGTTCCTCGAGCAGCGCTACATCTCCAGAGCCCTCGAACGCCCTCAGGACAACATGGCTGGTGAGTGCGAAGTGCCCAGGAAGACTCTGTCATGGCCCTTGTGTGAGCTGCCGTGAGAGAACACTGTGCTTGGAACACTGCGAGGCGCGCCCTCGTACCTGAACTCACTCTGCTCGAGGAGAAAGTCAGCATCTTAGCACGCTGTTTCGCTACCGGCACACCCAGCATGAACCCATGCCTGGAAGTAATGCCCTGATTCGCCGTGCAGAAGCGGAGGCGTGCTGCAGCTTCCAGGAGTCGGTGGCCTCTGCTCTGCATGCCTTTAGCAGCAGCACAGCTTTCTGGACACCTGCGAGGCTAGCCGGGGCACCCTGCTCCCGGCAGGAACACTGAGTACCCCAAAGTGCACCTGGGTCTGCTAAGCAACATCCAGGCACGTAGCCGTTCAGAGCCCCCTCTGTGCACTGCGAGCGTAGGGAAACACACTGCCCTCTCCATCGGAGCAGCTTAATTTCCCCTGCACTCGCACACGTTCGCGAACACCGTTCTGCTACGTCCCTGGTGGCGCGGAGGTCTTATACGTTGCCCTAATCGGAGCTGCCCTCAGAGGAGCCCTCGTCTTCGCGTTCCATCCAGGACCTCCTGGCTGAAGTCACCGTGCCTCCTAGAGGACGGCGGCTTGGGTTCTTACTGCACTTTAAGTTCCGTTCCTTCTGTGGCACTGCAGGCAGCCCCAGGCCCAGAGGAGCAGCTCCGGCGTTCCTCGGTTGAGACAGTTCGATGGATGTGGGACTCCCTACTTCCATAAGTTGATTCAGGGAAGGAAACGCAGGGTAACCGGTGTCTCTTGGGACTCGTTAGAAGCCACAGGGATGTACGCTGAGTGTGCCCATGAAAACGGGGGCCTGCTGGAACTAGCCCTGCTTTCCCATTTTGAGGGTTGCATTCATGCCTGCCTTGAAGCTACCTGACATTCCCGGCTCCCGACAGGCCAGTGAGCCCTGGAAGAATGCTTCGGGGAAAATTATGAGTTTGCTCTCTCTAAACCAGGGGCTTCCGTGGCCGCGGCGGCGGTCCGCATGACAGGCTCTAGAGCGAAAGGGAACCTCGACGTGAGAACTCGCCTCCAGGTTAGGCCCTGAGTAGCCGTGCAGAAAGGGAGGCATGCAGCTGCTTCTATGAGTTCTCAGTCGCTTATGTCCTTTATTTTAAAGGAAGTACGCATCCGGGGACTCCTAGGCCCCACGGGTGGGCATCGTTTTCCCTCCGAGGTCACTGAGTGCCTCCAGACACCTGTGGGCCGGCGGAGCAACGTCGAGGTCCATTGGTTTATCCCCCGGAGGACCTCTGTGCTTGCCGAGTCCTGGGCAGCAACACACTGCGCGTTCCTTGAGCAGCGCTACATCTCCAGAGCCCTCGAACGCCCTCAGGACAACATGGCTGGTGAGTGTGAAGTGCCCAGGAAGACTCTGTCATGGCCCTTGTGTGAGCTGCCGTGAGAGAACACTGTGCTTGGAACACTGCAAGGCCCGCTTTCGTACCTGAAGTCACTCTGCTCGAGGAGAAAGTCAGCATCTTAGCACGCTGTGTCGCTACCGGCACACCCAGCATGAACCCATGCCTGGAAGTAAGGCCCTGATTCACCGTGCAGAAGCAGAGGCGTGCTGCAGCTTCCAGGATGCGGTGGCCTCTGCTCTGCATGCCTTTAACGGCAGCACAGCTTTCTGGACACCTGCGAGGCTAGCCGGGGCACCCTGCTCCCGGCAGGAACCCTGAGTACCCCCAGGTGCACCTGGGTCTGCTAAGCAACATCCAGGCCCGTAGCCCTTCAGAGCCCCCTCTGTGCACGCCGAGCGTAGGGAAACGCACTGCACTCTCCTTTGGAGCAGCTTAGTTTCCCCTGCACTCGCACACGTTCGCAAACACCATTCTGGCACGTCCCTGGTGGCGCGGAGGTCTTATGCGGTGCCCTAATCGGAGCTGCCCTCAGAGGAGCCCTCGTCTTCGCGTTCCATCCAGGACCTCCTTACTGAAGTCACCGTGCCTCCTAGAGGACGGTGGCTTGGGTTCTTACTGCACTTTAAGTCCTGTTCCTTCTGTGGCACTGCAGGCAGCCCCAGGCCCAGAGGAGCAGCTCCGGCGTTCCTCGGTTGAGACAGTTCGCTGGATGCGGGACTCCCTACTTCCATAAGTTGATTCAGGGAAGGAAACGCAGGGTAACCGGTGTCTCTTGGGACTCGTTAGAAGCCACAGGGATGTACGCTGAGTGTGCCCATGAAAACGGGGGCCTGCTGGAACTAGCCCTGCTTTCCCATTTTGAGGGCTGCATTCAGGCCTTCCTTGAAGCTACCTGACATTCCCGGCTCCCGACAGGCCAGTGAGCCCTGGAAGAATGCTTCGGGGAAAATTATGAGTTTGCTCTCTCTAAACCAGGGGCTTCCGTGGCCACGGCGGCGGTCCGCATGACAGACTCTAGAGCGAAAGGGAACCTCGACGTGAGAACTCGCCTCCAGGTTAGACCCTGAGTAGCCGTGCAGAAAGGGAGGCATGCAGCTGTTTCCATGAGTTCTCAGTCGCTTATGTGCTTTATTTTAAAAGAAGTACGCGTCCGGGGACTCCTAGGCACAACGGGTGTGCATCGTTTTCCCTCCAAGGTCACTGAGTGCCTCCAGACACCTGTGGGCCTCAGAGCAATGTCGAGGTGCCTTGGTTTATCCCCTGGAGCACCTCTGTGCCTGCCGAGTGCTGGGCAGCAACACACTGCGCGTTCCTCGAGCAGCGCTACATCTCCAGAGCCCTCGAACGCCCTCAGGACAACATGGCTGGTGAGTGCGAAGTGCCCAGGAAGACTCTGTCATGGCCCTTGTGTGAGCTGCCGTGAGAGAACACTGTGCTTGGAACACTGCGAGGCGCGCCCTCGTACCTGAACTCACTCTGCTCGAGGAGAAAGTCAGCATCTTAGCACGCTGTTTCGCTACCGGCACACCCAGCATGAACCCATGCCTGGAAGTAATGCCCTGATTCGCCGTGCAGAAGCGGAGGCGTGCTGCAGCTTCCAGGAGTCGGTGGCCTCTGCTCTGCATGCCTTTAGCAGCAGCACAGCTTTCTGGACACCTGCGAGGCTAGCCGGGGCACCCTGCTCCCGGCAGGAACACTGAGTACCCCAAAGTGCACCTGGGTCTGCTAAGCAACATCCAGGCACGTAGCCGTTCAGAGCCCCCTCTGTGCACTGCGAGCGTAGGGAAACACACTGCCCTCTCCATCGGAGCAGCTTAATTTCCCCTGCACTCGCACACGTTCGCGAACACCGTTCTGCTACGTCCCTGGTGGCGCGGAGGTCTTATATGTTGCCCTAATCGGAGCTGCCCTCAGAGGAGCCCTCATCTTCGCGTTCCATCCAGGACCTCCTGGCTGAAGTCACCGTGCCTCCTAGAGGACGGCGGCTTGGGTTCTTACTGCACTTTAAGTTCCGTTCCTTCTGTGGCACTGCAGGCAGCCCCAGGCCCAGAGGAGCAGCTCCGGCGTTCCTCGGTTGAGACAGTTCGATGGATGTGGGACTCCCTACTTCCATAAGTTGATTCAGGGAAGGAAACGCAGGGTAACCGGTGTCTCTTGGGACTCGTTAGAAGCCACAGGGATGTACGCTGAGTGTGCCCATGAAAACGGGGGCCTGCTGGAACTAGCCCTGCTTTCCCATTTTGAGGGTTGCATTCATGCCTGCCTTGAAGCTACCTGACATTCCCGGCTCCCGACAGGCCAGTGAGCCCTGGAAGAATGCTTCGGGGAAAATTATGAGTTTGCTCTCTCTAAACCAGGGGCTTCCGTGGCCGCGGCGGCGGTCCGCATGACAGGCTCTAGAGCGAAAGGGAACCTCGACGTGAGAACTCGCCTCCAGGTTAGGCCCTGAGTAGCCGTGCAGAAAGGGAGGCATGCAGCTGCTTCTATGAGTTCTCAGTCGCTTATGTCCTTTATTTTAAAGGAAGTACGCATCCGGGGACTCCTAGGCCCCACGGGTGGGCATCGTTTTCCCTCCGAGGTCACTGAGTGCCTCCAGACACCTGTGGGCCGGCGGAGCAACGTCGAGGTCCGTTGGTTTATCCCCCGGAGGACCTCTGTGCTTGCCGAGTCCTGGGCAGCAACACACTGCGCGTTCCTTGAGCAGCGCTACATCTCCAGAGCCCTCGAACGCCCTCAGGACAACATGGCTGGTGAGTGTGAAGTGCCCAGGAAGACTCTGTCATGGCCCTTGTGTGAGCTGCCGTGAGAGAACACTGTGCTTGGAACACTGCAAGGCCCGCTTTCGTACCTGAAGTCACTCTGCTCGAGGAGAAAGTCAGCATCTTAGCACGCTGTGTCGCTACCGGCACACCCAGCATGAACCCATGCCTGGAAGTAAGGCCCTGATTCACCGTGCAGAAGCAGAGGCGTGCTGCAGCTTCCAGGATGCGGTGGCCTCTGCTCTGCATGCCTTTAACGGCAGCACAGCTTTCTGGACACCTGCGAGGCTAGCCGGGGCACCCTGCTCCCGGCAGGAACCCTGAGTACCCCCAGGTGCACCTGGGTCTGCTAAGCAACATCCAGGCCCGTAGCCCTTCAGAGCCCCCTCTGTGCACGCCGAGCGTAGGGAAACGCACTGCACTCTCCTTTGGAGCAGCTTAGTTTCCCCTGCACTCGCACACGTTCGCAAACACCATTCTGGCACGTCCCTGGTGGCGCGGAGGTCTTATGCGGTGCCCTAATCGGAGCTGCCCTCAGAGGAGCCCTCGTCTTCGCGTTCCATCCAGGACCTCCTTACTTAAGTCACCGTGCCTCCTAGAGGACGGTGGCTTGGGTTCTTACTGCACTTTAAGTCCTGTTCCTTCTGTGGCACTGCAGGCAGCCCCAGGCCCAGAGGAGCAGCTCCGGCGTTCCTCGGTTGAGACAGTTCGCTGGATGCGGGACTCCCTACTTCCATAAGTTGATTCAGGGAAGGAAACGCAGGGTAACCGGTGTCTCTTGGGACTCGTTAGAAGCCACAGGGATGTACGCTGAGTGTGCCCATGAAAACGGGGGCCTGCTGGAACTAGCCCTGCTTTCCCATTTTGAGGGCTGCATTCAGGCCTTCCTTGAAGCTACCTGACATTCCCGGCTCCCGACAGGCCAGTGAGCCCTGGAAGAATGCTTCGGGGAAAATTATGAGTTTGCTCTCTCTAAACCAGGGGCTTCCGTGGCCACGGCGGCGGTCCGCATGACAGACTCTAGAGCGAAAGGGAACCTCGACGTGAGAACTCGCCTCCAGGTTAGACCCTGAGTAGCCGTGCAGAAAGGGAGGCATGCAGCTGTTTCCATGAGTTCTCAGTCGCTTATGTGCTTTATTTTAAAAGAAGTACGCGTCCGGGGACTCCTAGGCACAACGGGTGTGCATCGTTTTCCTTCCAAGGTCACTGAGTGCCTCCAGACACCTGTGGGCCTCAGAGCAATGTCGAGGTGCCTTGGTTTATCCCCTGGAGCACCTCTGTGCCTGCCGAGTGCTGGGCAGCAACACACTGCGCGTTCCTTGAGCAGCGCTACATCTCCAGAGCCCTCGAACACCCTCAGGACAACATGGCTGGTGAGTGCGAAGTGCCCAGGAAGACTCTGTCATGACCCTTGTGTGAGTTGCCGTGAGAGAACACTGTGCTTGGAACACTGCGAGGCCCACCCTCGTACCTGAAGTCACTCTGCTCGAGGAGAAAGTTAGCATCTTAGCACGCTGTGTCACCACCGGCACACCCAGCATGAACCCATGGCTGGAAGTAAGGCCCTGATTCGCCGTGCAGAAGCGGAGGCGTGCTGCAGCTTCCAGGAGGCGGTGGCCTCTGCTCTGCATGCCTTTAACGGCAGCACAGCTTTCTGGACACCTGGGAGTCTAGCCGGGGCACCGTGCTCTCGGCAGGAACACTGAGTACCCCCAGGTGCACCTGGGTCTGCTAAGCAACATCCAGGCCCGTAGCCCTTCAGAGACCCCTCTGTGCACTGCGAGCATAGGGAAACGCACTGCCCTCTCCTTTGGAGCAGCTTAGTTTCTTCCGCACACGCACACGTTCGCGAACAACGTTCTGGCACGTCCCACGTGATGCGGAGTCTTCCGCGGTGTCCTAATCGGAGCTGCCCTCGGAGGAGCCCTCATCTTCGCGTTCCAACCAGGACCTCCTGGCTCAAGTCACCGTGCCTCGTAGAGGACGGCAGCTTGGGTTCTTACTGTACTTTAAGTCCTGTTGTTTCTGTGGCACTGCAGGCAGCCCCAGGCCCAGAGGAGCAGCTCCGGCGTTCCTCGGTTGAGACAGTTCGCTGGATGCGGGACTCCCTACTTCCATAAGTTGATTCAGAGAAGGAAACGTAGGGTAACCAGTGTCTCTTGGGACTCGTTAGAAGCCACAGGGATGTACGCTGAATGTTCCCATGAAAACGGGGGCCTGCTGGAACTAGCCCTGCTTTCCCATTTTGAGGGCTGCATTCATGCCTGCCTTGAAGCTACCTGACATTCCCGGCTCCCGACAGGCCAGTGAGCCCTGGAAGAATGCTTCGGGGAAAATTATGAGTTTGCTCTCTCTAAAGCAGGGGCTTACGTGGCCGCGGCGGCGGTCCGCATGACAGACTCTAGAGCGAAAGGGAACCTCGACGTGAGAACTCGCCTCCAGGTTAGGCCCTGAGTAGCCGTGCAGAAAGGGAGGCATGCAGCTGTTTGCATGAGTTCTCAGTCGCTTATGTGCTTTATTTTAAAGGAAGTACACGTCCGGGGACTCCTGGGCCCCACGGGTGTGCATCGTTTTCCCTCCGAGGTCACTGAGTGCCTCCAGACACCTGTGCGCCTCAGAGCAACGTCGAGGTCCATTGGTTGATCCCCCGGAGGACCTCTGTGGCTGCCGAGTGCTGGGCAGCAACACACTGCGTGTTCCTTGAGCAGCGCTACATCTCCAGAGCCCTCGAACGCCCTCAGGACAACATGGCTGGTGAGTGCGAAGTGCCCAGGAAGACTCTGTCATGGCCCTTGTGTGAGTTGCCGTGAGAGAACACTGTGCTTGGAACACTGCGAGGCGCGCCCTCGTACCTGAAGTCACTCTGCTCGAGGAGAAAGTCAACATCTTAGCACGCTGTATCGCTACCGGCACACCCAGCATGAACCCATGCCTGGAAGTAATGCCCTGATTCGCCGTGCAGAAGCGGAGGCGTGCTGCAGCTTCCAGGAGTCGGTGGCCTCTGCTCTTCATGCCTTTAGCAGCAGCACAGCTTTCTGGACACCTGCGAGGCTAGCCGGGGCACCCTGCTCCCGGCAGAAACATTGAGTACCCCAAAGTGCACCTGGGTCTGCTAAGCAACATACAGGCACGTAGCCGTTCAGAGCCCCCTCTGTGCACTGCGAGCGTAGGGAAACACACTGACCTCTCCATCGGAGCAGCTTAATTTCCCCTGCACTCGCACACATTCGCGAACACCGTTCTGGCACGTCCCACGTGATGCGGAGATCTTACGCCGTGTCCTAATCGGAGATGCCTTTGGAGGAGCCGTCGTCTTCGCATTCCATCCAGGACCTCCTGGCTGAAGTCACGGTGCCTCCTAGAGGATGGCGGCTTGGGTTCTTACTGCACTTTAAGTCCTGTTCCTTCTGTGGCACTGCAGGCAGCCCCAGGCCCAGAGGAGCAGCTCCGGCGTTCCTCGGTTGAGACAGTTCGCTGGATGCGGGACTCCCTACTTCCATAAGTTGATTCAGGGAAGGAAACGCAGGGTAACCGGTGTCTCTTGGGACTCGTTAGAAGCCACAGGGATGTACGCTGAGTGTGCCCATGAAAACGGGGGCCTGCTGGAACTAGCCCTGCTTTCCCATTTTGAGGGCTGCATTCATGCCTGCCTTGAAGCTACCTGACATTCCCGGCTCCCGACAGGCCAGTGAGCCCTGGAAGAATGCTTCGGGGAAAATTATGAGTTTGCTCTCTCTAAAGCAGGGGCTTCCATGGCCGCGGCGGCGGTCCGCATGACAGGCTCTAGAGCGAAAGGGAACCTCGACGTGAGAACTCGCCTCCAGGTTAGGCCCTGAGTAGCCATGCAGAAAGGGAGGCATGCAGCTGTTTCCATGAGTTCTCAGTCGCTTATGTGCTTTATTTTAATGGAAGTACGCAACCGGGGACTCCTAGGCCCCACGGGTGTGCATCGTTTTCCCTCCGAGGTCACTGAGTGCCTCCAGACACCTGTGGGCCGGCGGAGCAACGTCGAGGTCCATTGGTTGATCCTCCGGGTGACCTCTGTGCCTGCTGAGTGCTGGGCAGCAACACACTGCGCGTTCCTTGAGCAGCGCTACATCTCCAGAACCCTCGAACGCACTCAGGACAACATGGCTGGTGAGTGCGAAGTGCCCAGGAAGACTCTGTCATGGCCCTTGTGTGAGCTGCCGTGAGAGAACACTGTGCTTGGAACACTACGAGGCCCGCCCTTGTACCTGAAGTCACTCTGCTCGAGGAGAAAGTCAGCATCTTAGCACGCTGTGTCGCTACCGGCACACCCAGCATGAACCCATGCCTGGAAGTAATGCCCTGATTCGCCGTGCAGAAGCGGAGGCGTGCTGCAGCTTCCTGGAGTCGGTGGCCTCTGCTCTGCATGCCTTTAGCGGCAGCACAGCTTTCTGGACACCTGCGAGGCTAGCCGGGGCACCCTGCTCCCGGCAGGAACACTGAGTACCCCAAAGTGCACCTGGGTCTGCTAAGCAACATCCAGGCCCGTAGCCCTTCAGAGCCCCCTCTGTGCACTGCGAGCGTAGGGAAACACACTGCCCTCTCCATCGGAGCAGCTTAATTTCCCCTGCACTCGCACACGTTCGCGAACACCGTTCTGGCACGTCCCTGGTGGCGCGGAGGTCTTATACGTTGCCCTAATCGGAGCTGCCCTCAGAGGAGCCCTCGTCTTCGCGTTCCATCCAGGACCTCCTGGCTGAAGTCACCATTCCTCCTAGAGGACGGCGGCTTGGGTTCTTACTGCACTTTAAGTTCCGTTCCTTCTGTGGCACTGCAGGCAGCCCCAGGCCCAGAGGAGCAGCTCCGGCGTTCCTCGGTTGAGACAGTTCGCTGGATGCGGGACTCCCTACTTCCATAAGTTGATTCAGGGAAGGAAACGCAGGGTAACCGTTGTCTCTTGGGACTCGTTAGAAGCCACAGGGATGTACGCTGAGTGTGCCCATGAAAACGGGGGCCTGCTGGAACTAGCCCTGCTTTCCCATTTTGAGGGTTGCATTCATGCCTGCCTTGAAGCTACCTGACATATCAGGCCCCCGACAGGCCAGTGAGCCCTGGAAGAATGCTTCGGGGAAAATTATGAGTTTGCTCCCTCTAAACCAGGGGTTTCCATGGCCGCGGCGGCGGCCCCTATGACAGACTCTAGAGCGAAAGGGAACCTCGACGGAGAACTCGACTCCTGCTTAGGCCCTGAGTAGCTGTGCAGAAAGTGAGGCATGCAGCTGTTTCCATGAGTTCCCAGTCGCTTATGTGCTTTATTTTAAAGGAAGTACGCGTCCGGGGACTCCTAGGCCCCACGGGTGGGCATCGTTTTCCCTCCGAGGTCACTGAGTGCCTCCAGACACCTGTGGGCCGGCGGAGCAATGTCGAGGTCCATTGGTTGATCCCCCGGAGGACCTCTGTGCCAGCCGAGTGCTGGGCAGCAACACACTGCGCGTTCCTCGAGCAGCGCTACATCTCCAGAGCCCTAGAACGCCCTCAGGACAACATGGCTGGTGAGTGCGAAGTGTCCAGGAAGACTCTGTCATGGCCCTTCTGTGAGCTGCCGTGAGAGAACACTGTGCTTGGAACACTGCGAGGCCCGCCCTCGTACCTGAAGTCACTCTGCTCGAGGAGAAAGTCAGCATCTTAGCACGCTGTGTCGTTACCGGCACATCCAGCATGAACCCATGCCTGGAAGTAAGGCCCTGATTCGCCGTGCAGAAGCGGAGGCGTGCTGCAGCTTCCAGGAGGTGGTGGCCTCTGCTCTGCATGCCTTTAACGGCAGCACAGCTTTCTGGACACCTGCTAGGCTAGCCGGGGCACCGTGCTCCTGGCAGGAACACTGCGTACCCCCAGGTGCACCTGGGTCTGCTAAGCAACATCCAGGCCCGTAGCCCTTCAGAGACCCCTCTGTGCACGCCGAGCTTAGGGAAACACAGTGCCCTCTCCATCAGAGCAGCTTAGTTTCCGCTGCACTCGCACACGTTCGCGAACACCGTTCTGGCACGTCTCTCGTGGCGCGGAGTTCTTATGTGGTGCCCTAATCGGAGCTGCCCTCAGAGGAGCCCTCGTCTTCGCGTTCCATCCAGGACCTCCTGGCTGAAGTCACCGTGCCTCCTAGAGGACGGCGGCTTGGGTTCTTACTGCACTTTAAGTCCTGTTCCTTCTGTGGCACTGCAGGCAGTCCCAAGCCCAGAGGAGCAACTCTGGCGTTCCTCGGTTGAGACAGTTCGCTGGATGCGGGACTCCCTACTTCCATAAGTTGATTCAGGGAAGGAAACGCAGGGTAACCGGTGTCTCTGGGGACTCGTTAGAAGCCACAGGGATGTACGCTGAGTGTGCCCATGAAAACGGGGGCCTGCTGGAACTAGCCCTGCTTTCCCATTTTGAGGGCTGCATTCATGCCTGCCTTGTAGCTACCTGACATTCCCGGCTCCCGACAGGCCAGTGAGCCCTGGAAGAATGCTTCGGGGAAAATTATGAGTTTGCTCTCTCTAAACCAGGGGCTTCCGTGGCCGGGGCATTGTTCCGCATGACAGGCTCTAGGGAGAAAGGGAACCTCGACGTGAGAACTCACCTCCAGGTTAGGCCCTGAGTAGCCGTGCAGATAGGGAGGCATGCAGCTGTTTCCATGAGTTCCCAGTCGCTTATGTGCTTTATTTTAAAGGAAGTACGCGTCCGGGGACTCCTAGGCCCCACGGGTGGGCATCGTTTTCCCTCCGAGGTCACTGAGTGCCTCCAGACACCTGTGGGCCGGCGGAGCAATGTCGAGGTCCATTGGTTGATCCCCCGGAGGACCTCTGTGCCAGCCGAGTGCTGGGCAGCAACACACTGCGCGTTCCTCGAGCAGCTCTACATCTCCAGAGCCCTAGAACGCCCTCAGGACAACATGGCTGGTGAGTGCGAAGTGTCCAGGAAGACTCTGTCATGGCCCTTCTGTGAGCTGCCGTGAGAGAACACTGTGCTTGGAACACTGCGAGGCCCGCCCTCGTACCTGAAGTCACTCTGCTCGAGGAGAAAGTCAGCATCTTAGCACGCTGTGTCGTTACCGGCACATCCAGCATGAACCCATGCCTGGAAGTAAGGCCCTGATTCACCGTACAGAAGCGGAGGCGTGCTGCAGCTTCCAGGAGGCGGTGGCCTCTGCTCTGCATGCCTTTAACGGCAGCACAGCTTTCTGGACACCTGCGAGGCTAGCCGGGGCACCCTGCTCCCGGCAGGAACCCTGAGTACCCCCAGGTGCACCTGGGTCTGCTAAGCAACATCCAGGCCCGTAGCCCTTCAGAGCCCCCTCTGTGCACGCCGAGCGTAGGGAAACGCACTGCACTCTCCTTTGGAGCAGCTTAGTTTCCCCTGCACTCGCACACGTTCGCAAACACCATTCTGGCACGTCCCTGGTGGCGCGGAGGTCTTATGCGGTGCCCTAATCGGAGCTGCCCTCAGAGGAGCCCTCGTCTTCGCGTTCCATCCAGGACCTCCTTACTGAAGTCACCGTGCCTCCTAGAGGACGGTGGCTTGGGTTCTTACTGCACTTTAAGTCCTGTTCCTTCTGTGGCACTGCAGGCAGCCCCAGGCCCAGAGGAGCAGCTCCGGCGTTCCTCGGTTGAGACAGTTCGCTGGATGCGGGACTCCCTACTTCCATAAGTTGATTCAGGGAAGGAAACGCAGGGTAACCGGTGTCTCTTGGGACTCGTTAGAAGCCACAGGGATGTACGCTGAGTGTGCCCATGAAAACGGGGGCCTGCTGGAACTAGCCCTGCTTTCCAATTTTGAGGGCTGCATTCATGCCTGCCTTGAAGCTACCTGACATTCCCGGCTCCCGATAGGCCAGTGAGCCCTGGAAGAATGCTTCGGGGAAAATTATGAGTTTGCTCTCTCTAAACCAGGGGCTTCCGTGGCCGCGGCAGCGGTCCGCATGACAGACTCTAGAGTGAAAGGGAACCTCGACGTGAGAACTCGCCTCCAGGATAGGCCCTGAGTAGCCGTGCAGAAAGGGATGCATGCAGCTGTTTCCATGAGTTCTCAGTCGCTTATGTGCTTTATTTTAAGGGAAGTACGCGTCCGGGGACTCCTAGGCCCCACGGGTGTGCATTGTTTTCCCTCCGAGGTCACTGAGTGCCTCCAGACACCTGTGGGCCGGCGGAGCAACGTCGAGGTGCATTGGTTGATTCCCCGGAGGACCTCTGTGCCTGCCGAGTGCTGGGCAGCAACACACTGCACGTTCCTTGAGCAGCGCTACATCTCCAGAGCCCTCGAACACCCTCAGGACAACATGGCTGGTGAGTGCGAAGTGCCCAGGAAGACTCTGTCATGGCCCTTGTGTGAGCTGCCGTGAGAGAACACTGTGCTTGGAACACTGCGAGGCCCGCCCTCGTACCTGAAGTCACTCTGCTCGAGGAGAAAGTCAGCATCTTAGCAGGCTGTATCACTACTGGCACACCCAGCATGAACCCATGCCTGGAAGTAAGGCCCTGATTCGCCGTGCAGAAGCGGAGGCGTGCTGCAGCTTCCAGGAGGTGGTGGCCTCTGCTCTGCATGCCTTTAACGGCAGCACAGCTTTCTGGACACCTGCTAGGCTAGCCGGGGCACCGTGCTCCTGGCAGGAACACTGCGTACCCTCAGGTGCACCTGGGTCTGCTAAGCAACATCCAGGCCCGTAGCCCTTCAGAGACCCCTCTGTGCACGCCAAGCTTAGGGAAACACAGTGCCCTCTCCATCAGAGCAGCTTAGTTTCCGCTGCACTCGCACACGTTCGCGAACACCGTTCTGGCACGTCTCTCGTGGCGCGGAGTTCTTATGTGGTGCCCTAATCGGAGCTGCCCTCAGAGGAGCCCTCGTCTTCGCGTTCCATCCAGGACCTCCTGGCTGAAGTCACCGTGCCTCCTAGAGGACGGCGGCTTGGGTTCTTACTGCACTTTAAGTCCTGTTCCTTCTGTGGCACTGCAGGCAGTCCCAAGCCCAGAGGAGCAACTCTGGCGTTCCTCGGTTGAGACAGTTCGCTGGATGCGGGACTCCCTACTTCCATAAGTTGATTCAGGGAAGGAAACGCAGGGTAACCGGTGTCTCTGGGGACTCGTTAGAAGCCACAGGGATGTACGCTGAGTGTGCCCATGAAAACGGGGGCCTGCTGGAACTAGCCCTGCTTTCCCATTTTGAGGGCTGCATTCATGCCTGCCTTGAAGCTACCTGACATTCCCGGCTCCCGACAGGCCAGTGAGCCCTGGAAGAATGCTTCGGGGAAAATTATGAGTTTGCTCTCTCTAAAGCAGGGGCTTCCATGGCCGCGGCGGCGGTCCGCATGACAGGCTCTAGAGCGAAAGGGAACCTCGACGTGAGAACTCGCCTCCAGGTTAGGCCCTGAGTAGCCATGCAGAAAGGGAGGCATGCAGCTGTTTCCATGAGTTCTCAGTCGCTTATGTGCTTTATTTTAATGGAAGTACGCAACCGGGGACTCCTAGGCCCCACGGGTGTGCATCGTTTTCCCTCCGAGGTCACTGAGTGCCTCCAGACACCTGTGGGCCGGCGGAGCAACGTCGAGGTCCATTGGTTGATCCTCCGGGTGACCTCTGTGCCTGCTGAGTGCTGGGCAGCAACACACTGCGCGTTCCTTGAGCAGCGCTACATCTCCAGAACCCTCGAACGCACTCAGGACAACATGGCTGGTGAGTGCGAAGTGCCCAGGAAGACTCTGTCATGGCCCTTGTGTGAGCTGCCGTGAGAGAACACTGTGCTTGGAACACTACGAGGCCCGCCCTTGTACCTGAAGTCACTCTGCTCGAGGAGAAAGTCAGCATCTTAGCACGCTGTGTCGCTACCGGCACACCCAGCATGAACCCATGCCTGGAAGTAATGCCCTGATTCGCCGTGCAGAAGCGGAGGCGTGCTGCAGCTTCCTGGAGTCGGTGGCCTCTGCTCTGCATGCCTTTAGCGGCAGCACAGCTTTCTGGACACCTGCGAGGCTAGCCGGGGCACCCTGCTCCCGGCAGGAACACTGAGTACCCCAAAGTGCACCTGGGTCTGCTAAGCAACATCCAGGCCCGTAGCCCTTCAGAGCCCCCTCTGTGCACTGCGAGCGTAGGGAAACACACTGCCCTCTCCATCGGAGCAGCTTAATTTCCCCTGCACTCGCACACGTTCGCGAACACCGTTCTGGCACGTCCCTGGTGGCGCGGAGGTCTTATACGTTGCCCTAATCGGAGCTGCCCTCAGAGGAGCCCTCGTCTTCGCGTTCCATCCAGGACCTCCTGGCTGAAGTCACCATTCCTCCTAGAGGACGGCGGCTTGGGTTCTTACTGCACTTTAAGTTCCGTTCCTTCTGTGGCACTGCAGGCAGCCCCAGGCCCAGAGGAGCAGCTCCGGCGTTCCTCGGTTGAGACAGTTCGCTGGATGCGGGACTCCCTACTTCCATAAGTTGATTCAGGGAAGGAAACGCAGGGTAACCGTTGTCTCTTGGGACTCGTTAGAAGCCACAGGGATGTACGCTGAGTGTGCCCATGAAAACGGGGGCCTGCTGGAACTAGCCCTGCTTTCCCATTTTGAGGGTTGCATTCATGCCTGCCTTGAAGCTACCTGACATATCAGGCCCCCGACAGGCCAGTGAGCCCTGGAAGAATGCTTCGGGGAAAATTATGAGTTTGCTCCCTCTAAACCAGGGGTTTCCATGGCCGCGGCGGCGGCCCCTATGACAGACTCTAGAGCGAAAGGGAACCTCGACGGAGAACTCGACTCCTGCTTAGGCCCTGAGTAGCTGTGCAGAAAGTGAGGCATGCAGCTGTTTCCATGAGTTCCCAGTCGCTTATGTGCTTTATTTTAAAGGAAGTACGCGTCCGGGGACTCCTAGGCCCCACGGGTGGGCATCGTTTTCCCTCCGAGGTCACTGAGTGCCTCCAGACACCTGTGGGCCGGCGGAGCAATGTCGAGGTCCATTGGTTGATCCCCCGGAGGACCTCTGTGCCAGCCGAGTGCTGGGCAGCAACACACTGCGCGTTCCTCGAGCAGCGCTACATCTCCAGAGCCCTAGAACGCCCTCAGGACAACATGGCTGGTGAGTGCGAAGTGTCCAGGAAGACTCTGTCATGGCCCTTCTGTGAGCTGCCGTGAGAGAACACTGTGCTTGGAACACTGCGAGGCCCGCCCTCGTACCTGAAGTCACTCTGCTCGAGGAGAAAGTCAGCATCTTAGCACGCTGTGTCGTTACCGGCACATCCAGCATGAACCCATGCCTGGAAGTAAGGCCCTGATTCGCCGTGCAGAAGCGGAGGCGTGCTGCAGCTTCCAGGAGGTGGTGGCCTCTGCTCTGCATGCCTTTAACGGCAGCACAGCTTTCTGGACACCTGCTAGGCTAGCCGGGGCACCGTGCTCCTGGCAGGAACACTGCGTACCCCCAGGTGCACCTGGGTCTGCTAAGCAACATCCAGGCCCGTAGCCCTTCAGAGACCCCTCTGTGCACGCCGAGCTTAGGGAAACACAGTGCCCTCTCCATCAGAGCAGCTTAGTTTCCGCTGCACTCGCACACGTTCGCGAACACCGTTCTGGCACGTCTCTCGTGGCGCGGAGTTCTTATGTGGTGCCCTAATCGGAGCTGCCCTCAGAGGAGCCCTCGTCTTCGCGTTCCATCCAGGACCTCCTGGCTGAAGTCACCGTGCCTCCTAGAGGACGGCGGCTTGGGTTCTTACTGCACTTTAAGTCCTGTTCCTTCTGTGGCACTGCAGGCAGTCCCAAGCCCAGAGGAGCAACTCTGGCGTTCCTCGGTTGAGACAGTTCGCTGGATGCGGGACTCCCTACTTCCATAAGTTGATTCAGGGAAGGAAACGCAGGGTAACCGGTGTCTCTGGGGACTCGTTAGAAGCCACAGGGATGTACGCTGAGTGTGCCCATGAAAACGGGGGCCTGCTGGAACTAGCCCTGCTTTCCCATTTTGAGGGCTGCATTCATGCCTGCCTTGTAGCTACCTGACATTCCCGGCTCCCGACAGGCCAGTGAGCCCTGGAAGAATGCTTCGGGGAAAATTATGAGTTTGCTCTCTCTAAACCAGGGGCTTCCGTGGCCGGGGCATTGTTCCGCATGACAGGCTCTAGGGAGAAAGGGAACCTCGACGTGAGAACTCACCTCCAGGTTAGGCCCTGAGTAGCCGTGCAGATAGGGAGGCATGCAGCTGTTTCCATGAGTTCCCAGTCGCTTATGTGCTTTATTTTAAAGGAAGTACGCGTCCGGGGACTCCTAGGCCCCACGGGTGGGCATCGTTTTCCCTCCGAGGTCACTGAGTGCCTCCAGACACCTGTGGTCCGGCGGAGCAATGTCGAGGTCCATTGGTTGATCCCCCGGAGGACCTCTGTGCCAGCCGAGTGCTGGGCAGCAACACACTGCGCGTTCCTCGAGCAGCTCTACATCTCCAGAGCCCTAGAACGCCCTCAGGACAACATGGCTGGTGAGTGCGAAGTGTCCAGGAAGACTCTGTCATGGCCCTTCTGTGAGCTGCCGTGAGAGAACACTGTGCTTGGAACACTGCGAGGCCCGCCCTCGTACCTGAAGTCACTCTGCTCGAGGAGAAAGTCAGCATCTTAGCACGCTGTGTCGTTACCGGCACATCCAGCATGAACCCATGCCTGGAAGTAAGGCCCTGATTCACCGTACAGAAGCGGAGGCGTGCTGCAGCTTCCAGGAGGCGGTGGCCTCTGCTCTGCATGCCTTTAACGGCAGCACAGCTTTCTGGACACCTGCGAGGCTAGCCGGGGCACCCTGCTCCCGGCAGGAACCCTGAGTACCCCCAGGTGCACCTGGGTCTGCTAAGCAACATCCAGGCCCGTAGCCCTTCAGAGCCCCCTCTGTGCACGCCGAGCGTAGGGAAACGCACTGCACTCTCCTTTGGAGCAGCTTAGTTTCCCCTGCACTCGCACACGTTCGCAAACACCATTCTGGCACGTCCCTGGTGGCGCGGAGGTCTTATGCGGTGCCCTAATCGGAGCTGCCCTCAGAGGAGCCCTCGTCTTCGCGTTCCATCCAGGACCTCCTTACTGAAGTCACCGTGCCTCCTAGAGGACGGTGGCTTGGGTTCTTACTGCACTTTAAGTCCTGTTCCTTCTGTGGCACTGCAGGCAGCCCCAGGCCCAGAGGAGCAGCTCCGGCGTTCCTCGGTTGAGACAGTTCGCTGGATGCGGGACTCCCTACTTCCATAAGTTGATTCAGGGAAGGAAACGCAGGGTAACCGGTGTCTCTTGGGACTCGTTAGAAGCCACAGGGATGTACGCTGAGTGTGCCCATGAAAACGGGGGCCTGCTGGAACTAGCCCTGCTTTCCAATTTTGAGGGCTGCATTCATGCCTGCCTTGAAGCTACCTGACATTCCCGGCTCCCGATAGGCCAGTGAGCCCTGGAAGAATGCTTCGGGGAAAATTATGAGTTTGCTCTCTCTAAACCAGGGGCTTCCGTGGCCGCGGCAGCGGTCCGCATGACAGACTCTAGAGTGAAAGGGAACCTCGACGTGAGAACTCGCCTCCAGGATAGGCCCTGAGTAGCCGTGCAGAAAGGGATGCATGCAGCTGTTTCCATGAGTTCTCAGTCGCTTATGTGCTTTATTTTAAGGGAAGTACGCGTCCGGGGACTCCTAGGCCCCACGGGTGTGCATTGTTTTCCCTCCGAGGTCACTGAGTGCCTCCAGACACCTGTGGGCCGGCGGAGCAACGTCGAGGTGCATTGGTTGATTCCCCGGAGGACCTCTGTGCCTGCCGAGTGCTGGGCAGCAACACACTGCACGTTCCTTGAGCAGCGCTACATCTCCAGAGCCCTCGAACACCCTCAGGACAACATGGCTGGTGAGTGCGAAGTGCCCAGGAAGACTCTGTCATGGCCCTTGTGTGAGCTGCCGTGAGAGAACACTGTGCTTGGAACACTGCGAGGCCCGCCCTCGTACCTGAAGTCACTCTGCTCGAGGAGAAAGTCAGCATCTTAGCAGGCTGTATCACTACTGGCACACCCAGCATGAACCCATGCCTGGAAGTAAGGCCCTGATTCGCCGTGCAGAAGCGGAGGCGTGCTGCAGCTTCCAGGAGGTGGTGGCCTCTGCTCTGCATGCCTTTAACGGCAGCACAGCTTTCTGGACACCTGCTAGGCTAGCCGGGGCACCGTGCTCCTGGCAGGAACACTGCGTACCCTCAGGTGCACCTGGGTCTGCTAAGCAACATCCAGGCCCGTAGCCCTTCAGAGACCCCTCTGTGCACGCCAAGCTTAGGGAAACACAGTGCCCTCTCCATCAGAGCAGCTTAGTTTCCGCTGCACTCGCACACGTTCGCGAACACCGTTCTGGCACGTCTCTCGTGGCGCGGAGTTCTTATGTGGTGCCCTAATCGGAGCTGCCCTCAGAGGAGCCCTCGTCTTCGCGTTCCATCCAGGACCTCCTGGCTGAAGTCACCGTGCCTCCTAGAGGACGGCGGCTTGGGTTCTTACTGCACTTTAAGTCCTGTTCCTTCTGTGGCACTGCAGGCAGTCCCAAGCCCAGAGGAGCAACTCTGGCGTTCCTCGGTTGAGACAGTTCGCTGGATGCGGGACTCCCTACTTCCATAAGTTGATTCAGGGAAGGAAACGCAGGGTAACCGGTGTCTCTGGGGACTCGTTAGAAGCCACAGGGATGTACGCTGAGTGTGCCCATGAAAACGGGGGCCTGCTGGAACTAGCCCTGCTTTCCCATTTTGAGGGCTGCATTCATGCCTGCCTTGTAGCTACCTGACATTCCCGGCTCCCAACAGGCCAGTGAGCCCTGGAAGAATGCTTCGGGGAAAATTATGAGTTTGCTCTCTCTAAACCAGGGGCTTCCGTGGCCGCGGCGGCGGTCCGCATGACAGGCTCTAGAGCGAAAGGGAACCTCGACGTGAGAACTCGCTTCCAGGTTAGGCCCTGAGTAGCCGTGCAGAAAGGGAGGCATGCAGCTGCTTCTATGAGTTCTCAGTCGCTTATGTGCTTTATTTTAAAGGAAGTACGTGTCCGGGAATTCCTAGGCCCCACGGGTGTGCATCGTTTTCCCTCCGAGGTCACTGAGTGCCTCCAGACACCTGTGGGCCGGCGGAGCAATGTCGAGGTCCATTGGTTGATCCCCCGGAGGACCGCTGTGCTTGCCGAGTGCTGGGCAGCAACACACTGCGCGTTCCTTGAGCAGCGCTACATCTCCAGAGCTCTCGAACGCCGTCAGGACGACATGGCTGGTGAGTGCGAAGTGCCCAGGAAGACTCTGTCATGGCCCTTGTGTGAGCTGCCGTGAGAGAACACTGTGCTTGGAACACTGCAAGGCCCGCCCGAGTACCTGAAGTCACTCTGCTCGAGGAGACAGTCAGCATCTTAGCACGCTGTGTCACTACCGGCACACCCAGCATGAACCCATGCCTGGAAGTAAGGCCCTGATTCGCCGTGCAGAAGCGGAGGCGTGCAGCAGCTTCCAGGAGGCGGTGGCCTCTGCTCTGCATGCCTTTAATGGCAGCACAGCTTTCTGGACCCCAGCGAGGCTAGCCGGGGCACCGTGCTCCCGGCAGGAACACTGAGTACCCCCAGGTGCACCTGGGTCTGCTAAGCAACATCCAGGCCCGTGGCCCTTCAGAGCCCCCTCTGTGCACGCCGAGCATAGGGAAACACACTGCCCTCTCCATCGGAGCAGCTTAGTTTCCTCCGCACTTGCACACGTTCGCGAACACCATTCTGGCACGTCCCACGTGATGCGGAGGTCTTAAGCGGTGTCCTAATCGGAGCCGCCCTCGGAGGAGCCCTTGTCTTCGCGTTCTATACAGGACATCCTGGCTGAAGTCACCGTGCCTCCTACAGGATGGCGGCTTGGGTTCTTACTGCACTTTAAGTCCTGTTCCTTCTGTGGCACTGCAGGCAGCCCCATGCCCAGAGGGGCAGCTCTGGCGTTCCTTGGTTGAGACAGTTCGCTGGATGCGGGACTCCCTACTTCCATAAGTTGATTCAGGGAAGGAAACGCAGGGTAACCGTTGTCTCTTGGGACTCTTTGGAAGCCACAGGGATGTACGCTGTGTGCCCATGAAAATGGGGGCCTGCTGGAACTAGCCCTGATTTCCCATTTTGAGGGCTGCATTCATTCCTGCCTTGAAGCTACCTGACATTCCCGGTCCCGACAGGCCAGTGAGCCCTGGAAGAATGCCTTGGGGAAAATTGTGAGTTTGCTCTCTCTAAACCAGGGGCTTCCATGGCCGCGGCAGCGGTCCGCATGACAGGCTCTAGAGCGAAAGGGAACCTCGACGTGAGAACTCGCCTCCAGGTTAGGCCCTGAGTAGCCATGCAGAATGGGAGGCATGCAGCTGTTTCCATGAGTTCTCAGTCGCTTATGTGCTTTATTTTAATGGAAGTACGCAACCGGGGACTCCTAGGCCCCACGGGTGTGCATCGTTTTCCCTCCGAGGTCACTGAGTGCCTCCAGACACCTGTGGGCCGGCGGAGCAACGTCGAGGTCCATTGGTTGATCCTCCGGGTGACCTCTGTGCCTGCTGAGTGCTGGGCAGCAACACACTGCGCGTTCCTTGAGCAGCGCTACATCTCCAGAACCCTCGAACGCACTCAGGACAACATGGCTGGTGAGTGCGAAGTGCCCAGGAAGACTCTGTCATGGCCCTTGTGTGAGCTGCCGTGAGAGAACACTGTGCTTGGAACACTACGAGGCCCGCCCTTGTACCTGAAGTCACTCTGCTCGAGGAGAAAGTCAGCATCTTAGCACGCTGTGTCGCTACCGGCACACCCAGCATGAACCCATGCCTGGAAGTAATGCCCTGATTCGCCGTGCAGAAGCGGAGGCGTGCTGCAGCTTCCTGGAGTCGGTGGCCTCTGCTCTGCATGCCTTTAGCGGCAGCACAGCTTTCTGGACACCTGCGAGGCTAGCCGGGGCACCCTGCTCCCGGCAGGAACACTGAGTACCCCAAAGTGCACCTGGGTCTGCTAAGCAACATCCAGGCCCGTAGCCCTTCAGAGCCCCCTCTGTGCACTGCGAGCGTAGGGAAACACACTGCCCTCTCCATCGGAGCAGCTTAATTTCCCCTGCACTCGCACACGTTCGCGAACACCGTTCTGGCACGTCCCTGGTGGCGCGGAGGTCTTATACGTTGCCCTAATCGGAGCTGCCCTCAGAGGAGCCCTCGTCTTCGCGTTCCATCCAGGACCTCCTGGCTGAAGTCACCATTCCTCCTAGAGGACGGCGGCTTGGGTTCTTACTGCACTTTAAGTTCCGTTCCTTCTGTGGCACTGCAGGCAGCCCCAGGCCCAGAGGAGCAGCTCCGGCGTTCCTCGGTTGAGACAGTTCGCTGGATGCGGGACTCCCTACTTCCATAAGTTGATTCAGGGAAGGAAACGCAGGGTAACCGTTGTCTCTTGGGACTCGTTAGAAGCCACAGGGATGTACGCTGAGTGTGCCCATGAAAACGGGGGCCTGCTGGAACTAGCCCTGCTTTCCCATTTTGAGGGTTGCATTCATGCCTGCCTTGAAGCTACCTGACATATCAGGCCCCCGACAGGCCAGTGAGCCCTGGAAGAATGCTTCGGGGAAAATTATGAGTTTGCTCCCTCTAAACCAGGGGTTTCCATGGCCGCGGCGGCGGCCCCTATGACAGACTCTAGAGCGAAAGGGAACCTCGACGGAGAACTCGACTCCTGCTTAGGCCCTGAGTAGCTGTGCAGAAAGTGAGGCATGCAGCTGTTTCCATGAGTTCCCAGTCGCTTATGTGCTTTATTTTAAAGGAAGTACGCGTCCGGGGACTCCTAGGCCCCACGGGTGGGCATCGTTTTCCCTCCGAGGTCACTGAGTGCCTCCAGACACCTGTGGGCCGGCGGAGCAATGTCGAGGTCCATTGGTTGATCCCCCGGAGGACCTCTGTGCCAGCCGAGTGCTGGGCAGCAACACACTGCGCGTTCCTCGAGCAGCGCTACATCTCCAGAGCCCTAGAACGCCCTCAGGACAACATGGCTGGTGAGTGCGAAGTGTCCAGGAAGACTCTGTCATGGCCCTTCTGTGAGCTGCCGTGAGAGAACACTGTGCTTGGAACACTGCGAGGCCCGCCCTCGTACCTGAAGTCACTCTGCTCGAGGAGAAAGTCAGCATCTTAGCACGCTGTGTCGTTACCGGCACATCCAGCATGAACCCATGCCTGGAAGTAAGGCCCTGATTCGCCGTGCAGAAGCGGAGGCGTGCTGCAGCTTCCAGGAGGTGGTGGCCTCTGCTCTGCATGCCTTTAACGGCAGCACAGCTTTCTGGACACCTGCTAGGCTAGCCGGGGCACCGTGCTCCTGGCAGGAACACTGCGTACCCCCAGGTGCACCTGGGTCTGCTAAGCAACATCCAGGCCCGTAGCCCTTCAGAGACCCCTCTGTGCACGCCGAGCTTAGGGAAACACAGTGCCCTCTCCATCAGAGCAGCTTAGTTTCCGCTGCACTCGCACACGTTCGCGAACACCGTTCTGGCACGTCTCTCGTGGCGCGGAGTTCTTATGTGGTGCCCTAATCGGAGCTGCCCTCAGAGGAGCCCTCGTCTTCGCGTTCCATCCAGGACCTCCTGGCTGAAGTCACCGTGCCTCCTAGAGGACGGCGGCTTGGGTTCTTACTGCACTTTAAGTCCTGTTCCTTCTGTGGCACTGCAGGCAGTCCCAAGCCCAGAGGAGCAACTCTGGCGTTCCTCGGTTGAGACAGTTCGCTGGATGCGGGACTCCCTACTTCCATAAGTTGATTCAGGGAAGGAAACGCAGGGTAACCGGTGTCTCTGGGGACTCGTTAGAAGCCACAGGGATGTACGCTGAGTGTGCCCATGAAAACGGGGGCCTGCTGGAACTAGCCCTGCTTTCCCATTTTGAGGGCTGCATTCATGCCTGCCTTGTAGCTACCTGACATTCCCGGCTCCCAACAGGCCAGTGAGCCCTGGAAGAATGCTTCGGGGAAAATTATGAGTTTGCTCTCTCTAAACCAGGGGCTTCCGTGGCCGCGGCGGCGGTCCGCATGACAGGCTCTAGAGCGAAAGGGAACCTCGACGTGAGAACTCGCTTCCAGGTTAGGCCCTGAGTAGCCGTGCAGAAAGGGAGGCATGCAGCTGCTTCTATGAGTTCTCAGTCGCTTATGTGCTTTATTTTAAAGGAAGTACGTGTCCGGGAATTCCTAGGCCCCACGGGTGTGCATCGTTTTCCCTCCGAGGTCACTGAGTGCCTCCAGACACCTGTGGGCCGGCGGAGCAATGTCGAGGTCCATTGGTTGATCCCCCGGAGGACCGCTGTGCTTGCCGAGTGCTGGGCAGCAACACACTGCGCGTTCCTTGAGCAGCGCTACATCTCCAGAGCTCTCGAACGCCGTCAGGACGACATGGCTGGTGAGTGCGAAGTGCCCAGGAAGACTCTGTCATGGCCCTTGTGTGAGCTGCCGTGAGAGAACACTGTGCTTGGAACACTGCAAGGCCCGCCCGAGTACCTGAAGTCACTCTGCTCGAGGAGACAGTCAGCATCTTAGCACGCTGTGTCACTACCGGCACACCCAGCATGAACCCATGCCTGGAAGTAAGGCCCTGATTCGCCGTGCAGAAGCGGAGGCGTGCAGCAGCTTCCAGGAGGCGGTGGCCTCTGCTCTGCATGCCTTTAATGGCAGCACAGCTTTCTGGACCCCAGCGAGGCTAGCCGGGGCACCGTGCTCCCGGCAGGAACACTGAGTACCCCCAGGTGCACCTGGGTCTGCTAAGCAACATCCAGGCCCGTGGCCCTTCAGAGCCCCCTCTGTGCACGCCGAGCATAGGGAAACACACTGCCCTCTCCATCGGAGCAGCTTAGTTTCCTCCGCACTTGCACACGTTCGCGAACACCATTCTGGCACGTCCCACGTGATGCGGAGGTCTTAAGCGGTGTCCTAATCGGAGCCGCCCTCGGAGGAGCCCTTGTCTTCGCGTTCTATACAGGACATCCTGGCTGAAGTCACCGTGCCTCCTACAGGATGGCGGCTTGGGTTCTTACTGCACTTTAAGTCCTGTTCCTTCTGTGGCACTGCAGGCAGCCCCATGCCCAGAGGGGCAGCTCTGGCGTTCCTTGGTTGAGACAGTTCGCTGGATGCGGGACTCCCTACTTCCATAAGTTGATTCAGGGAAGGAAACGCAGGGTAACCGTTGTCTCTTGGGACTCTTTGGAAGCCACAGGGATGTACGCTGTGTGCCCATGAAAATGGGGGCCTGCTGGAACTAGCCCTGATTTCCCATTTTGAGGGCTGCATTCATTCCTGCCTTGAAGCTACCTGACATTCCCGGTCCCGACAGGCCAGTGAGCCCTGGAAGAATGCCTTGGGGAAAATTGTGAGTTTGCTCTCTCTAAACCAGGGGCTTCCATGGCCGCGGCAGCGGTCCGCATGACAGGCTCTAGAGCGAAAGGGAACCTCGACGTGAGAACTCGCCTCCAGGTTAGGCCCTGAGTAGCCATGCAGAATGGGAGGCATGCAGCTGTTTCCATGAGTTCTCAGTCGCTTATGTGCTTTATTTTAATGGAAGTACGCAACCGGGGACTCCTAGGCCCCACGGGTGTGCATCGTTTTCCCTCCGAGGTCACTGAGTGCCTCCAGACACCTGTGGGCCGGCGGAGCAACGTCGAGGTCCATTGGTTGATCCTCCGGGTGACCTCTGTGCCTGCTGAGTGCTGGGCAGCAACACACTGCGCGTTCCTTGAGCAGCGCTACATCTCCAGAACCCTCGAACGCACTCAGGACAACATGGCTGGTGAGTGCGAAGTGCCCAGGAAGACTCTGTCATGGCCCTTGTGTGAGCTGCCGTGAGAGAACACTGTGCTTGGAACACTACGAGGCCCGCCCTTGTACCTGAAGTCACTCTGCTCGAGGAGAAAGTCAGCATCTTAGCACGCTGTGTCGCTACCGGCACACCCAGCATGAACCCATGCCTGGAAGTAATGCCCTGATTCGCCGTGCAGAAGCGGAGGCGTGCTGCAGCTTCCTGGAGTCGGTGGCCTCTGCTCTGCATGCCTTTAGCGGCAGCACAGCTTTCTGGACACCTGCGAGGCTAGCCGGGGCACCCTGCTCCCGGCAGGAACACTGAGTACCCCAAAGTGCACCTGGGTCTGCTAAGCAACATCCAGGCCCGTAGCCCTTCAGAGCCCCCTCTGTGCACTGCGAGCGTAGGGAAACACACTGCCCTCTCCATCGGAGCAGCTTAATTTCCCCTGCACTCGCACACGTTCGCGAACACCGTTCTGGCACGTCCCTGGTGGCGCGGAGGTCTTATACGTTGCCCTAATCGGAGCTGCCCTCAGAGGAGCCCTCGTCTTCGCGTTCCATCCAGGACCTCCTGGCTGAAGTCACCATTCCTCCTAGAGGACGGCGGCTTGGGTTCTTACTGCACTTTAAGTTCCGTTCCTTCTGTGGCACTGCAGGCAGCCCCAGGCCCAGAGGAGCAGCTCCGGCGTTCCTCGGTTGAGACAGTTCGCTGGATGCGGGACTCCCTACTTCCATAAGTTGATTCAGGGAAGGAAACGCAGGGTAACCGTTGTCTCTTGGGACTCGTTAGAAGCCACAGGGATGTACGCTGAGTGTGCCCATGAAAACGGGGGCCTGCTGGAACTAGCCCTGCTTTCCCATTTTGAGGGTTGCATTCATGCCTGCCTTGAAGCTACCTGACATATCAGGCCCCCGACAGGCCAGTGAGCCCTGGAAGAATGCTTCGGGGAAAATTATGAGTTTGCTCCCTCTAAACCAGGGGTTTCCATGGCCGCGGCGGCGGCCCCTATGACAGACTCTAGAGCGAAAGGGAACCTCGACGGAGAACTCGACTCCTGCTTAGGCCCTGAGTAGCTGTGCAGAAAGTGAGGCATGCAGCTGTTTCCATGAGTTCCCAGTCGCTTATGTGCTTTATTTTAAAGGAAGTACGCGTCCGGGGACTCCTAGGCCCCACGGGTGGGCATCGTTTTCCCTCCGAGGTCACTGAGTGCCTCCAGACACCTGTGGGCCGGCGGAGCAATGTCGAGGTCCATTGGTTGATCCCCCGGAGGACCTCTGTGCCAGCCGAGTGCTGGGCAGCAACACACTGCGCGTTCCTCGAGCAGCGCTACATCTCCAGAGCCCTAGAACGCCCTCAGGACAACATGGCTGGTGAGTGCGAAGTGTCCAGGAAGACTCTGTCATGGCCCTTCTGTGAGCTGCCGTGAGAGAACACTGTGCTTGGAACACTGCGAGGCCCGCCCTCGTACCTGAAGTCACTCTGCTCGAGGAGAAAGTCAGCATCTTAGCACGCTGTGTCGTTACCGGCACATCCAGCATGAACCCATGCCTGGAAGTAAGGCCCTGATTCGCCGTGCAGAAGCGGAGGCGTGCTGCAGCTTCCAGGAGGTGGTGGCCTCTGCTCTGCATGCCTTTAACGGCAGCACAGCTTTCTGGACACCTGCTAGGCTAGCCGGGGCACCGTGCTCCTGGCAGGAACACTGCGTACCCCCAGGTGCACCTGGGTCTGCTAAGCAACATCCAGGCCCGTAGCCCTTCAGAGACCCCTCTGTGCACGCCGAGCTTAGGGAAACACAGTGCCCTCTCCATCAGAGCAGCTTAGTTTCCGCTGCACTCGCACACGTTCGCGAACACCGTTCTGGCACGTCTCTCGTGGCGCGGAGTTCTTATGTGGTGCCCTAATCGGAGCTGCCCTCAGAGGAGCCCTCGTCTTCGCGTTCCATCCAGGACCTCCTGGCTGAAGTCACCGTGCCTCCTAGAGGACGGCGGCTTGGGTTCTTACTGCACTTTAAGTCCTGTTCCTTCTGTGGCACTGCAGGCAGTCCCAAGCCCAGAGGAGCAACTCTGGCGTTCCTCGGTTGAGACAGTTCGCTGGATGCGGGACTCCCTACTTCCATAAGTTGATTCAGGGAAGGAAACGCAGGGTAACCGGTGTCTCTTGGGACGCGTTAGAAGCCACAGGGATGTACGCTGAGTGTGCCCATGAAAACGGGGGCCTGCTGGAACTAGCCCTGCTTTCCCATTTTGAGGGCTGCATTCATGCCTGCCTTGAAGCTACCTGACATTCCTGGCTCCCGACAGGCCAGTGAGCCCTGGAAGAATGCTTCGGGGAAAATTATGAGTTTGCTCTCTCTAAAGCAGGGGCTACCGTGGCCGCGGCGGCGGTCCGCATGACAGACTCTAGAGCGAAAGGGAACCTCGACGTGAGAACTCGCCTCCAGGTTAGACCCTGAGTAGCCGTGCAGAAAGGGAGGCATGCAGCTGTTTCCATGAGTTCTCAGTCGCTTATGTGCTTTATTTTAAGGGAAGTACGCGTCCGGGGACTCCTAGGCCCCACGGGTGGGCATCGTTTTCCCTCCGAGGTCACTGAGTGCCTCCAGACACCTGTGGGCCGGCGGAGCAATGTCGAGGTCCATTGGTTGATCCCCCGGAGGACCTCTGTGCCAGCCGAGTGCTGGGCAGCAACACACTGCGCGTTCCTCGAGCAGCGCTACATCTCCAGAGCCCTCGAACGCCCTCAGGACAACATGGCTGGTGAGTGCGAAGTGCCCAGGAAGACTCTGTCATGGCCCTTGTGTGAGCTGCCGTGAGAGAACACTGTGCTTGGAACACTGCGAGGCGCGCCCTCGTACCTGAACTCACTCTGCTCGAGGAGAAAGTCAGCATCTTAGCACGCTGTGTCGCTACCGGCACACCCAGCATGAACCCATGCCTGGAAGTAATGCCCTGATTCGCCGTGCAGAAGCGGAGGCGTGCTGCAGCTTCCAGGAGTCGGTGGCCTCTGCTCTGCATGCCTTTAGCAGCAGCACAGCTTTCTGGACACCTGCGAGGCTAGCCGGGGCACCCTGCTCCCGGCAGGAACACTGAGTACCCCAAAGTGCACCTGGGTCTGCTAAGCAACATCCAGGCACGTAGCCGTTCAGAGCCCCCTCTGTGCACTGCGAGCGTAGGGAAACACACTGCCCTCTCCATCGGAGCAGCTTAATTTCCCCTGCACTCGCACACGTTCGCGAACACCGTTCTGCTACGTCCCTGGTGGCGCGGAGGTCTTATACGTTGCCCTAATCGGAGCTGCCCTCAGAGGAGCCCTCGTCTTCGCGTTCCATCCAGGACCTCCTGGCTGAAGTCACCGTGCCTCCTAGAGGACGGCGGCTTGGGTTCTTACTGCACTTTAAGTTCCGTTCCTTCTGTGGCACTGCAGGCAGCCCCAGGCCCAGAGGAGCAGCTCCGGCGTTCCTCGGTTGAGACAGTTCGATGGATGTGGGACTCCCTACTTCCATAAGTTGATTCAGGGAAGGAAACGCAGGGTAACCGGTGTCTCTTGGGACTCGTTAGAAGCCACAGGGATGTACGCTGAGTGTGCCCATGAAAACGGGGGCCTGCTGGAACTAGCCCTGCTTTCCCATTTTGAGGGTTGCATTCATGCCTGCCTTGAAGCTACCTGACATTCCCGGCTCCCGACAGGCCAGTGAGCCCTGGAAGAATGCTTCGGGGAAAATTATGAGTTTGCTCTCTCTAAACCAGGGGCTTCCGTGGCCGCGGCGGCGGTCCGCATGACAGGCTCTAGAGCGAAAGGGAACCTCGACGTGAGAACTCGCCTCCAGGTTAGGCCCTGAGTAGCCGTGCAGAAAGGGAGGCATGCAGCTGCTTCTATGAGTTCTCAGTCGCTTATGTCCTTTATTTTAAAGGAAGTACGCATCCGGGGACTCCTAGGCCCCACGGGTGGGCATCGTTTTCCCTCCGAGGTCACTGAGTGCCTCCAGACACCTGTGGGCCGGCGGAGCAACGTCGAGGTCCATTGGTTTATCCCCCGGAGGACCTCTGTGCTTGCCGAGTCCTGGGCAGCAACACACTGCGCGTTCCTTGAGCAGCGCTACATCTCCAGAGCCCTCGAACGCCCTCAGGACAACATGGCTGGTGAGTGTGAAGTGCCCAGGAAGACTCTGTCATGGCCCTTGTGTGAGCTGCCGTGAGAGAACACTGTGCTTGGAACACTGCAAGGCCCGCTTTCGTACCTGAAGTCACTCTGCTCGAGGAGAAAGTCAGCATCTTAGCACGCTGTGTCGCTACCGGCACACCCAGCATGAACCCATGCCTGGAAGTAAGGCCCTGATTCACCGTGCAGAAGCAGAGGCGTGCTGCAGCTTCCAGGATGCGGTGGCCTCTGCTCTGCATGCCTTTAACGGCAGCACAGCTTTCTGGACACCTGCGAGGCTAGCCGGGGCACCCTGCTCCCGGCAGGAACCCTGAGTACCCCCAGGTGCACCTGGGTCTGCTAAGCAACATCCAGGCCCGTAGCCCTTCAGAGCCCCCTCTGTGCACGCCGAGCGTAGGGAAACGCACTGCACTCTCCTTTGGAGCAGCTTAGTTTCCCCTGCACTCGCACACGTTCGCAAACACCATTCTGGCACGTCCCTGGTGGCGCGGAGGTCTTATGCGGTGCCCTAATCGGAGCTGCCCTCAGAGGAGCCCTCGTCTTCGCGTTCCATCCAGGACCTCCTTACTGAAGTCACCGTGCCTCCTAGAGGACGGTGGCTTGGGTTCTTACTGCACTTTAAGTCCTGTTCCTTCTGTGGCACTGCAGGCAGCCCCAGGCCCAGAGGAGCAGCTCCGGCGTTCCTCGGTTGAGACAGTTCGCTGGATGCGGGACTCCCTACTTCCATAAGTTGATTCAGGGAAGGAAACGCAGGGTAACCGGTGTCTCTTGGGACTCGTTAGAAGCCACAGGGATGTACGCTGAGTGTGCCCATGAAAACGGGGGCCTGCTGGAACTAGCCCTGCTTTCCCATTTTGAGGGCTGCATTCATGCCTGCCTTGTAGCTACCTGACATTCCCGGCTCCCGACAGGCCAGTGAGCCCTGGAAGAATGCTTCGGGGAAAATTATGAGTTTGCTCTCTCTAAACCAGGGGCTTCCATGGCCGGGGCATTGTTCCGCATGACAGGCTCTAGAGAGAAAGGGAACCTCGACGTGAGAACTCACCTCCAGGTTAGGCCCTGAGTAGCCGTGCAGATAGGGAGGCATGCAGCTGTTTCCATGAGTTCCCAGTCGCTTATGTGCTTTATTTTAAAGGAAGTACGCGTCCGGGGACTCCTAGGCCCCACGGGTGGGCATCGTTTTCCCTCCGAGGTCACTGAGTGCCTCCAGACACCTGTGGGCCGGCGGAGCAATGTCGAGGTCCATTGGTTGATCCCCCGGAGGACCTCTGTGCCAGCCGAGTGCTGGGCAGCAACACACTGCGCGTTCCTCGAGCAGCGCTACATCTCCAGAGCCCTCGAACGCCCTCAGGACAACATGGCTGGTGAGTGCGAAGTGCCCAGGAAGACTCTGTCATGGCCCTTGTGTGAGCTGCCGTGAGAGAACACTGTGCTTGGAACACTGCGAGGCGCGCCCTCGTACCTGAACTCACTCTGCTCGAGGAGAAAGTCAGCATCTTAGCACGCTGTTTCGCTACCGGCACACCCAGCATGAACCCATGCCTGGAAGTAATGCCCTGATTCGCCGTGCAGAAGCGGAGGCGTGCTGCAGCTTCCAGGAGTCGGTGGCCTCTGCTCTGCATGCCTTTAGCAGCAGCACAGCTTTCTGGACACCTGCGAGGCTAGCCGGGGCACCCTGCTCCCGGCAGGAACACTGAGTACCCCAAAGTGCACCTGGGTCTGCTAAGCAACATCCAGGCACGTAGCCGTTCAGAGCCCCCTCTGTGCACTGCGAGCGTAGGGAAACACACTGCCCTCTCCATCGGAGCAGCTTAATTTCCCCTGCACTCGCACACGTTCGCGAACACCGTTCTGCTACGTCCCTGGTGGCGCGGAGGTCTTATACGTTGCCCTAATCGGAGCTGCCCTCAGAGGAGCCCTCGTCTTCGCGTTCCATCCAGGACCTCCTGGCTGAAGTCACCGTGCCTCCTAGAGGACGGCGGCTTGGGTTCTTACTGCACTTTAAGTTCCGTTCCTTCTGTGGCACTGCAGGCAGCCCCAGGCCCAGAGGAGCAGCTCCGGCGTTCCTCGGTTGAGACAGTTCGATGGATGTGGGACTCCCTACTTCCATAAGTTGATTCAGGGAAGGAAACGCAGGGTAACCGGTGTCTCTTGGGACTCGTTAGAAGCCACAGGGATGTACGCTGAGTGTGCCCATGAAAACGGGGGCCTGCTGGAACTAGCCCTGCTTTCCCATTTTGAGGGTTGCATTCATGCCTGCCTTGAAGCTACCTGACATTCCCGGCTCCCGACAGGCCAGTGAGCCCTGGAAGAATGCTTCGGGGAAAATTATGAGTTTGCTCTCTCTAAACCAGGGGCTTCCGTGGCCGCGGCGGCGGTCCGCATGACAGGCTCTAGAGCGAAAGGGAACCTCGACGTGAGAACTCGCCTCCAGGTTAGGCCCTGAGTAGCCGTGCAGAAAGGGAGGCATGCAGCTGCTTCTATGAGTTCTCAGTCGCTTATGTCCTTTATTTTAAAGGAAGTACGCATCCGGGGACTCCTAGGCCCCACGGGTGGGCATCGTTTTCCCTCCGAGGTCACTGAGTGCCTCCAGACACCTGTGGGCCGGCGGAGCAACGTCGAGGTCCATTGGTTTATCCCCCGGAGGACCTCTGTGCTTGCCGAGTCCTGGGCAGCAACACACTGCGCGTTCCTTGAGCAGCGCTACATCTCCAGAGCCCTCGAACGCCCTCAGGACAACATGGCTGGTGAGTGTGAAGTGCCCAGGAAGACTCTGTCATGGCCCTTGTGTGAGCTGCCGTGAGAGAACACTGTGCTTGGAACACTGCAAGGCCCGCTTTCGTACCTGAAGTCACTCTGCTCGAGGAGAAAGTCAGCATCTTAGCACGCTGTGTCGCTACCGGCACACCCAGCATGAACCCATGCCTGGAAGTAAGGCCCTGATTCACCGTGCAGAAGCAGAGGCGTGCTGCAGCTTCCAGGATGCGGTGGCCTCTGCTCTGCATGCCTTTAACGGCAGCACAGCTTTCTGGACACCTGCGAGGCTAGCCGGGGCACCCTGCTCCCGGCAGGAACCCTGAGTACCCCCAGGTGCACCTGGGTCTGCTAAGCAACATCCAGGCCCGTAGCCCTTCAGAGCCCCCTCTGTGCACGCCGAGCGTAGGGAAACGCACTGCACTCTCCTTTGGAGCAGCTTAGTTTCCCCTGCACTCGCACACGTTCGCAAACACCATTCTGGCACGTCCCTGGTGGCGCGGAGGTCTTATGCGGTGCCCTAATCGGAGCTGCCCTCAGAGGAGCCCTCGTCTTCGCGTTCCATCCAGGACCTCCTTACTGAAGTCACCGTGCCTCCTAGAGGACGGTGGCTTGGGTTCTTACTGCACTTTAAGTCCTGTTCCTTCTGTGGCACTGCAGGCAGCCCCAGGCCCAGAGGAGCAGCTCCGGCGTTCCTCGGTTGAGACAGTTCGCTGGATGCGGGACTCCCTACTTCCATAAGTTGATTCAGGGAAGGAAACGCAGGGTAACCGGTGTCTCTTGGGACTCGTTAGAAGCCACAGGGATGTACGCTGAGTGTGCCCATGAAAACGGGGGCCTGCTGGAACTAGCCCTGCTTTCCCATTTTGAGGGCTGCATTCAGGCCTTCCTTGAAGCTACCTGACATTCCCGGCTCCCGACAGGCCAGTGAGCCCTGGAAGAATGCTTCGGGGAAAATTATGAGTTTGCTCTCTCTAAACCAGGGGCTTCCGTGGCCACGGCGGCGGTCCGCATGACAGACTCTAGAGCGAAAGGGAACCTCGACGTGAGAACTCGCCTCCAGGTTAGACCCTGAGTAGCCGTGCAGAAAGGGAGGCATGCAGCTGTTTCCATGAGTTCTCAGTCGCTTATGTGCTTTATTTTAAAAGAAGTACGCGTCCGGGGACTCCTAGGCACAACGGGTGTGCATCGTTTTCCCTCCAAGGTCACTGAGTGCCTCCAGACACCTGTGGGCCTCAGAGCAATGTCGAGGTGCCTTGGTTTATCCCCTGGAGCACCTCTGTGCCTGCCGAGTGCTGGGCAGCAACACACTGCGCGTTCCTTGAGCAGCGCTACATCTCCAGAGCCCTCGAACACCCTCAGGACAACATGGCTGGTGAGTGCGAAGTGCCCAGGAAGACTCTGTCATGACCCTTGTGTGAGTTGCCGTGAGAGAACACTGTGCTTGGAACACTGCGAGGCCCACCCTCGTACCTGAAGTCACTCTGCTCGAGGAGAAAGTTAGCATCTTAGCACGCTGTGTCACCACCGGCACACCCAGCATGAACCCATGGCTGGAAGTAAGGCCCTGATTCGCCGTGCAGAAGCGGAGGCGTGCTGCAGCTTCCAGGAGGCGGTGGCCTCTGCTCTGCATGCCTTTAACGGCAGCACAGCTTTCTGGACACCTGGGAGTCTAGCCGGGGCACCGTGCTCTCGGCAGGAACACTGAGTACCCCCAGGTGCACCTGGGTCTGCTAAGCAACATCCAGGCCCGTAGCCCTTCAGAGACCCCTCTGTGCACTGCGAGCATAGGGAAACGCACTGCCCTCTCCTTTGGAGCAGCTTAGTTTCTTCCGCACACGCACACGTTCGCGAACAACGTTCTGGCACGTCCCACGTGATGCGGAGTCTTCCGCGGTGTCCTAATCGGAGCTGCCCTCGGAGGAGCCCTCATCTTCGCGTTCCAACCAGGACCTCCTGGCTCAAGTCACCGTGCCTCGTAGAGGACGGCAGCTTGGGTTCTTACTGTACTTTAAGTCCTGTTGTTTCTGTGGCACTGCAGGCAGCCCCAGGCCCAGAGGAGCAGCTCCGGCGTTCCTCGGTTGAGACAGTTCGCTGGATGCGGGACTCCCTACTTCCATAAGTTGATTCAGAGAAGGAAACGTAGGGTAACCAGTGTCTCTTGGGACTCGTTAGAAGCCACAGGGATGTACGCTGAATGTTCCCATGAAAACGGGGGCCTGCTGGAACTAGCCCTGCTTTCCCATTTTGAGGGCTGCATTCATGCCTGCCTTGAAGCTACCTGACATTCCCGGCTCCCGACAGGCCAGTGAGCCCTGGAAGAATGCTTCGGGGAAAATTATGAGTTTGCTCTCTCTAAAGCAGGGGCTTACGTGGCCGCGGCGGCGGTCCGCATGACAGACTCTAGAGCGAAAGGGAACCTCGACGTGAGAACTCGCCTCCAGGTTAGGCCCTGAGTAGCCGTGCAGAAAGGGAGGCATGCAGCTGTTTGCATGAGTTCTCAGTCGCTTATGTGCTTTATTTTAAAGGAAGTACACGTCCGGGGACTCCTGGGCCCCACGGGTGTGCATCGTTTTCCCTCCGAGGTCACTGAGTGCCTCCAGACACCTGTGCGCCTCAGAGCAACGTCGAGGTCCATTGGTTGATCCCCCGGAGGACCTCTGTGGCTGCCGAGTGCTGGGCAGCAACACACTGCGTGTTCCTTGAGCAGCGCTACATCTCCAGAGCCCTCGAACGCCCTCAGGACAACATGGCTGGTGAGTGCGAAGTGCCCAGGAAGACTCTGTCATGGCCCTTGTGTGAGTTGCCGTGAGAGAACACTGTGCTTGGAACACTGCGAGGCGCGCCCTCGTACCTGAAGTCACTCTGCTCGAGGAGAAAGTCAACATCTTAGCACGCTGTATCGCTACCGGCACACCCAGCATGAACCCATGCCTGGAAGTAATGCCCTGATTCGCCGTGCAGAAGCGGAGGCGTGCTGCAGCTTCCAGGAGTCGGTGGCCTCTGCTCTTCATGCCTTTAGCAGCAGCACAGCTTTCTGGACACCTGCGAGGCTAGCCGGGGCACCCTGCTCCCGGCAGAAACATTGAGTACCCCAAAGTGCACCTGGGTCTGCTAAGCAACATACAGGCACGTAGCCGTTCAGAGCCCCCTCTGTGCACTGCGAGCGTAGGGAAACACACTGACCTCTCCATCGGAGCAGCTTAATTTCCCCTGCACTCGCACACATTCGCGAACACCGTTCTGGCACGTCCCACGTGATGCGGAGATCTTACGCCGTGTCCTAATCGGAGATGCCTTTGGAGGAGCCGTCGTCTTCGCATTCCATCCAGGACCTCCTGGCTGAAGTCACGGTGCCTCCTAGAGGATGGCGGCTTGGGTTCTTACTGCACTTTAAGTCCTGTTCCTTCTGTGGCACTGCAGGCAGCCCCAGGCCCAGAGGAGCAGCTCCGGCGTTCCTCGGTTGAGACAGTTCGCTGGATGCGGGACTCCCTACTTCCATAAGTTGATTCAGGGAAGGAAACGCAGGGTAACCGGTGTCTCTTGGGACTCGTTAGAAGCCACAGGGATGTACGCTGAGTGTGCCCATGAAAACGGGGGCCTGCTGGAACTAGCCCTGCTTTCCCATTTTGAGGGCTGCATTCATGCCTGCCTTGAAGCTACCTGACATTCCCGGCTCCCGACAGGCCAGTGAGCCCTGGAAGAATGCTTCGGGGAAAATTATGAGTTTGCTCTCTCTAAAGCAGGGGCTTCCATGGCCGCGGCGGCGGTCCGCATGACAGGCTCTAGAGCGAAAGGGAACCTCGACGTGAGAACTCGCCTCCAGGTTAGGCCCTGAGTAGCCATGCAGAAAGGGAGGCATGCAGCTGTTTCCATGAGTTCTCAGTCGCTTATGTGCTTTATTTTAATGGAAGTACGCAACCGGGGACTCCTAGGCCCCACGGGTGTGCATCGTTTTCCCTCCGAGGTCACTGAGTGCCTCCAGACACCTGTGGGCCGGCGGAGCAACGTCGAGGTCCATTGGTTGATCCTCCGGGTGACCTCTGTGCCTGCTGAGTGCTGGGCAGCAACACACTGCGCGTTCCTTGAGCAGCGCTACATCTCCAGAACCCTCGAACGCACTCAGGACAACATGGCTGGTGAGTGCGAAGTGCCCAGGAAGACTCTGTCATGGCCCTTGTGTGAGCTGCCGTGAGAGAACACTGTGCTTGGAACACTACGAGGCCCGCCCTTGTACCTGAAGTCACTCTGCTCGAGGAGAAAGTCAGCATCTTAGCACGCTGTGTCGCTACCGGCACACCCAGCATGAACCCATGCCTGGAAGTAATGCCCTGATTCGCCGTGCAGAAGCGGAGGCGTGCTGCAGCTTCCTGGAGTCGGTGGCCTCTGCTCTGCATGCCTTTAGCGGCAGCACAGCTTTCTGGACACCTGCGAGGCTAGCCGGGGCACCCTGCTCCCGGCAGGAACACTGAGTACCCCAAAGTGCACCTGGGTCTGCTAAGCAACATCCAGGCCCGTAGCCCTTCAGAGCCCCCTCTGTGCACTGCGAGCGTAGGGAAACACACTGCCCTCTCCATCGGAGCAGCTTAATTTCCCCTGCACTCGCACACGTTCGCGAACACCGTTCTGGCACGTCCCTGGTGGCGCGGAGGTCTTATACGTTGCCCTAATCGGAGCTGCCCTCAGAGGAGCCCTCGTCTTCGCGTTCCATCCAGGACCTCCTGGCTGAAGTCACCATTCCTCCTAGAGGACGGCGGCTTGGGTTCTTACTGCACTTTAAGTTCCGTTCCTTCTGTGGCACTGCAGGCAGCCCCAGGCCCAGAGGAGCAGCTCCGGCGTTCCTCGGTTGAGACAGTTCGCTGGATGCGGGACTCCCTACTTCCATAAGTTGATTCAGGGAAGGAAACGCAGGGTAACCGTTGTCTCTTGGGACTCGTTAGAAGCCACAGGGATGTACGCTGAGTGTGCCCATGAAAACGGGGGCCTGCTGGAACTAGCCCTGCTTTCCCATTTTGAGGGTTGCATTCATGCCTGCCTTGAAGCTACCTGACATATCAGGCCCCCGACAGGCCAGTGAGCCCTGGAAGAATGCTTCGGGGAAAATTATGAGTTTGCTCCCTCTAAACCAGGGGTTTCCATGGCCGCGGCGGCGGCCCCTATGACAGACTCTAGAGCGAAAGGGAACCTCGACGGAGAACTCGACTCCTGCTTAGGCCCTGAGTAGCTGTGCAGAAAGTGAGGCATGCAGCTGTTTCCATGAGTTCCCAGTCGCTTATGTGCTTTATTTTAAAGGAAGTACGCGTCCGGGGACTCCTAGGCCCCACGGGTGGGCATCGTTTTCCCTCCGAGGTCACTGAGTGCCTCCAGACACCTGTGGGCCGGCGGAACAATGTCGAGGTCCATTGGTTGATCCCCCGGAGGACCTCTGTGCCAGCCGAGTGCTGGGCAGCAACACACTGCGCGTTCCTCGAGCAGCGCTACATCTCCAGAGCCCTAGAACGCCCTCAGGACAACATGGCTGGTGAGTGCGAAGTGTCCAGGAAGACTCTGTCATGGCCCTTCTGTGAGCTGCCGTGAGAGAACACTGTGCTTGGAACACTGCGAGGCCCGCCCTCGTACCTGAAGTCACTCTGCTCGAGGAGAAAGTCAGCATCTTAGCACGCTGTGTCGTTACCGGCACATCCAGCATGAACCCATGCCTGGAAGTAAGGCCCTGATTCGCCGTGCAGAAGCGGAGGCGTGCTGCAGCTTCCAGGAGGTGGTGGCCTCTGCTCTGCATGCCTTTAACGGCAGCACAGCTTTCTGGACACCTGCTAGGCTAGCCGGGGCACCGTGCTCCTGGCAGGAACACTGCGTACCCCCAGGTGCACCTGGGTCTGCTAAGCAACATCCAGGCCCGTAGCCCTTCAGAGACCCCTCTGTGCACGCCGAGCTTAGGGAAACACAGTGCCCTCTCCATCAGAGCAGCTTAGTTTCCGCTGCACTCGCACACGTTCGCGAACACCGTTCTGGCACGTCTCTCGTGGCGCGGAGTTCTTATGTGGTGCCCTAATCGGAGCTGCCCTCAGAGGAGCCCTCGTCTTCGCGTTCCATCCAGGACCTCCTGGCTGAAGTCACCGTGCCTCCTAGAGGACGGCGGCTTGGGTTCTTACTGCACTTTAAGTCCTGTTCCTTCTGTGGCACTGCAGGCAGTCCCAAGCCCAGAGGAGCAACTCTGGCGTTCCTCGGTTGAGACAGTTCGCTGGATGCGGGACTCCCTACTTCCATAAGTTGATTCAGGGAAGGAAACGCAGGGTAACCGGTGTCTCTGGGGACTCGTTAGAAGCCACAGGGATGTACGCTGAGTGTGCCCATGAAAACGGGGGCCTGCTGGAACTAGCCCTGCTTTCCCATTTTGAGGGCTGCATTCAGGCCTGCCTTGTAGCTACCTGACATTCCCGGCTCCCGACAGGCCAGTGAGCCCTGGAAGAATGCTTCGGGGAAAATTATGAGTTTGCTCTCTCTAAACCAGGGGCTTCCATGGCCGGGGCATTGTTCCGCATGACAGGCTCTAGAGAGAAAGGGAACCTCGACGTGAGAACTCACCTCCAGGTTAGGCCCTGAGTAGCCGTGCAGATAGGGAGGCATGCAGCTGTTTCCATGAGTTCCCAGTCGCTTATGTGCTTTATTTTAAAGGAAGTACGCGTCCGGGGACTCCTAGGCCCCACGGGTGGGCATCGTTTTCCCTCCGAGGTCACTGAGTGCCTCCAGACACCTGTGGGCCGGCGGAGCAATGTCGAGGTCCATTGGTTGATCCCCCGGAGGACCTCTGTGCCAGCCGAGTGCTGGGCAGCAACACACTGCGCGTTCCTCGAGCAGCGCTACATCTCCAGAGCCCTCGAACGCCCTCAGGACAACATGGCTGGTGAGTGCGAAGTGCCCAGGAAGACTCTGTCATGGCCCTTGTGTGAGCTGCCGTGAGAGAACACTGTGCTTGGAACACTGCGAGGCGCGCCCTCGTACCTGAACTCACTCTGCTCGAGGAGAAAGTCAGCATCTTAGCACGCTGTTTCGCTACCGGCACACCCAGCATGAACCCATGCCTGGAAGTAATGCCCTGATTCGCCGTGCAGAAGCGGAGGCGTGCTGCAGCTTCCAGGAGTCGGTGGCCTCTGCTCTGCATGCCTTTAGCAGCAGCACAGCTTTCTGGACACCTGCGAGGCTAGCCGGGGCACCCTGCTCCCGGCAGGAACACTGAGTACCCCAAAGTGCACCTGGGTCTGCTAAGCAACATCCAGGCACGTAGCCGTTCAGAGCCCCCTCTGTGCACTGCGAGCGTAGGGAAACACACTGCCCTCTCCATCGGAGCAGCTTAATTTCCCCTGCACTCGCACACGTTCGCGAACACCGTTCTGCTACGTCCCTGGTGGCGCGGAGGTCTTATACGTTGCCCTAATCGGAGCTGCCCTCAGAGGAGCCCTCGTCTTCGCGTTCCATCCAGGACCTCCTGGCTGAAGTCACCGTGCCTCCTAGAGGACGGCGGCTTGGGTTCTTACTGCACTTTAAGTTCCGTTCCTTCTGTGGCACTGCAGGCAGCCCCAGGCCCAGAGGAGCAGCTCCGGCGTTCCTCGGTTGAGACAGTTCGATGGATGTGGGACTCCCTACTTCCATAAGTTGATTCAGGGAAGGAAACGCAGGGTAACCGGTGTCTCTTGGGACTCGTTAGAAGCCACAGGGATGTACGCTGAGTGTGCCCATGAAAACGGGGGCCTGCTGGAACTAGCCCTGCTTTCCCATTTTGAGGGTTGCATTCATGCCTGCCTTGAAGCTACCTGACATTCCCGGCTCCCGACAGGCCAGTGAGCCCTGGAAGAATGCTTCGGGGAAAATTATGAGTTTGCTCTCTCTAAACCAGGGGCTTCCGTGGCCGCGGCGGCGGTCCGCATGACAGGCTCTAGAGCGAAAGGGAACCTCGACGTGAGAACTCGCCTCCAGGTTAGGCCCTGAGTAGCCGTGCAGAAAGGGAGGCATGTAGCTGCTTCTATGAGTTCTCAGTCGCTTATGTCCTTTATTTTAAAGGAAGTACGCATCCGGGGACTCCTAGGCCCCACGGGTGGGCATCGTTTTCCCTCCGAGGTCACTGAGTGCCTCCAGACACCTGTGGGCCGGCGGAGCAACGTCGAGGTCCATTGGTTTATCCCCCGGAGGACCTCTGTGCTTGCCGAGTCCTGGGCAGCAACACACTGCGCGTTCCTTGAGCAGCGCTACATCTCCAGAGCCCTCGAACGCCCTCAGGACAACATGGCTGGTGAGTGTGAAGTGCCCAGGAAGACTCTGTCATGGCCCTTGTGTGAGCTGCCGTGAGAGAACACTGTGCTTGGAACACTGCAAGGCCCGCTTTCGTACCTGAAGTCACTCTGCTCGAGGAGAAAGTCAGCATCTTAGCACGCTGTGTCGCTACCGGCACACCCAGCATGAACCCATGCCTGGAAGTAAGGCCCTGATTCACCGTGCAGAAGCAGAGGCGTGCTGCAGCTTCCAGGATGCGGTGGCCTCTGCTCTGCATGCCTTTAACGGCAGCACAGCTTTCTGGACACCTGCGAGGCTAGCCGGGGCACCCTGCTCCCGGCAGGAACCCTGAGTACCCCCAGGTGCACCTGGGTCTGCTAAGCAACATCCAGGCCCGTAGCCCTTCAGAGCCCCCTCTGTGCACGCCGAGCGTAGGGAAACGCACTGCACTCTCCTTTGGAGCAGCTTAGTTTCCCCTGCACTCGCACACGTTCGCAAACACCATTCTGGCACGTCCCTGGTGGCGCGGAGGTCTTATGCGGTGCCCTAATCGGAGCTGCCCTCAGAGGAGCCCTCGTCTTCGCGTTCCATCCAGGACCTCCTTACTGAAGTCACCGTGCCTCCTAGAGGACGGTGGCTTGGGTTCTTACTGCACTTTAAGTCCTGTTCCTTCTGTGGCACTGCAGGCAGCCCCAGGCCCAGAGGAGCAGCTCCGGCGTTCCTCGGTTGAGACAGTTCGCTGGATGCGGGACTCCCTACTTCCATAAGTTGATTCAGGGAAGGAAACGCAGGGTAACCGGTGTCTCTTGGGACTCGTTAGAAGCCACAGGGATGTACGCTGAGTGTGCCCATGAAAACGGGGGCCTGCTGGAACTAGCCCTGCTTTCCCATTTTGAGGGCTGCATTCAGGCCTTCCTTGAAGCTACCTGACATTCCCGGCTCCCGACAGGCCAGTGAGCCCTGGAAGAATGCTTCGGGGAAAATTATGAGTTTGCTCTCTCTAAACCAGGGGCTTCCGTGGCCACGGCGGCGGTCCGCATGACAGACTCTAGAGCGAAAGGGAACCTCGACGTGAGAACTCGCCTCCAGGTTAGACCCTGAGTAGCCGTGCAGAAAGGGAGGCATGCAGCTGTTTCCATGAGTTCTCAGTCGCTTATGTGCTTTATTTTAAAAGAAGTACGCGTCCGGGGACTCCTAGGCACAACGGGTGTGCATCGTTTTCCCTCCAAGGTCACTGAGTGCCTCCAGACACCTGTGGGCCTCAGAGCAATGTCGAGGTGCCTTGGTTTATCCCCTGGAGCACCTCTGTGCCTGCCGAGTGCTGGGCAGCAACACACTGCGCGTTCCTCGAGCAGCGCTACATCTCCAGAGCCCTCGAACGCCCTCAGGACAACATGGCTGGTGAGTGCGAAGTGCCCAGGAAGACTCTGTCATGGCCCTTGTGTGAGCTGCCGTGAGAGAACACTGTGCTTGGAACACTGCGAGGCGCGCCCTCGTACCTGAACTCACTCTGCTCGAGGAGAAAGTCAGCATCTTAGCACGCTGTTTCGCTACCGGCACACCCAGCATGAACCCATGCCTGGAAGTAATGCCCTGATTCGCCGTGCAGAAGCGGAGGCGTGCTGCAGCTTCCAGGAGTCGGTGGCCTCTGCTCTGCATGCCTTTAGCAGCAGCACAGCTTTCTGGACACCTGCGAGGCTAGCCGGGGCACCCTGCTCCCGGCAGGAACACTGAGTACCCCAAAGTGCACCTGGGTCTGCTAAGCAACATCCAGGCACGTAGCCGTTCAGAGCCCCCTCTGTGCACTGCGAGCGTAGGGAAACACACTGCCCTCTCCATCGGAGCAGCTTAATTTCCCCTGCACTCGCACACGTTCGCGAACACCGTTCTGCTACGTCCCTGGTGGCGCGGAGGTCTTATACGTTGCCCTAATCGGAGCTGCCCTCAGAGGAGCCCTCATCTTCGCGTTCCATCCAGGACCTCGTGGCTGAAGTCACCGTGCCTCCTAGAGGACGGCGGCTTGGGTTCTTACTGCACTTTAAGTTCCGTTCCTTCTGTGGCACTGCAGGCAGCCCCAGGCCCAGAGGAGCAGCTCCGGCGTTCCTCGGTTGAGACAGTTCGATGGATGTGGGACTCCCTACTTCCATAAGTTGATTCAGGGAAGGAAACGCAGGGTAACCGGTGTCTCTTGGGACTCGTTAGAAGCCACAGGGATGTACGCTGAGTGTGCCCATGAAAACGGGGGCCTGCTGGAACTAGCCCTGCTTTCCCATTTTGAGGGTTGCATTCATGCCTGCCTTGAAGCTACCTGACATTCCCGGCTCCCGACAGGCCAGTGAGCCCTGGAAGAATGCTTCGGGGAAAATTATGAGTTTGCTCTCTCTAAACCAGGGGCTTCCGTGGCCGCGGCGGCGGTCCGCATGACAGGCTCTAGAGCGAAAGGGAACCTCGACGTGAGAACTCGCCTCCAGGTTAGGCCCTGAGTAGCCGTGCAGAAAGGGAGGCATGCAGCTGCTTCTATGAGTTCTCAGTCGCTTATGTCCTTTATTTTAAAGGAAGTACGCATCCGGGGACTCCTAGGCCCCACGGGTGGGCATCGTTTTCCCTCCGAGGTCACTGAGTGCCTCCAGACACCTGTGGGCCGGCGGAGCAACGTCGAGGTCCGTTGGTTTATCCCCCGGAGGACCTCTGTGCTTGCCGAGTCCTGGGCAGCAACACACTGCGCGTTCCTTGAGCAGCGCTACATCTCCAGAGCCCTCGAACGCCCTCAGGACAACATGGCTGGTGAGTGTGAAGTGCCCAGGAAGACTCTGTCATGGCCCTTGTGTGAGCTGCCGTGAGAGAACACTGTGCTTGGAACACTGCAAGGCCCGCTTTCGTACCTGAAGTCACTCTGCTCGAGGAGAAAGTCAGCATCTTAGCACGCTGTGTCGCTACCGGCACACCCAGCATGAACCCATGCCTGGAAGTAAGGCCCTGATTCACCGTGCAGAAGCAGAGGCGTGCTGCAGCTTCCAGGATGCGGTGGCCTCTGCTCTGCATGCCTTTAACGGCAGCACAGCTTTCTGGACACCTGCGAGGCTAGCCGGGGCACCCTGCTCCCGGCAGGAACCCTGAGTACCCCCAGGTGCACCTGGGTCTGCTAAGCAACATCCAGGCCCGTAGCCCTTCAGAGCCCCCTCTGTGCACGCCGAGCGTAGGGAAACGCACTGCACTCTCCTTTGGAGCAGCTTAGTTTCCCCTGCACTCGCACACGTTCGCAAACACCATTCTGGCACGTCCCTGGTGGCGCGGAGGTCTTATGCGGTGCCCTAATCGGAGCTGCCCTCAGAGGAGCCCTCGTCTTCGCGTTCCATCCAGGACCTCCTTACTTAAGTCACCGTGCCTCCTAGAGGACGGTGGCTTGGGTTCTTACTGCACTTTAAGTCCTGTTCCTTCTGTGGCACTGCAGGCAGCCCCAGGCCCAGAGGAGCAGCTCCGGCGTTCCTCGGTTGAGACAGTTCGCTGGATGCGGGACTCCCTACTTCCATAAGTTGATTCAGGGAAGGAAACGCAGGGTAACCGGTGTCTCTTGGGACTCGTTAGAAGCCACAGGGATGTACGCTGAGTGTGCCCATGAAAACGGGGGCCTGCTGGAACTAGCCCTGCTTTCCCATTTTGAGGGCTGCATTCAGGCCTTCCTTGAAGCTACCTGACATTCCCGGCTCCCGACAGGCCAGTGAGCCCTGGAAGAATGCTTCGGGGAAAATTATGAGTTTGCTCTCTCTAAACCAGGGGCTTCCGTGGCCACGGCGGCGGTCCGCATGACAGACTCTAGAGCGAAAGGGAACCTCGACGTGAGAACTCGCCTCCAGGTTAGACCCTGAGTAGCCGTGCAGAAAGGGAGGCATGCAGCTGTTTCCATGAGTTCTCAGTCGCTTATGTGCTTTATTTTAAAAGAAGTACGCGTCCGGGGACTCCTAGGCACAACGGGTGTGCATCGTTTTCCCTCCAAGGTCACTGAGTGCCTCCAGACACCTGTGGGCCTCAGAGCAATGTCGAGGTGCCTTGGTTTATCCCCTGGAGCACCTCTGTGCCTGCCGAGTGCTGGGCAGCAACACACTGCGCGTTCCTTGAGCAGCGCTACATCTCCAGAGCCCTCGAACACCCTCAGGACAACATGGCTGGTGAGTGCGAAGTGCCCAGGAAGACTCTGTCATGACCCTTGTGTGAGTTGCCGTGAGAGAACACTGTGCTTGGAACACTGCGAGGCCCACCCTCGTACCTGAAGTCACTCTGCTCGAGGAGAAAGTTAGCATCTTAGCACGCTGTGTCACCACCGGCACACCCAGCATGAACCCATGGCTGGAAGTAAGGCCCTGATTCGCCGTGCAGAAGCGGAGGCGTGCTGCAGCTTCCAGGAGGCGGTGGCCTCTGCTCTGCATGCCTTTAACGGCAGCACAGCTTTCTGGACACCTGGGAGTCTAGCCGGGGCACCGTGCTCTCGGCAGGAACACTGAGTACCCCCAGGTGCACCTGGGTCTGCTAAGCAACATCCAGGCCCGTAGCCCTTCAGAGACCCCTCTGTGCACTGCGAGCATAGGGAAACGCACTGCCCTCTCCTTTGGAGCAGCTTAGTTTCTTCCGCACACGCACACGTTCGCGAACAACGTTCTGGCACGTCCCACGTGATGCGGAGTCTTCCGCGGTGTCCTAATCGGAGCTGCCCTCGGAGGAGCCCTCATCTTCGCGTTCCAACCAGGACCTCCTGGCTCAAGTCACCGTGCCTCGTAGAGGACGGCAGCTTGGGTTCTTACTGTACTTTAAGTCCTGTTGTTTCTGTGGCACTGCAGGCAGCCCCAGGCCCAGAGGAGCAGCTCCGGCGTTCCTCGGTTGAGACAGTTCGCTGGATGCGGGACTCCCTACTTCCATAAGTTGATTCAGAGAAGGAAACGTAGGGTAACCAGTGTCTCTTGGGACTCGTTAGAAGCCACAGGGATGTACGCTGAATGTTCCCATGAAAACGGGGGCCTGCTGGAACTAGCCCTGCTTTCCCATTTTGAGGGCTGCATTCATGCCTGCCTTGAAGCTACCTGACATTCCCGGCTCCCGACAGGCCAGTGAGCCCTGGAAGAATGCTTCGGGGAAAATTATGAGTTTGCTCTCTCTAAAGCAGGGGCTTACGTGGCCGCGGCGGCGGTCCGCATGACAGACTCTAGAGCGAAAGGGAACCTCGACGTGAGAACTCGCCTCCAGGTTAGGCCCTGAGTAGCCGTGCAGAAAGGGAGGAATGCAGCTGTTTGCATGAGTTCTCAGTCGCTTATGTGCTTTATTTTAAAGGAAGTACACGTCCGGGGACTCCTGGGCCCCACGGGTGTGCATCGTTTTCCCTCCGAGGTCACTGAGTGCCTCCAGACACCTGTGCGCCTCAGAGCAACGTCGAGGTCCATTGGTTGATCCCCCGGAGGACCTCTGTGGCTGCCGAGTGCTGGGCAGCAACACACTGCGCGTTCCTTGAGCAGCGCTACATCTCCAGAGCCCTCGAACGCCCTCAGGACAACATGGCTGGTGAGTGCGAAGTGCCCAGGAAGACTCTGTCATGGCCCTTGTGTGAGTTGCCGTGAGAGAACACTGTGCTTGGAACACTGCGAGGCGCGCCCTCGTACCTGAAGTCACTCTGCTCGAGGAGAAAGTCAACATCTTAGCACGCTGTATCGCTACCGGCACACCCAGCATGAACCCATGCCTGGAAGTAATGCCCTGATTCGCCGTGCAGAAGCGGAGGCGTGCTGCAGCTTCCAGGAGTCGGTGGCCTCTGCTCTTCATGCCTTTAGCAGCAGCACAGCTTTCTGGACACCTGCGAGGCTAGCCGGGGCACCCTGCTCCCGGCAGAAACATTGAGTACCCCAAAGTGCACCTGGGTCTGCTAAGCAACATACAGGCACGTAGCCGTTCAGAGCCCCCTCTGTGCACTGCGAGCGTAGGGAAACACACTGACCTCTCCATCGGAGCAGCTTAATTTCCCCTGCACTCGCACACATTCGCGAACACCGTTCTGGCACGTCCCACGTGATGCGGAGATCTTACGCCGTGTCCTAATCGGAGATGCCTTTGGAGGAGCCGTCGTCTTCGCATTCCATCCAGGACCTCCTGGCTGAAGTCACGGTGCCTCCTAGAGGATGGCGGCTTGGGTTCTTACTGCACTTTAAGTCCTGTTCCTTCTGTGGCACTGCAGGCAGCCCCAGGCCCAGAGGAGCAGCTCCGGCGTTCCTCGGTTGAGACAGTTCGCTGGATGCGGGACTCCCTACTTCCATAAGTTGATTCAGGGAAGGAAACGCAGGGTAACCGGTGTCTCTTGGGACTCGTTAGAAGCCACAGGGATGTACGCTGAGTGTGCCCATGAAAACGGGGGCCTGCTGGAACTAGCCCTGCTTTCCCATTTTGAGGGCTGCATTCATGCCTGCCTTGAAGCTACCTGACATTCCCGGCTCCCGACAGGCCAGTGAGCCCTGGAAGAATGCTTCGGGGAAAATTATGAGTTTGCTCTCTCTAAAGCAGGGGCTTCCATGGCCGCGGCGGCGGTCCGCATGACAGGCTCTAGAGCGAAAGGGAACCTCGACGTGAGAACTCGCCTCCAGGTTAGGCCCTGAGTAGCCATGCAGAAAGGGAGGCATGCAGCTGTTTCCATGAGTTCTCAGTCGCTTATGTGCTTTATTTTAATGGAAGTACGCAACCGGGGACTCCTAGGCCCCACGGGTGTGCATCGTTTTCCCTCCGAGGTCACTGAGTGCCTCCAGACACCTGTGGGCCGGCGGAGCAACGTCGAGGTCCATTGGTTGATCCTCCGGGTGACCTCTGTGCCTGCCGAGTGCTGGGCAGCAACACACTGCGCGTTCCTTGAGCAGCGCTACATCTCCAGAACCCTCGAACGCACTCAGGACAACATGGCTGGTGAGTGCGAAGTGCCCAGGAAGACTCTGTCATGGCCCTTGTGTGAGCTGCCGTGAGAGAACACTGTGCTTGGAACACTACGAGGCCCGCCCTCGTACCTGAAGTCACTCTGCTCGAGGAGAAAGTCAGCATCTTAGCACGCTGTGTCGCTACCGGCACACCCAGCATGAACCCATGCCTGGAAGTAATGCCCTGATTCGCCGTGCAGAAGCGGAGGCGTGCTGCAGCTTCCTGGAGTCGGTGGCCTCTGCTCTGCATGCCTTTAGCGGCAGCACAGCTTTCTGGACACCTGCGAGGCTAGCCGGGGCACCCTGCTCCCGGCAGGAACACTGAGTACCCCAAAGTGCACCTGGGTCTGCTAAGCAACATCCAGGCCCGTAGCCCTTCAGAGCCCCCTCTGTGCACTGCGAGCGTAGGGAAACACACTGCCCTCTCCATCGGAGCAGCTTAATTTCCCCTGCACTCGCACACGTTCGCGAACACCGTTCTGGCACGTCCCTGGTGGCGCGGAGGTCTTATACGTTGCCCTAATCGGAGCTGCCCTCAGAGGAGCCCTCGTCTTCGCGTTCCATCCAGGACCTCCTGGCTGAAGTCACCATTCCTCCTAGAGGACGGCGGCTTGGGTTCTTACTGCACTTTAAGTTCCGTTCCTTCTGTGGCACTGCAGGCAGCCCCAGGCCCAGAGGAGCAGCTCCGGCGTTCCTCGGTTGAGACAGTTCGCTGGATGCGGGACTCCCTACTTCCATAAGTTGATTCAGGGAAGGAAACGCAGGGTAACCGTTGTCTCTTGGGACTCGTTAGAAGCCACAGGGATGTACGCTGAGTGTGCCCATGAAAACGGGGGCCTGCTGGAACTAGCCCTGCTTTCCCATTTTGAGGGTTGCATTCATGCCTGCCTTGAAGCTACCTGACATATCAGGCCCCCGACAGGCCAGTGAGCCCTGGAAGAATGCTTCGGGGAAAATTATGAGTTTGCTCCCTCTAAACCAGGGGTTTCCATGGCCGCGGCGGCGGCCCCTATGACAGACTCTAGAGCGAAAGGGAACCTCGACGGAGAACTCGACTCCTGCTTAGGCCCTGAGTAGCTGTGCAGAAAGTGAGGCATGCAGCTGTTTCCATGAGTTCCCAGTCGCTTATGTGCTTTATTTTAAAGGAAGTACGCGTCCGGGGACTCCTAGGCCCCACGGGTGGGCATCGTTTTCCCTCCGAGGTCACTGAGTGCCTCCAGACACCTGTGGGCCGGCGGAGCAATGTCGAGGTCCATTGGTTGATCCCCCGGAGGACCTCTGTGCCAGCCGAGTGCTGGGCAGCAACACACTGCGCGTTCCTCGAGCAGCGCTACATCTCCAGAGCCCTAGAACGCCCTCAGGACAACATGGCTGGTGAGTGCGAAGTGTCCAGGAAGACTCTGTCATGGCCCTTCTGTGAGCTGCCGTGAGAGAACACTGTGCTTGGAACACTGCGAGGCCCGCCCTCGTACCTGAAGTCACTCTGCTCGAGGAGAAAGTCAGCATCTTAGCACGCTGTGTCGTTACCGGCACATCCAGCATGAACCCATGCCTGGAAGTAAGGCCCTGATTCGCCGTGCAGAAGCGGAGGCGTGCTGCAGCTTCCAGGAGGTGGTGGCCTCTGCTCTGCATGCCTTTAACGGCAGCACAGCTTTCTGGACACCTGCTAGGCTAGCCGGGGCACCGTGCTCCTGGCAGGAACACTGCGTACCCCCAGGTGCACCTGGGTCTGCTAAGCAACATCCAGGCCCGTAGCCCTTCAGAGACCCCTCTGTGCACGCCGAGCTTAGGGAAACACAGTGCCCTCTCCATCAGAGCAGCTTAGTTTCCGCTGCACTCGCACACGTTCGCGAACACCGTTCTGGCACGTCTCTCGTGGCGCGGAGTTCTTATGTGGTGCCCTAATCGGAGCTGCCCTCAGAGGAGCCCTCGTCTTCGCGTTCCATCCAGGACCTCCTGGCTGAAGTCACCGTGCCTCCTAGAGGACGGCGGCTTGGGTTCTTACTGCACTTTAAGTCCTGTTCCTTCTGTGGCACTGCAGGCAGTCCCAAGCCCAGAGGAGCAACTCTGGCGTTCCTCGGTTGAGACAGTTCGCTGGATGCGGGACTCCCTACTTCCATAAGTTGATTCAGGGAAGGAAACGCAGGGTAACCGGTGTCTCTGGGGACTCGTTAGAAGCCACAGGGATGTACGCTGAGTGTGCCCATGAAAACGGGGGCCTGCTGGAACTAGCCCTGCTTTCCCATTTTGAGGGCTGCATTCATGCCTGCCTTGTAGCTACCTGACATTCCCGGCTCCCGACAGGCCAGTGAGCCCTGGAAGAATGCTTCGGGGAAAATTATGAGTTTGCTCTCTCTAAACCAGGGGCTTCCGTGGCCGGGGCATTGTTCCGCATGACAGGCTCTAGGGAGAAAGGGAACCTCGACGTGAGAACTCACCTCCAGGTTAGGCCCTGAGTAGCCGTGCAGATAGGGAGGCATGCAGCTGTTTCCATGAGTTCCCAGTCGCTTATGTGCTTTATTTTAAAGGAAGTACGCGTCCGGGGACTCCTAGGCCCCACGGGTGGGCATCGTTTTCCCTCCGAGGTCACTGAGTGCCTCCAGACACCTGTGGTCCGGCGGAGCAATGTCGAGGTCCATTGGTTGATCCCCCGGAGGACCTCTGTGCCAGCCGAGTGCTGGGCAGCAACACACTGCGCGTTCCTCGAGCAGCTCTACATCTCCAGAGCCCTAGAACGCCCTCAGGACAACATGGCTGGTGAGTGCGAAGTGTCCAGGAAGACTCTGTCATGGCCCTTCTGTGAGCTGCCGTGAGAGAACACTGTGCTTGGAACACTGCGAGGCCCGCCCTCGTACCTGAAGTCACTCTGCTCGAGGAGAAAGTCAGCATCTTAGCACGCTGTGTCGTTACCGGCACATCCAGCATGAACCCATGCCTGGAAGTAAGGCCCTGATTCACCGTACAGAAGCGGAGGCGTGCTGCAGCTTCCAGGAGGCGGTGGCCTCTGCTCTGCATGCCTTTAACGGCAGCACAGCTTTCTGGACACCTGCGAGGCTAGCCGGGGCACCCTGCTCCCGGCAGGAACCCTGAGTACCCCCAGGTGCACCTGGGTCTGCTAAGCAACATCCAGGCCCGTAGCCCTTCAGAGCCCCCTCTGTGCACGCCGAGCGTAGGGAAACGCACTGCACTCTCCTTTGGAGCAGCTTAGTTTCCCCTGCACTCGCACACGTTCGCAAACACCATTCTGGCACGTCCCTGGTGGCGCGGAGGTCTTATGCGGTGCCCTAATCGGAGCTGCCCTCAGAGGAGCCCTCGTCTTCGCGTTCCATCCAGGACCTCCTTACTGAAGTCACCGTGCCTCCTAGAGGACGGTGGCTTGGGTTCTTACTGCACTTTAAGTCCTGTTCCTTCTGTGGCACTGCAGGCAGCCCCAGGCCCAGAGGAGCAGCTCCGGCGTTCCTCGGTTGAGACAGTTCGCTGGATGCGGGACTCCCTACTTCCATAAGTTGATTCAGGGAAGGAAACGCAGGGTAACCGGTGTCTCTTGGGACTCGTTAGAAGCCACAGGGATGTACGCTGAGTGTGCCCATGAAAACGGGGGCCTGCTGGAACTAGCCCTGCTTTCCAATTTTGAGGGCTGCATTCATGCCTGCCTTGAAGCTACCTGACATTCCCGGCTCCCGATAGGCCAGTGAGCCCTGGAAGAATGCTTCGGGGAAAATTATGAGTTTGCTCTCTCTAAACCAGGGGCTTCCGTGGCCGCGGCAGCGGTCCGCATGACAGACTCTAGAGTGAAAGGGAACCTCGACGTGAGAACTCGCCTCCAGGATAGGCCCTGAGTAGCCGTGCAGAAAGGGAGGCATGCAGCTGTTTCCATGAGTTCTCAGTCGCTTATGTGCTTTATTTTAAGGGAAGTACGCGTCCGGGGACTCCTAGGCCCCACGGGTGTGCATTGTTTTCCCTCCGAGGTCACTGAGTGCCTCCAGACACCTGTGGGCCGGCGGAGCAACGTCGAGGTGCATTGGTTGATTCCCCGGAGGACCTCTGTGCCTGCCGAGTGCTGGGCAGCAACACACTGCACGTTCCTTGAGCAGCGCTACATCTCCAGAGCCCTCGAACACCCTCAGGACAACATGGCTGGTGAGTGCGAAGTGCCCAGGAAGACTCTGTCATGGCCCTTGTGTGAGCTGCCGTGAGAGAACACTGTGCTTGGAACACTGCGAGGCCCGCCCTCGTACCTGAAGTCACTCTGCTCGAGGAGAAAGTCAGCATCTTAGCAGGCTGTATCACTACTGGCACACCCAGCATGAACCCATGCCTGGAAGTAAGGCCCTGATTCGCCGTGCAGAAGCGGAGGCGTGCTGCAGCTTCCAGGAGGTGGTGGCCTCTGCTCTGCATGCCTTTAACGGCAGCACAGCTTTCTGGACACCTGCTAGGCTAGCCGGGGCACCGTGCTCCTGGCAGGAACACTGCGTACCCTCAGGTGCACCTGGGTCTGCTAAGCAACATCCAGGCCCGTAGCCCTTCAGAGACCCCTCTGTGCACGCCGAGCTTAGGGAAACACAGTGCCCTCTCCATCAGAGCAGCTTAGTTTCCGCTGCACTCGCACACGTTCGCGAACACCGTTCTGGCACGTCTCTCGTGGCGCGGAGTTCTTATGTGGTGCCCTAATCGGAGCTGCCCTCAGAGGAGCCCTCGTCTTCGCGTTCCATCCAGGACCTCCTGGCTGAAGTCACCGTGCCTCCTAGAGGACGGCGGCTTGGGTTCTTACTGCACTTTAAGTCCTGTTCCTTCTGTGGCACTGCAGGCAGTCCCAAGCCCAGAGGAGCAACTCTGGCGTTCCTCGGTTGAGACAGTTCGCTGGATGCGGGACTCCCTACTTCCATAAGTTGATTCAGGGAAGGAAACGCAGGGTAACCGGTGTCTCTGGGGACTCGTTAGAAGCCACAGGGATGTACGCTGAGTGTGCCCATGAAAACGGGGGCCTGCTGGAACTAGCCCTGCTTTCCCATTTTGAGGGCTGCATTCATGCCTGCCTTGTAGCTACCTGACATTCCCGGCTCCCAACAGGCCAGTGAGCCCTGGAAGAATGCTTCGGGGAAAATTATGAGTTTGCTCTCTCTAAACCAGGGGCTTCCGTGGCCGCGGCGGCGGTCCGCATGACAGGCTCTAGAGCGAAAGGGAACCTCGACGTGAGAACTCGCTTCCAGGTTAGGCCCTGAGTAGCCGTGCAGAAAGGGAGGCATGCAGCTGCTTCTATGAGTTCTCAGTCGCTTATGTGCTTTATTTTAAAGGAAGTACGTGTCCGGGAATTCCTAGGCCCCACGGGTGTGCATCGTTTTCCCTCCGAGGTCACTGAGTGCCTCCAGACACCTGTGGGCCGGCGGAGCAATGTCGAGGTCCATTGGTTGATCCCCCGGAGGACCGCTGTGCTTGCCGAGTGCTGGGCAGCAACACACTGCGCGTTCCTTGAGCAGCGCTACATCTCCAGAGCTCTCGAACGCCGTCAGGACGACATGGCTGGTGAGTGCGAAGTGCCCAGGAAGACTCTGTCATGGCCCTTGTGTGAGCTGCCGTGAGAGAACACTGTGCTTGGAACACTGCAAGGCCCGCCCGAGTACCTGAAGTCACTCTGCTCGAGGAGACAGTCAGCATCTTAGCACGCTGTGTCACTACCGGCACACCCAGCATGAACCCATGCCTGGAAGTAAGGCCCTGATTCGCCGTGCAGAAGCGGAGGCGTGCAGCAGCTTCCAGGAGGCGGTGGCCTCTGCTCTGCATGCCTTTAATGGCAGCACAGCTTTCTGGACCCCAGCGAGGCTAGCCGGGGCACCGTGCTCCCGGCAGGAACACTGAGTACCCCCAGGTGCACCTGGGTCTGCTAAGCAACATCCAGGCCCGTGGCCCTTCAGAGCCCCCTCTGTGCACGCCGAGCATAGGGAAACACACTGCCCTCTCCATCGGAGCAGCTTAGTTTCCTCCGCACTTGCACACGTTCGCGAACACCATTCTGGCACGTCCCACGTGATGCGGAGGTCTTAAGCGGTGTCCTAATCGGAGCCGCCCTCGGAGGAGCCCTTGTCTTCGCGTTCTATACAGGACATCCTGGCTGAAGTCACCGTGCCTCCTACAGGATGGCGGCTTGGGTTCTTACTGCACTTTAAGTCCTGTTCCTTCTGTGGCACTGCAGGCAGCCCCATGCCCAGAGGGGCAGCTCTGGCGTTCCTTGGTTGAGACAGTTCGCTGGATGCGGGACTCCCTACTTCCATAAGTTGATTCAGGGAAGGAAACGCAGGGTAACCGTTGTCTCTTGGGACTCTTTGGAAGCCACAGGGATGTACGCTGTGTGCCCATGAAAATGGGGGCCTGCTGGAACTAGCCCTGATTTCCCATTTTGAGGGCTGCATTCATTCCTGCCTTGAAGCTACCTGACATTCCCGGTCCCGACAGGCCAGTGAGCCCTGGAAGAATGCCTTGGGGAAAATTGTGAGTTTGCTCTCTCTAAACCAGGGGCTTCCATGGCCGCGGCAGCGGTCCGCATGACAGGCTCTAGAGCGAAAGGGAACCTCGACGTGAGAACTCGCCTCCAGGTTAGGCCCTGAGTAGCCATGCAGAATGGGAGGCATGCAGCTGTTTCCATGAGTTCTCAGTCGCTTATGTGCTTTATTTTAATGGAAGTACGCAACCGGGGACTCCTAGGCCCCACGGGTGTGCATCGTTTTCCCTCCGAGGTCACTGAGTGCCTCCAGACACCTGTGGGCCGGCGGAGCAACGTCGAGGTCCATTGGTTGATCCTCCGGGTGACCTCTGTGCCTGCTGAGTGCTGGGCAGCAACACACTGCGCGTTCCTTGAGCAGCGCTACATCTCCAGAACCCTCGAACGCACTCAGGACAACATGGCTGGTGAGTGCGAAGTGCCCAGGAAGACTCTGTCATGGCCCTTGTGTGAGCTGCCGTGAGAGAACACTGTGCTTGGAACACTACGAGGCCCGCCCTTGTACCTGAAGTCACTCTGCTCGAGGAGAAAGTCAGCATCTTAGCACGCTGTGTCGCTACCGGCACACCCAGCATGAACCCATGCCTGGAAGTAATGCCCTGATTCGCCGTGCAGAAGCGGAGGCGTGCTGCAGCTTCCTGGAGTCGGTGGCCTCTGCTCTGCATGCCTTTAGCGGCAGCACAGCTTTCTGGACACCTGCGAGGCTAGCCGGGGCACCCTGCTCCCGGCAGGAACCCTGAGTACCCCCAGGTGCACCTGGGTCTGCTAAGCAACATCCAGGCCCGTAGCCCTTCAGAGCCCCCTCTGTGCACGCCGAGCGTAGGGAAACGCACTGCACTCTCCTTTGGAGCAGCTTAATTTCCCCTGCACTCGCACACGTTCGCAAACACCATTCTGGCACGTCCCTGGTGGCGCGGAGGTCTTATGCGGTGCCCTAATCGGAGCTGCCCTCAGAGGAGCCCTCGTCTTCGCGTTCCATCCAGGACCTCCTGGCTGAAGTCACCATTCCTCCTAGAGGACGGCGGCTTGGGTTCTTACTGCACTTTAAGTTCCGTTCCTTCTGTGGCACTGCAGGCAGCCCCAGGCCCAGAGGAGCAGCTCCGGCGTTCCTCGGTTGAGACAGTTCGCTGGATGCGGGACTCCCTACTTCCATAAGTTGATTCAGGGAAGGAAACGCAGGGTAACCGTTGTCTCTTGGGACTCGTTAGAAGCCACAGGGATGTACGCTGAGTGTGCCCATGAAAACGGGGGCCTGCTGGAACTAGCCCTGCTTTCCCATTTTGAGGGTTGCATTCATGCCTGCCTTGAAGCTACCTGACATATCAGGCCCCCGACAGGCCAGTGAGCCCTGGAAGAATGCTTCGGGGAAAATTATGAGTTTGCTCCCTCTAAACCAGGGGTTTCCATGGCCGCGGCGGCGGCCCCTATGACAGACTCTAGAGCGAAAGGGAACCTCGACGGAGAACTCGACTCCTGCTTAGGCCCTGAGTAGCTGTGCAGAAAGTGAGGCATGCAGCTGTTTCCATGAGTTCCCAGTCGCTTATGTGCTTTATTTTAAAGGAAGTACGCGTCCGGGGACTCCTAGGCCCCACGGGTGGGCATCGTTTTCCCTCCGAGGTCACTGAGTGCCTCCAGACACCTGTGGGCCGGCGGAGCAATGTCGAGGTCCATTGGTTGATCCCCCGGAGGACCTCTGTGCCAGCCGAGTGCTGGGCAGCAACACACTGCGCGTTCCTCGAGCAGCGCTACATCTCCAGAGCCCTAGAACGCCCTCAGGACAACATGGCTGGTGAGTGCGAAGTGTCCAGGAAGACTCTGTCATGGCCCTTCTGTGAGCTGCCGTGAGAGAACACTGTGCTTGGAACACTGCGAGGCCCGCCCTCGTACCTGAAGTCACTCTGCTCGAGGAGAAAGTCAGCATCTTAGCACGCTGTGTCGTTACCGGCACATCCAGCATGAACCCATGCCTGGAAGTAAGGCCCTGATTCGCCGTGCAGAAGCGGAGGCGTGCTGCAGCTTCCAGGAGGTGGTGGCCTCTGCTCTGCATGCCTTTAACGGCAGCACAGCTTTCTGGACACCTGCTAGGCTAGCCGGGGCACCGTGCTCCTGGCAGGAACACTGCGTACCCCCAGGTGCACCTGGGTCTGCTAAGCAACATCCAGGCCCGTAGCCCTTCAGAGACCCCTCTGTGCACGCCGAGCTTAGGGAAACACAGTGCCCTCTCCATCAGAGCAGCTTAGTTTCCGCTGCACTCGCACACGTTCGCGAACACCGTTCTGGCACGTCTCTCGTGGCGCGGAGTTCTTATGTGGTGCCCTAATCGGAGCTGCCCTCAGAGGAGCCCTCGTCTTCGCGTTCCATCCAGGACCTCCTGGCTGAAGTCACCGTGCCTCCTAGAGGACGGCGGCTTGGGTTCTTACTGCACTTTAAGTCCTGTTCCTTCTGTGGCACTGCAGGCAGTCCCAAGCCCAGAGGAGCAACTCTGGCGTTCCTCGGTTGAGACAGTTCGCTGGATGCGGGACTCCCTACTTCCATAAGTTGATTCAGGGAAGGAAACGCAGGGTAACCGGTGTCTCTGGGGACTCGTTAGAAGCCACAGGGATGTACGCTGAGTGTGCCCATGAAAACGGGGGCCTGCTGGAACTAGCCCTGCTTTCCCATTTTGAGGGCTGCATTCATGCCTGCCTTGTAGCTACCTGACATTCCCGGCTCCCGACAGGCCAGTGAGCCCTGGAAGAATGCTTCGGGGAAAATTATGAGTTTGCTCTCTCTAAACCAGGGGCTTCCGTGGCCGGGGCATTGTTCCGCATGACAGGCTCTAGGGAGAAAGGGAACCTCGACGTGAGAACTCACCTCCAGGTTAGGCCCTGAGTAGCCGTGCAGATAGGGAGGCATGCAGCTGTTTCCATGAGTTCCCAGTCGCTTATGTGCTTTATTTTAAAGGAAGTACGCGTCCGGGGACTCCTAGGCCCCACGGGTGGGCATCGTTTTCCCTCCGAGGTCACTGAGTGCCTCCAGACACCTGTGGGCCGGCGGAGCAATGTCGAGGTCCATTGGTTGATCCCCCGGAGGACCTCTGTGCCAGCCGAGTGCTGGGCAGCAACACACTGCGCGTTCCTCGAGCAGCTCTACATCTCCAGAGCCCTAGAACGCCCTCAGGACAACATGGCTGGTGAGTGCGAAGTGTCCAGGAAGACTCTGTCATGGCCCTTCTGTGAGCTGCCGTGAGAGAACACTGTGCTTGGAACACTGCGAGGCCCGCCCTCGTACCTGAAGTCACTCTGCTCGAGGAGAAAGTCAGCATCTTAGCACGCTGTGTCGTTACCGGCACATCCAGCATGAACCCATGCCTGGAAGTAAGGCCCTGATTCACCGTACAGAAGCGGAGGCGTGCTGCAGCTTCCAGGAGGCGGTGGCCTCTGCTCTGCATGCCTTTAACGGCAGCACAGCTTTCTGGACACCTGCGAGGCTAGCCGGGGCACCCTGCTCCCGGCAGGAACCCTGAGTACCCCCAGGTGCACCTGGGTCTGCTAAGCAACATCCAGGCCCGTAGCCCTTCAGAGCCCCCTCTGTGCACGCCGAGCGTAGGGAAACGCACTGCACTCTCCTTTGGAGCAGCTTAGTTTCCCCTGCACTCGCACACGTTCGCAAACACCATTCTGGCACGTCCCTGGTGGCGCGGAGGTCTTATGCGGTGCCCTAATCGGAGCTGCCCTCAGAGGAGCCCTCGTCTTCGCGTTCCATCCAGGACCTCCTTACTGAAGTCACCGTGCCTCCTAGAGGACGGTGGCTTGGGTTCTTACTGCACTTTAAGTCCTGTTCCTTCTGTGGCACTGCAGGCAGCCCCAGGCCCAGAGGAGCAGCTCCGGCGTTCCTCGGTTGAGACAGTTCGCTGGATGCGGGACTCCCTACTTCCATAAGTTGATTCAGGGAAGGAAACGCAGGGTAACCGGTGTCTCTTGGGACTCGTTAGAAGCCACAGGGATGTACGCTGAGTGTGCCCATGAAAACGGGGGCCTGCTGGAACTAGCCCTGCTTTCCAATTTTGAGGGCTGCATTCATGCCTGCCTTGAAGCTACCTGACATTCCCGGCTCCCGATAGGCCAGTGAGCCCTGGAAGAATGCTTCGGGGAAAATTATGAGTTTGCTCTCTCTAAACCAGGGGCTTCCGTGGCCGCGGCAGCGGTCCGCATGACAGACTCTAGAGTGAAAGGGAACCTCGACGTGAGAACTCGCCTCCAGGATAGGCCCTGAGTAGCCGTGCAGAAAGGGAGGCATGCAGCTGTTTCCATGAGTTCTCAGTCGCTTATGTGCTTTATTTTAAGGGAAGTACGCGTCCGGGGACTCCTAGGCCCCACGGGTGTGCATTGTTTTCCCTCCGAGGTCACTGAGTGCCTCCAGACACCTGTGGGCCGGCGGAGCAACGTCGAGGTGCATTGGTTGATTCCCCGGAGGACCTCTGTGCCTGCCGAGTGCTGGGCAGCAACACACTGCACGTTCCTTGAGCAGCGCTACATCTCCAGAGCCCTCGAACACCCTCAGGACAACATGGCTGGTGAGTGCGAAGTGCCCAGGAAGACTCTGTCATGGCCCTTGTGTGAGCTGCCGTGAGAGAACACTGTGCTTGGAACACTGCGAGGCCCGCCCTCGTACCTGAAGTCACTCTGCTCGAGGAGAAAGTCAGCATCTTAGCAGGCTGTATCACTACTGGCACACCCAGCATGAACCCATGCCTGGAAGTAAGGCCCTGATTCGCCGTGCAGAAGCGGAGGCGTGCTGCAGCTTCCAGGAGGTGGTGGCCTCTGCTCTGCATGCCTTTAACGGCAGCACAGCTTTCTGGACACCTGCTAGGCTAGCCGGGGCACCGTGCTCCTGGCAGGAACACTGCGTACCCCCAGGTGCACCTGGGTCTGCTAAGCAACATCCAGGCCCGTAGCCCTTCAGAGACCCCTCTGTGCACGCCGAGCTTAGGGAAACACAGTGCCCTCTCCATCAGAGCAGCTTAGTTTCCGCTGCACTCGCACACGTTCGCGAACACCGTTCTGGCACGTCTCTCGTGGCGCGGAGTTCTTATGTGGTGCCCTAATCGGAGCTGCCCTCAGAGGAGCCCTCGTCTTCGCGTTCCATCCAGGACCTCCTGGCTGAAGTCACCGTGCCTCCTAGAGGACGGCGGCTTGGGTTCTTACTGCACTTTAAGTCCTGTTCCTTCTGTGGCACTGCAGGCAGTCCCAAGCCCAGAGGAGCAACTCTGGCGTTCCTCGGTTGAGACAGTTCGCTGGATGCGGGACTCCCTACTTCCATAAGTTGATTCAGGGAAGGAAACGCAGGGTAACCGGTGTCTCTGGGGACTCGTTAGAAGCCACAGGGATGTACGCTGAGTGTGCCCATGAAAACGGGGGCCTGCTGGAACTAGCCCTGCTTTCCCATTTTGAGGGCTGCATTCATGCCTGCCTTGTAGCTACCTGACATTCCCGGCTCCCAACAGGCCAGTGAGCCCTGGAAGAATGCTTCGGGGAAAATTATGAGTTTGCTCTCTCTAAACCAGGGGCTTCCGTGGCCGCGGCGGCGGTCCGCATGACAGGCTCTAGAGCGAAAGGGAACCTCGACGTGAGAACTCGCTTCCAGGTTAGGCCCTGAGTAGCCGTGCAGAAAGGGAGGCATGCAGCTGCTTCTATGAGTTCTCAGTCGCTTATGTGCTTTATTTTAAAGGAAGTACGTGTCCGGGAATTCCTAGGCCCCACGGGTGTGCATCGTTTTCCCTCCGAGGTCACTGAGTGCCTCCAGACACCTGTGGGCCGGCGGAGCAATGTCGAGGTCCATTGGTTGATCCCCCGGAGGACCGCTGTGCTTGCCGAGTGCTGGGCAGCAACACACTGCGCGTTCCTTGAGCAGCGCTACATCTCCAGAGCTCTCGAACGCCGTCAGGACGACATGGCTGGTGAGTGCGAAGTGCCCAGGAAGACTCTGTCATGGCCCTTGTGTGAGCTGCCGTGAGAGAACACTGTGCTTGGAACACTGCAAGGCCCGCCCGAGTACCTGAAGTCACTCTGCTCGAGGAGACAGTCAGCATCTTAGCACGCTGTGTCACTACCGGCACACCCAGCATGAACCCATGCCTGGAAGTAAGGCCCTGATTCGCCGTGCAGAAGCGGAGGCGTGCAGCAGCTTCCAGGAGGCGGTGGCCTCTGCTCTGCATGCCTTTAATGGCAGCACAGCTTTCTGGACCCCAGCGAGGCTAGCCGGGGCACCGTGCTCCCGGCAGGAACACTGAGTACCCCCAGGTGCACCTGGGTCTGCTAAGCAACATCCAGGCCCGTGGCCCTTCAGAGCCCCCTCTGTGCACGCCGAGCATAGGGAAACACACTGCCCTCTCCATCGGAGCAGCTTAGTTTCCTCCGCACTTGCACACGTTCGCGAACACCATTCTGGCACGTCCCACGTGATGCGGAGGTCTTAAGCGGTGTCCTAATCGGAGCCGCCCTCGGAGGAGCCCTTGTCTTCGCGTTCTATACAGGACATCCTGGCTGAAGTCACCGTGCCTCCTACAGGATGGCGGCTTGGGTTCTTACTGCACTTTAAGTCCTGTTCCTTCTGTGGCACTGCAGGCAGCCCCATGCCCAGAGGGGCAGCTCTGGCGTTCCTTGGTTGAGACAGTTCGCTGGATGCGGGACTCCCTACTTCCATAAGTTGATTCAGGGAAGGAAACGCAGGGTAACCGTTGTCTCTTGGGACTCTTTGGAAGCCACAGGGATGTACGCTGTGTGCCCATGAAAATGGGGGCCTGCTGGAACTAGCCCTGATTTCCCATTTTGAGGGCTGCATTCATTCCTGCCTTGAAGCTACCTGACATTCCCGGTCCCGACAGGCCAGTGAGCCCTGGAAGAATGCCTTGGGGAAAATTGTGAGTTTGCTCTCTCTAAACCAGGGGCTTCCATGGCCGCGGCAGCGGTCCGCATGACAGGCTCTAGAGCGAAAGGGAACCTCGACGTGAGAACTCGCCTCCAGGTTAGGCCCTGAGTAGCCATGCAGAATGGGAGGCATGCAGCTGTTTCCATGAGTTCTCAGTCGCTTATGTGCTTTATTTTAAAGGAAGTACGTGTCCGGGGACTCCTAGGCCCCACGGGTGGGCATCTTTTTCCCTCCGAGGTCACTGAGTGCTTCCAGACACCTGTGGGCCGGTGGAGCAATGTCGAGGTGCATTGGTTTATCCCCCGGAGGACCTCTGTGCCTGCCGAGTGCTGGGCAGCAACACACTGAGCGTTCCTTGAGCAGCGCTACATCTCCAGAGCCCTCGAACGCCCTCAGGACAACATGGCTGGTGAGTGCGAAGTGCCCAGGAAGACTCTGTCATGGCCCTTCTGTGAGCTGCCGTGAGAGAACACTGTGCTTGGAACACTGCAAGGCCCGCCCTCGTACCTGAAGTCACTCTGCTCGAGGAGAAAGTCAGCATCTTAGCACGCTGTGTCGCTACCGGCACACCCAGCATGAACCCATGCCTAGAAGTAATGCCCTGATTCACCGTGCAGAAGCAGAGGCGTGCTGCAGCTTCCAGGAGACGGTGGCCTATGTTCTGCATGCCTTTAACAGCAGCACAGCTTTCTGGACACCTGCGAGGCTAGCCGGGGCACCCTGCTCCCGGCAGGAACACTGAGTACCCCCAGGTGCACCTGGGTCTGCTAAGCAACATCCAGGCCCGTAGCCCTTCAGAGACCCCTGTGTGCAGGCCTAGCGTAGGGAAACACACTGCCCTCTCCTTTGGAGCAGCTTAGTTTCCTCCGCACTCGCACGCGTTCGCAAACACCGTTCTGGCATGTCCCACGTGGCGCGGAGGTCTTACGCGGTGCCCTAATCGGAGCTGCCCTCAGAGGAGCCCTCGTCTTCGCGTTCCATCCAGGACCTCCTGACTGAAGTCACCATGCCTCCTAGAGGACGGCGGCTTGGGTTCTTACTGCACTTTAAGTCCTGTTCCTTCTGTGGCACTGCAGGCAGCCCCAGGCCCAGAGGAGCAGCTGTGGCGTTCCTCGGTTGAGACAGTTCGCTGGATGCGGAATTCCCTACTTCAATAAGTTGATTCAGGGAAGGAAACTCATGGTAACTGGTGTCTGTTGGGACTCCTTAGAAGCCACAGGGATGTACGCTGAGTGTGCCCATGGAAACAGGGGCCTGCTGGAGCTAACCCTGCTTTCCCATTTTGAGGGCTGCATTCATGCCTGCCTTGAAGCTACCTGACATTCCCCGCTCCCGACAGGCCAGTGAGCCCTGGAAGAATGCTTCGGGGAAAACACTGTGCTTTGAATACTTTGAGGACCTCGGACCTGTAGTCACTCTACCCGTGGAGCAACTCAGCCTCTTAGCATGCTGTGTTGCTACCGGCACTCCCAGCATGAACACATGCCTGCAAGTAAGGCTCTTATTGGCCACGCAGAAGTGGAGGCGTGCTGCAGTTTCCATGAGGCGGTGGCCTCTGCTCTGGTTATCTTTAACTGCAGCACAGTTTGCTGGACACCTAGGAGGCTCGCGTGGGCACCGTGTTTCCGGCAGGGACACTGAGTACCCCCAGGCCCACCTGCGTCTGCTAAGCTATATCCAGGCCCGGAGCCCTTTAGAGCCCCTCTGTGTATTCCGAGCATAGGGAAACGCACCGCACTCTCTTTTGGAGCAGCCTAATTTCCCCAGTACTCGCACCCACTCAGGAACACTGTTCTAGCACATCCCACATTGCGTCGAAGTCTTATGCAATGCCCTAGTCCAAGCTGCACTCAGAGAAACCCTCGGCGTCGCATTCCATCTGGGACCTCCTGCCTGAAGTCACCGTGCCTCCCCGAGAAAGTTGGCTTGCGTTCTTACTGCAATTTAAGTCCTCTTCTTCCTGTGGTGCTGCTGGCTTTTGAATAGCCACAGGCCCAGAGGAGCAGCTACACCATTCCTTGGTTGAGGCAGTTCGCTTGATGCAGAACACCCTTCTTCGAGAATTTGATTCAGGGTAGGAAACACAGGGTAACCTGTGTCTCTTTGGACTTGTTAGATACCACAGGGGTTTATGCTGAGGGTGCCCAGGGTAATAGGGGCCTGCTGGAAATAGACTTGCTTTCCCACTTTGAAGGCCGCATTCACGCTGCCTTGCAGCTGCCTGACATTCCCTGCTCCTGACAGGTCTGGAAACCCTGTAAGAAGGCTGCGGGGAAAATTATGAGTTTGCTCTGTCTGAACCAGGTGCTTAATGGCCGCGGTGGTGGTCCTCCTGACAAGCTCTAGAGCTAAAGGGAATCCCAACATGAGAACTTGCCTCCAGGTTAGGCCCTGAGTATCCGTGCAGAAAGGGAGGCATGTAGCTGTTTCGATGAGTTCTTAGTGGCTTATGTGCTTTAATTTACAGGAAGTAGACTTTTGAGTACTCCTAGGCCTCTCGGGTATGCATCATTTTCCCTCCAATTTCACTGACCACCTCCAGACACCTGTGGGCCGGCTGAGCAACTTCAAGGCCCATTGGTTGATCCCTCGGAGGCCCTCTGTGCGTTTCCAGTGATGGGCAACACCCTGTACCTTCCTTGAGGAGACCTACATTTCCAGAGTCCTCGAATGGCCTCAGGACAACATTGCTGGTGAGTCCGAAGTGCCCAGGAAGACTTCGTCATGGCCCTTGTGTGAGCTGCCATGAGAAAACACTGTGCTTTGAATACTTGGAGGACCTCGTACCTGTAGTCACACTATCCGAGGATAAACTCAGCCTCTTAGCATGCTGTGTCGCTACCGGCACACCTGGCATGAACACATGCCTGGAAGTAAGGCCCTGATTGGCCACGCAGAAGCAGCGGCGTGCTGCAGTTTCCATGAGGCGGTGGCCTCTGCTTTGCATATCTTTAACTGCAGCACCGTTTTCTGGACACCTTGGAAGCTAGCGTGGGCACCCTGTTCCCAACAGGAACACTGAGTACCCCCAGGCCCACCTGTCTCTGCTAAGCAACATCCAGGCCCGTAGCCCTTTAGAGCTCCTCTGTGTATGCCGAGCATAGGGAAATGCACCACACTCCTTTTTGGAGCAGCTTCATTTCACCAGCACTTGCACATGCTCAGGAACACTGTTCTAGCACATCCCACATGGCGTCGAAGTCTTACACATTGCCCTAGTCCGAGCTGCACTCAGAGAAACCCTCAGCTTCGCATTCCATCTGTGACATCCTGCCTGAAGTCACCATGCCTCCTAGAGAAAGTCGGCTTGTGTTCTTACTGCAATTTAAGTCCTCTTCTTCCTGTGGCACTGCAGGCTTTTGAATAGCTACAGGTCCAGAGGCGAAGCTACGGTGTTCCTTGGTTGAGACAGTTCGCTTGATGCAGAACACCCTACTTCGAGAAGTTGATTCAGGAAAGGAAACACAGGGTAACCTGTGTCTCTTTGGACTTGTTAGAAACCACAGGGGTGTATGCTGAGGGTGCCCATGGAAACGGGGGCCTGCTGGAACTACCCTTGCTTTCCCATTTTGAAGGCTGCATTCATGCTGCCTTGAAGCTGCATGACATTCCCTGCTGTTGACAGGCCTGTTAAACCCTGTAGGAATGCTTCTTGGAAAAAAATGAGTTTGCTCTGTCTAAACCAGGTGCCTCCGTGGCCGCGGCGGTGGTCTGCCTGACAAGCTCTAGAGCTAAAAGGAAACTCAACGTGGGAACTTGCCTCTATTTTAGGTCCCGAGTAGCTGGGCAGAAAGGGAGGCATACAGCTGTTTCCATGAGTTCTTAGTCGCTGTTCTGCTTTATTTTCAAGGAAGTACCCCTTTGAAGACTCCTAGGCCTCTTGGGAGTGCATCATTGTCCCTCCAAAGTCACTGAGTACCTCCAGAACCCTGTGGGCCGGCTTAGCAACATCGAGGCCGGTTGGTCTGTCCGGTGGAGGCCCTCTGAGTGTGCCGAGTGACGGGTAACACACTGCACGTTCCTTGAGGAGAACTACATTTCCAGAGTCCTCGAACAGCCGCAGGACCTCATTTCTGGTGAGTCCGAAGTGCCCAGGAAGTCTTCGTCATGGCCCTTGTGTGAGCTGCCATGAGAAAACACTCTGCATTGAATACTTCGAGGACGTCATACCTAAAGTCACTGTGCTCGAGGAGAAAGTCAGCATCTTACCATGCTGTATCGCTAAAGGGGCACCCAGCATGAACACGTGACTGGAGGTAAGGCCCTGATTGGCCGCACAGAAGTGGAGGCATGCAGCAGTTTCCATGAGGCCGTGGCCTCTGCTCTGCATATCTTTAACTGCAGCACAGTTTGCCGGACACCTAGGAGTCTCTCGTGGGCACCCTGTTCCCGGCAGGGACACTGAGTACTCCCAGGCCCACCTGGGTCTGCTAAACAACATCCAGGCCCGGAGCCCTTTAGAGCCCCTCTGTGTATGCCGAGCGTAGGGAAACGCACCACACTCTCTTTTGGAGCAGCCTAATTTCCCCAGCACTCGCACACGCTCAGGAACACCGTTCTAGCACATCCCATATGGCGTCAAAGTCTTATGCAATGCCCTAGTCCAAGCTGCACTCAGAGAAACCCTCGGCGTCGCATTCCATCTGGGACCTCCTGCCTGAAGTCACCGTGCCTCCCCGAGAAAGTTGGCTTGCGTTCTTACTGCAATTTAAGTCCTCTTCTTCCTGTGGTGCTTCAGGCTTTTGAATAGCCACAGGCCCAAAGGAGCAGCTACGCCGTTCCTTGGTTGAGGCAGTTCGCTTGATGCAGAACTCCCTACTTTGAGAAGTTGATTCAGGGTAGGAAACACAGGGTAACCTGTGTCTCTTTGGACTTGTTAGATACCACAGGGGTGTATGCTGAGGGTGCCCATGGAAATGGGGCCTGCTGGAAATAGACTTGCTTTCCCACTTTGAAGGCCGCATTCACGCTGCCTTGCAGCTACCTGACATTCCCTGCTCCTGACAGGCCTGGAAACCCTGTAAGAAGGCTGCGGGGAAAATTATGAGTTTGCTCTGTCTGAACCAGGTGCTTAATGGCCGTGGTGGTGGTCCATCTGACAAGCTCTAGAGCTAAAGGGAATCCCAACGTGAGAACTTGCCTCCAGGTTAGGCCCTGAGTATCCGTGCAGAAAGGGAGGCATGCACCTGTTGCCATGAGTTCTTAGTCTCTTATATGCTTTATTTTAAAGGAAGTAGACTTTTGAGGACTCCTAGGCCTCTCGGGTATGCATCATTTTCCCTCCAACTTCACTGAGTACCTTCACACGCCTGTGGGCCGGCTGAGCAACTTCGAGGCCCATTGGTTGATCCCTTGGAGGCCCTCTGTGCGTTCCCAGTGATGGGCAACACCCTGGACGTTCCTTCAGGAGACCTACATTTCCAGAGTCTTCAAACGGCCTCAGGACAACATTGCTGGTGAGTCCAAAGTGCCCAGGAAGACTTTGTCATGGCCCTTGTGTGAGCTGCCATGAGAAAACACTGTGCTTTGAATACTTGGAGGACCTCGTACCTGTAGTCACTCTACCCCTGGAGAAACTCAGCCTCTTAGCATGCTGTGTCGCTACAAGCACACCCAGCATGAACACATGCCTGGAAGTAAGGCCCTGATTGGCTGCGCAGAAGCGGAGGCATGCTGCAGATTCCAGGAGGCGGTGGCTTCTGCTCTGCATATCTTTAACTGCTTTTGCCTTTCGCTCTGCATTCTCCTTTGGTCGACCCCGCGGGGTAGAGCTGAAAGCCCCACCTCCTCAGGCCCCTCCCACCACAGCAAGCCTCTGAAGAGGCGCGCACCGCCTGCTTGACTGGCCAGGAAGCCAGAAGGCGTCCCTGGAAGCCAGAGGAACTCCAGACGCTCCAGGGGTGGCCTGATGGGAACAAGACGTGGCCGCAGACCCGGGGGCCGTCCGTGCGGCCCGCGAGCCCCTCGACCTGCACCTGGCCGCCCCCACTGGAACCCAGCCCCGGCGCCGCCACCTGTCTGCTGGGCTGTCTCTCCACAGCTCCATACAGAAAAAGCCGCCCCTCTGCCGTTTCATTATGGCCGGGGGCGGGAGCGGGATCGAGGGCCCAGGCCGCTTCCCCGGGCCTGCCAGCCACCTGGGGCGGTGTCTTGAGCTCGGACGGTGGCGTGGGGGCGAGGGTGGCGTGGCTGGGTCTTAGGGGCCGTGCCAACTCAATGGTGGCTCCCAGGGGCTTCGGGCCAGCTTCTGTCGGTCAGGAGGGCCGGTCCGGTCTGCGTTTGAGCTGCGCCTAGCGCAGTGTGGGCGGGCAGGTGGGATGCCCAAGGGACCGCGGTCCCCGGGCCCGGAAGCCTCCTTGGCCAATTCCCCGTGAGCGGCCTGCGGGATCTGGGGCGGGGCGCCAAGCGCCGAAAAGTTTGCTGGCTCCCGCCCGCCCTGGGCTGGGTGGTCGCCAACACCTCCGCCACCCCCAGGTGCCCGAGACCTCCGTTCCCTGGCCTAGGCAGGCGGCGGGGCCCTGCCGGGACGGGCGGGCCGCTGGGCTGACGGTAAGGACCAAGCGCCTGCTAAGCTGCGCCTCAAGAGGCAGCCCGCCACCCCACCAACATCTACTGCCAAACCAGCCTAGAAGGGCCCGATCTCGCCGCAATCGCGGAAGCTAAGCAGGGTCGGGCCTGGTTAGAACTTGGATGGGACACCCCTAGGGAAGACCGGGTGCTCTAGGCTTTTTGCCTCCTGCTCCGCCTTCTCCTTTTGGCGCCCGCGGCGTTCGCGGCTATCTCCGCCCCCTGCCAGGTACAGCTGCAAGCCCCACCTCCTCAGGCCCCTTCTACCACAGCAAGCGTCTGATGGGGCGCTCCCCGCCTGCCTGACCCGCCAGGGGGCAGAAGGCGTCCCTGGAAGGCAGAGGCACACCAGATGCTCCGGAGGTGGCCTGACGGGAACCAGACGTGGCCGCGGACCCGGGGGCCGTCCATGCGGCCCGTGAGCCCCTCGACCTGCACCTGGCCGCCCCCACTGGAGCCCAGCCCCGGTGCCACCACCTGTCTGCCGGGGTGTCTCTCCACAGCTCCATACGGAAAAAGCCGCCCCTCCACTGTTTCACCATGGCCGGGGGCGGGAGCGTGATCGAGGGCGCAGGCCACTTCCCTGGGCCTGCCGGCCACCTGGGGCGGGGTCCTGATCTCAGACGGTGGCGTGGGGGCAAGGGTGGCGTTGCTGGGTCTAAGGGGCTTTACCAACACAATGCTGGCTCCCACTGGCTTCGGGCCACCTGCTGTTGGGCAGGAGGGCCGGCCCGGTCTGCGGTTGGGCTTCGCCTAACGCAGCGAGGGCCGGCTACTACTATTGCTCTTGCTGATTCTTCTACTTCTATTTCTGGCCCTCTGCAGGTCAAATATGCTGCCACTATTACTGCTGCTGATGCCACTTCTACTGCTCTTTCTACCACTACTAGTACTACTAATACTACTTGCCCAGTGCATGGCAAGTACTAATACTATTTCCACTACTTGTGCTACTACTACTACTGCTGCTGCTAAATCTGCTGCTTCTACTACAACTACTCTTACTAGCCTAGTGCATGCCATGTAGTACTACTATTAGTACTACTGCTCCTATGGCTTCTTCTACTACTACTACTGCTATTACTTGTAGTCCAGTGCATGGCAAATAATACTACTATTACTACAACTGCTGATGCTTTTGCTACTACTGCTACTACTTCTGCTGCTGCTGCTGCTACATCTACTTCTGTTACTGCAACTTCTACTGCTGCTGATACTACTACCAGTCTGGTGAATGTCAAATAGTCCTACTATTGCTACTACTCGTGCTGCTTTTGCTACTACTGCTACTACTACTATTACTTATTCTGCTACTGCTATTTCTGCTGCTGCTACTACTACTAGTCCAATGAATTGCAAATATTACTACTATTTATACTACTGCTGCTGCTGCTTCTACTGCTACTACTACTGGTACTATCAATAGTCCAGTGCATGTCAAATACTACTATTATTCCTACTACTGCTGCTACTACTACTACTGCTTCTTCTATTTCTACTGCTGTTGCTGCTACTTCAATGACTACTAGTCCATTGCATGGCAAATAGTAGTACTATTACTACTACTGCTACTGCTGCTACTGTGCAACTACCGCTATCAATACTACTACCTAATGCATGGCAAATATACTAACACCACTGCTGTTTCTGCTACTTCTACTACTCTTACTGGCCTACTGCAGGTCAAATATATTGCTACTATTACTGCTGCTGCTGCCACTTCTACTGCTGTTGCTATCACTACTACTACTACTACTATCCCAGTGCATGGCAAATATTTGTACTATTACCACTACTGGTGCAAAACTACTATTGCTGCTGCTATATCTACTGCTCCTCCTCGTACTACTACTACTTCTACTAGCCCAGTGTATTGCAAATAGTACTACTATGAGTACTATTGCACCTGCTGCTGCTACTAATACTACTACTTCTAGTACTAGTAGTCCATTGCATGGCAAAAAGACTACCATTACTGCTTTTGCTACTACTGCTACTACTACTGCTGCTTCTACTGCTACATCTACTGACACTACTGCTACTTCTACTACTGCTGCTATTACTACTACTTGTCCAGTGGATGGCAAATGCTACTACTATTGCTACTGCTCCTACTGCTGCTACTAGTACTGCTACTACTAGTAGTCCTTTGCGTTGGAAATACTACTACTATTACCACTGCTGCTGCCACTACTACTATTGCTGCTGCTATTTCTACTGCTGCTGCCAATATTACAACTACTACTAGTCCACTGCATGGCAAATACTACTACTATTAACACTACTGCTGCTACTGCTACTACCTCTACTACTGCTGCGACTACCACTAGTCCAGTGCATGGCAAATACTACTATTTTCCCTACTACTTCTGCTACTAGTACTATTGCTTCTGCTATTTCTACTGCTGTTGCTACTACTACAACGACTACTAGTCCATTGCATTGCAAATACTACTACTATTGCTGCTGCTGGTACTAATGCTACTATTATTGCTACTACTAGTACTCCAGTGCAAGAGAAGTATTACTACTATTACAACTGCTGCCGCTATTACTGCTATTACTAGTAGTCCAGTACATGGCAAATACTACTACTATTACTACTACTGCTGCTGCTGCTACTACTGCTACTACTATCAATACTACTGGCCCAGTGCATGGCAAATCTACTACTACTACTTTTCCTGCTGCTACTGCTACTACTATTACTAGCCCAGTGCATGGCAAATACTACTACTGTTACCACTACTACTGCTACTACTACTAGTGCTGCTACTACTACTGCTGCTGCTACTTCTACTGCTGATGCTACAACTACTACTACTAATAGCTGAGTGCATGGAAAATACTACAACTATTACTACTACTGCTGCTGCTACTACTACTGCTACTACTTGTAGTCCAGTGCCTGGCAAATATTACTACTATTATTACTACTGCTGCTAATAATAATAATAATAATAATACTTCTACTGCTACTGCTAGTAATCTAGTGTATGGCACATAGTACTACTATTACTACTAGTGCTGTTGCTGCTACTACTGCTACTACTGCTATCAATACTAATTGAACAATGCATGGCAAATGTACTACTATTACCACTATTGCTGCTACTTCTACTACTACTGCTGGCCAACTGCCGTGCATATCTGCTGCTACTACGACTACGGCTACTACTCGTACTACATCTATCCCAGTGCATGGCCAATACTACTACTATAACTATTGCTGCTACTGCTGCTGCTACTACTGCTGCTACTACTACTACTACTAGTAGTCCAGTGCATGGGAAATACCACTATTTTTACTACAACTGCTGCTGCTGCTAATAGTACTGCTACTAGTACTGCTACTTCTAGTAATCTTGTGTATTGCAAATACTACTACTGTTACTACTAGTGCTGCTGCTGCTAGTACTGCTACTACAGCTATCAATACTACTAGCCCAGTGCATGGCAAATATACTACTATTATTGCTGTTCCTGCTACTTCTACTACTATTCCTGGCCCACTGCAAGTCAAATATGCTGCTACTATTACTACTGCTGCTGCCACTTCTACTGCTGTTGCTACCACTATTACTACTACTACTAACCCAGTGCATGGCAAATACTACTTCTATTAACACTACTGTTGCTACAACTACTACTGCTGCTGCTAAATCGCTGCTGCTAATGCTACTACTCCTACTAACGCAGTGCATAGAAAATAGTACTATTAGTACTACTTCTCCTGCTGATGCTACTAATACTACTACTTCTAGTACTAGTAGTCCACTGCATGGTAAATAATACTGCTATTACTACTACTGCTGCTGCTTTTGCTACTACTACTACTACTGCTACTGCTGCTGCTACATCTACTTCTGCTACTGCTTCTTCTACTGCTGCTTCTACTACTACTACTACTACTCCGGTGAATGGCAAATACTACTACTATTGTGACTATTGCTGCTGCTGCTACTACTGCTATTACTACTATCAATACTACTATCCCAGTGCATGGCAAATATACTACTACTATTGCTGTTGCTGCTAATTCTACTACTATTACTGGACCACAGCCAGTCAAATATGCTGCTACTATTACCGCTGCTGCTGCCACTTCTACTGCTGTTGCTACCACTACTACTACTACTACTAGCCCAGTGCATGGCAAATAATACTAGTATTACCGCTACTGGTGCTAGAACTACTACTACCGCTGCTAAATCTGCTACTAATACTAGCCCAGTGCATGGCAAATAGTACTATTAGTACTACTGCTCCTGCTGCTACTACTACTACTGCTAGTACTAGTAGTCCAGTGCATGGCATATAATTCTACTATTACTACTACTGCTGCTTCTTTTGTTACTACTGCTACTACTACTACAGCTGCTGCTGCTACATCTACTGCTGTTACTGCAACTTCTGCTGCTGTTGCTACTACTACTACTACTAGTCCGCTGAATAACAAATAGTACTACTATTGCTACTACTGCTGCTGCTTTTGCTACTACTGCTACTACTACGTTTTCTTCTGCTGCTACTACTGTTTCTACTGCTACTACTACTACTACTAGTCCAGTAAATTGCAAATAATACTACTATTTCTAGTATTGCTGCTGTTGCTATACTGCTACTACTCCTGCTACTACTAGTAGTCCAGTGCATTGCAAATGCTACTATTTTTCCTACTATTGCTGCTACTACTAATACTGCTTCTTCTATTTCTACTGCTGCTGCTGCTACTACTGCTACCACTACTGCTAATGTTAGTAGTCTAGTGCATGGCAAATTCTAGTAGTATTATTACTGCTGCTGCTGCTACTACTAGTAGTCCAGCACATGGGAAATACTACTACTATTACTACTACTGCTGCTGCTGCTACTACTGCTACTACTACTATCAATACTACTAGACCAGTGCATGGCAAATATTCTACTACTACTGCTATTGCTGCTTCTGTTACTACAATTAGTGACTCACTGCAGGTCACATATGCTGCTACTCTTACTGATGCTGCTGCCACTTCTACTGCTGTTGCTACCACTGCTACTACTACTAGCCCAGTGAATGGCAAATACTACTACTATTACTACTACTACCGCTGCTGCTACTACTACTGCTGCTACTAGTAGTCTAGTGCATGGCAAATACTACTAGTATTACTACTACTGCTCCTGCTGCTGCTACTGCCGCTACTGCTACTGCTACTACTAGTAGTCCAGTGCATGGCAAATACTACTACTATTACTACTAGTGCTGCTGCTATTGCAACTTCTGCTGCTACTACTGCTATTACTAGTAGTCCAGTGCATGGCAAATACTACTACTATTACTAATGCTGCTGCTGCTACTGCTGCTACTACTATTGCTACTACTAGTAGCCAAGTGCATTGAGAATACTACTAATATTACTACTACTGCTGCTTCTTTTGCTACTACTAATACTTCTTTGGCTACTGCTACTACTACTATCAACACTACTACCCCAGTGCATGGCAAATCTGCTACTACTACTGCTCATTCTGCTACTGTTACTAATATTACTGGCCCAGTGGAGGTAAATATGCTGCTACTATTACTGATGCTGCTGTCACTTCTACTGCTGTTGCTACCACTACTACTGCTGCTAGCCCAATGCATGGCAAATACTACTACTATTACCACTACTGCTAGTACTACTATTACTGATGTTGCTACTTCTACTGCTGCTACTCATACTACTTCTCTCCCAGTGCATGTCCAATACTACTACTATAACTATTGCTGCTGCTGCTACTTCTGCTGCTACCACTGCTACTACCAGTAATACAGTGCATGGCAAATACTACTACTATTACTAGTACTGCTGCTGATATTACTTCTGCTAATATTGCTACTACTAGTATCCCAGTGCATGGCAAATACTACTAATATTACTGCTGCTGCTGCTGCTGCTATTACACCTACTACTACTGCTACTGCTAATAGTCCAATGCATTGCAAATACTACAAGTATTACTACTACTACTGCTGCTGCTACTACTACTATTGCTGCTGCTATTTCCACAGGTGCTGCTACTACTAAAACTACTACTAGTCCAGTGCATGGCAAATACTACTACTATTAAGACTACTGCTGCTGCTGTTATACCTCTACTACTGCTACTACTACCACTAGTCCAGAGCATGGCATATACTATTATTTTTCCTACTACTGCTGCTACTACTACTACTGCTTCTGCTATTTCTACTGCTGCTGCAACTACTACAACGTCTACCAGTCCATTGCATGGCAAATACTACTATTATTACTACTAGTGCTGCTGCTGATACTACTGCTACAACTAATGCTACTACTAGTACTCCAGTCCAGTGCAAGTACTACTACACTTACTACTGCTGCTGCTGCTATTACTGCTACTACTAGTAGTGCAGTACATGGCAAATACTACTATTATTACTACTACTGCTGCTGCTGCTACTACTGCTACTACTATCAATTATACTGGCCCAGTGCATGGCAAATCTACTACTACTACTGCTATTGCTGCTACTGCTACTACTATTACTATCCCAGTGCATGTCAAATACTACTAAAATTACCACTACTGCTGCCAATACTACTAGCGCTGCTACTACTATTGCTGCTGCTACTTCTACTGCTGCTGCTGCTGCTACTACTACTAATAGCCCAGTGCATGGCAAATACTACAACTATTACTACTACTGCTGCTGCTACTACTGCTACTACTTGTAGTCCAGTGCCTGGCAAATATTACTACTATTATTACTACTGCTGCTGCTGCTAATAGTACTGCTAGTACTACTGCTACCTCTAGTAATCCAGTGTATGGCAAATACTACTACTATTACTACTAGTGCTGCTGCTACCACTGCTACTACTACTATCAATACTAATTGACCAATGCATGGCAAATCTACTACTACTTCTGCTATTGCTGCTACTTCTACTACTACTGCTGTCCCCCTGCCGTGCAAATCTGCTGCTACTACTACTAGTGCTGCTACTCGTATTACTACTATCCCAGTGCATGGCCAATACTACTACTATAATTATTGCTGCTGCTGCTGCTGCTACTACTACTATTACTACTACTACTACTGACCAACTACATGGCAAATACTACTAGTATTACTACCACTGTTGTTGCTGCTTCTAATATTGGTAATACTACTTCTGCTACTAGAAGTCCTGTGCATTGCCAATACTACTACTATTACTACTACTGCTGCTGCTGATCCCACTGCTACATAACTGCTACTACTAGTAGTCCTCTGCATTGAACATAATACTACTATTACTACTACTGCTGCTATTGCTACTACTGCTAATAATAAAACCCATAGTATTAGTGCAGTGTATGCCAAATCTAGTAAAACTACACCTATTACTGCTAATGCTAATACTACTACTGGCCCACTGCAGGCAAAATTGCTGCTACTACTACTGATGCTGCTGTCACTTCTACTGTTGCTGCTACCAATATTACTACACCTAGTAGTAGCCCAGTGCATGGCAAATACTACTACTATTACGACTACTGCTCCTACAACTATTACTGATGCTGCTACGTCTATTGCTCCTCCTCATCCTCCTACTAACCCAGTGTATGGATAACATTACTACTATTACTACTACTGCTCCGGATACTGCTACTACAATTAATCCTACTGCTAGTACTAGTAGTACAGTGCATGGCAAATACTACTACTATTGCTACCATTGCTGCTGCTTTTGCTACAACTCCTGCTACTACTACTACTACTTCTTCGGCTACTGCTACTTCTACTGCTGCTGCTACTACCGCTACTACTACTAGTCCACTGAATTCCACATACTACTACTAATTGTTCTACTGCTGCTGCAGCTACTACTTCTACTACTACTACTAGGACAGTGCAGGGCAAATACTACTATTATTACCACCACAGCTGCCATTACTACTACTGCTGCTACTACTACTGCTGCTGCTACTTGTACAGGTGCTGCTGCTACTACTACTACTAATAGCCCAGTGCATGGCAAATATTAACACTACTACTACTACTGCTGCTTCTACTATTGCTACTACTACTGCTACTACTAGTAGTCCAGTGCATGGCAAATTCTACTACTATTACTACAACAGCTACTGCTGCTAATAGTAATGTTACTACTACTGCTAATGCTAGTAATCTAGTATATGGCAAATACTACTACTATTACTACTAGTGCTGCTGCTGCTACTTCCGCTACTACAACTATCAATACTACTAGCCCAGTGCATGGCAACTATACTACTATTATTGCTGTTCCTGCTACTTCTACTACTATTCCTGGCCCACTGCAAGTCAAATATGCTGCTCCAACTACTCCTGCTGCTGCCACTTCTACTGCTATTGCTACCACTATTACTACTACTACTAGCCCAATGCATGGCAAATACTACTACTATTACTACTACTGCTGCTGCTTGTACAAATGCTACTACTACTGCTACTACTAGTAGTCCAGTGCATTGAAAATACTACTCCTCCTCCTCCTCCTGATGCTGCTAGTACTTCTACTACTAGGATCAATACTACTAGCCCTGTGTATGGCAAATCTACTACTACTACTGCTATGGCTGCTACTTCTATTATTACTACTGGCCCACTGCAGGACAAATCTGCTGGTACTATTACTGCTGCTGATGCCACTTCTATTGCTGATGCTAACTCTACTACTACTGCTACTACTAGCAGTCCACTGCATGGCAAATCTACTACTACTACTTCTATTGCTGCTACTACTACTACTACTTCTATTGCTGCTACTGCTACTACTACTACTGGCCCTCTGCAGGGAATGTATGGTGCTACTACTCCTGCTGCTGCAGCCGCTTCTCCTGCTGCTCCTACCACTACTATTACTACTAGCCCAGTGAATGGCAAATACTCCTTGTATTACCACTACTGCTGCTACTTCTACTGCTGCTGCTACCTCCGTTGCCCGGCCTAGGCGGGCGGCGGGGCTCCGCCGAGACGGGCAGGCCGCTGGGGTGACGGTAAGGCCCAAGCGCCTGCTGAGCTGCGCCTCAAGAGGCAGCCCGTGACCCCACCGGCATCTACTGCCAAAACAGCCTAGAAGGGCCCGATCTCGCCGCGATTGCGGAAGCTAAGCAGGGTCGGGCCTGGTTAGAACTTGGATGGGAGACCTCTAGGGAAGACCGGGTGCTCTAGGCTTTTTGCCTCCCGCTCCGCCTTCTCCTTTTGGCGCCCGCGGCGTTCGCGGCTATTTTCGCCCCCAGCCGGGTACAGCTGCAAGCCCCACCTCCTCAGGCCCCTCCCACCACAGCAAGCGTCTTATGAGGCGCTTCCCGCCTGCCTGACCGGCCAGAAGGCGTCCCTGGAAGGCAGAGGCACACCAGACGCTCCGGGGGTGGCCTGACGGGAACTAGACGTGGCCGCGGACCCGGGGGCCGTCCGTGCGGCCCGCGAGCCCCTCGACCTGCACCTGGCCGCCCCCACTGGAGTCCAGCCCTGGTGCCGCCAACTGTCTGCCGGGGTGTCTCTCCACAGCTCCATACGGAAAAAGCCGCCCCTCCACCTTTTCGCCAAGGCCGGGGGCGGGAGGGGGATCGAGGGCCCAGGCCGCTTCCCCGGGCTTGCCGGCCACCTGGGGCGGGGTCCTGATCTCAGACGGTGGCGTGGGAGCAAGGGTGGCGTTGCTGGGTCTAAGGGGCTTTACCAACACAATGCTGGCTCCCACTGGCTTCGGGCCACCTGCTGTCGGGCAGGAGGGCCGGCCCGGTATGCGGTTGGGCTTCCCCTAACGCAGCGTGGGCCGGCTACTACTATTGCTCTTGCTGATTCTTCTACTTCTATTTCTGGCCCTCTGCAGGTCAAATATGCTGTCACTATTACTGCTGCTGATGCCACTTCTACTGCTGTTTCTACCACTACTACTACTACTACTACTACTTGCCCAGTGCATGGCAAATACTACTACTATTACCACCACTGCTGCCATTACTACTACTGCTGCTACTACTACTGCTGTTGCTACTTGTACAGGTGCTGCTGCTACTACTACTACTAATAGCCCAGTGCATGGCAAATATTAACACTACTACTACTACTGCTGCTTCTACTATTGCTACTACTACTGCTACTACTAGTAGTCCAGTGCATGGCAAATTCTACTACTACAAAAGCTACTGCTGCTAATAGTAATGTTACTACTACTGCTAATGCTAGTAATCTAGTATATGGCAAATACTACTACTATTACTACTAGTGCTGCTGCTGCTACTTCCGCTACTACAACTATCAATACTACTAGCCCAGTGCATGGCAACTATACTACTATTATTGCTGTTCCTGCTACTTCTACTACTATTCCTGGCCCACTGCAAGTCAAATATGCTGCTCCAATTACTCCTGCTGCTGCCACTTCTACTGCTATTGCTACCACTATTACTACTACTACTAGCCCAATGCATGGCAAATACTACTACTATTACTACTACTGCTGCTGCTTGTACAAATGCTACTACTACTGCTACTACTAGTAGTCCAGTGCATTGAAAATACTCCTCCTCCTCCTCCTCCTGATGCTGCTAGTACTTCTACTACTAGGATCAATACTACTAGCCCTGTGTATGGCAAATCTACTACTACTACTGCTATGGCTGCTACTTCTATTATTACTACTGGCCCACTGCAGGACAAATCTGCTGGTACTATTACTGCTGCTGATGCCACTTCTATTGCTGATGCTAACTCTACTACTACTGCTACTACTAGCAGTCCACTGCATGGCAAATCTACTACTACTACTTCTATTGCTGCTACTACTACTACTACTTCTATTGCTGCTACTGCTACTACTACTACTGGCCCTCTGCAGGGAATATATGGTGCTACTACTCCTGCTGCTGCAGCCACTTCTCCTGCTGCTCCTACCACTACTATTACTACTAGCCCAGTGCATGGCAAATACTCCTTGTATTACCACTACTGCTGCTACTTCTACTGCTGCTGCTACCTCCGTGCCCCGGCCTAGGCGGGAGGCGGGGCCCTGCCAGGACGGGCTGCTGTGCTGACGGTAAGGCCCAAGCGTCTGCTAAGCTGCGCCTCAAGAGGCAGCCCGCGACCCTGCCAGCATCTACTGCCTAACCAGCCTAGAAGGGCCCGATCTCGCCGCAATCGCGGAAGCTAAGCAGGGTCGGGCCTGGTTAGAACTTGGTTGGGAGACCTCTAGGGAAGACCGGGTGCTCTAGGCTTTTTGCCTCCCGCTCCGCCTTCTCCTTTTGGCGCCCGCGGCGTTCCTGGCTATCTCCGCCCCCCGCCGGGTACAGCTGCAAGCCCCACCTGCTCAGGCCCCTCCCACCACAGCAAGCATCTGATGGGGCGCTCCCCGCCTGCCTGACCGGCCAGGCGGCCAGAAGGCGTCCCTGGAAGGCAGAGGCACACCAGACGCTCCGGGGGTGGCCTGACGGGAACTAGACGTGGCCGCGGACCCGGGGGCCGTCCGTGCGGCCCGCGAGCCCCTCGACCTGCACCTGGCCGCCCCCACTGGAGTCCAGCCCTGGCGCCGCCACCTGTCTGCCGGGGTGTCTCTCCACAGCTCCATACGGAAAAAGCCGCCCCTCCACCTTTTCGCCATGGCCGGGGGCGGGAGCGGGATCGAGGGCCCAGGCCGCTTCCCTGGGCCTGCCGGCCCCTTGGGGCGGGGTCCTGAGCTCGGACGGTGGTGTGGGAGCAAGGGTGGCGTTGCTGGGTCTAAGGGGCTTTACCAACACAATGCTGGCTCCCACTGGCTTCGGGCCACCTGCTGTCGGGCAGGAGGGCCGGCCCGGTATGCGGTTGGGCTTCGCCTAACTCAGCGTGGGCCGGCTACTACTATTGCTCTTGCTGATTCTTCTACTTCTATTTCTGGCCCTCTGCAGGTCAAATATGCTGTCACTATTACTGCTGCTGATGCCACTTCTACTGCTGTTTCTACCACTACTACTACTACTACTACTACTTGCCCAGTGCATGGCAAATACTACTACTATTACCACCACTGCTGCCATTACTACTACTGCTGCTACTACTGCTGCTGCTGCTACTTGTACAGGTGCTGCTGCTACTACTACTAATAGCCCAGTGCATGGCAAATATTAACACTACTACTACTGCTGCTGCTTCTACTATTGCTACTACTACTGCTACTACTAGTAGTCCAGTGCATTGAAAATACTACTCCTCCTCCTCCTCCTGATGCTGCTACTACTTCTACTACTAGGATCAATACTACTAGCCCTGTGTATGGCAAATCTACTACTACTACTGCTATGGCTGCTACTTCTATTATTACTACTGGCCCACTGCAGGACAAATCTGCTGGTACTATTACTGCTGCTGATGCCACTTCTATTGCTGATGCTAACTCTACTACTACTGCTACTACTAGCAGTCCACTGCATGGCAAATCTACTACTACTACTTCTATTGCTGCTACTACTACTACTACTTCTATTGCTGCTACTGCTACTACTACTACTGGCCCTCTGCAGGGAATATATGGTGCTACTACTCCTGCTGCTGCAGCCACTTCTCCTGCTGCTCCTACCACTACTATTACTACTAGCCCAGTGCATGGCCAATACTCCTTGTATTACCACTACTGCTGCTACTTCTACTGCTGCTGCTACCTCCGTTCCCCGGCCTAGGTGGGCGGCGGGGCCCTGCCGGGACGGGCGGGCCGCTGGGCTGGAGGTAAGGCCCAAGCGCCTGCTGAGCAGCGCCTCAAGAGGCAGCCCGCGACCCTGCCGGAATCTACTGCAAAACCAGCCTAGAAGGACCTGATCTCTCTGCAATCGCAGAAGCTAAGCAGGGACGGGCCTGGTTAGAACTTGGATGGGAGACCTCTAGGGAAGACCGGGTGCTCTAGGCTTTTTGCCTCCCACTCCGCCTTCTCCTTTTGGCGACCGCGGCGTTCGCGGCTATCTCCGCCCCCCGCCGAGTACAGCTGCAAGCCCCACCTGCTCAGGCCCCTCCCACCACAGCAAGCGTCTGATGGGGCGCTCCCCGCCTGCCTGACCGGCCAGGCGGCCAGAAGGCGTTCCTGGAAGGCAGAGGCACACCAGACGCTCCGGGGGTGGCCTGACGGGAACCAGACGTGGCCGCGGACCCGGGGGCCGTCCGTGCGGCCCGCGAGCCCCTCGACCTGCACCTGGCCGCCCCCACTGGAGTCCAGCCCTGGCGCCGCCACCTGTCTGCCGGGGTGTCTCTCCACAGCTCCATACGGAAAAAGCCGCCCCTCCACCTTTTCGCCATGGCCGGGGGCGGGATCGGGATCGAGGGCCCAGGCCGCTTCCCTGGGCCTGCCAGCCACCTGGGGCGGGGTCCTGAGGTCGGAGGGTGGCGTCGGGGCGAGGGGGGCGTGGCTGGGTCGTAGGGGCCGTGCCAACTCAATGGTGGCTCCCAGGGGCTTCGGGCCACCTTCTGTCAGGCAGGAGGGCCGGTCCGGTCGGCGTCTGAGCTGTGCCTAGCGCAGCGTGGGTGGGCAGGTGGGATGCCCAAGGGACCGCGGTCCCCGGGCCCGGAAGCCTCCTGGGCCCCTTCCCCGTGAGCAGCCTGTGGGACCTCGGGCGGGGAGCCAAGCGCCGAAAAGTTTGCTGGCTCCCGCCCGCCCTGGGCTGGGTGGTCGCAACACCTCCGCCACCCCCAGGTGCCCGAGACCTCCGTTCCCCGGCCTAGGCAGGCGGCGGGGCCCTGCCGGGACGGGCGGGCCGCTGGGCTGGCGGTAAGGCCCAAGCGCCTGCTAAGCTGCGCCTCAAGAGGCAGCCCGCGACCCTCCCGGCATGTACTGCCAAACCCGCCTAGAAGGGCCCGATCTCGCCGCAATCGCGGAAGCTAAGCAGGGTCGGGCCTGGTTAGAACTTGGATGGGAGACCTCTAGGGACGACCGGGTGCTCTAGGCTTTTTACCTCCCGCTCCGCCTTCTCCTTTTGGCGCCCCTGGCGGCGTTCGTGGCTATCTCCGCCCCCCGCCGTGTACAGCTGCAAGCCCCACCTCCTCAGGCCCCTCCCACCACAGCAAGCGTCTGATGGGGCGCTCCCCGCCTGCCTGACCGGCCAGGCGGCCAGAAGGCGTCCCTGGAAGGCAGAGGCACACCAGACGCTCCGGGGGTGGCCTGACGGGAACTAGACGTGGCCGCGGACCCGGGGGCCGTCCGTGCGGCCCGCGAGCCCCTAGACCTGCACCTGGCCGCCCCCACTGGAGTCCAGCCCTGGTGCCGCCACCTGTCTGCCGGGGTGTCTCTCCACAGCTCCATACGGAAAAAGCCGCCCCTCCACCTTTTCGCCATGGCCGGGGGCGGGAGGGGGATCGAGGGCCCAGGCCGCTTCCCCGGGCCTGCCGGCCACCTGGGGCGGGGTCCTGAGCTCGGACGGTGGCGTGGGAGCAAGGGTGGCGTTGCTGGGTCTAAGGGGCTTTACCAACACAATGCTGGCTCCCACTGGCTTCGGGCCACCTGCTGTCGGGCAGGAGGGCCGGCCCGGTATGCGATTGGGCTTCGCCTAACGCAGCGTGGGCCGGCTACTACTATTGCTCTTGCTGATTCTTCTACTTCTATTTCTGGCCCTCTGCAGGTCAAATATGCTGTCACTATTACTGCTGCTGATGCCACTTCTACTGCTGTTTCTACCACTACTACTACTACTACTACTACTTGCCCAGTGCATGGCAAATACTACTACTATTACCACCACTGCTGCCATTACTACTACTGCTGCTAATACTACTGCTGCTGCAACTTGTACAGGTGCTGCTGCTACTACTACTACTAATAGCCCAGTGCATGGCAAATATTAACACTACTACTACTACTGCTGCTTCTACTATTGCCACTACTACTGCTACTACTAGTAGTCCAGTGCATGGCAAATTCTACTACTATTACTACAACAGCTACTGCTGCTAATAGTAATGTTACTACTACTGCTAATGCTAGTAATCTAGTATATGGCAAATACTACTACTATTACTACTAGTGCTGCTGCTGCTACTTCCGCTACTACAACTATCAATACTACTAGCCCAGTGCATGGCAACTATACTACTATTATTGCTGTTCCTGCTACTTCTACTACTATTCCTGGCCCACTGCAAGTCAAATATGCTGCTCCAATTACTCCTGCTGCTGCCACTTCTACTGCTATTGCTACCACTATTACTACTACTACTAGCCCAATGCATGGCAAATACTACTACTATTACTACTACTGCTGCTGCTTGTACAAATGCTACTACTACTGCTACTACTAGTAGTCCAGTGCATTGAAAATACTACTCCTCCTCCTCCTCCTGATGCTGCTACTACTTCTACTAGTAGGATCAATACTACTAGCCCTGTGTATGGCAAATCTACTACTACTACTGCTATGGCTGCTACTTCTATTATTACTACTGGCCCACTGCAGGACAAATCTGCTGGTACTATTACTGCTGCTGATGCCACTTCTATTGCTGATGCTAACTCTACTACTACTGCTACTACTAGCAGTCCACTGCATGGCAAATCTACTACTACTACTTCTATTGCTGCTACTACTACTACTACTTCTATTGCTGCTACTGCTACTACTACTACTGGCCCTCTGCAGGGAATATATGGTGCTACTACTCCTGCTGCTGCAGCCACTTCTCCTGCTGCTCCTACCACTACTATTACTACTAGCCCAGTGCATGGCAAATACTCCTTGTATTACCACTACTGCTGCTACTTCTACTGCTGCTGCTACCTCCGTGCCCCGGCCTAGGCGGGAGGCGGGGCCCTGCCAGGACGGGCTGCTGTGCTGACGGTAAGGTCCAAGCGTCTGCTAAGCTGCGCCTTAAGAGGTAGCCCGCGAGCCAGCCGGCATCTACTGCCAAACCAGCCTAGAAGGGCCCGATCTCGCCGCAATCGCGGAAGCTAAGCAGGGTCGGGCCTGGTTAGAACTTGGATGGGAGACCTCTAGGGAAGACCGGGTGCTCTAGGCTTTTTGCCGCCCGCTCCGCCTTCTCCTTTTGGCGCCCGCGGCGTTCGCGGCTATCTCTGCCCCCCGCCGGGTACAGCTGCAAGCCCCACCTCCTCAGGCCCCTCCCACCACAGCAAGCGTCTGATGGGCTGCTCCCCGCCTGCCTGACCGGCCAGGCGGCCAGAAGGCGTCCCTGGAAGGCAGAGGCACACCAGACGCTCCGGGGGTGGCCTGACGGGAACCAGACGTGGCCGCGGACCCGGGGGCCGTCCGTGCGGCCCGCGAGCCCCTCGACCTGCACCTGGCCGCCCCCACTGGAGCCCAGTCCCGGCGCCGCCACCTGTCTGCCGGGGTGTCTCTCCACAGATCCATACGGAAAAAGCCACCCCTCTGCCATTTCGCCATGGCCGGGGGCGGGAGGGGGATCGAGGGCCCAGGCCGCTTCCCCGGGCCTGCCGGCCACCTGGGGCGGGGTCCTGAGCTCGGACGGTGGCGTGGGGGCGAGGGTGGCGTGGCTGGGTCTTAGGGTCCGTTCCAACTCAATGGTGGCTCCCAGGGGTTTCGGGCCAGCTTCTGTCGGGCAGGAGGGCCGGTCCGGTCGGCCTCTGAGCTGCGCCTAGCGCAGCGTGGGTGGGCAGTTGGGATGCCCAAGGGACCGCGGTCCCCGGGCCCGGAAGCCTCCTGGGCCACTTCCCCGTGAGCAGCCTGTGGGATCTGGGGCGGGGAGCCAAGCGCCGAAAAGTTTGCTGGCTTCCGCCCGCCTGGGCTGGGTGGTCGCCAACACCACCGCCACCCCCAGGTGCCCGAGACCTCCGTTCCCCGGCCTAGGCAGGCGGCGGGGCCCTGCCGGGACGGGCGGGCCGCTGGGCTGGCGGTAAGGCCTAAGCGCCTGCTAAGCTGCGCCTCAAGAGGCAGCCCGCGACCCTGCCAGCATCTACTGCCAAACCAGCCTAGAAGGGCCCGATCTCACCGCAATCGCGGAAGCTAAGCAGGGTCGGGCCTGGTTAGAACTTGAATGGGAGACCTCTAGGGAAGACCGGGTGCTCTAGGCTTTTTACCTCCCGCTCCGCCTTCTCCTTTTGGCGCCCGTGGCGGCGATCGTGGCTATCTCCGCCCCTCGCCGGGTACAACTGCAAGCCCCACCTCCTGAGGCCCCTCCCACCACAGCAAGCGTCTGATGGGGCGCTCCCCGCCTGCCTGACCGGCCAGGAGGCCAGAAGGCGTCCCTGGAAGGCAGAGGCACACCAGACGCTCCGGGGGTGGCCTGAGGGGAACCAGACGTGGCCGCGGAACCGGGGGCCGTCCGTGCAGCCCGCGAGCCCCTCGACCTGCACCTGGCCGCCCCCACTGGAGCCCAGCCCCGGCGCCGCCACCTGTCTGCCGGGGTGTCTCTCCACAGCTCCATACGGAAAAAGCCGCCCCTCCGCCGTTTGGCCATGGCCAGGTGTCGGAGCGGGATCGAGAGCCCAGGCTGCTTCCCCGGGCCTGCCGGCCACCTGGGGCGCAGTCCTGAGCTCGGACGGTGGTGTGGGAGCAAGGGTGGCGTTGCTGGGTCTAAGGGGCTTTACCAACACAATGCTGGCTCCCACTGGCTTCGGGCCACCTGCTGTCGGGCAGGAGGGCCGGCCCGGTATGCGGTTGGGCTTCGCCTAACGCAGCGTGGGCCGGCTACTACTATTGCTCTTGCTGATTCTTCTACTTCTATTTCTGGCCCTCTGCAGGTCAAATATGCTGTCACTATTACTGCTGCTGATGCCACTTCTACTGCTGTTTCTACCACTACTACTACTACTACTACTACTTGCCCAGTGCATGGCAAATACTACTACTATTACCACCACTGCTGCCATCACTACTACTGCTGCTACTACTACTGCTGCTGCTACTTGTACAGGTGCTGCTGCTACTACTACTACTAATAGCCCAGTGCATGGCAAATATTAACACTACTACTACTACTGCTGCTTCTACTATTGCTACTACTACTGCTACTACTAGTAGTCCAGTGCATGGCAAATTCTACTACTATTACTACAACAGCTACTGCTGCTAATAGTAATGTTACTACTACTGCTAATGCTAGTAATCTAGTATATGGCAAATACTACTACTATTACTACTAGTGCTGCTGCTGCTACTTCCGCTACTACAACTATCAATACTACTAGCCCAGTGCATGGCAAATATACTACTATTATTGCTGTTCCTGCTACTTCTACTACTATTCCTGGCCCACTGCAAGTCAAATATGCTGCTCCAACTACTCTTGCTGCTGCCACTTCTACTGCTATTGCTACCACTATTACTACTACTACTAGCCCAATGCATGGCAAATACTACTACTATTACTACTACTGCTGCTGCTTGTACAAATGCTACTACTACTGCTACTACTAGTAGTCCAGTGCATTGAAAATACTACTCCTCCTCCTCCTCCTGATGCTGCTACTACTTCTACTACTAGTATCAATACTACTAGCCCTGTGTATGGCAAATCTACTACTACTACTGCTATGGCTGCTACTTCTATTATTACTACTGGCCCACTGCAGGACAAATCTGCTGGTACTATTACTGCTGCTGATGCCACTTCTATTGCTGATGCTAACTCTACTACTACTGCTACTACTAGCAGTCCACTGCATGGCAAATCTACTACTACTACTTCTACTGCTGCTACTACTACTACTACTTCTATTGCTGCTACTGCTACTACTACTACTGGCCCTCTGCAGGGAATATATGGTGCTACTACTCCTGCTGCTGCAGCCACTTCTCCTGCTGCTCCTACCACTACTATTACTACTAGCCCAGTGCATGGCAAATACTCCTTGTATTACCACTACTGCTGCTACTTCTACTGCTGCTGCTACCTCCGTTCCGCGGCCTAGGCGGGCGGCGGGGCCCTGCCGGGACGGGCTGCTGTGCTGACGGTAAGGCCCAAGCGTCTGCTAAGCTGCGCCTCAAGAGGCCGCCCGCGACCCTGCCGGCATCTACTTCCTAACCAGCCTAGAAGGGCCCGATCTCGCCGCAATCGTGGAAGCTAAGCAGGGTCGGGCCTGGTTAGAACTTGGATGGGAGATCTCTAGGGAAGACCAGGTGCTCTAGGCTTTTTGCCTCCAACTCCGCCTTCTCCTTTTGGCGCCCGCGGCGTTCGCGGCTATCTCCGCCCCCCGCCGAGTACAGCTGCAAGCCCCACCTCCTCAGGCCCCTCCCACCACAGCAAGCGTCTGATGGGGCGCTCCCCGCCTGCCTGACCGGCCAGGCGGCCAGAAGGCGTCCCTGGAAGGCAGAGGCACACCAGACGCTCCGGGGGTGGCCTGACGGGAACCAGACGTGGCCGCGGACCCGGGGGCCGTCCGTACGGCCCGCGAGCCCCTCGACCTGCACCTGGCCGCCCCCACTGGAGCTCAGTCCCGGCGCCGCCACCTGTCTGCCGGGGTGTCTCTCCACAGCTCCATACGGAAAAAGCCGCCCCTCTGCCGTTTCATTATGGCCGGGGGCAGGAGTGGCATCGAGGGCCCAGGCCGCTTCCCCGGGCCTGCCAGCCACCTGGGGCGGGGTCCTGAGCTCGGACGGTGGCGTGGGGGCGAGGGTGGCGTGGCTGGGTCTTAGGGTCCGTTCCAACTCAATGGTGGCTCCCAGGGGTTTCGGGCCAGCTTCTGTCGGGCAGGAGGGCCGGTCCGGTCGGCGTCTGAGCTGCGCCTAGCGCAGCGTGGGTGGGCAGTTGGGATGCCCAAGGGACCGCGGTCCCCGGGCCCGGAAGCCTCCTGGGCCACTTCCCCGTGAGCAGCCTGTGGGATCTGGGGCGGGGAGCCAAGCGCCGAAAAGTTTGCTGGCTTCCGCCCGCCTGGGCTGGGTGGTCGCCAACACCACCGCCACCCCCAGGTGCCCGAGACCTCCGTTCCCCGGCCTAGGCAGGCGGCGGGGCCCTGCCGGGACGGGCGGGCCGCTGGGCTGGCGGTAAGGCCTAAGCGCCTGCTAAGCTGCGCCTCAAGAGGCAGCCCGCGACCCTGCCGGCATCTATTGCCAAACCAGCCTAGAAGGGCCCGATCTCGCCGCAATCGCGGAAGCTAAGCAGGGTCGGGCCTGGTTAGAACTTGGATGGGAGACCTCTAGGGAAGACCGGGTGCTCTAGGCTTTTTGCCGCCCGCTCCGCCTTCTCCTTTTGGCGCCCATGGCGGCGATCGTGGCTATCTCCGCCCCTCGCCGGGTACAACTGCAAGCCCCACCTCCTGAGGCCCCTCCCACCACAGCAAGCGTCTGATGGGGCGCTTCCCGCCTGCCTGACCGGCCAGGCGTCCCTGGAAGGCAGAGGCACACCAGACGCTCCGGGGGCGGCCTGACGGGAACCAGACGTGGCCGCGGACCCGGGGCCCGTCCGTGCGGCCCGCGAGCCCCTCGACCTGCACCTGGCCGCCCCCACTGGAACCCAGCCCCGGCGCCGCCACCTGTCTGCCGGGGTGTCTCTCCACAGCTCCATATGGAAAAATCCACCCCTCCGCCGTTTCGCCATGGCCGGGGGCCGGAGCGGGATCGAGGGCCCAGGCCGCTTCCCCGGGCCTGCCGGCCACCTGGGGCGGGGTCCTGAGCTCGGACGGTGGCGTGGGAGCAAGGGTGGCGTTGCTGGGTCTAAGGGGCTTTACCAACACAATGCTGGCTCCCACTGGCTTCGGGCCACCTGCTGTCGGGCAGGAGGGCCGGCCCGGTATGCGGTTGGGCTTCCCCTAACGCAGCGTGGGCCGGCTACTACTATTGCTCTTGCTGATTCTTCTACTTCTATTTCTGGCCCTCTGCAGGTCAAATATGCTGTCACTATTACTGCTGCTGATGCCACTTCTACTGCTGTTTCTACCACTACTACTACTACTACTACTACTTGCCCAGTGCATGGCAAATACTACTACTATTACCACCACTGCTGCCATTACTACTACTGCTGCTACTACTGCTGCTGCTGCTACTTGTACAGGTGCTGCTGCTACTACTACTACTAATAGCCCAGTGCATGGCAAATATTAACACTACTACTACTACTGCTGTTTCTACTATTGCTACTACTACTGCTACTACTAGTAGTCCAGTGCATGGCAAATTCTACTACTACAACAGCTACTGCTGCTAATAGTAATGTTACTACTACTGCTAATGCTAGTAATCTAGTATATGGCAAATACTACTACTATTACTACTAGTGCTGCTGCTGCTACTTCCGCTACTACAACTATCAATACTACTAGCCCAGTGCATGGCAAATATACTACTATTATTGCTGTTCCTGCTACTTCTACTACTATTCCTGGCCCACTGCAAGTCAAATATGCTGCTCCAATTACTCCTGCTGCTGCCACTTCTACTGCTATTGCTACCACTATTACTACTACTACTAGCCCAATGCATGGCAAATACTACTACTATTGCTACTACTGCTGCTGCTTGTACAAATGCTACTACTACTGCTACTACTAGTAGTCCAGTGCATTGAAAATACTCCTCCTCCTCCTCCTCCTGATGCTGCTACTACTTCTACTAGTAGGATCAATACTACTAGCCCTGTGTATGGCAAATCTACTACTACTACTGCTATGGCTGCTACTTCTATTATTACTACTGGCCCACTGCAGGACAAATCTGCTGGTACTATTACTGCTGCTGATGCCACTTCTATTGCTGATGCTAACTCTACTACTACTGCTACTACTAGCAGTCCACTGCATGGCAAATCTACTACTACTACTTCTATTGCTGCTACTACTACTACTACTTCTATTGCTGCTACTGCTACTACTACTACTGGCCCTCTGCAGGGAATATATGGTGCTACTACTCCTGCTGCTGCAGCCACTTCTCCTGCTGCTCCTACCACTACTATTACTACTAGCCCAGTGCATGGCCAATACTCCTTGTATTACCACTACTGCTGCTACTTCTATTGCTGCTGCTACCTCCGTTCCCCGGCCTAGGCGGGCGGCGGGGCCCTGCCGGGACGGGCTGCTGTGCTGACGGTAAGGCCCAAGCGTCTGCTAAGCTGCGCCTCAAGAGGCAGCCCGCGACCCTGCTGGCATCTACTGCCTAACCAGCCTAGAAGGGCCCGATCTCGCCGCAATCGCGGAAGCTAAGCAGGGTCGGGCCTGGTTAGAACTTGGATGGGAGACCTCTAGGGAAGACCGGGTGCTCTAGGCTTTTTACCTCCCGCTCCGCCTTCTCCTTTTGGCGCCCATGGCGGCGATCGTGGCTATCTCCGCCCCCCGCCGGGTACAACTGCAAGCCCCACCTCCTGAGGCCCCTCCCACCACAGCAAGCGTCTGATGGGGCGCTCCCCGCCTGCCTGACCGGCCAGGCGGCCAGAAGGCGTCCCTGGAAGGCAGAGGCACACCAGACGCTCCGGGGGTGGCCTGAGGGGAACCAGACGTGGCCGCGGACCCGGGGGCCGTCCGTGCAGCCCGCGAGCCCCTCGACCTGCACCTGGCCGCCCCCACTGGAGCCCAGCCCCGGCGCCGCCACCTGTCTGCCGGGGTGTCTCTCCACAGCTCCATACGGAAAAAGCCGCCCCTCCGCCGTTTGGCCATGGCCAGGTGCCGGAGCGGGATCGAGGGCCCAGGCTGCTTCCCCGGGCCTGCCGGCCACCTGGGGCGCAGTCCTGAGCTCGGACGGTGGCGTGGGAGCAAGGGTGGCGTTGCTGGGTCTAAGGGGCTTTACCAACACAATGCTGGCTCCCACTGGCTTCGGGCCACCTGCTGTCGGGCAGGAGGGCCGGCCCGGTATGCGGTTGGGCTTCGCCTAACGCAGCGTGGGCCGGCTACTACTATTGCTCTTGCTGATTCTTCTACTTCTATTTCTGGCCCTCTGCAGGTCAAATATGCTGTCACTATTACTGCTGCTGATGCCACTTCTACTGCTGTTTCTACCACTACTACTACTACTACTACTACTTGCCCAGTGCATGGCAAATACTACTACTATTACCACCACTGCTGCCATCACTACTACTGCTGCTACTACTACTGCTGCTGCTACTTGTACAGGTGCTGCTGCTACTACTACTACTAATAGCCCAGTGCATGGCAAATATTAACACTACTACTACTACTGCTGCTTCTACTATTGCTACTACTACTGCTACTACTAGTAGTCCAGTGCATGGCAAATTCTACTACTATTACTACAACAGCTACTGCTGCTAATAGTAATGTTACTACTACTGCTAATGCTAGTAATCTAGTATATGGCAAATACTACTACTATTACTACTAGTGCTGCTGCTGCTACTTCCGCTACTACAACTATCAATACTACTAGCCCAGTGCATGGCAAATATACTACTATTATTGCTGTTCCTGCTACTTCTACTACTATTCCTGGCCCACTGCAAGTCAAATATGCTGCTCCAACTACTCTTGCTGCTGCCACTTCTACTGCTATTGTTACCAATATTACTACTACTACTAGCCCAATGCATGGCAAATACTACTACTATTACTACTACTGCTGCTGCTTGTACAAATGCTACTACTACTGCTACTACTAGTAGTCCAGTGCATTGAAAATACTCCTCCTCCTCCTGATGCTGCTACTACTTCTACTACTAGTATCAATACTACTAGCCCTGTGTATGGCAAATCTACTACTACTACTGCTATGGCTGCTACTTCTATTATTACTACTGGCCCACTGCAGGACAAATCTGCTGGTACTATTACTGCTGCTGATGCCACTTCTATTGCTGATGCTAACTCTACTACTACTGCTACTACTAGCAGTCCACTGCATGGCAAATCTACTACTACTACTTCTATTGCTGCTACTACTACTTCTATTGCTGCTACTGCTACTACTACTACTGGCCCTCTGCAGGGAATATATGGTGCTACTACTCCTGCTGCTGCAGCCACTTCTCCTGCTGCTCCTACCACTACTATTACTACTAGCCCAGTGCATGGCCAATACTCCTTGTATTACCACTACTGCTGCTACTTCTACTGCTGCTGCTACCTCCGTTCCGCGGCCTAGGCGGGCGGCGGGGCCCTGCCGGGACGGGCTGCTGTGCTGACGGTAAGGCCCAAGCGTCTGCTAAGCTGCGCCTCAAGAGGCAGCCCGCGACCCTGCCGGCATCTACTTCCTAACCAGCCTAGAAGGGCCCGATCTCGCCGCAATCGTGGAAGCTAAGCAGGGTCGGGCCTGGTTAGAACTTGGATGGGAGATCTCTAGGGAAGACCGGGTGCTCTAGGCTTTTTGCCTCCAACTCCGCCTTCTCCTTTTGGCGCCCGCGGCGTTCGCGGCTATCTCCGCCCCCCGCCGAGTACAGCTGCAAGCCCCACCTCCTCAGGCCCCTCCCACCACAGCAAGCGTCTGATGGGGCGCTCCCCGCCTGCCTGACCGGCCAGGCGGCCAGAAGGCGTCCCTGGAAGGCAGAGGCACACCAGACGCTCCGGGGGTGGCCTGACGGGAACCAGACGTGGCCGCGGACCCGGGGGCCGTCCGTGCGGCCCGCGAGCCCCTCGACCTGCACCTGGCCGCCCCCACTGGAACCCAGCCCCGGCGCCGCCACCTGTCTGCCGGGGTGTCTCTCCACAGCTCCATATGGAAAAATCCACCCCTCCGCCGTTTCGCCATGGCCGGGGGCGGGAGCGGGATCGAGGGCCCAGGCCGCTTCCCCGGGCCTGCCGGCCACCTGGGGCGGGGTCCTGAGCTCGGACGGTGGCGTGGGAGCAAGGGTGGCGTTGCTGGGTCTAAGGGGCTTTACCAACACAATGCTGGCTCCCACTGGCTTCGGGCCACCTGCTGTCGGGCAGGAGGGCCGGCCCGGTATGCGGTTGGGCTTCCCCTAACGCAGCGTGGGCCGGCTAGTACTATTGCTCTTGCTGATTCTTCTACTTCTATTTCTGGCCCTCTGCAGGTCAAATATGCTGTCACTATTACTGCTGCTGATGCCACTTCTACTGCTGTTTCTACCACTACTACTACTACTACTACTACTTGCCCAGTGCATGGCAAATACTACTACTATTACCACCACTGCTGCCATTACTACTACTGCTGCTACTACTGCTGCTGCTGCTACTTGTACAGGTGCTGCTGCTACTACTACTACTAATAGCCCAGTGCATGGCAAATATTAACACTACTACTACTACTGCTGTTTCTACTATTGCTACTACTACTGCTACTACTAGTAGTCCAGTGCATGGCAAATTCTACTACTACAACAGCTACTGCTGCTAATAGTAATGTTACTACTACTGCTAATGCTAGTAATCTAGTATATGGCAAATACTACTACTATTACTACTAGTGCTGCTGCTGCTACTTCCGCTACTACAACTATCAATACTACTAGCCCAGTGCATGGCAACTATACTACTATTATTGCTGTTCCTGCTACTTCTACTACTATTCCTGGCCCACTGCAAGTCAAATATGCTGCTCCAACTACTCCTGCTGCTGCCACTTCTACTGCTATTGCTACCACTATTACTACTACTACTAGCCCAATGCATGGCAAATACTACTACTATTACTACTACTGCTGCTGCTTGTACAAATGCTACTACTACTGCTACTACTAGTAGTCCAGTGCATTGAAAATACTCCTCCTCCTCCTCCTCCTGATGCTGCTACTACTTCTACTAGTAGGATCAATACTACTAGCCCTGTGTATGGCAAATCTACTACTACTACTGCTATGGCTGCTACTTCTATTATTACTACTGGCCCACTGCAGGACAAATCTGCTGGTACTATTACTGCTGCTGATGCCACTTCTATTGCTGATGCTAACTCTACTACTACTGCTACTACTAGCAGTCCACTGCATGGCAAATCTACTACTACTACTTCTATTGCTGCTACTACTATTACTACTTCTATTGCTGCTACTGCTACTACTACTACTGGCCCTCTGCAGGGAATATATGGTGCTACTACTCCTGCTGCTGCAGCCACTTCTCCTGCTGCTCCTACCACTACTATTACTACTAGCCCAGTGCATGGCAAATACTCCTTGTATTACCACTACTGCTGCTACTTCTACTGCTGCTGCTACCTCCGTTCCGCGGCCTAGGCGGGCGGCGAGGCCCTGCCGGGACGGGCTGCTGTGCTGACGGTAAGGCCCAAGCGTCTGCTAAGCTGCGCCTCAAGAGGCAGCCCGCGACCCTGCTGGCATCTACTGCCTAACCAGCCTAGAAGGGCCCGATCTCGCCGCAATCGCGGAAGCTAAGCAGGGTCGGGACTGGTTAGAACTTGGCTGGGAGACCTCTAGGGAAGACCGGGTGCTCTAGGCTTTTTACCTCCCGCTCCGCCTTCTCCTTTTGGCGCCCATGGCGGCGTTCGTGGCTATCTCCGCCCCCCGCCGGGTACAGCTGCAAGCCCCACCTGCTCAGGCCTCTCCCACCACAGCAAGCGTCTGATGGGGCGCTCCCTGCCTGCCTGACCGGCCAGGCGGCCAGAAGGCGTCCCTGGAAGGCAGAGGCACACCAGACGCTCCGGGGGCGGCCTGACGGGAACTAGACGTGGCCGCGGACCCGGGGGTCATCCGTGCGGCCCGCGAGCCCCTCGACCTGCACCTGGCCGCCCCCACTGGAGTCCAGCCCTGGCGCCACCCCCTGTCTGCCGGGGTGTCTCTCCACAGCTCCATACGGAAAAAGCCGCCCCTCCACCTTTTCGCCATGGCCGGGGGCGGGAGCGGGATCGAGGGCCCAGGCCGCTTCCCCGGGCCTGCCGGCCACCTGGGGCGGGGTCCTGAGCTCGGACGGTGGCGTGGGAGCAAGGGTGGCGTTGCTGGGTCTAAGGGGCTTTACCAACACAATGCTGGCTCCCACTGGCTTCGGGCCACCTGCTGTCGGGCAGGAGGGCCGGCCCGGTATGCGGTTGGGCTTCCCCTAACGCAGCGTGGGCCAGCTACTACTATTGCTCTTGCTGATTCTTCTACTTCTATTTCTGGCCCTCTGCAGGTCAAATATGCTGTCACTATTACTGCTGCTGATGCCACTTCTACTGCTGTTTCTACCACTACTACTACTACTACTACTACTACTTGCCCAGTGCATGGCAAATACTACTACTATTACCACCACTGCTGCCATCACTACTACTGCTGCTACTACTACTGCTGCTGCTACTTGTACAGGTGCTGCTGCTACTACTACTACTAATAGCCCAGTGCATGGCAAATATTAACACTACTACTACTACTGCTGCTTCTACTATTGCTACTACTACTGCTACTACTAGTAGTCCAGTGCATGGCAAATTCTACTACTATTACTACAACAGCTACTGCTGCTAATAGTAATGTTACTACTGCTGCTAATGCTAGTAATCTAGTATATGGCAAATACTACTACTATTACTACTAGTGCTGCTGCTGCTACTTCCGCTACTACAACTATCAATACTACTAGCCCAGTGCATGGCAACTATACTACTATTATTGCTGTTCCTGCTACTTCTACTACTATTCCTGGCCCACTGCAAGTCAAATATGCTGCTCCAACTACTCCTGCTGCTGCCACTTCTACTGCTATTGCTACCACTATTACTACTACTACTAGCCCAATGCATGGCAAATACTACTACTATTACTACTACTGCTGCTGCTTGTACAAATGCTACTACTACTGCTACTACTAGTAGTCCAGTGCATTGAAAATACTACTCCTCCTCCTCCTCCTGATGCTGCTACTACTTCTACTAGTAGGATCAATACTACTAGCCCTGTGTATGGCAAATCTACTACTACTACTGCTATGGCTGCTACTTCTATTATTACTACTGGCCCACTGCAGGACAAATCTGCTGGTACTATTACTGCTGCTGATGCCACTTCTATTGCTGATGCTAACTCTACTACTACTGCTACTACTAGCAGTCCACTACATGGCAAATCTACTACTACTACTTCTATTGCTGCTACTACTACTACTACTTCTATTGCTGCTACTGCTACTACTACTACTGGCCCTCTGCAGGGAATATATGGTGCTACTACTCCTGCTGCTGCAGCCACTTCTCCTGCTGCTCCTACCACTACTATTACTACTAGCCCAGTGCATGGCCAATACTCCTTGTATTACCACTAGTGCTGCTACTTCTACTGCTGCTGCTACCTCCGTTCCGCGGCCTAGGCGGGCGGCGAGGCCCTGCCGGGACGGGCTGCTGTGCTGACGGTAAGGCCCAAGCGTCTGCTAAGCTGCGCCTCAAGAGGCAGCCCGCGACGCTGCCGGCATCTACTGCCTAACCAGCCTAGAAGGGCCCGATCTCGCCGCAATCGTGGAAGCTAAGCAGGGTCGGGCCTGGTTAGAACTTGGATGGGAGATCTCTAGGGAAGACCGGGTGCTCTAGGCTTTTTGCCTCCCACTCCGCCTTCTCCTTTTGGCGCCCGCGGCGTTCGCGGCTATCGCCGCCCCCCGCCGAGTACAGCTGCAAGCCCCACCTCCTGAGGCCCCTCCCACCACAGCAAGCGTCTGATGGGGCACTCCCCGCCTGCCTGACCGGCCAGGCGGCCAGAAGGCGTCCCTGGAAGGCAGAGGCACACCAGACGCTCCGGGGGTGGCCTGACGGGAACCAGACGTGGCCGCGGACCCGGGGGCCGTCCGTGCGGCCCGCGAGCCCCTCGACCTGCACCTGGCCGCCCCCACTGGAGCCCAGTCCCGGCGCCGCCACCTGTCTGCCGGGGTGTCTCTCCACAGCTCCATACGGAAAAAGCCGCCCCTCTGCCGTTTCATTATGGCCGGGGGCAGGAGTGGCATCGAGGGCCCAGGCCGCTTCCCCGGGCCTGCCAGCCACCTGGGGCGGGGTCCTGAGCTCGGACGGTGGCGTGGGGGCGAGGGTGGCGTGGCTGGGTCTTAGGGTCCGTTCCAACTCAATGGTGGCTCCCAGGGGTTTCGGGCCAGCTTCTGTCGGGCAGGAGGGCCGGTCCGGTCGGCGTCTGAGCTGCGCCTAGCGCAGCGTGGGTGGGCAGTTGGGATGCCCAAGGGACCGCGGTCCCCGGGCCCGGAAGCCTCCTGGGCCACTTCCCCGTGAGCAGCCTGTGGGATCTGAGGCGGGGAGCCAAGCGCCGAAAAGTTTGCTGGCTTCCGCCCGCCTGGGCTGGGTGGTCGCCAACACCACCGCCACCCCCAGGTGCCCGAGACCTCCGTTCCCCGGCCTAGGCAGGCGGCGGGGCCCTGCCGGGACGGGCGGGCCGCTGGGCTGGCGGTAAGGCCTAAGCGCCTGCTAAGCTGCGCCTCAAGAGGCAGCCCGCGACCCTGCCAGCATCTACTGCCAAACCAGCCTAGAAGGGCCCGATCTCGCCGCAATCGCGGAAACTAAGCAGGGTCGGGCCTGGTTAGAACTTGGATGGGAGACCTCTAGGGAAGACCGGGTGCTCTAGGCTTTTTACCTCCCGCTCCGCCTTCTCCTTTTGGCGCCCGTGGCGGCGATCGTGGCTATCTCCGCCCCCGCCGGGTACAACTGCAAGCCCCACCTCCTGAGGCCCCTCCCACCACAGCAAGCGTCTGATGGGGCACTCCCCGCCTGTCTGACCGGCCAGGAGGCCAGAAGGCGTCCCTGGAAGGCAGAGGCACACCAGACGCTCCGGGGGTGGCCTGAGGGGAACCAGACGTGGCCGCGGACCCGGGGGCCGTCCGTGCAGCCCGCGAGCCCCTCGACCTGCACCTGGCCGCCCCCACTGGAGCCCAGCCCCGGCGCCGCCACCTGTCTGCCGGGGTGTCTCTCCACAGCTCCATACGGAAAAAGCCGCCCCTCTGCCGTTTCATTATGGCCGGGGGCAGGAGTGGGATCGAGGGCCCAGGCCGCTTCCCTGGGCCTGCCGGCCACGTGGGGCGCAGTCCTGAGCTCGGACGGTGGCGTGGGAGCAAGGGTGGCGTTGCTGGGTCTAAGGGGCTTTACCAACACAATGCTGGCTCCCACTAGCTTCGGGCCACCTGCTGTCGGGCAGGAGGGCCGGCCCGGTATGCGGTTGGGCTTCGCCTAACGCAGCGTGGGCCGGCTACTACTATTGCTCTTGCTGATTCTTCTACTTCTATTTCTGGCCCTCTGCAGGTCAAATATGCTGTCACTATTACTGCTGCTGATGCCACTTCTACTGCTGTTTCTACCACTACTACTACTACTACTACTACTACTTGCCCAGTGCATGGCAAATACTACTACTATTACCACCACTGCTGCCATCACTACTACTGCTGCTACTACTACTGCTGCTGCTACTTGTACAGGTGCTGCTGCTACTACTACTACTAATAGCCCAGTGCATGGCAAATATTAACACTACTACTACTACTGCTGCTTCTACTATTGCTACTACTACTGCTACTACTAGTAGTCCTGTGCATGGTAAATTCTACTACTATTACTACAACAGCTACTGCTGCTAATAGTAATGTTACTACTACTGCTAATGCTACTAATCTAGTATATGGCAAATACTACTACTATTACTACTAGTGCTGCTGCTGCTACTTCCGCTACTACAACTATCAATACTACTAGCCCAGTGCATGGCAAATATACTACTATTATTGCTGTTCCTGCTACTTCTACTACTATTCCTGGCCCACTGCAAGTCAAATATGCTGCTCCAACTACTCTTGCTGCTGCCACTTCTACTGCTATTGCTACCACTATTACTACTACTACTAGCCCAATGCATGGCAAATACTACTACTAGTACTACTACTGCTGCTGCTTGTACAAATGCTACTACTACTGCTACTACTAGTAGTCCAGTGCATTGAAAATACTACTCCTCCTCCTCCTCCTGATGCTGCTACTACTTCTACTAGTAGGATCAATACTACTAGCCCTGTGTATGGCAAATCTACTACTACTACTGCTATGGCTGCTACTTCTATTATTACTACTGGTCCACTGCAGGACAAATCTGCTGGTACTATTACTGCTGCTGATGCCACTTCTATTGCTGATGCTAACTCTACTACTACTGCTACTACCAGCAGTCCACTGCATGGCAAATCTACTACTACTACTTCTATTGCTGCTACTACTACTACTACTTCTATTGCTGCTACTGCTACTACTACTACTGGCCCTCTGCAGGGAATATATGGTGCTACTACTCCTGCTGCTGCAGCCATTTCTCCTGCTGCTCCTACCACTACTATTACTACTAGCCCAGTGCATGGCAAATACTCCTTGTATTACCACTACTTCTGCTACTTCTACTGCTGCTGCTACCTCCGTTCCCCGGCCTAGGCGGGCGGCGAGGCCCTGCCGGGACGGGCTGCTGTGCTGACGGTAAGGCCCAAGCGTCTGCTAAGCTGCGCCTCAAGAGGCAGCCCGCGAGCCTGCTGGCATCTACTGCCTAACCAGCCTAGAAGGGCCCGATCTCGCCGCAATCGCCGAAGCTAAGCAGGGTCGGGCCTGGTTAGAACTTGGATGGGAGACCTCTAGGGAAGACCGGGTGCTCTAGGCTTTTTACCTCCCGCTCCGCCTTCTCCTTTTGGCGCCCGCGGCGTTCGTGGCTATCTCCGCCCCCCGCCGGGTACAGCTGCAAGCCCCACCTGCTCAGGCCCCTCCCACCACAGCAAGCGTCTGATGGGGCGCTCCCCGCCTGCCTGACCGGCCAGGCGGCCAGAAGGCGTCCCTGGAAGGCAGAGGCACACCAGACGCTCCGGGGGCGGCCTGACGGGAACTAGACGTGGCCGCGGACCCGGGGGTCATCCGTGCGGCCCGCGAGCCCCTCGACCTGCACCTGGCCGCCCCCACTGGAGTCCAGCCCTGGCGCCACCCCCTGTCTGCCGGGGTGTCTCTCCACAGCTCCATACGGAAAAAGCCGCCCCTCCACCTTTTCGCCATGGCCGGGGGCGGGAGCGGGATCGAGGGCCCAGGCCGCTTCCCCGGGCCTGCCGGCCACCTGGGGCGGGGTCCTGAGCTCGGACGGTGGCGTGGGAGCAAGGGTGGCGTTGCTGGGTCTAAGGGGCTTTACCAACACAATGCTGGCTCCCACTGGCTTCGGGCCACCTGCTGTCGGGCAGGAGGGCCGTCCCGGTATGCGGTTGGGCTTCCCCTAACGCAGCGTGGGCCAGCTACTACTATTGCTCTTGCTGATTCTTCTACTTCTATTTCTGGCCCTCTGCAGGTCAAATATGCTGTCACTATTACTGCTGCTGATGCCACTTCTACTGCTGTTTCTACCACTACTACTACTACTACTACTACTTGCCCAGTGCATGGCAAATACTACTACTATTACCACCACTGCTGCCATCACTACTACTGCTGCTAGTACTACTGCTGCTGTAACTTGTACATTTGCTGCTGCTACTACTAGTACTAATAGCCCAGTGCATGGCAAATATTAACACTACTACTACTACTGCTGTTTCTACTATTGCTGCTACTACTGCTACTACTAGTAGTCCAGTGCATGGCAAATTCTACTACTCCTCCTCCTCCTGATGCTGCTACTACTTCTACTACTAGGATCAATACTACTAGCCCTGTGTATGGCAAATCTACTACTACTACTGCTATGGCTGCTACTTCTATTATTACTACTGGCCCACTGCAGGACAAATCTGCTGGTACTATTACTGCTGCTGATGCCACTTCTATTGCTGATGCTAACTCTACTACTACTGCTACTACTAGCAGTCCACTGCATGGCAAATCTACTACTACTACTTCTATTGCTGCTACTACTACTACTACTTCTATTGCTGCTACTGCTACTACTACTACTGGCCCTCTGCAGGGAATATATGGTGCTACTACTCCTGCTGCTGCAGCCACTTCTCCTGCTGCTCCTACCACTACTATTACTACTAGCCCAGTGCATGGCAAATACTCCTTGTATTACCACTACTGCTGCTACTTCTACTGCTGCTGCTACCTCCGTTCCCCGGCCTAGGTGGGCGGCGGGGCCCTGCCGGGACGGGCGGGCCGCTGGGCTGCAGGTAAGGCCCAAGCGCCTGCTAAGCTGCGCCTCAAGAGGCAGCCCGCGACCCTGCCGGCACCTACTGCCAAACCAGCCTAGAAGGGCCCCATCTCGCCGCAATCGCGGAAGCTAAGCAGGGTCGGGCCTGGTTAGAACTTGGATGGGAGACCTCTAGGGAAGACCGGGTGCTCTAGGCTTTTTGCCTCCCGCTCTGCCTTTTCCTTTTGGCGCCCGCGGCGTTCGCGGCTATCTCCGCCCCCCGCCGGGTACAGCTGCAAGCCCCACCTCCTCAGGCCCCTCCCACCACAGCAAGCGTCTGATGGGGCGCTCCCCGCCTGCCTGACCGGCCAGGCGGCCAGAAGGCGTCCCTGGAAGGCAGAGGCACACCAGACGCTCCGGGGGTGGCCTGACGGGAACCAGACGTGGCCGCGGACCCGGGGGCCGTCCGTGCGGCCCGCGAGCCCCTCGACCTGCACCTGGCCGCCCCCACTGGAGCCCAGCCCCGGCGCCGCCACCTGTCTACCGGGGTGTCTCTCCACAGCTCCATACGGAAAAAGCCGCCCCTCTGCCGTTTCGTTATGGCCGGGGGCGGGAGCGGGATCGAGGGCCCAGGCCGCTTCCCCGGGCCTGCCAGCCACCTGGGGCGGGGTCCTGAGCTCGGACGGTGGGGTGGGGGCGAGGGTGGCGTGGCTGGGTCTTAGGGGCCGTGCCAACTCAATGGTGGCTCCCAGGGGCTTCGGGCCAGCTTCTGTCGGGCAGGAGGGCCAGTCCGGTCGGCGTCTGAGCTGTGCCTAGCGCAGCGTGGGTGGGCAGGTGGGATGCCCAAGGGACCGCGGTCCCCGGGCCCGGAAGCCTCCTGGGCCACTTCCCCGTGAGCAGCCTGCCGGATCTGGGGTGGCGAGCCAAGCGCCGAAAAGTTTGCTGCCTCCCTCCCGCCCTGGGCTGCGTGGTCGCTAACACCTTCGCCACCCCCAGGTGCCCGAGAACTCCGTTCCCCGGCCTAGGCAGGCGGCGGGGCCCTGCCGGGACGGGCGGGCCGCTGGGCTGGCGGTAAGGCCCAAGCGCCTGCTAAGCTGCGCCTCTAGAGGCAGCCCGCGACCCTGCCGGCATCTACTGCCAAACCAGCCTAGAAGGGCCCGATCTCGCCGCAATCGCGGAAGCTGCAGGGTCGGGCCTGGTTAGAACTTGGATGGGAAACCTCTAGGGAAGACCGGGTGTTCTAGGCTTTTTGCCTCCCGCTCCGCCTTCTCCTTTTGGCGCCCGTGGCGTTCGCGGCTATCTCCGCCCCCCGCCTGGTACAGCTGCAAGCCCCACCTCCTCAGGCCCCTCCCACCACAGCAAGCGTCTGATGGGGCGCTCCCCGCCTGCCTGACCGGCCAGGCGGCCAGAAGGCGTCCCTGGAAGGCAGAGGCACACCAGACGCTCCGGGGGCGGCCTGACGGGAACCAGACGTGGCCGCGGACCCGGGGGCCGTCCGTGCGGCCCGCGAGCCCCTCGACCTGCACCTGGCCGCCCCCACTGGAGCCCAGCCCCGGCACCGCCACCTGTCTGCCGGGGTGTCTCTCCACAGCTCCATACGGAAAAAGCCGCCCCTCCGCCGTTTCGCCATGGCCGGGGGCCGGACCGGGATCGAGGGCCCAGGCTGCTTCCCCGGGCCTGCCGGCCACCTGGGGCGGTGTCCTGAGCTCCGACGGTGGCGTGGGGGCGAGGGTGGCGTTGCTGGGTCTAAGGGGCTTTACCAACACAATGCTGGCTCCCACTGGCTTCGGGCCACCTGCTGTCGGGCAGGAGGACCGGCCCAGTATGCGGTTGGGCTTCGCCTAACGCAGCGTGGGCCCGCTACTACTATTGCTCTTGCTGATTCTTCTACTTCTATTTCTGGCCCTCTGCAGGTCAAATATGCTGTCACTATTACTGCTGCTGATGCCACTTCTACTGCTGTTTCTACCACTACTACTACTACTACTACTACTACTACTTGCCCAGTGCATGGCAAATACTACTACTATTACCACCACTGCTGCCATCACTACTACTGCTGCTACTACTACTGCTGCTGCTACTTGTACAGGTGCTGCTGCTACTACTACTACTACTAGCCCAGTGCATGGCAAATATTAACACTGCTACTACTACTGCTGCTTCTACTATTGCTACTACTACTGCTACTACTAGTAGTCCAGTGCATGGCAAATTCTACTACTATTACTACAACAGCTACTGCTGCTAATAGTAATGTTACTACTACTGCTAATGCTACTAATCTAGTATATGGCAAATACTACTACTATTACTACTAGTGCTGCTGCTGCTACTTCCGCTACTACAACTATCAATACTACTAGCCCAGTGCATGGCAAATATACTACTATTATTGCTGTTCCTGCTACTTCTACTACTATTCCTGGCCCATTGCAAGTCAAATATGCTGCTCCAACTACTCCTGCTGCTGCCACTTCTACTTCTATTGCTACCACTATTACTACCACTACTAGCCCAATGCATGGCAAATACTACTACTATTACTACTACTGCTGCTGCTTGTACAAATGCTACTACTACTGCTACTACTAGTAGTCCAGTGCATTGAAAATACTCCTCCTCCTCCTCCTCCTGATGCTGCTACTACTTCTACTACTAGTATCAATACTACTAGCCCTGTGTATGGCAAATCTACTACTACTACTGCTATGGCTGCTACTTCTATTATTACTACTGGCCCACTGCAGGACAAATCTGCTGGTACTATTACTGCTGCTGATGCCACTTCTATTGCTGATGCTAACTCTACTACTACTGCTACTACTAGCAGTCCACTGCATGGCAAATCTACTACTACTACTTCTATTGCTGCTACTGCTACTACTACTACTGGCTCTCTGCAGGGAATATATGGTGCTACTATTCCTGCTGTTGCAGCCACTTCTCCTGCTGCTCCTACCACTACTATTACTACTAGCCCAGTGCATGGCAAATACTACTTCTATTACCACTACTGCTGCTACTTCTACTGCTGCTGCTGCTACATTTATTGCTGCTGCTAGTACCACTATTACTACTACTAGCCTAGTGCATGGCAAATACTACTACTATTATGACAACTTTTGCTACTACTACTAGTGATGCTGCTACTTCTACTGCTGCTTTTATTGCTACTACTACTACTAGCCCAGTGCAGGTGAAACACTACTGGTGTTACTACTACTGCTGCTGCTGGTATTACTTCTACTACTACCACTACTACTAGTAATCCAGTGCATGGTAAATACTATTACAACTACTACTGCTGCTGCTGCTACTACTACTATCAATACTACTAGCCCAGTGAATGGCAAATATACTACTACTACTGCCATTGCTGCTACTGTACTACTACTACTGGCCCACTGCCGGGCAAATCTGCTGCTTCTACACTGCTTCTGCTGCCACTTCTACTGCTGCTGCTACTAGTACTACTATAACTTCTACTACTAGCCCATTGAATGGCAAATACTACTATGATTACCCCTACTGCTGCTACTGCTACTACTGCTGCTGCTACTTCTATTGCTGCTGCTGCTACTACTACTACTATTAGTTCAGTGCATGGCAAATACTACTACTATTGCTACTACCGCTTCTGCTGCTACTTCTGCTACTACCACTGCTACTACAAGTAGTGAAGTGCATGGCAAATACTATTACTACTACTGCTGCTGCTGCTACTGCTACTTCTAATAGTACAGTTCCTGCTAATTCAACTGGTGCTGCTGCTACAACTACTGCTGCTGCTAATACTACTGCAAGCCCAGTGCATGGCTAATACTACTACTATTACTATTACTTCTTCGCCTGCTACTATTTCTACTACTAGTGCTACTACTAGTAGTCCAGTGTATATAAATACTACTAATATTACTATTACTTCTTTGCCTGCTACTATTTCTACTACTAGTGCTACTACTAGTAGTCCAGTGTATATCAAATACTACTAATATCACTACTACTGTTGCTACTACTTCTACTGCTGCTGCTATTTCTACTAGTACTACTAGCCCAATGCATGGTAAATACTACTACTATTACTACCTCTGCTGCTGCTGCTAGTAGTGCTACTACTAATGCTACTATTAGTAGTCCAGTGCATTGCAAATTCTACTATAATTACTACTTCTGCTGCTGCTACTAGTTCTACTACTAGTGGTCCAGTGCATTGCAAATACGAATATAATTACTACTGCTGCTGCTGCTGCTGCTACTACCGCTACTACGACTAGTACAGTGCATGGAAAATACTACAACTATTGCTACTACTGCTGCTGTTTCTACTACTGCTACTTCTACTATCAATACTACTAACTCAGTGCATGGCAAATCTTCTACTACTACTGCTATTTCTGCTACTGCTACTAGTACTACTGGCCAACTGCAGGGCAAATCTGCTGCTACTACTGCTGCTGCTCCTGCCACTTCTACTGCTGCTGCTACCACTCTTCCTACTACTACTTCTAACCCAGTGCATGGCAAATACTACTACTATTACCACTACTGATGCTACTACTATTCCTCCCGCTACTACTACTGCTGCTGCTACTTCTACTGCTGCTGCTATTACTACTGCTGTTAGCCCAGTGCATGGAAAATACAACTTCTATTACTACTACTGCTGCTGCTGCTGCTACTACAAGTAGTCCAGTGCATGGCAAAGACTACTACTATTTCTACTACTGCTGCTGCTACTCCTAGTAATATACTACTGCTGCTACTACTAGTAGTACTGCTGCTACTACTTCTGCTGCTGCTACCTCTACTGCTGCTGCTACTAATACTACTACGACTATTCCAGTTCCTGTGAAATACTACTACTATTACTACTACTGCTGCTGCTTCTACTACTGTTACTACTACTATCAATACTACTAGCCCAGTGCATGGCAAATCTAGTACTAGTGCTATTGTTGCTATTTCTACTAATATTACTGGCCCACTGCAGGGCAAATCTGCTGCTCCTACTACTGTTGATGCTGCCACTGCTACTGCTGCTGCTACCACCACTACTGCTACTACTACTAGCCCTGTGCATTGCAAATACTACTACTATTACCACTACTGCTGCTATTACTACTACTGCTACTGCTACTTCTACTGCTGCTGCTACTTCTACTACTTCTAGTAGTCCAATGCATGTCAAATACTACTTCTATTCCTACTATTGTTGCTTCTGCTATTTCTACTACTGCTACAACTAGAAGTCCAGTGCATTGCAAATACTACTACTATTACTACTACTGCTGATTATGCTACTACTGCTACTACTATTATCAATACTACTATCCCAGTGTGTGGCAAATCTACTACTGCTACTGCTATTGGTGCTACTACTACTACTACTACCAGCCCAGTGCATGGCAAACACTTCTACTACTACCACTACTGCTGCTACTACTACTGCTGCTGCTACTACTACTACTGCTGTTATACATACTACTACTATCCCAGTGCATGGCAAATACTACTACTATTACTACTGCTGTTTCTGCTGTTGCTAGTACTGCTACTACTACTGCTACTACTAGTGGTCCAGTGCATGGCAAATACTACTACTATTACTACTACTGCTGCTGATTCTGCTACTACCGCTACTACTACTGCTACTACTAATACCCCTACTACTAGCCCATTGCATGGCGAATACTACTACTAATATTACTACTGTTCTCCTGCTACTACTGCTACTAGTACTGCTACTACTAGTAGTCCAGTCCATGGCAAATACTTCTTGTATTACTACTACTGCTGCTGCTACTACTGCTACTACTAGTACCAATACTACTAGTGCAGTGTATGGCAAATCTACTAGTGCTACACCTATTACTGTTAATGCTAATACTACTACTGACCCACTGCAGGGAAAATCTGCTGCTACTACTACAGATGCTGCTGCCACTTCTACTGATCCTTCTTCCAATACTACTACTCCTACTACTAGCCCAGTACATGGCAAATATACTACTATTACGACTACTGCTCCTAGTACTATTATTGCTGCTGCTACTTCTACTGCTGCTTCTACTACTACTACTAACCCGGTGCTTGGGAAACACTACTACTATTACTACTACTGCTTCTGCTGCTGCTACTTCTACTACTACTACTGCTAGTAGTCCAGTGCATGCGAAATACTACTACTATTACTATTGCTGCTGCTACTACTACTACTACTACTAGTCTGGTGAATTGCAAATGCTTCTACTATTTCTACTACTGCTGCTGCTGCTACTACAGCTACTACTAGTAGTCCAGTGCATGGCAAATACTACTACTATTAGTACTACTGCTGCTGCAGCTACTACTGCTACTACTGTCAATACTACTGGCCCAGTGCATGGCAAATCTACTATTGCTATTGCTGCTACTGCTACTACTACTACTAGCCCAGTGCATGGGAAATACTACAAGTGTTACCACTTCTGCTGCTACTACTACTACTGCTGCTACTACTACTGCTGCTGCTACAGTTGATCTGTGGTTGCCATTGTGTTATGTGGACCCTTATTATCAGTGAAACTCATAGCTCTTGATGCTGTGGTTGCCGTTCTTATATGTGGACCCTGCTTTCTTATGGGAGTGGTAGTGTTGATGCTGTGGCTGCCCCTTATATATGGGGAGACTGGTTTCAATGAGACTGAAAGCTCTTGTTGCTGTGACTGCTTGTCATATATGTGGACACTGATTTCCAGTGACAGTGATAGCAGGTGAGCTGTGTTTTCACTTTTTATAGATGGACAATTATTTAATTGGGAATGATAGCAGTTGATATGTGGCTGCATTTGTTATATGTGAACACTGATTTCCAGTGAGGCATAGCCATAGATCTGTGGTTACACTTGTGAAATCGGTACACTGCTTTCCAATGAGATGCTTAACAATTGACCTGTGTTTGCACATGATATATATGGACACTGATTTCCAGTGAGACTGATAGCTGTTGAGGTGTTGTTGCCATTGTTATATGTGGACAAATATTTACAGTGAATTGATAGCTGCTGATTCTGTGGGTACACATTTTAAATGTGTTCACTGATTTCCAGTGAGACTGATAGCTGTTGAAGCTGTGGCTGCTCTAGTTTTATGTGAACCATGATTTCCTCTAAGACTAATGTCATTTGATGCTGTGGCTGCCCTTGTTATATGTGGACCCTGATTCCAGTGAGACACATAATTGTTGATGCTGTGGCTGCCCTTTTTATACGTGGACACTGATTAACATTGAGACTGATATCCGTTGATGTTGTGATTGCCCTTGGTATATGAGGACACTGATTTCCAGTGAGGCTGATTGCCATTTACCTGTGGTTGCACTCTTTATAGGTGGACACTGATTTCCTGGAAACTATTAGCCATTGATGCTATGCTTTCCTTATTTATAAGTGGACACAGGTGTCCATTGAGATTGATAGCCATTTTGATGTGGCTGCTCTTGTTATATGTAGACACTGATTTCCACTGATACCTTTAACACAGGTTAAAGACTCATAGCCTTTAACCTGTGTTTGCCCTTGATATATTTGGATACTAATTTCACGTGAGACAGATAGCCATTGACCTGTGGCTGTCATTATATGTTGACTCTGGTTTCCAATGAGACTGAAAGCCATTGATGTTAAGTTGCCCATGTTATATTGGACACTGAATTCCAGTAAGACTGAGAGTTATTGAATTGAGGTTGCCCTTATTATATGTGGACACTGATTTCCAGTCAGACTGATAGCCTTTAACCTGTGGTTGCCCTTGTTATAGGTGAACACTGATTTCCAGTGAGACTAATAGCCATTGAACTGTGCTTGCCATCATCGAATGTGGACAGTCTTTTCCAGTGAGATAAAAAGCCATTCAAGCTCTGGTTGCACTTGTTATATACAGACACTGTTTTCCTGTGTGACTGATAGACGTTGATGTTCTGCTTGCCCTTGTTATATGTGGACATAATTTCCAGTGATAATGATATACTTTTACTTGTAGTTCCCCTTGTTATATGTACACACTGAATTACAGTGAAACTGATAACATTTGATGCTCTGATTTTCCTTGTTATATGTGGACACTGATTTTCAGTGAGACTGATAGCTTTTGAACTCTGGTTGCCCTTGATATACTTGGACACTGATTTCCAGTGGGACTCAGAGCTGTTGATACTATGACTGCACTTGTTATATCTGGCCACTGATTTCCTATGAGACTGATATCCATTGATTCTGTGGTTGCCCTGTTTATATATGGACCCTGTTTCCAGTGAAACAGATAGCCATTGATGCTGAGGTTGCTCATGTTATATTGGACACTGATTTCCAGTAAGACTGAGAGCTGTTGATTTGTGGTTGCCCTTTATATTTGTAGACACTGATTTCCAGTGGGACTGATAGCTGTTGGTGCTGTGCATGCCTGTAATATGTGGACACTGATTTCCAGTGGACAAGTAGATGTTGACCTGCAGTTTCTCTTGTTATGTGTGGACTGATTTCCAGTAAGACTGATAGCTGTTGATGCTGTGGGTGCCCTTGTAATATGTGGACACTGATTTCCAGTGGATGAATAGATGTTGACCTGAGGTAGTCCTTGTTATTTGTGGACACTGATTTCCAGTGTGTCAGCTAGCTGTTGACCTGTGGTTGCCCTTGTGTTATTTGGACCCTCGTTACCAGTGAAACTGATAGATGTTGATGCTATGGTTGTCGTTCTTATATGTGGACCGTGGTTTCCTGTGTGAGTAGTAGCCGTTGATGCTGTGGCTGCCCCTGATATATTGGGAAACTGATTTCCATGAGACCGAAAGCTGTTGATGCTGTGGCTGCCCATGTTATATGTGGACACTGATTTCCACTGAGACGGATAGCAGATGACCTGTGGTTTTACTTTTTTATATGTGGGCAATGATTAAATTGGGACAGATAGCAGTTGAAATGTGGTTGCCCTTGTTATATGTGGATACTGATTTCCAACGAGAAATAACCATAAATCTGGCTTACCCTTGTTACATGGGTACACTGATTTCCAGTGAAACACTTAGCCATTGACCTGTGTTTGCATTGATATATATGGACACTGATTTCCAGTCAGACTGATAACTATTGAGTTGTTTTTGCCCTTGTTATATGTGGAGAAATATTTACAGTGAGATGCTAGTCGCTGTTTCTGTGCATACTCATTTTAATTGTGTTCTCTGATTCCAGGATTTCTGATAGCTGTTGAGTCTGTGGCTGCTGTTGTCATATGTGAAGCATGATTTCCTCTAAGACTGATATATTTGATGCTGTGGCTGTCCATTTTATATGTGGACACTGATTAACATTGAGACTGATATCTGTTGATGGTGTGGTTGCCCTTGTTTAATGAGGACACTGATTTCCAGTGTGACTGATAGCACTTGATGCAGAGGTTGCCCTTGTTATATGTGGACACTAATTTTCAGTGAGACTGATATCCGCTGATGATGTGGTTGCCCTGGTTATATACTGACACTGATTTCCAGTGGGATTGATAGCTTTTGTCCTGTGGTTACCCTTGATATACCTGGACAGTAATTTCTATTGGAACTCAGAGTGGTTGATAATTTGGTTGCACTTGTTATATGTGACCACTGATTTCCAGTGAGGCTGATACAGTTGATTCTGTGGTTACCCTTGTTATATATGGACACTGATCTCCAGTGAGAATGAAAGCCATTGACCAGTGGTTGCCCATGGTATACTTGGACACTGATTTCCAACGTGACAGAGCCATTGATACTGTCAGTGGCCTTGTTATATGTAGACACAGATTTCCAGTGAGACTGGTAGACGTTGCTCTGTGATAGCCCTTGTTATATGTGAACAATGATTTCCAGTGTGACCCTTAGCCATTGAAATGTCATTTAACTTGTTATATGTGAATACAGATTTCCAGTGTGATTGATAGTCATTGATTCTGTTGTTGCACTGGTTATATATGGACAGTTTGCCAGTGAGATTGATAGCCTAGATTCTGTGGTAGTCTTTGTTATATGTGGACACTGATTTCTAGTGTGATGGATAGCTGTTGATACTGTCAGTTCCCTTGTTATATGTGGACACTGATTTCCAGTAAGACTGATAGAAAGCAGACTGAAAAATCACAAAACACAAGCCTTCAAGACACAAAGCCCTAACTGAAGCTGAACTCTAACAATGTGTGTGTGTGTGTTTTTGTGTGTACCTTTAAGTGTTCTATACATAATATACATAGATCTTATATAATAAACATATTCTATATCAAGAATTTATTATATAGAATAAGTTTAAGATAAATTATATATATATATATTAAGGGCAATATGTATAATATATGTATTATGTATCATAAATTTCTCTACTTAATACCTATTATAATACATATATATTATGAATCATACATAGAGATACAAATACGCATGCACTCATACATGCACACAAGCACAAAGCACATGGTCACGGGAGAGAGGAATTGAGTAGAAGTCACAGGCTTTACCTAAGTCCATCTGTAGGCAAGGACCAAATCACAATGTCCATCCATTCTGGAGGGTTGGGGATTTCCACAAGGATATATGAATGGAGGCAAGAACACCAGGAGCCAATGCAGCGACAACCCACTCCGGAAGCTAAGGGAGACATGTGGATGTGAATCTATCTGCAACTGGAGAACCTGGAATGTTGTATGACAGAGGGGTCAATGTCTGAAGTTTCTTGAATTTCAGTCCTCCCTTGGCGGGACTGGGATGGAGACCAGAGGATGAGTGACTCTCCTGAGATCCCAGAGCAGAAGCAAGGCTCTTGCAGTTGGACTCTGTGTTAGGCCAGCCCCTGAGACAATCCTTCCTTCATTCAGTGTGCAACTTTTTTACATGTGATACCAGCTTATAGGTTTGACAGGCACTGTAGGTGCTTGTTGGACTATCCACCTAATGCCTTCCTTAGGAAGTTGAGGCCAAAATGAGCACAACTTTGCAGATGGGGAGATTAAGGAAGAGAGGCCCATGGTTTGTACAGGGTCACATCCCTAATGACATGGAGGATGGCAGCCAGTTCTGAAAGCAGTCTGTCCACAGAGCCGGGGCCATGGCTCTTCCCATGTCATGTTTGTGTCACTCTTCTGGACCAGGGACACCAGGAGCCCAGTTCCGAGCTCATATGGCTGTAATCATGGCTCTGCTGTGTCCCCATGTGCTGGGGCTGTGACCTCACAATACGTCACAATCAGGGTGAGACTCCAGGGCTGTTGACATAGGGTCAGGTGTCACAAGAGTTACCTTGGGCCATTGTCTGGGAGTAACTCAAATACAAACCTGGGAGCGCCAGGCCAATCCTACAACCTGATGCCACCCTGGTAGCAATCTGTCCCTTGCCTTGTTGTGTGGAGTGATATTGGGGGTGGGTGTTGTGGGTGTTCCTGTACTGTGGGGTGGGTCTGCCTCCAGAATGGGCAGACTCGTGAGGGGTGAGAATCCAGGCAGGCCGGATACATCTACAGCCATGTCCAAAGCTTTCTGGTCCACAGAAAGACAGTCCAGGCGCCACCTTTAATCCGAGCTTATTGCCAAAACTCTAGGTAGTTCTCTTTTGTCCCAGCTGGATATGTGATCTGACCTCTGTCTGTGCCTGACCTTGGAGCAGATTTTCCAGTGGGCAGAAGAAGCAATGATAGTGGCCGGGTGGAACCCTGATTCCTCTGGTCTTGGCTGACACTTCTGCTGGTCACTGTCATGGTAGAGCCCCACATGGCAGGTCGACGACGAGCACACCGCTGAGGACAGCCAATGCCTCTCCTCGAGTGTTGGGCTGAGTCACACCAATGCGCACCCCACCCCCACTACCCACAAGGGCCAGTGCCGGCTCTGGAATGTGTGGCCCTGCAGGGATCTCTGTAACCAGGGCCCAGGACTCTTTGGGGCCCAATCTTGGGTTATGAAGCAACAGTAGCACAGCCGCATCTAACTTGGGCCATCATGCTAAGCTTCCCTCAAAGTCAGTCCCAGGACCCAGAGCAGACCAAAGAAGAGCAAAAATGTCATCAGACTGGGGATGAATCCTGACACACAGGTTGAAATCCCAGAGTCTGGTCTTGAGCACATACCAAAGGCTGGCCTCAGACGACCCATCTGATGGACTGCAATTTGTCAACACATAACAAACAGAGGATTGGTCCCAATAGAGGGAATGTTCTGATGGAACCCCCATACCCCAAACCCCAGCCACCGAAATTTCAGATGATAGAGAAAATTACGCCAGGGAAGGAGGGGTAGATGAACAGAGGTACAGCTCACTGAGCTGAGGCCCATAGGGTCATGGCCTAGTCCTCCCCTTCCTGGATGACTCAGAGAGATGCAGAGAGAGGATGCAGGAGACGGCCACTTATTGCATACACCTACCTCTAACATTGGTACGCTTGCTACAGCATTCACCCAGGAAGGAAGGTTCTGACATAATAACGGCATGGAAAGAAGAAAGAATAATTATCTGACAGTGGAGGAAAGACTTCAACTGACCCAATTCTCTGCACAGAAAAGGCTGACAGTGACACTCTTCCAAGGGAAAACATAATAAAATAGAACAGAACTCAGGAAACTCATTTGGATAGCAGGATACAAACTTCTCTGACGCTAAAGAAGTTGCTTGAATTTCTCTACATACACAACACTATGTGATTGAGAAAGTAAGTGGAAAACCCTGTGAACAATGATAGTAACAACACAAATAAAATGCCTAGCAGACCCATATAACCCATGAAATACAAGACATATAACTCAGAAAATGGGAGGAGAGAAACATTGATGAAAGAACATGAAGACAACACACGCCCAACATGGATTGATGGGTAGTGATCATGGACAGGAAGATTCTGTCTTGTGCAAATGATTCCACACTCTCAAAGAGATCTAGAGAGTCGATGTCATTCCTCTCAAAATACCCATGGATTTCCTCAGACAAGAACAACCAAAAAGTCCCATATCTGTCTGAAAATGCAAAAGACCCTCAAGAGGGTCCATACACTCTTCAGCAAGAAATGCAGATTTCAGACACACAAGCTGCCTTAACTCTAACTATAGTGCAAACCTACCATCATCAAGACAGCATGGTATTGTCACACAAGACATCCACATAGATGTAAGGAAGAGAACGGAGAGCCCTGAAAGAAAGCCAAGCTTGTCCAATCAAAGAAGGTGAGAAAGCATGATGGTGACGTGATAGCCTGCGTAATGCAAGGTTCTGGGCAACCTGGACAGCACCATGCCTAAAAATCCACTGGATTCCATTCTCATACCACCGACAACAAGAACCTCACACCATATCAACTACTGCAATGTCAAATCTGAAGACAGGCCAGGCTTAGATAGGCAGTAAATAATTTGACCTCAGCCTTAGAAGCATTTCTAATGGATCGGTCTCCTCAGGCAAGGGAAACAGAAGTACCATAAAGGCATTTGGGTCTCCAGTAGACTGAAAAGGGATTTTGAAGGCAAAGTTAAAGCGTCAGCTCAACAAAAAGGCAGCGGAGTGAAAGTGACAAAATATTGATTTGCAAACAATGAAACTGATGGGGCAGATCATCTGGAGAGAAGACTGAGAAGTCGCTAAAGGCAAGCCTTCGTGACACAAAAATCCCTAACCGAAGCTGAATGCTAACACTGTGTGTGTGTGTGTATATATATATGTGCACCCATAGGGTACTATACATAATATACCTATAATACATATAATAAACATATTTTATATCAAGATTTATTATACAGAATAAGTTAAGTATACATATTTTATATATTAAGGACAATATGTATAATATATATATTATATATGATACATTTTTCTACTTAATACCTATATAATACATACATATGAATCACATATAGAGATACAAATATGCATGCCCTCACACACACACACATAAACCATAAGATCACAGGAGACAATTGGGTAGAAGTCACTGACTTTTCTGAAGTCCATCTGTAGGTGAGGAAAATATCACAATGTCCATTCATTCTAGAGGGGTGGGGATATCCACAAGGATATGTGACCTAGAAGCAAGACTGCTGGGAGCTAATGCAAGGTCAACACACCCCAGAGAACAAGAGGACACATGTTGGCATGAATATACCTTCAACTGGAGGACCTGGAAGGTTGTATGGCCGAGGGGTCATGGTCTGCTTTTTCTTAACCTTCAGCCCTCACTCTGCAGGACAGGGGTGTAGCCCAGAGGACGAGTGACACTCCCGAGATTCCAGAGAAATCCCAAGCACATTTCAGCTGGATTCAGTGCTAAGCCACCCCTGAGACAATCCTTCCTTGGTTCAGTGTGCCCCTGTGCTCCATGTGATACCAGCCTACAGGTTTGATAGGCACTGTAGGTGCTTCTAGGGCTATCCCGCCTAATGCCTTCCTTAGGAAGTCAATGCGAAAATGAGCGACACTTTGAAGATGGGGAAATTCTGGAGAAGAGGCCCATGGTTTCTACAGGGCCAAATCCCTGATGACCTGGAGGAGGGCAGCTGCTTCTTAAAGCAGCTGTGTCCACAGAGCCAGGGACATGGCTCTTCCCCTGCCATGTTTATGTCACTGTTCTGGTCCAGGGACCCAAGGAAGTGACCTAAATTGCCTGGCAATAGACGAACAGAAATGGAAGCTGGAGAATGAGGCATTGACATCTTAGAGGAACTCACTATGCAGCTCACTTGCCTGTAAACATGGCTCTGCTGTGTCCCCATGTGCTGGGGCTGTGGTCTCAGGAAATGACATAATCAGGGTGAGCCCCCAGGGCTGTTGACTTTTGGTCAGGTCTCCCAAGAGTTGCCCTGGGCCATTGTCTGGGAGGAACCCAAAGACAAGCATTGGAACCCCAGGCCAGTCCACACACCTGATGCCACCCTGGTGGCAATCTATCACTTGTTTTGTGGAGTGATATTGGGGGTATGTGTTCCTGTCTGGTGGGTGGGTATACCTCCAGAATGGGCAGGTTCATGAGGGGTGAGAAGCCCTGTGGGCCAGACACATCCACAGCCATCTACCAATCTGGATGGCAGACATGAAGTGAGTCAAGGCATCATCTTTAACCCGAGGTTTATGCCAAAAGGTCTAGGTGGTACTCTTTGTCCCAGCTGGATATGTGATCCTTCTTAGGACTGTGCCTGACCTCAGAGCAGAAGGTCGAGTGTGCAGAAGAAGCAATGATAATGGCCGTGTGGGGCCATGATCCCTCTTGTCTTGGTGGGTCCGTGTGCTGGTCACTGTCATGGTAGAACCCCACTTTGTAGATCAGCAAGGAGATCACTGATGTCAACACCCAATTCCTCTCTCCGGCTGTGGAGCTGAGTCTCACCAATGTGCACTCCACCCTCACTACCCAAAAGAGCCAGCGCTGGCTCCGGAATCTGTGGCTCTGGAGGGCTGTCTGTAACCAGGGCCCAGGGGTCTACAGGACCCAATCTTAAGATATGAAGAGACTGCAACACAGCCTGATCTGACATGGAGCATCACGCTAAGCTTCCCCCTGAGTCACCTACAGGACCCGAAGCACAACAAGGAAGATCACAAATGTGAGCAGGGCGAGGATGAATCTTGACCCCACAGGGTGAGCTCCCAGAGACTGGTCTTGGGCACATACCAAAGGCTGACTTCAGACCACCCATCTGGTGGACTGTGATTTGCCAACACATAATGAAGAGAAGATTGGCCTCAATGGAGGGAAAGATCTGAGGGAATACCCACACCCCCCAACCTACCCTCAAAGGTTTCACAGATGATAGAGCATATTACATCTGGGACTGAGAGGCTGATAAATACACATACAGTTCACCAAGTTGAGGCCATGGGGCCATGGCTTAGTCCTGCCCTTCCTGAATGACTCAGAGAGATGGAGAGGTAGTAAAGAGATGGCCAGTTATTGCATACACCTACCACTAACACGGGTACACGGGCTACATTCATTCACCCAGGCAGAGGAAGTCTTGGCCATAATAAAGGCATGGAAAGAAGAAAGAAGAATTTTCCAACAGCAGAGGAAAGACTCCCTTTGACCTGATTCTCTGCACAGAAAATGCTGACGGCGACCCTCCCCCAAGAGGAAACAAAACAAAACAGAACAGAACTCAGGAAACTCAGTTCAATAGCAGGGTACAAACTTCACTGAAGCTACAGAAATTGCTTAAATTTCTGTACACACACAACACTATCTAAATGAGAAATGAAGGAGACATCTCCATGAACAATGATGGTAACAACACAAAGAAAATAACTATGAGAGCGTTTAACCCACCACCTACAAGACACCTAACTCAGAGAAAGGGACGATAGACACATTGATGAAAGAAAATGAAGATGACACAGGCCCAATGTGGATTCATAGATAATGATCATGGGCCAGAAGAATCCATCTTGTGCAAATGATTCCACACTCTCAAGGAAACCCAGAGAGTCAATGCCATTCCTCTCAAAATACCCACAGATTGCCTCAGAAAAGGACAACCAAGAAGTCCCAAATCTGTCTCAAATGCAAAAGACCCTCGAGATTGTCCATACACTCTTCAGCGAGAAATGCAGATTTCAGACACCGAAGCTGCCTGAACTCCAACTAGTCTGCAAAACCACCATCATCAAGGCATCATGGTATTGGCACACAAGACATCCACATAGATGTAAGTAAGAGAATGGAGACCCTGAAAGAAAGCCAGCTTGTGCGGTCAAGGGAGGTGAGAAAGTCCAATGAGGACAAAATAGCCTGCACAATGCATGGTCCTGGGGAAACTGGACCACTCCCTGTCTAAGAATCACACTGGATTCCTTTCTTGTTCCACCAACAAAAAGAACCTCACACCAAATCGACTATGGAAATGTCATATCTGATGTCAGGCCAGTCCTAGAAGAAACCCATAGGCAGTACATTCTTGGACCTCAGCCTTAGAAGCATGTCTAGTAGATCTTTATCCTCAGGCAAGGGAAACAGAAGCACAATAAAGGCACTTAGGGCTCCAGTCGACTGAAAAGCGATATCGACAGCAAACGCAAAGCGTCTGCACAACAAAAAGACAATGGAGTGAAAGTAAGAAAATATTGATTTGCAAATGGTGAAACTGACGAGGGGGATCATCTGCAGAGCAGATCGAGAAGTCACAAAAGGCAAGCCTTTGAGACACAAAAACCTCAACCAATGCTGAACGCTAACAGTGGGTGTGTGTGTGTATATATGTGCACCCGTAGGTGTTCTATATGTAATATACCTAGATTATATATAATAAACAAATTCTATATCAAGAATTTATTATATAGAATAAGTTAAGTATACATAATATATTTATTAGGGACAATATGTATAATATATATATTAAGTATCATACATTTTTCTACTTAAAAGCTATGTAATACACACATATAACGAATCATACATAGAGCTACAAATACGTGTGTACACACACTCACACACACGTATAAACCACAAGTTCACAAGAGACAATTGAGTAGAAGTCACTGACTTTTCCCAAGTCCATCTGTAGGCAAGGACAATATCACAATGTCCATTCATTCTGGAGGGGTGAAGATATTTACAAGAATATGTGACCGAGAGGCAAGACTGCTGCAAGCAAATGCATGGGAACCCACCCTGTAGAGAAAGAAGACACATATGGGTGTGAATCTACATGGAACTGTGGGACCTGCAAGGTTTTATGCCCAAGGGGTCAATGTCTGTTTTTTCTTGACTTTCAGCCCTTGCTCTGCCGGACAAGGATATAGGCCAGAGGACGAGTGACACTCCCCAGATTCCAGAGCAGTCCCAAGCCTGTTTCAGCTTGATTCCATGCTGGGCCACCCCTGGGACAATCTTTCCTTGGTTCAGTGTGCACCTGTGCTCCATGTGATACCAGTCCTCCATGTGATACCAGCCTACAGGTTTGACAGGCACTCTAGTTGCTTCTAGGCATATAAGGCTAATCCCTTCCCTAGGAAGTCGAAGCTAAAATGAGCACCACTTTCCAGCTGGGGAGATTCGGGAGGAGAGGCCCATGGTTTGTACAGGGCCTGATCCCTGATGACATGGGCGAGGGCAGCATGTTTTGAAAGCAGCTGTGTCCACAGAACGAGGGCCATGGCTCTTCCCATGTCATGTTTGTCTCAGTGTTCTGGACAAGGGACCACAGGAAGTGACCTAACTTCCCTGGCAAGAGAGAAAAGCAGAAACTGGAACATGGGAAATGAGGTCATGAGGAGACCCTCATCCTAGATGAGACCACTCCCCAGCACATCTGGCTGTATAAAGGGCTTTGCTGTGTCCCCATGTGCTGGGGCTGTGGCCTCAGGAAGTTATACAAGCAGGGTGAGTCTACAGGGCTGTTGACATTGGGTCAGGTCTCTCATGAGTTGCCTTGAGCCATTGTACAGGAGGAACTCAAAGACAATCCTGGGAGCCCCAGGTCAGTCCACCAACCTGATGCCACCCTGGTAGGAACCTGTCCCTTGCCTCGGTGTGTGGAGTGATATTGGGGGTGGGTGTTCCTGTCCAGTGGGGTGGGTTTGCCTCCAGAATGGGAAGGCTCATGAGGGGTGAGAAGCTGGGTGGGCCGGACACATCCACAGCCATGTCCCATTCTGGCTGGTCTGCATGGAGTGAGCCCAAGCAGCACATTTAACCCGATGTATATTCCAAAAACTCTAGGTGGATCTCTTTCATTCCAGGTGGATATGTGATCTGAGCTAAGTTGCGCCTGACCTAGGAATAGAAGGTTGAGTGAGAGAGGAAGAAATTATAATGGCAGGGTTGGGCTCTGATCCCTCCAGTCTTGATGGGCCATTTTACTGGTCACTGTCATGGTTGAGCCACATGTTGGATATCAGCTACGAGCTCACCGATGTGAACACCCAGTGCTTCTCCCCAAGTGTTGAGCCTAGTCATGTCACCCCACACCTCACACCCACTGCCCACATAGGTCACTGCTGGCTTTGGAATGTGTGACCATACAGGCTTCTCTGGAATCAGGGCCCAGGGGTCTATGGGGTCCAATCCTGTGTTACAAAGAGCCCTCAACACAGCCGAAACTTAACTGGGGCATGATGCTAACCTTCCCCCCGAGTAATTTACAGGATGCAGAGGACACCAAGGAAGATCACAAATGTGACCAGGCCAGGGATGAATCCTGAGCTCACAGGGTGAGATCCCAGAGCCTAGTTTTGGGCACGTACCAAAGGCTGGCCTCATAACACCCAACTGGTGGACTGCAATTTGCCAACACATAAAGAACAGAGGATTAGTCTCAATGGAGGGAAAGTTCTGATGGAAACCCCACCCCTCCAACCCCAGCCTAAGTACTTTCACAGATGGTAGAGCAAATTACGCCTAGGAGGGGGTGAGAGACGAACGGAGGTACAGCTCACTGAGCTGAGGCCCATGGGGCCATGGCCTAGTCCTCCCCTTCCTGAATGACTCAGAGATGTGGAGAGGAAGGAAGGAGGAGAGATCCATTTTTGCATACACCTACCTCTAACACTAGTACACTGGCTACAATCATTCACCCAGGCAGAGGAAGGCTTCACCATAATAAAGGCATGGAAAGAAGAAAGAAGAATTATCTGACAGCAGAGGAAAACTCCCATTGGCCCAATTCTCTGCACAGACAATGCTGAAGGCGACCCTCCCCAACGAGAAAACAAAACTAAACAGAACAGAACTCAGAAAACTCAGTTTGATATCAGGGTACAAACTTCACTGATGCTACAGAAATTGCTTGCCTTTCTGTACACACACAACACTATATGAATGAGAAAAGGAGACAACCCTATGGACAATGACAGTAACAACATAAACAAAATACCTAGGAGACCATCTAACCCACGACATACTAGACACGTAACTCAGAAAATGGGAGGAGAGACACATTGATGAAAGAAAATGAAGATGACACACACCCAACATGGAAAGATAGGTAGTGATCATGGACAGGAAATGTCCGTCTGTGCAAATTATTCCACACTCTTGAGGAAATCCAGAGAGTCAATCAATGTGATTCCTCTCAAAATACCCACAGATTTTCTCGCACAAGGACAACCAAGAATTCCCAAATGTGTCTGGAAACGCAAAATACCCTTGAGAGTGTCCATACATGCTTCAGCAAGAAGTACAGATTTCAGACAGCCAAGCTGCCTTATCTCCAACTAGACTGCAAACCCACAGTCATCAAAACAGCATGGTATTGGCACACAAGATATCCACATATATGCAAGGAAGAGAACAGAGAGCTCTGGAGGAAAGTCAAGTTTGTCCGATTAAAAGATGTGAGAAAGTCCAATGGGGACAAGATAGATGACACAATGCATGGTCCTGGGGAACGTGGACTGCTCCATGCATAAGAATGACACTGGGTCCTTTCTCTTGCCACCAACAAGAGCATCACACCAAATCGATTACTGCAACATCACATCTGAAGTCAGGCCAGGCCTAGATGAAACCCACAGGCAGTACATACCTGGACCTCAGCCTTAGAAGCATGTCTAATGAATCGGTCTCCTCAGGCAAGGGAAGCAGAAGCACAGGAAAGGCAGTTGGGGCTCCAGTCGACTGAAAAGTGATTTCAATGGCAAAGGCAAATAGTCCACATGACAAAAACGAAAAGGAGCGAACGTGAGAAAACATTGATGTGCAAATGATGAAATGCCAAGGGGGATCATGAGGAGAGCAGACTGAGAAGTTGCAAAAGGTCAGCTTTCGATACAAAAAATGCTAACAGAAGCTGAAACCTAACAGCACATGTGTGTGTATATATGGGCCCCTGTAGGTGTTCTATATATTATATACCTAAATTATATATAATAACCATATTCTATATCAAGCATTTATTATATAGAATACATTTAGGATACATATTACATATATTAAGGGCAATATGTATAATATATATATATTATGTATAATAAATTTTTCTACTTAATACCAATATAATACATACAAATGTTGAACCATACATAGCCATACAAATACACGTGATCTCACATGCACACACAAGCATAAACAGCAAGATCACAGGAGAGAATTGAGTAGAAGTCACAGACTTTTCCCAAGTCCATCTGTAGGTGAGAACCAAATCACAATATCCATTCATTCTGGAGGGGTAGGGATATCCAAAAGCATATGTGACTTGCAGGCAAGAATGCCGGGAGGCAATGCATGGGTAACCCACCACTGAGACCATGAGGACACATATGGACGTGTTTCTATCTGCAACAGGAGAACCTGGAAGGATTTATGCCAGACGGGTCAATACCTGTCATTCCTTGACATCAGCCCTCGCTCAGCAGGACAGGGATGTAGGGTAGAGGACGAGTGACACTCCCCAGACCCAAGAGAAGTCCCAAGCCTGTTTCAGCTAGATTACATGTTAGGCCAGCCCCTGAGACAAACCTTCCTTCGTTCTGTGTTCACCTTTGCTCCATGTGATACAAGCCCTCCATATGATACCAGTCTACTGCTTTGACAGGCACTGTAGGTGCTTCTAAGCCTATTCGCCAAATGCCTTCCATAGGAATTCAATGGCAATATGAGTGCCACTTTGCAGATGAGGAGATTTGGGAGGAGGGACCCATGCATTGTACAGAACCACATCCCTAATGACATGGATAAGGGCAGCCTGTTCTGAAAGCAGTATGTCCATGGAGCCAGGGCCATTGCTCTTCCCATGTCGTGTTTGTGTCAGTGTTCTGGACCAGGGACCCCAGGAAGTTACCTAACTTCTCTGGCAATAGAGCCCAACAGAAACTAGAACCTAGGGAATGAAGCATCGACATCCTAGAGGAGCCCACTCCCCAGCTCACATGGCTGTAATCATGGTTCTACTATATCCCCGTGTGCTGGGGCTGTGACCTCAGGAAATGTCACAATCAGGGTGAGCCTCCAGGACTGTTACTGTAGGGTCAGGTCTCACGAAAGTTGCCTTGGACCATTGTCTGGGAGGAAGCCAAGCAAGCCTGGGAGCTCCAGTCTAGTCCACCAAGCTGATGTCACTCTGGTTGCAATCTTTCCCTTGCCTTGTTGGGAGGAATGATATTGGGAGTCAGTGTTCCTGTCCTGTAGGGTGGTTCTCCTTCAAGAATGGGCAGGCCCATGAGGGGTGTGAAGCCTGTTGGGCCAGACACATCTACAGCCATGTCAACAGCTGGTTGGTCCACATGGAGTGAGCCCAGGCAGCACCTTACCCAGATGTATATGCCAAAAACTCTAGTTGAGTCTCTTTCGTCAAAAGTGGATATGTGATCCGACCTAGGTCTGTGCCTGACCTTGGAACAGAAGGTCGAGTGGGCAAAAGAAGCAATGATAATGACCGGGTGTGTCCCTGATCACTCTGGTCTTGATGGGCCCTTCTACTGGTCACTGTCATGGTAGAGCCCCACGTTGGATATCAGTGAGGAGCTCAATGATGTGAACACACAATGGCTGTTCCCGAGTGTTGGGCAGACTCATGCCAACGTGCACCCCACCCCCACTGCCCACAAGGGCCATCACTGGTTCCATAATGTGTGGTCCTGGAGGGTTCTCTGTAACCAGGGCCTAAGGATCTATGGGGAAAAATTGTGGGTTATGAAGAGATAGTAGCCCAGATGGATCTGTCATAGAGCATCATGCTAAGCTTCCTCACGAGTTAGCTATAGGATCCAGAGCACATAAAGGAAGAGCAAAAGGTGAGGAGGCCAAGGATGAATCCTGTTACCACAGGGTGAGATCCCAGAGCCTGGTCTTGGGCACATACCAAAGGCTGGCCTCAGACCATGAAACTGGTGTCAACACATAACAAACAGAGGATTAGTCTCAATGGTGGAAAAAGTCTGATGGAACCCCCAATCCCTCAACACCAGCCACAGAGGTTTCACAGATTGTAGAGCAAATTAGGCCTGGGGTGAGGGGCAGATGAAGAGAGGTACAGCTCATCTATCTGAAGTCCATGGGGCCATGGCCTAGTACTCATCTTCCTGGATGACTCACAGAGATGGGGAGGGAGGAAGGAGGAGACAGGCAGTTATTGCATACACCTTCCTCTAACACTGGTATGCTCACTACAATCATTCACCCAAGCAAAGGAAGACTTCACACTAATAAAGACACGGAAAGAAGAAAGAAGAATTATCCGACAACAGAGAAAAGTCTCCAATTGACCTGATTCTCTGCACAGAGGATGCTGACAGTGACCCTCCCTCAAGAGAAAACAAAACAAAACAGAATAGAACTCAAGAAACCCAGTTCAATAGCAGGGTACAAACTTCACTGATGCTGCAGAAATTGCTTGAATTTCTGTACACACACAACACAATCTGAATGAGAAAGGTAGGAGCAACCACGTGAACAATGATGGTAACAACACAAAGATAATGCCTAGGAGACCATCTAACCACGACCTACAAGACATGTACTCAGAAAACTGGATGAGAGACAAATTGATGAAAGAAAATGAAGATGACATATGCCCAACATGGAATGAGGGGTAGTGCACATGGACTGGAAGAGCCTGACTTGTGCAAATGATTCCACACTCTTGAGGAAATCCAGAGAGTCAATGCCATTCCTTTCAAAATGCCCACGGACTGTCTCAGACAAGAATAACCAAGAAGTCCCATATCTGCCTGGAAACGCAAAAGGCCCTTGAGAGAGTCCATACACTCTTCAGCAAGAAGTGCAGATTTCAGACAGCCAAGCACCTGATCTCCAACTAGACTGAAAACCTACCATCATCAAGACAGCATGGTACTGGCACACAAGACATCCACATAGATGTAAGTAAGAGAACAGAGAGTCCTGAAAGAAAGAGAGCTTGTCCAAAAGAAGGAGGTGGGAAAGTCCCATGGCGACGAGATAGCCTGGGCAAAGCATGGTCCTGGGGAACCTGGACCACTCCATGCCAAAGAATCACAATGGATTCCTTCTTTGTGCCACCAACAACAAGAACCTCACAGCAAATCGACTACTGCAATGTCAAATTTGAAGTCAGGCCAGGCCTAGAGAAACCCATAGGCAGTACACTCTTGGACCTCAGCCTTAGAACATGTCTAATGGATCAGTGTCATCAGGAAAGGGAAACAGAAGAATAAGAAAGGCAGTTGGGGCTCCAGTCGACAAAAAGTGATTTCAATGGCAAAGGTAAAGCATGTGCACGATTAAAAGGCAATGGAACGAACGTGAGAAAACATTGATTTGCTATCGATCAAAGTGATGAGAGAGATGATCTGGAAAGCAGACCGAGAAGTCATGAAAGGTAAGACTTCGAGACACAAAAACCCTAACCAAAGCTGAACTCTAACAGTGTGTGTGTATATATGTGCACCTGTAGGTGTTCTTTATATAATATACCTAGATTATATATAATAAACATATTGTATATGAAGAAATTATTATATAGAATAAGTGTAACATACATAATATATATATGAAGGGCAGTATGTATAATATATATATAATATATATCATATATTTTTCTACTTAATACCCATATAATACAAATCTATAATGAATCATACATAGAGATACAAATACGTGTGCGTTCACACACACATACATGCATAAACCACAAGTTCACAGGAGAGAACTGAGTAGAAGTCATAGACTTTTCCCAAGTCCTTCTGTAGGTGAGGACCAAATCACAGTTTCCATTCATTCTGGAGGGATGGGGATATCCAAAAGGATATGTGACAGGGAGGCAAGAATGCTTGGAGCCAATGTATGTGCAACCCATCCACGAGACAAAGAGGACACATGTGGACGTGAATCTACCTACAACAGGAGGACCTGGGAGGTTGTAAGCCAGAGGGGTCGATGTCTGTCATTTCTTGATGTTCAGCCCTCACTTGACAGGACAGGGATATAGGCCAGAGGATGAGTGACACTCCCCAGATACCAGAGCAGTCCCAAGCATGTTTCAGCTGGATTTTGTGCTAGGCCAGCCCCTGAGAAAATCCTTCCTTGGTTCAGTGTGAACCTGTGCTCCATGTGATACCAGCCCTCCATGTGATATCAGCCTGCAGGTTTGACAGGCACTGTAGGTGCTTCTAGGCCTACCCACATAATGCCTCCCCTAGGAGATTGATGCAAAAATGAGTGCCACTTTCAAGATGGGGAGATTCGGGAGGAGTGGTCCATGGCTTCTACAGGGCCACATCACTGATGACATGGAGGATGGAAGCCAGTTTTGAAAGCAGCTGTGTCCACAGAACTGGGGCCATGGCTCTTCCCATGTCATGTTTGTGTCAATGTTCTGGGCCAGGGACCCCAGGAAATGACCTAATTTCCCTGGCAATAGAGCCAAGAGAAAGTAGAACAAGGGGAACGAGACATCAGCATCCTAAAGGAGGCCACTCCCCAGTTCACCTGGTTGTAAACATGGCTCTGTTGAGTCCCCATGTGCTGGTGCTGTGGCCTCAGGAAAAATCACAATGAGCGTGAGTCTCTAGTGCTCTTGATGTGGGTCTGGTCTCACATGAGTTGCTTTCAGCCAGTGTCTGGGAGGAACACAAAAACAAGCCTAGGAGCCCAGGCCTGTCCACCAACCTGATAACACCCTGCTAGCCACCTCTCCTTGCCTTTTGTGTTGAATAATATTGGACATGGGTGATGCTGTCCTGTGGAATGGGTCTGCTTTCAGAATGGGACAGCTCATGGGTGGTAAAAACCCAGTGGACCGGACACATACACAGCCATGTATCAAGCTGGAAGTACCATATGAAGTGAGCACAGGCTGAGCCTTTAACCCGAGGTTTATGCCTAAAGATCTAGGTGGTTCTCTTTCGTCCCATGTGGATATGTGCTCCAACCAAGTTCTGTGCCTGGCCTCAGAGCAGAAGGTCGAGTGTGCAGAAGAAGCAATGATAATGTCCAGGAGAGGCCCGGATCCATCCAGGCTTTGCAGGCCCTTCTCCTGTTCACTGTCATGGTAGAACTCCACGTTGGACGTTAGTGAGGAGCTCACCCATGTGGACACCAAATGCCTCTCCCCCAGTGTTGGGCCGAGTCAGCCAACACACTCCCCACCCCCACTGCCCACAAAGGCCAGTGGTGGCTCCGGAATGTGTGGCCATGGACGGTTCTCTCTAACCAGGTCCCAGGGGTCTACCAGACCCAATCCTCGGTTATGAAGAAACAGCAGCACAGCCAGATCTGATATTGAGCATCATGCTAAGCTTCCCAAGGAGTCAGCTACAGGACCAGGAGCACATGAAGGAAGAGCACAAAGTGAGCAGGATGACAATGAATCCTATCTCACCGCATGGTGAGATCCCAGAGCTTGGTCTTGGGCATGTACTGAAAGCTGACCTCAGACTACCAAACTGGTGGACTGCAATTTGCCAACACATAATGAATGGAGGATTGGTTGCAATGGAGTGAAAGGTCTGATGGAAATCCCACCTCCCCAACCCAAGCAAAAGAAGTTTCACAGATGGTAGAGCAAATTATGCCCAGGAGAGAGTGGGAGACCGACAGAGGAACAGTTCAACAAGATGAGGCCCATGGGGCCATGGCCTAGTCCTTCCCTTCATGGATGACTCAGAGAGATGAAGGAGGAAGGAAGAGATGGCCAGCTATTGCATACACATACTCTAAAACTTGTATGCTGGCTACACTCATTTATCCAGGCAATGGAATGCTTCACCATAATAAAGCCATGGAAAGAAGAAAGACGAATTTTCCAACAGTATAGGAAAGACAACAATTGACCTGGTTCTCTGAACAGAAAATACTGATGGTGACCCAACTCCAAGAGAAAACAAAACAAAACAGAACTCAGGAAACTCAATTCATTATCAGGGTAAAACTTCACTGACACTACTGAAATTGTTTGAATTTATGTACACAAACAGCACTACCTGAATGAGAAAAGAAGGAGACAACCTCGTGGAAAATTACAGTAAGAGCACAAAGAAAGTGCCAAGGCGACCATCTAACCCATGACGGACAAGACACCTCACTGAGAAAATGGGACGAGAGACACAATGATGAAAGAAAATGAAGACGCACACTCCCAGCATGGAATGATAGGTAGTGCTCATGACCGGAAGTGTCATGTTGTGCAAATGATTCCACACTCTCGAGGAGATCCAGAGAATTGATGCCATTCCATTCAAAATACCTATGGATTGTCTCAGACAAGGAAAACCAAGAATTCCCAAATGTGTCTGGAAACACAAAAGATCCTCGAGAGTGTCCATACACTCTTCAGCACAAAGTTCAGACTTCAGACATCCAAGCTGCCTAATCTGCAACTTGACGGCAAACCTACCATCATCAATACAGCATGGAATTGGCACACAAGACATCCACATAGACGCAAGGAAGAGAACTGAGAGTCCCAAAAGAAAGTGAAGCTTGTCCCATCAGAGGAGATGAGAAAGTCCGATGGAGACAAGATAGCGTGTACAATGCATCATCCTGGGGAAACTGGACCATTCCATATGTAAGAATCAAACTGGCTTCCTTTCTCATGGCACCAAAAAATGACCCTCTCACCATATGAACTATCACAATGTCAAATCTGGAGTCAGGCCAGGCCCACAAGAAACCCACAGGCTTGTGGGACCTCAGCCTTAGAAGCATGTCTAATGGATCAGTCTCCTCAGGAAAGGGAACCGAAGCACAATAAAGGCAGTTGGGGCTCCAGTCATTGGGAAAGGGATTTTGATGGCAGAGACAAAGTGCACGACGAAAAGGCAGTGGAGCAAACGCATGAGAAAACATTGATTTTTAAATGACGAAACTGATGAGGGGGATCATCTGGAGAGCAGACCAAGAACTCGCAAAATGCAAGGCTTCAAGACACAAGAACCCTAAATGAAGCTGAACCCTAATAGTGTGTGTGTGTGTGTGTGTGTATGTATGTGCACGTGTAGGTATTCTATACATAATATACCTAAATTATATATAATAAACATATGCTATATCAATAATTTATTACATAGAACAAGTTTAGGATACATAATATCTATGTAAAAGGCAATATGTATAATATATATATTATGTATCATATATTTTTCTTCTTAATACCTATATAATACATACGTATAATGAATCACATGTAGAGCTAAAAACACGCATGTGCTTACATGCACATACACACATAAACCACAAAATCACAAGAGAGAACTGAGTAGAATTCACTGACTTTTCCCAAGTTCGTCTGTAGGCAAAGACTAAATCACAATGTACATTCATTCTGGAGGCGTAGGAATATCCACAAGGGTATGTGACCTGGAAGCATGAATACTGGGAGCCAATGCATGGGCAATCCACCCCAGAGATGAAGGGGACACGTATGGACGTGAATCTAACTCCAACAGGAGGACCTGGAAGGTTGTATGCCAGAGGGGTTGATGTCTGTCGTTCCTTGATATTCAGCCCTTGCTTGGCAGGATGGTTATATAGGCTAGAGGACAACTGCCACACCGCACAGCCCAGAGCAGATACAAGCCTGTTTCAGCTGGATTATGTGCTAGAGTATCCCCTGTGACAATCCTTCTTTGTTCAGTGTGCACCTGTGTTCCATGTGATACCAACACTCAATATGATACTAGCCTACATGTTTCATAGGCACTGTAGGTGTTTCTAGGTATATCTGCCTAAAGCTTTCCCTAGGAGGTTGAAGCCAAAAAGAGTGCCACATTGAAGATGGGGTGATTTGGGAGGAGAGTCCCATTGTTTGTACAGATCCAGATTCCTGATGACATGGAGAAGAGCAGCCGGTTTTGAAAGCAGCTCTGTCCACAGAGCTGGGGCCATGGCTCTTCCCATGTCATGTTGGTGTCACGGTTCTAGGCCCAGAACACCAGGAAGTAACTTAACTTCCCTAGCAATAGAGCCCAACAGAAACTGGGCTCTGGGAAACAAGGCATTGACATCCAAGAGGAACCACTCCCCAGTTCATGTGGCTGTAATAATGGTTCTGCTGTGTCCCCATTTCCTGGGGCTCTGGCCTCAGGAAACTTCACAATCATCATGAGCCTCCAGGGCTGTTGATGTTGGGTTAGGTCCCAAGTGAGTTGCCTCAGGTCATTGTCCAGAGGAACCCAAAGACAAGCCTGGGAAACCCAGGTCAATCCACCAACCAGATATCACACTGGTAGCAATCTGTCCCTTGCCGTGTTGGGTGAAGTGATATTGGGGTTCAGTGTTCCTGTCCTGTGGGGTGGGTCTGCCTCCAGAATGGGCAGGTTCATGGGCGGTGGGAAGCCCATTGGGCTGGACACATACAAGCTGGCTGGTCCGCATGGAGTGAGCCCAGGCAGTTCCTATAAAACAAGGATTATGCCAAAATTTCTTTGGTCTCGGGTGGATATGTGACCTGACATAGGTCTGTGCCTGACCTGGGAACAGAAGGTTGAGAAAGCAGAAAAAGCAATGATACTGGCCAGGTGGGGTCCTGATTTCTCTGGTCTTGGCGGGCCCTTCTGCTGGTCACTGTCATGGTAGAAACAACGTTGGAGATGGGTGAGGAGCTCACCACTGTGTACACACAAATCCTCTGCCCGACTGTTGGGCTGAGTCATGCCAGTGTGCTCCCCACCCCCACTGTCCACAAAGGTTAGTGCCGGCTGCAGAATGTGTGATGATGTAGGGTTCTCTGTAACCACAATGCAGGGGTTCTTCGGTGCCCAATCCTGGTTTAGGAAGAGATCACAGCACAGTCACATCTGATATGGAGCAGCATGCTAAGCTTTGCTGCAAGTCCGGTACAGGCACCGGAGCACACGAAGGAAGAGTACAAAGTGAGCAGGATGGCGATGAATCCTGTCACCACATGGTGAGATCCCAGAGCTTGGTCTTGGGCATGTACCGAAAGCTGACCTCAGACCACCCAACTAGTGGACTGCAATTTGCCAACACAAAATGAACAGAGGATTGGTCACAATGGAGTGAAAGGTCTGATAGAAATCCCACCTCCCCAACCCAAGCAAAAGAAGTTTCACAGATGGTAGAGGAAATTATGCCCAGGAGAGAGTGAGAGACCGACAGAGGAACAGCTCAACAAGATGAGGCCCATTGGGCCATCGTCTAGTCCTCACCTTCCTGGATGAATCAGAGAGATGGAGAAGGACAAAGGAGGAGCTGGACAGTTGTTGCATACACCTATCTCTAACACTGGTATGCTGCCTACATTCATTCACCCAGGCAGAGGAATGCTTCACCATAATAAACTCTTGGAAAGAAGAAAGAAGAATTTTCCAACAGCAGAGGACACATCCCAATTAACCTGATTCTCTGCACAGAAGATGCTTACGGTGACCGTCCCCCAACAGAAAAATAACCAAAACAGAACAGAACTCAGAAAACTCATTTCAATAGCAGGGTACAATCTTCACTGACACTACAGAAATTGCTTGAATTTCTGTACACAAACAACACTATCAGAATGAGAAAGGGAGGAGACAACGCCGTAAACAATGATGGTAACAACAGAAAGAAAATGCTTAGGAGACCATCTAACCCACGACCTACAAGGCACATACCTCAGAAAATGGGATGATAGAGACATTGATGAAAGAGGATGTAGACAACACATACCCAACATGGAATGATACTTAGTGCTAATGGACCGGAAGAGTCCGTGTTGTTCAGATGATTCCACACTCACGAGAAAATCCACAGAGTCTATGCCATTCCTATCAACATACCCACAGATTGCTTCAGACAAGGACAACTGAGAATTCTTAAATGTGTCTGGAAATGCAAAACACCCTCGAGAGTGTCCATACACTCTTCAGCAAGAAGTGCAGATTTCAGACACCAGACTGCCTGATCTACAACTAGACAGACTGCAAACCTACCATCATCAAGACAGCATGGTACTGGCACACAAGACATCCATGTAGATGCAGGGAAGAGAAGGGAGACCCTGAAAGAAACCCAATATAGTCCTATCAATGAAGGAGAGAAAGTCTGATGGGGAAAAGGATAGCCTGCACAGTGCATGGTCCTGAAGAACCTGGACAGCTCCATGCCTAAGAATCACACTGGATTCCTTCCTTCTGCCACCAACAACAAGAACCTCACACAAAATTGACTACTGCAATTTCAAACCTGAAGTCAGGCCAGGCCTAGAAGAAACCTGTAGACAGTACAGTATTCTGGGACCACAGACAGTATTCTGGGACCTGTAGACAGTACAGTATTCTGGGACCTCAGACAGTATTCTGGGACCGCAGATATAGAAGCATGTCTATGGATCAGTCTCCTCAGGCAAGGGAAACAAAATCACAATAAAGGCAGTTGGGGCTTCAGTCGACTGAAAACAGATTTCGATGACAAAGGCAAAGCATCTGCATGACGAAAATGCAGCAGATCCACGTGACAAAATATTGATTTGCAAACAAGGAACCTGACGAGGAGGATCATCTGAAGAGCAGACTGAGAAGTCCCAAAATGCAAGCCTTCGAAACACAAAAACCCTAAACGAAGCTGAACCCTAAGAGTGTGTGTGTGTTTATGCATGTGTACCTGTAGGTATTCTATAAATAATATACCATAATTATATATAATAAACATATTCTATATCAAGAATTTATTAAAAAGAATAAATTTAGATTACACTATATATTAAAGGCAATATACATCCTATATATTATTTATCATACATTTTTCTACTTAAAAGCTATATAATACATACATATACTGAATCATACATAGAGATACAAATACTCGTGTGCTTCCATGCACATATACACCTAAACCACAAGATCACAGGAGAGAATTGAGTAGAATTCACTGACTTTTCACAAGTTCGTCTGTAGGCGAGGACAAAATCAAAGTGTACATTCATTCAGGAGGCGTCAGGATATCCACAAGGATACATGACCTTGATCATGAATACTGGGAGCCAATGCATGGGCAACCAACCCTGAGATCAAGAGGACACATATTGACATGAATCTACCTCCAACAGGAGGACCTGGAAGGTTGTATGCCAAAGGGATCGATGTCTGTCATTCCTTGATGTTCAGCCCTCACTTGGCAGAATGCTGATGTAGGCCAGAGAACGAGTGACACTCCCCAGATCCCAGAGCAGACTGAAGCCAGTTTCAGCTGGATTAGGTCCTAGGCCAGCCCTTGAGACAATCATTCCTTTGTTCAGTGTGCAGCTGTGGTCCGTGTGATACCAGCCTTCCATATGATACCAGCCTATAGCTTTGACAGGCACTGTAGGTGCTAATAGGCCTGTCCACCTATTGTCTTCCCTATGAAGTTGATGCCAGATTGAGCACCACTTTGAATATGGGGATATTCGCGAAGAGAAGCCCATGGTTTTTCTGGGCCACATCCCTGGTGACATGGAGGAGAGCAGCTGGTTTTGAAAGCCGCTCTGTCCACAGAGCCAGGGCCATGGCTCTTCCCATTCATGTTTGTGTCACTCTTCTGGGTCTGGGACCCCAGGAGGTAATCTAACTTCCAATGCAATAGAGCCCAACAGTAGCTGGAACCTGGGGAATGGGGCATCGACATCCTAGAGGAGGTTGCTCACCAGGTCACCTGGCAGTAATCATGGCTCTGCTGTACCCACATGTGCTGAGGCTGTGGTCTCAGAAAACGTCACAATTAGGGTGAACCTCCAGGGCTGTTGATATTGGGTCAAGTCTCACGTTTGCCTTTGGCTATTTTCTGGGAGGAACACAAAAACAAACCTGGGAGCCCCAGGCCAGTCCACCAACATGATGCCAGCCTGGTAGAAATTTGTCCCTTGCATCTTTTGTGGAGTGATATTGAGCATGGGTGTTCCTTTCCTGTGGGCTGGTTCTGTCTACAGAATGGGCAGGCTCATGAGGGGTGAAAAGCCCAGTGGCTCTACACATTCACAGTCATGTCCCACACTGGCTGATCCACATGATGCGAGCCCAGCTGCACCTTTAACCCGAGGTTTACGCCAAAACCTCTAAGTGGTACTATTTTATCCGAGGTGGATATGTGAACTGACCTAGGGCTGCACCTGACATTGGAGCAGGATGTCGTGTGGGCAGAAAAGCAATGATAATGCTGGTTGGGACACTGATACCTCCGGGATTGGTGGGCCCTTCTGCTTGTCACACTCATGGTAGATTCCCTTGTTGGAGACCGGCAAGGAGCTCACGGAGGTGGACACCCAATGCCTCTCCCCCAGTGTTGGGGTGAGTCACTCCAAAGTGAACCTCACTGCCACTCCCCACAAAGAATAGTGCTGGCTCTGGAATGTATGGCCATGGAGTGTTCTCTATAACAAAAGACCAAGTATCTATGTGGCCCAACCCTTGGTTATGAAGAGACCACAGCACAGCCAGATCTGTCATTAAGCATCATGCTAAGCTTCCCAGAGAGGCAACTACAGGGCTCAGAGCAAACAAAGGAAGAGCACAAAGGTGAGCAGGCCAGGGTTGTATCCTGACCCCACAGGGTGAGATCCCAGAGCCTTGTCTTGGGCATGTACCAAGGCTGAACTCAGACCACTCGTCTGGTGGACTGCAATTTGCCAATACATAACAAACAGAAGATTGATCTCAATGGAGGGAAAGGTCTGAGGGAACCCACACACCTCCAACCCTGGCCACAGAAGTTTCAAAGATGGTGGAGCCAATTACGCCCAAGAAGGATGGGCAGACGGACAGAGATACAGCTTACAGAGCTGAGTCCAAAGGGGCCATGTTCTGGTCCTCCCCTTCTTGGATGACTCAGAGAGATGGAGAGGGAGTAAGGAGGAGATGGCTAGTATTGCATACACCTACCTCTAACACTGGTAGGCTGGATACATTCATTCACTGACTCAGAGGAAGGCTTCGTGATAATAAAGGCATGGAAAGAAGAAAGAAGAGTTTTCCGACAGCACAGGAAAGACCCCAATTGACCCAATTCTCTGCACAGACAATGCTGATGGCAACCGTCCCCCAAGAAAAAACAAAAACAAACCAAACAGAACGCAGGAAACTCAGTTTGATAGCAGGGTACAAAACTTCAATGATGCTACAGAAATTGCTTGAATTTCTGTACACACACAACACTATACAAGTGAGAAAGGAAGGAGGCAACCCCATGGACAATGATGGTAAGAGCACAAAGAAAATGCCTAGGAGACCACATAACCCATGAGCTACAAGACACGTTACTCAGAAATCGGGATGAGAGACACATTGATGAAAGAAAATGAAGACAACACACGACCAACATGGAATGATAGGTAGTGCTTATGGACTGTAACTATCAGTTTTGTACAAATGATTCCACACTTACAAGGAAATCCAGAGAATGGGTGCCATTCCTCTCAAAATACCCACAGATTGTGTCAGACAAGGACAACCAAGAGGTCCCAAATGTGTCTGGAAACACAAAACACCCTCGAGAGTGTCCATACTCCCTTCAGCAAGAAGTGTAGATTTCAGACACCCAAGCTGCCTCATCTCAAACTAGACTGCAAACCTACCATCATCAAGACGGCATGGTATTGGCACACAATACATCCACATAGATGCAAGAAAGAGAACAGAGAGCCCCGAAAGAAAGCCAGGCTTGTCTGGTCAAAGGAGGTGAGAAAGCCTGATGGGGACAAGATAGCCTGCACAAGGCATGGTCCTGGGAACATGGACCACTCCATACCTAAGAATTACACTGGATTCTTTCTCGTGCCACCAACAACAGCATGACAAACCACAAAAACAACCGCATGACAAATCGACTACTGTACTGTCAATCTGTACTCAGACCATGCCTAGAAGAAACCCATAGGCAGTACATTCTTGCACCACCACCTAAGAAGCATGTGTAATGGATCAGTCACCTCAGGCAAGGGAATGAGAAGCACAATAGAGGCACTTGGTGCTCCAGTCGACTGAAAAAGGATTTTGACGGCAAAGGCAAAGTGTCCACCTGACCAAAAGGTAGCAGAGTGAACGTGAGAAAACTTTGATTTGCCAACAATGAAACTGACGAGGGGGATCATGTGGCGAGCAGACCAAGAAGTCGCAAAAGGCAAGCCTTTGAGACACAAAAACCCTAACCAAAGCTGAACACTAACAGTGTGTGGGTGTGTATATATGTGCACCTGTAGGTGTTCTATGTATAATATAGATAGATTATATATAAAAACATATTCTATATCAAGAATTTATTATATAGAATACGTTTAGGATATAATATATATATATTAAGGACAATATGTATAATATATATTATGTATCATAAATTATCTACTTAATACCTATATAATACATACATATAATGAATCATACATAGAGATACAAATATGCATGTGGTCTCACTCACACGTGCATAAACCACAAGATCACAGGATAGAACTGAATAGAAGTCACTGACTTCTTCCAAGTCTGTCTGCAGGGGAGGACGAAATCACAATGTCCATTCAGTCTGGAGGGGTGGGAATATCCACAAGGTTATGTGACCTAGAGGCAAGACTGCTGGGAGCTAGTGCATGTGGAACCCACACCGGGGACAAATGGGACTCATGTGGACGTGAATCTACCTGCAACAGGAGGACCTGGAAGGTTATATGCCCGAGGGTTCGATGTCTGTAGTTTCTTGAAGTTCAGCCCTCACTCGGCAATATGGGGATGTAGGCCTGAGAACAAGTGACAATCCCCAGATCACAGAGCAGTCACAAGCCGGTTTCAGCTGGATTCTGTGCAAGGCCAGCCCCTGAGACAATCCTTCCTTGGGTCAGTGTGCACCTGTGTTCCATGTGATACCAGCCCTCCCTATGATACCAGCCTACAGGTTTAGCAGGAACTGTAAGTGCTTCTATGCCTATTTGCCTAATGGCTTCCCTAGAGGGTTGATGCAATAATGAGTGCCACTTTTCAGATGGGGAGTTTCGGGATGAGATGCCCATGGTTTGTACAGGGACACTTCCCTGATGACATGGAGGAGAGCAGCCCGTTCTGAAAGTAGCTGTGTCAACATATCCAGGTCCACAGCTCTTCCATATCATGTTTGTATCACAGTTCTGGAGCAGGGACCCCCAGAAGTGACCTAACTTCCCTCAAAATAGAGCCCAACACAAACTAGAGCCTGGGAAATGAGGCATCAACATCCTAGAGGAGCCCACTCACCAGCTCATGTGGCTGTAATCATGGCTCTGCTATGTCCCCATGTGCAGTGGCTGTGGTCTTAGGAAACTTATCAATCAGACTGAGCTTCCAGGGTGTTGACCTTTGGTCAGGTCTCACATGAGTTGCCTTGGGCCATTGTTTGGGAGGAACCCAATGACACCCCAGGTGCCCCAGGCCATCCCCCAACCTGATGCCACACCGGTAGCAATCTGCCCCTTGCCTTGTTGTGTGGAGTGATACTGGGAGTAGGTGTTTCTGTCTTGTGGTATTGGTCTGCCTCCAGAATGGGCAGGTTTATGCAGGGTGAGAAGCCTGGTGGACGGACACATCCACAGCCATGTCCCAAGTTAGCTGGTCCACATGAAGTGAGCCCAGGCTGCGCCTTTAACCCGAGCTTTATGCCAAAACTCTAGGTGGTTCTCTTTTGTCCCAGGTGGATATATGATACTAACTACATCTGCTATGACCTGGGAGCAGAAGGTCGAGCAGGCAGAAGAAGCAATGATAAAGGCCGGTTGGGGTTCTATTCCTCCAGTCTTGGCCAGCCCTTCTGCTGGTCACTGTCATGGTAGAGGCCTATGCTAGAGATCAGCGAGGAGCTCACAGATGTGGACACCCAATGCCTCTTCCCGAATGTTGGGCCAATTCACACCAACGTGCACCCCACCACCACTGCCCACCAGGTCCAGCACAGGTTCTGGAATGTGTGGCCATGGAGGGTTCTATGTAACCAGGGGCCAGGGGTCTATGGAACCCAATTTTGTGTTATGAAAAGACCATAGCACTGCCGGATATTACATGGAGCATCATGCTAATCTTCCCCCTGAGTCAGGTACAGGACACTTAGCACAACAAGGAAGAGCACAAAGATGAGCAGGCCAGGGATGAATCCTAACCATACAGGGTGCTGTCCCAGAGCATGGTCTTGGGCATTTACCAAAGGTTGACCTCAGACCACGCATATGGTGGATTACAATTTGCCAACACATAAGGAAGAGAGGACTGGTCTCAATGGAGCAAAAGGTCTCATGGATATCCCACCTCCCCAACCCCAGGCACACAAGGTTCACAGATGGTAGAGCAAATTACACCTGGGAGGGAGGTGCAGACCAACAGAAATATAGATCACCCAGATGAAGGCCATGAGGTCATGGTCTAGTGTTCCTTTTCCTGGACGACTCAGAGAGATGGAGAGGGAGGAAGGAGGAGGTGACCTGTTATTGCATACACCTACGTCTAACACTGGTACACTGGCTACATTCATATACCCAGGCAGAGGAAGCCTTCATCATAATAAAGGCATGGAAAGAAGAAAGAAAAATTATCCAACAGCAAAGGAAAGTCCAATTATCCTGATTCACTGCACAGAAAATGCTGAGGGTGACCCTCCTTCAAGAGAAAACAAAACGAACCAGAACAGAACTCAGGAAACTCAGTTCGATAGCAAGGTACAAACTTCACTAGCACAAAAGAAAATGTTTGAATCTCTGTACACACACAACACTATCTGAATGAGAGAGGAAAGAGACAACCCCGATGACCATGATGGTAAGAACATAAAGAAAATGCCCGGGAGACCATCTAACACACAGCCTACAAGACACATGTGTCAGAAAATGAGATGAGAGACACACTGAGGAAAGAAAATGAAGACGACACACATCCAACATGGAATGATAGGTAGTGCTCATAGACTGGAAGGGTCTGTCATGTGCAAATTATTCCACACTCACCAAGAAATCCAAAGAGTTGATGCCATTCCTCTCAAAATAGGCATGGATTGTCTCAGACAAGGACAACCAAGATTTCTTAAATGTGTCTGGAAATTGAAAAGAATGTTGAGAGTGTCCATACACACTTCAAAAAGAAATGCAGATTTCAGACACCCAAGCTGCCTGATCTCTAACTAGACTGCAAACCTACCATCATCAAGACAGCATTGTGTTGGCACACAACACATCCACATAGATGCAAGGCAGAGAACAGAGAGCCCCGAAAGAAAAAGAAGCTGTCCAATCAAAGGAGGTGAGAAAGTCTGATGGGGAGAATATAGCCTGCGCAATGCATAGTCCTGGGGAACCCGGACCACTCCATGCCAAAGAATCACACTGGATTCCTTTCTCATGCCATGAACAAAAAGAACCTCACACCAAAAAAAAAAAAAAGAACTTCACACCAAATCAACTATAGCAATGTCAAATCTGAAGTCAGGCCATGCCTAGAAAGAACCATTAAGTAGTACATTCTTGGACCTCTACCTTAGAAACATGTCTAATGGCTCAGTCTTCTCAGGAAAGGGAAAAAGTAGTATAGCAAAGGCAGTTGGGGCTCCTATCGACTGGAAAGTTATGTCACGGCAAAGGCGAAGCATCTGCACGAGAAAAGAGGGTGGAGCAAACATGAGAAAACATTGATTTGCAAACGGTGATACTGACCATGGGGATCACCTGGAGAGCAGACCAAGAAGTCACAAAATGGAAGTCATCAATACACAAAAACTCTAATCGAAGCTGAACCTTAACAGTGTGTGCGTGTATATCTCTGCACCTATAAGTGTTCTATGTATAATATACCGAGATTATATATAATGAACATATTCTATATCAAGAATTATATAGAATAAGATTAGGATACATAATATATATATATATATATTAAGGACAATATGTATAATATATATATTATGTATCATAAATTTTTCTACTTAATACCTATATAATGCATACATATAAAGAATCATACATAGAGATACAAACACACGTGCCTACAGGCGCACACACACACATAAACCACAAGATCACAGGAGTGAACTGATTAGGAGTCACTGACATTTCCAAAGTCCGTCTGTAGAGGAGGACGAAATTACAATGTCTATTCACTCTGTAGGGGTGGGGATATCCACAAGGCTATGTGACTTGGAGGCAAGACTGCTGGGAGCCAATGCATGTGCAACCCACCCGGGAGACCAAGAGGACACATGTGGACGTGAATCTACCTTCAACAGGAGGACCTCGAAGGTTGTATGCCAGAAGGGTCGATGTCTGTAGTTTTTTGACTTTCAGCCATCGCTTGGCAGGATGGAGATATAGGCCAGAGGACGAGTGACACTCCCCAGATCCCAGAGCAGTCCCAAGACTTTTCAGTGTGATTCTCTGCAGGGTAGACACTGAGACAATCCTTCTTTTGTTCAGTTTGCACTTGTGCTCCATGTGATACCAGCCCTCCTTTTGATACCAGCCTACAGGTTTGACAGGCACTGTAGGTGTGTCTAGACCTATCTACCTAAAGCCTTCCCTAGGAAGTCGATGGCAAAATGAGCACCACTTTGCAGATGGGGAGATTCGGGAGGAGAGGTTCATGGTTTGTACAGGGCCACATCCCTGATGACATGGAGGAATACAGCCATTTCTGAAACCAGCTCTGTTCACAGAATCAGGGCCATAGCTCTTCCCATGTCTGGTTTGTGTCATTGTTCTGGGCCAGGGACCACAGGAGGTGACCTAAATTCCCTGGCAATTGATAGAAACAGAAACTGGAATCTGGGGAATGAGGCCTGGACATCCTATTGGAGCCCAATCCCCAGGTCACATGGCAGTAAACATGGATCTGCTTTGTCCCCATGTGCAGGGGTTGTGGTCTCAGGAAATGTCACAATTGTGGTGAGCCTACAGGGCTGGTGACATTAGGTCAGGCCTCAGATGAGTTGTCTTGGGCCATTGTCCAGGAGGAACCCAAAGACAAGCCTGGGAGCCCCAAACCAGTCTACCACCCTGATGCCACCCTGTTAGCAATCTGTCCCTTGCCTGGATGTGTGGACTGATATTGTGGGTGTATGTTCCTGTCCTGTGGTGTGGGTCTCCAAACAAAACAGGCTGGCTCATGAGGGGTGAGAAGCCTGGTGGGCCGGACACATTCACAGCAATGTCCCAAGCTGGCTGGTCCACATGGAACATGCCCAGGCAGTGCCTTTAAAGTGAGCTTTATGCCAAAAACTCTAGGTTGTTCTCTTGGGTCCCAGATGGATATGTGATCAGACATAGGTCTGTGCCTGACCTGAGAGCAGAAGGTCAAGTGGGTAGAAGAAGCTATGATAATTGCAGCATGTGTCCCTGATCCCTCTGGGCTTGGCAGGCCCTTATGCTGGTCACTGTTATGATAGAGCCCCACGTTGGAAATTGGAGAGGAGCTCAATGATGTGGACACCCAATGCCTCCTCCTGAGTGCTGGACCAAGTCATGCCACACCCCACCCCACCCCCACTGTCCACAAGGGTCAGGGCTGGATCCAGAAGGTGTGACCACAGAGGATTCTCTATAACAGGTCCCAGGGTTCTACGAGGCCCAAACCAGGGCTATGAAGAGAGCTCAGCACAGCCGGATCTGACCTGGAGCATCATGCTAAGTTTCCTCCCGAATCATCTACTGTACCCAGACCACACCAAGGAAGAGCACAAAGGTTAGCAGGACAGGGATGAATCCTGACCCCACAGGATGAGTTCCCAGAGCCTGGTCTTGGGCACGTACTAAAGGGTGGCCTCTGACTACCCACTTGGTGGACTGCTATTTGCAAACACATAATGAACAGAGGATTGTTATCAATGGGTGGTAAGTTCTGAAGGAAGCACCCCACCCAAACCCCAACCACAGAAGGTTGACAGATGGTAGAGCAAATTTCCCCCAGGAGGGTGGGGCAGACTAACAGCAGTACAGCTCACAGAACTGAGGCCCATGGGACCATGCACTATGCTTCCCCTTCCTGGGTGGCTCAGAGAGATGGAGAGGGAGGAAGGAGGAGACAGCCAGTTATTACATACACCTACCTCTAACACTAGTACACTGTCTATATTCATTCATCCAGGCAGAGGAGGGCTTTGCCATTATAACATCATGGAAAGAAGAAAGAAGAATTATCTGACAGCAGAGAAAAGACTCCAATTGTCCTGAATCTCTGCACAGAAAATGTTGAAGGTGACAATCTCCCAAGAGAAATCAAAATAAAACAGAACTGAACTGAGGAAACTCAGTTCGGTATAATGGTAAAACTTCATTGATGCTAAAGAAATTACTTGCCTTTCTGTATACACACAACACTATCCAAATGAGAAATGAAGGAAACAACCCTGTGGACAATGGCGGTAACAACACAAAAGAAAATGCCTAGGAGACCATCTAACTCACGACCTACAAGACTCGTAACTCAGAAAACGGGATGAGAGACATATTGATGAAAGACAATGAAGATGACACACACCCAAAATGGAATGATAGGTACTGCTCATGGACCAGAAGAGTACATCCTATGCAAAGGATTCCACACTCTCAAGGAAATCCAAGAGTCGAAGCCATTCCTCTCAAAATACCCATGGATTGTCTCAGACAAGTACAACCAAGAATTACCAAATGTGTCTGGAAATACAAAAGACCCTCAAGAGTGTCCATACATGCTTCAGCAAGAAGTGCCAATTTCAGATGCCTAAGCTCCCTGATCTCCAACTAGACGACAAACCTACCATCAACAGGACAGCATGGTATTGACATACAAGTTATCCACATAAATGCAAGGAAGAGAATGGAGAGCTCTGAAGGAAAGCCAAGCTTGTGCAATCAAAGGAGGTGAGAAAGTTTGATAGGGACAATATACCCTGTTCCAATCGTGGTCCTGGAAAAACTGGACCACTCCATGCATAAGCATCACACCGGATTCCTTTCTCGTGTAAACCAACAACAAGAACTTCACACCAAATCGACTACCACAATGTCAAATCTGAAGTCAGGCCAGGCCTAGAAGAAACCCATAGGCAGTACATTCTTGAACCTCAGCCTTAGAAGTATGTCTCTTAATCAGTCTCCTGACGAAAGAGAAACAGAAGCACAATAAAGGCAGTTGGGGCTCCAGTCGACTGAAAAGGATTTCAACAGCAAAGGCAAAGCGTCCCCACGACAAAAAGGCAGCAGAGTGAACATGAGAAACCATTGATTTGCAAACGATGTAACAGACGAAGGGGATCAACTGGAGAGCAGACCGAGAAGTCGCAAAATGCAAGCCTTCGAGACACAAAAACCCTAACCGAAGCTGAAACCTAACAGTGTGTGTGTGTGTATGTATGTGCACCTTTAGGTATTCTATACATAATATATCTAGATTATATATAATAAACATACTCTATATCAATAATTTATTATATAAATAAGTTTAGGACCAATAATATATATATATTAAAGGCAATATGTATAATATATATATTTCATATCATAAATTTTTCTACTTAATAGCTATATAATATAATGAATCATACATAGAGATACAAACACATGTGCACTCACACGTATACACATGCATAAACCACAGGATCACAGGAGAGAATTGAGTAGAAGTCATAGACTTTTCCCAAGTCATTCTGTAGGTGAGGACCAAATCACAATGTCCATTCATTCTGGAGGGGTGGGGATATACACAAGGATATGTGACCTAGAGGCAAGACTGCTGGGAGCCAAAGCATGGGCAACACACCATGGAGGCCAATAGGACAGATGTGAACATGAATCTACCTGCAACAGGAAGACTTCGAAGGTTGTATACCTGAGTGGTCGATGTCTGAATTTTCTTGACATTCAGCCCTCACTCGGCAGGATGGGGATGAAGGCCAGATGACGAGTGACACTCTCCAGATCCCAGAGGAGTCCCAAGCCAGTTTCAGCTATATTCTGTGCTAGGCCAGCCTCTGAGACAATCCTTCCTTGGTTTAGTGTGCACCTGTGCTCCATGTGATACCAGCCCTCCATGTGACACCAGCCTACAGTTTTGACAGGCACTGTAGGTGATTCTAGGTTTATCCGTCTAATGCCTTCCTTTGAAGTCAATCCCAGAATGAGCGCCATTTATCAGATGGAGATATTTAGGAATAAAGGACCATGATTTTTACAAGGCCACACCCCTGATGACATGAGGGAGAGCACCCGGTTCAGAAAGTTACTATGTCCACAGAGCCGGGGCCATGGCTTTTCCCATGTCATGTTTGGGTCACTGTTCAGTGCCAGGGACCCCAGGAGATGACCTAACTTCCCTGGCAATAGAGCCCAACAGAAACTGGAACCTGGGGAACGAGACATTGACATCCTTGCCGAGCCCACTCCCCAGATCACATGGTTGTATACTTGGCTCTGCTGTGTCTCCATGTGCTGGTGCTGTGGTCTCAGGAAACGACACAATCAGGGTTGGTCTCCAAGGCTCTTGACGTTGGGTAAGGTCTCACGTGGGTGCCTTTGGCCATTGTCTGGGAGGAAAAAAAGACAAACCTGGAAGCCCCAGGCCAGTCCACTGCCCTGATCCCACCCAGTTAGCAATTTGTCCCATACCTGGGTGTGTGTAGTGATATAGAGCATGGGATTTCCTGTCCTGTGGGTTGGCTCTGAATCCCGAATGGTCAGGCTCATTAGGGGTGAGAAGCTCAGTGGGCCAGACACTTCTAGGCCATATCCCAAGATGGCTAGTCAGGATGGAGCAAGCTCAGGCAGCAGATTTAACCCCATGTTTATGCCAAAAGCTCTAGGTGGCTCTCTTTGGTCCCGTGTGGATATGTGATCCTACCTGGGCCTGTGCCTGATGTGGGAGAAGAAGGTCGAGTGGGCAGAAGAAGCAATGATAATGGCTGGGTGGGTCCCTTATCCCTGCAGTCTTGGTGGACCTTTCTTCTTGTCACTGTCATCATAGAGCCCCACATTGGAGATCAGTGAGGAGCTCACCGATGTGGACACCCAATGCATATCCCTGAGTGTTGGGCTGAGTCACCCTACTCTGAACCCCACCCCCACTCCCCACAAGGGACTGTGCCAGCTCCAGAAAGTGTAGCCATGGATGGTTCTCTGTAACCAGGGATTGGGGGTCTTCGGGGCTAAATCCAGAGCTACAAAGAGATGTCAGCACATCCGGATCCAACTGGGAGCACCATGTTAAGGTTTGCCCTGAGTTAGTAACAGGACCCAGAGCACACCAAGACAGAGCAAAGAGGTGATCAGGCAGGGTTTGGATCCTCAGGCACACAGGGTGTGAGCTCCCAGAGTCTGGTCTTGGGCTGGTATGAAAGGCTGAGCTCAAATTGACGGCAATTTGCCAACATATAATGATCAGAGGATTGCTTGCACTGGAGGGAAAATCTGATGTAACCCCCAACCTCCCAAACTCAGCCACAGAATGTTCACAGATGGTACAGCAAATTATGCCCTGGAGGGAGGGGCATACAAACAGAGGTACAGCTCACGGAGCTGAGGCCCATGGGGCTATGGCTTAGTCCTCCCCCTCCTGGATGACTCAGAGAGTTGGGGAGGGAGGAAGGAGCAGACGTCCAGTGATTGCATACACCTACCACTAACACTGGTATGCTGGCTACATTCATTCACCCAGGAAGAGGAATTCTTTGCCATAATAATGGCATAGAAAGAAGAAAGAAGAATTATTCAACAGCAGAAGAAATATTCCAATTGACCTGATTCTCTGTACAGAAAATGCTGAAGGCAACCCTCACCAAAGGAAAAAAAAACACAAAATGAACAGAACTCAGGAAACTCAATTCGATAGCAGGTTAGAAACTTCACTGACACTAAAGAAATTGGTTGCCTTTCTGTGCATACACAACACTATCTGAATGAGAAAGGAAGGAGAAACCCTGCAGTCAATGACGTTATCAACACAAAGAAAATGCCTAGGAGACCATCTAACCCACGTACTACAATTCATGTAACTCAGAAATCAGCATGACACACACATTCATGACAGAAAATGAAGACACACACCCAACATGGAATGATAGGTATTGCTCATGGACTGGAAGGGTCCGTCTTGCACAAATGATTCCACACTCTATAGGAAAGCCAGAGAGTCGATGCCATTCTGCTCAAAATACCACAGATGTGTCAGGCAAGTATAAGCAAGAATGCCCAAATGTCTCTGGAAACACAAAATATCCTCAAGAGTGTCCATGCACACTTCAGCATGAAGTGCAGATTTCAGACGTCCCAAGTTGCCTGATTTCTAAATGGACTGAAAACCTACCATCATCAAGACAGCAAGGGATTGGCACACAAGATATCCACATAGATGCAATGAAGAGAATGGAGAGCCCCAAAAGAAAGCCAAGCTACTGTAGTCAAAGGAGGTGAGAATGTCCGATGGGGACAAGATAGCCAGTGCAATGAATGGTCCTGGGGAAACTGGACCACTCCTTGCATAAGCATGACATTATATTCAATTCTTGTGTCACCACCAACAAGAACCTCACATCAAATCAACTACCACAATGTCATATCTGTAGGCAGTCCAGGCCTAGAAGAATCCCATAGAAAGTACATTCCTGGACCTCAGCCTTAAATGCATGTCTTTGAATCAGTCTCCTCTTGCAAGGGAAACAGAAGCACAATAAGGCAGTTGGAGCTCCAGGCAAAGCCTCTGTTGCAAATGATGAAACTGATGAAGGGGATCATCTGGTGAGCAGATGGAGAAGTCACAAAATGCAAGCCCTCGAGACACAAAAACCCAAACTGAAGCTGAACTTTAACAATGCGTGTGTTTGTATGTATGTGCACCTGTATGAATTCTATACATAATATACCAAGATTATACATAATAAACATATTCTATATCAAGAATTTATTGTATACAATAAGTTTAGGATACATAATATATATATTAAGGGCAATATATATTATATACATATTATGTGTCATAAATTTTTGTACGTAATACCCATATAGTACATTCATATAACGAATCATTTGTAGAGATACAAGTACACATGCACTCATGCACACACACACACACATAAACCAAAAGATCACAGGAGAAAATTGAGTGGAAGTCAGAGACTTTTCCCAAGTTTGTCTGTAGGTGAGGACCAAATCACAATGTCCATTCATTCTAGACGGATGAGGTATCCACAATGATATGTGTCCTGGAGCCAAGCCTGCTGGGGGCGAATGCATGGGCCAACCAACCCAGAGACAAAGAGGAGACATGTGGTCATGAATCTACCTGAGACAGGAGTACTTGGAAGGTTGTATGCAAGAGGGGTCAATATCTCTATTTTCTTGACGTTCAGCCCTCGCTTGGCAGGACTGGGATGTAGGCCAGAGGACGTGTGACACTCCCCATATTCCAGAGTATTCCCAAGCTCTTTCAGCTGGATTCTGTGCTAGGCCCACCCCTGAGACAATCCTTCCTTGGTTCAGTGTGCACCAGTGCTCCATGTTATACCAGCCTTCCATGTGATACCAGCCTACAAGTTTCACAGGAACTGTAGGTGCTACTAGGTCTATCTGCATAATACTTTCACTAGGAAGTCAATGCCAGCATGAGCACCAATTTGCAGATGGAGAGATTCTGGAGGAGAGGCTCATGGTTTGTACAGGGCCACATCCCTGATGACATGGAAGAGAGCAGCTTGTTCCGAAAGCAGCTGTGTCCACAGAGCCAGGATCGTGGCTCTTCCCATATAATGTTTTTGTCACTGTTCAGGGCCTGAGATACCAGGAAGGACCTAAATTCCCTGGCGACAGAGCCAAATAGAAACTGGAACCTGGGGAATGAGGTATCAACATCCTAGAGGAGCACAGTCCCCAGCTCATGTGGATGTAAACATGGTTCTGCTGTGTCCCCATGTCCTGGGGCTGTGACCTCAGCAAAAGTCACAATCAGAGTAAGCCTCCAGGGCTGTTGACATTCGGTCAGTTCTCATGTCAGTTGCCTTGGGCCATTTTCTGGGAGGAACACAAAGACATGCATTGGAGCATCAGACAAGTCCACCACCCTGATACCACCCTGGTGGAAATCTGTCCTTTACTTGTTCTGTGGAATGATATTGGGAGTGTGTGTTCCTGTCCTGTGGGGTGGTCTGCCTCCAGAATGGGCAGGCTCATGAGGGGTGAGAAGACCAGTGGGTTGGACACATCCACAGCCATGTCCCAAGCTGGTTGAACAGCATGGAGTGAGCCCAGGCAATGCCTATTACCTGAGGTTTTTGCCAAAAACTCTTTCATCCGGGTGGATATGTGATCTGACCTAGGTCTTCACCTGAGCTCAGAGCAGAAGGTCGAGTGGGTAGAAGGAGCAATGATAATGCCCAGATGGGACCCTAATTCCTCCTGTCTTGTCGGGCTTTTAGGCTCTTCACTGTCCTGGTAGAGCCCCACATTGGAGATTGGCAAGGAGCTCACCGATGTGGACACCCAATGCCTCTCCCAGACTGTTGGGCTGAGTCACGCCACACGCACTCTACCCCCATGGCCCACATGGGCCAGCACTGGCTCCGTAAACTGTGTCCCTGGAGGGTTCTCAGTAACCAGTGCCCAGGGTCTATGTGACCGAATCCTGGGCTACAAAGAGAACTCAGCACAGGCAGATCTGACCTGGAGTACCATGCAAAGCTACCCCAGGAGTCATCTACAGGACCTGGATCACACCAAGGAAGAGCACAAAGGTGAGCAGGCAGGGGATGAATCCAGACCCCACAGGGTGAGCTCCCAGACCCTAGACTTGAGCACATAACAAAGGCTGGCCTCAGACGACCCTCCTGGTGGACTGCAATTTGTCAACATATGATGACCAGAGGATTGGTCTGACAGGAGGGAAAGGTCTGATGGAACCCCCCCAGCCCCAGCCACAGAAGGTTCACAGATGGTAGAGCAAATTACGCCCAGGAGGGAGGGGCAGATGAACAGAAGTACAGCTCACCCAGCTGAGGCCCATGGGGCCATGGCCTAGCCCTCCCCTTCCCGGATGACTCAGAGAGATGGAGAGGTATTAAGGAGGACACAGCCAGTTATTGAATACACCTACCTCTAACACTGGTACTCTGGCTACAATCATTCAACCAGGCAGAGGAAGCCTTCGCCATAGTAACGGCCTGGAAATAAGAAAGGAGAATTATCCGCCAGCAAAGGAAAGACTCCAATTGACCCGATTCTCTGCACATAAAATCATGAAGGCTTCATTCTCCCAAGAGAAAACAAAACAAAACAGTACAGAATTAAGGAGACTCAGTTTGATAGCAGGGTACAAACTTCATTGATGCTACGAAATTACTTGCCCTTCACTACACACAAAACACTATCCAAATGAGAAAGGAAAGAGACAGCCCAGTGGACAATGATGATAACAACAAAAAGAAAATGCTTAGGAGACCATCTAACCAACGACCTACAAGACACGTAACTGAGAAACCGGGACAAGAGACACGTTGATGAAAGAATATGTATAAAACCCACACCCATCATGGAATGATAGGTAGTGCTCATGGACCAGAAGAGTCCGTCTTGTGCAAATGATTCCACACTCTTGAGGAAATCCAGAGAGTCAATCCCATTCCTGTCAAAATACCTATGGTTTGCCTCAGACGAGTACAACCAAGAATTGCCAAATGTGACTGGAACACAAAGACCCTCGAGAGTGTCCATACACTCTTTAGCAAGAAGTGCATATTTCAGATCCACAAGCTGCCCAATCTCCAACTAGACTACAAACCAACCATCATCAAGACAGTATTGTACTGGCATACACAACATCCACATAGATGCAAGGAAGAGAATGGAGAGCCCCAAAAGAAAGCCAACCTTGTGTGGTCAAAGGAGGTGAGAAAGTCCAATGGAGACAACATAGCCTGTGAAATGCTTTGTCCTGAGGAAACTAGACCATGCCTTGTGTAAGAATCACACTGGATTTCTTTCTCTTGCCACCAACAAAAAGAACCTCACACCAAATTGATGACCACAGTGTCAAATCTGAAGTTAGGCAAGGCCTAGAAGAAACCATAGGCAGTACATTCTTGGACCTCAGCCTTAAAACATGTCAGTGCATCAGTTTTCTCAGGCAAGGGAAACAGAAGCACAATAAAGACAGTTCGGGCTCCATTCGACTGAGAAGGGATTTCGAAGGCATTGGCAAATTGTCCACACAATGAAAAGGCAGTGGAATGTACATTAGAAAACATAGATTTGCAAACAATGAAACAGTCGAGGGAGAGCATCTGGAGAGCAGTCTGAGAAGTCGCAAAATGCAAGCCTTCAAGACACAAAAACCCTAACTGAAACTGAACACTAACAGTGTGTGTGTGTGTGTGTGCACCTGTAGGTATTCTATACATAATATACCTGAAATATATAAAATAAACATATTCTATATCAAGAATTTATTATATAGGGGGGTGCTGGGAAGATGGTGGAAGAGTAAGACACAGAGATCACCTTCCTCCCCACAGATACACCAGAAATACATCTACACGTGGAACAACTCCTACAGAACACCTACTGAATGCTGGCAGAAGACTTCAGACCTCCCAAAAGGCAAGAAACTCCCCACATACCTGGGTAGGGCAAAAGAAGAAAAGAAAAAACAGAGACAAAAGAATAGGGATGGCACCTGCACCAGTGGGAGGGAGCTGTGAAGGAGGAAAAGTTTCTACACACTAGGAAGCCCCTTCGTGGGCAGAGACTGCGGGAGGCGGAGGGGGGAGCTTCGAAGCCGCAGAGGAGAGCACAGCAACAGGGGTGCAGAGGGCAAAGCAGGAAGATACCCGCACAGAGGATCGGTGTCGACCAGCACTCACCAGCCCGAGAGGCTTGTCTCCTCACCCACCGGGGCAGGCGGGGCTGCGAGCTGAGGCTCAGGTTCCGGTTGGAGTGCAGGGAGAGGACTGGGGTTGGCGGCTTGAACATAGCCTGAAGGGGTTAGTGCACCACGGCTAGCCGGGAGGGAGTCCAGGGGAAAGTCTGCACTTGCCGAAGAAGCAAGAGACTTTTTCTTCCCTCTTTCTTTCCTGGTGCGCGAGGAGAGGGGTTTAAGAACACTGCTTATAGGAACTCCAGAGACGGGCGCGAGCCACGGCTAAAAGCATGAACCCCAGAGACGGGCGCGAGCCGCGGCTAAAAGCACGGATCCCAGAGATGGGCACGAGCTGGGGCTAAAAGCACAGACCCCAGAGACAGGTGGGAGACACTAAGGCTGCTGCTTCTGCCGCCAAGGGGCCTGTGTGCGAGCACAGGTCACTATCCACACCCCTCTTCTGGGGAGCCTGTGCAGCCTGCCACTGCCAGGTTCCCGGGATCCAGGGACAACTTCCCCAGGAGAACGCATGGCGGGCCTCAGGCTGGTGCAACGTCACGCCGGCCTCTGCCACCACAGGCCCGTCCCGCACGCCATGCCCCTCCCTCCCCCCCGGCCTGAGTGCGTCAGAGCCCCCGAATCAGCGGCTCCTTTAACTCCGTCCTGTCTGAGCAAAAAACAGATGCCCTCCAGGGACCTAAACGCAGAAGCAGAGCCAAATCCAAAGCTGAGCCCCTGTGAGCTGTGAGAACAAAGAAGAGAAAGGGAAATCTCTCCCAACAGCCTCAGAAACAGCGGGTTAAAGCTCCACAATCAACTTGATGTACCTGCATCTGTGGAATACATGAATAGACAACAAATCATCCCAAATTGAGGAGGTGGACTTTGAGAGCAAGATCTATGATTTTTTCCCCTTTTCCTCCTTTTGTGAATGTGTATGTGTATGCTTCTGTGTGAGATCTTGTCTGTATAGTCTTGCTTCCACCATTTGTCCTAGGGTTCTATCCGTCCATTGTTTTTTAAAAATTTTTTTTCTTAATAATTAATTTTAATAACTTTATTATACTTTACCTTCATTCTTTCTTTCTTTCCTTCCTTCCCTCCTTTAGACAACGAATCATCCCAAATTGAGGAGCTGGACTTTGAGAGCAAGATTTATGATTTTTTCCCCTTTCTCTTTTTGTGAGGGTGTATGTGTATGCTTCTGTGTAAGATTTTTGTCTGTATAGATTTGCTTCCAACATTTGTCCTAAGGTTCTATCCGTCCTTTTCTTTTCTAAATAATTATTTTTAATACAATAACTTTATTATACTTTATTTTATTTTACTGTATCTTCTTTCTGTCTGTCTTTTTTCCTTCCTTCCCTCCTTCCTTCCTCCCTCCCTCCCTCCCTCCTTTCTTTCCTTCTTGCCTTCTTTCCTTTTCTTCTTTCTTTCTTTCTTTCTTCCTTCCTTCCTTCCCTCCTTTCTTTCTTTCTTTCGTTCTTTCTTTCTTGCTTGCTTGCTTTCTTTCTTTCTTCATACTTCTACTAATTCTCTCAACTTTTTCTCACTTTTATTCTGAGCCGTGTGGATGAAAGGCTCTTGGTGCTCCAGCCAGAAGTCAGGGCTCTGCCTCTGAGGTAGGAGAGCCAACTTCAGGACACTGGTCAACAAGAGACCTCCCAGTTCCACATAATAACAAATGGCGAAAATCTCCCAGAGACCTCCATCTTAACACCAGCATCCAGCTTCACTCAACGACCAGCAAGCTACAGTGCTGGACAACCTATGGCAAACAACTAGCAAAACAGGAACACAAACCTACCCATTAGCAGAGAGGCTGCCTAAAATCATAATAAGGCCACAGACACCCCAAAACACACTACCAGACCTGGACCTGCCCACTAGAGAGAGAAGATCCAACCTCATCCACCACAACACAGGCACTAGTCCCCTCCACCAGGAAGCCTACACAACCCACTGAAACAACCTTAGCCACTGGGGACAGACATCAATAACAATGGGAACTACGAACCTGCAGCTTGCAAAAAGGAGACCCCAAACACAGTAAGATAAGCAAAATGAGAACACAGAAAAACACACAGCAGATGAAGGAGCAAGATAAAACTGCACCAGACCTAACAAATGAAGAGGAAATAGGCAGTCTACCTGAAAAAGAATTCAGCATAATGATATTAAGGATGATCCAAAATCTTGGAAATAGAATGGACAAAATGCAAGAAACAATTAACAAGGACCTAGAAGAAATAAAGATGAAACAAGCAATGATGAACAACACAATAAATGAAATTAAAAGTACTCTAGATGGGATCAATAACAGAATAACTGAGGCAGAAGAACGGATAAGTGACCTGGAAGATAAAATAGTGGAAATAACTACTGCAGAGAAGAATAAAGAAAAAAGAATGAAAAAACTGAGGACAGTCTCAGAGACCTCTGGGACAACATTAAACACATTAACATTCGAATTACAGGGGTTCCAGAAGAAGAAGAGAAAAAGAAAGGGACTGAGAAAATATTTGAAGAGATTATAGTTGAAAACTTCCCTAATATGGGAAAGGAAATAGTTAATCAAGTCCAGGAAGCACAGAGAGTCCCATACAGGATAAATCCAAGGAGAAATACGCCAAGACACATATTAATCAAACTGTCAAAACTTAAATACAAATAAAGCATATTAAAAGCAGCAAGGGAAAAACAACAAATAACACACAAGAGAATCCCCATAAGGTTAACAGCTGATCTCTCAGCAGAAACTCTGCAAGCCAGAAGGGAGTGGCAGGACATACTGAAAGTGATGAAGGAGAAAAACCTGCAACCAAGATTACTCTACCCAGCAAGGATCTCATTCAGATTTGATAGAGAAATTAAAACCTTTACAGACAAGCAAAAGCTGAGAGAGTTCAGCACCACCAAGCCAGCTTTACAACAAATGCTAAAGGAACTTCTCTAGACAAGAAACACAAGAGAAGGAAAAGACCTACAAAAACGAACCCAAAGCAGTTTAGAAAATGGGAATAGGAACATACATATCGATAATTACCTTAAATGTAAATGGACTAAATGCTCCCACCAAAAGACACAGATCGGCTGAATGGATACAAAAACAAGACCCTTATATATTCTGTCTACAACAGACTCACTTCAGACCTAGAGACACATACAGACTGAAAGTAAGGGGATGGAGAAAGATATTCCATGCAAATGGAAACCAAAAGAAAGCTGGAGTAGCAATTCTCATATCAGACAAAATAGACTTTAAAATAAAGACTATTAGAAGAGACAAAGAAGGACACTACATAATGATCAAGGGATTGATCCAAGAAGAAGATATAACAATTGTAAATATTTATGAACCCAACATAGGAGCACCTCAATACATAAGGCAAAAACTAACAGCCATAAAAGGGTAAATCAACAGTAACACAGTCATAGTACGGGATTTTAACACCCCACTTTCACCAATGGACAGATCATCTAAAATGAAAATAAATAAGGAAAGCACAAGCTTCAAATGATACATTAAACAAGATGGACTTCATTGATATTTATAGGACACTCCATGCAAAAACAACAGAATACACATTTTTGTCAAGTGCTCATGGAACATTCTCCAGGATAGATCATATCTTGGGTCACAAATCAAGCCTTGGTAAATTTAAGAAAATTGAAATTGTATCAAGTATCTTTTCCGACCACAACGCCATGAGACTAGATATCAATTACAGGTAAAGATCTGTAAAAAATACAAACACATGGAGGCTAAACAATACACTATTTAATAACGAAGTGATCACTGAAGAAATCAAAGAGGAAATTAAAAAATACCAAGAAACAAATAAAAATGGAGACACAATGACACAAAACTTATGGGATGCAGCAAAAGAAGTTCTAAGGGGGAAGTTTATAGCAATACAAGCCCACCTTAAGAAGCAGGAAACATCTCGAATAAACAATCTAACCTTGCACCTCAAGCAATTAGAGAAAGAAGAACAAAAAATCCCCAAAGCTAGCGGAAGGAAAGAAATCATAAAAATCAGATCAGAAATTATGAAAAAGAAATGAAGGAAACAATAGCAAAGATCAATAAAACTAAAAGCTGGTTCTTTGAGAAGATAAACAAAATAGATAAACCATTAGCCAGACTCATCAAGAAAAAAAGGGAGAAGACTCAAATCAATAGAATTAGAAATGAAAAAGGAGAAGTAACTACTGACACTGCAGAAATAAAAAAGATCATGGGAGATTACTACAAGCAGCTCTATGCCAATAAAATGGACAACCTGGAAGAAATGGACAAATTCTTAGAAATGCACAACTGCCAAGACTGAATCAGGAAGAAATAGGAAATATGAACAGATCAATCACAAGCACTGAAATTGAAACTGTGATTTAAAATCTTCCAACAAACAAAAGCCCAGGAACAGGTGGCTTCACAGGCGAATTCTATCAAACATTTACAGAAGAGCTAACACCTATCTTCTCAAACTCTTCCAGAATATAGCAGAGGGAGGAACACTCCCAAATTCCTTCTACGAGGCCACCATCACCTTCATACCAAAACCAGATAAGGCTGTCACAAAGAAAGAAAACTACAGGCCAATATCACTGATGAACATAGATGCAAAAATCCTCAACAAAATACTAGAAAACACAATCCAACAGCACATTAAAAGGATCATACACCATGATCAAGTGGAGTTTATTCCAGGAATGCAAGGATTCTTCAATACACGCAAATCTATCAATGTGATAAACCATATTAACAAATTGAAGGAGAAAAACCCTATGATCATCTCAATAGATGCAGAGAAAGCTTTTGACAAAATTCAACACCCATTTATGATAAAAACCCTGTGGAAAGTAGGCATAGAGGGAACTTTCCTCAACATAATAAAGGTCATATATGACAAGCCCACAACCAACATCATCCTCAATGGTGAAAAACTGAAAACTTTTCCACTAAGATCAGGAACAAGACAAGGTTGCCCACTCTCACCACTCTTTTTTTTAATATTATTTTATTTGTTTATTATTTTTGGCTGCATTGGATCTTTGTTGCTGTATGCAAGCTTTCTCTAGTTACAATGAGCGGAGGCTACTCTTCTTTGGGGTGCGTGGGCTTCTCATTGCGGTGTCTTCTCTTGTTGTGGAGCATGGGCTCTAGGCGCATGGGTTTCAGTAGTTGTGGCTCACAGGCTCTAGAGTGCAGGCTCAGCAGTTGTGGCACACGGGCTTAGTTGCTCCGTAGCATGTGGGATCTTCCCGGACCATGGCATGAACCTGTGTTCCCTGCATTGGCAGGCGGATTCTTAACCACTGCATCACCAGGGAAGTCCCTCACCACTCTTATTCAACATAGTTTTGGAAGTTTTAGCCACAGCAATCAGAGAAGAAAAGGAAATAAAAGGGATCCAATTGGGAAGAGAAGAAGTAAAGCTGTCACTGTTTGCAGATGACATGGTACTATACATAGAGAATCCTAAAGATGCTACCAGAAAACTACTAGAGCTAATCAACGAATTTGGTAAAATAGCAGGATAGAAAATTAATGCACAAAAGTCTCTGACATTCCTATATACTAATGATGAAAAATCTGAAAGTGAAATTAAGAAAACACTCCCATTTGCCATTGCAACAAAAAGAATAAAATATCTAGGAATAAACCTACCTAAGGAGACAAAAGACCTGTATGCAGAAAACTATAAGTCACTGATGAAAGAAATTAAAGATGATACAAATAGATGGAGAGATATACTATGTTCTTGGATTGGAAGAATCAACATTGTGAAAATGACTCTACTACCCAAAGCAATCTACAGATTCAATGCAATCCCTATCAAACTACCACTGGCATTTTTCACAGAACTAGAACAAAAAATTTCACAATTTGTATGGAAACACAAAAGACCCCGAATAGCCAAAGCAATCTTGAGAACGAAAACGGAGCTGGAGGAATTAGGCTCCCTGACTTCAGACTATACTACAAAGCTACAGTAATCAAGACAGTATGGTACTGGCACAAAAACAGAAAGATAGATCAATGGAACAGGATAGAAAGCCCAGAGATAAACCCACGCACATATGGACACCTTATCTTTGATATAGGTGGCAGGAATGTACAGTGGAGAAAGGACAGCCTCTTCAATAAGTGGTGCTGGGAAAACTGGACAGGTACATGTAAAAGTATGAGATTAGATCACTCTTTAACACCATACAAAAAATAAGCTCAAAATGGATTAAAGACCTAAATAAGGCCAGAAACTATCAAACTCTTAGAGGAAAACATATGCAGAACACTCTATGACATAAATCACAGCAATATCCTTTCTGACCCACCTCCTAGAGAAATGGAAATAAAAACAAAAATAAACAAATGGGACCTAATGAAACTTCAAAGCTTTTGCACAGCAAAGGAAACCAAAAATCAAGACCAAAAGACAACCCTCAGAATGGGAGAAAATATTTGCAAATGAAGGAACTGACAAAGGATTAATCTCCAAAATTTACAAGCAGTTCATGCAGCTCAATAACAAAAAATCAAACAACCCAATCCAAAAATGGGCAGAAGACCTAAATAGACATTTCTCCAAAGAAGATATACAGACTGCCAACAAACACATGAAAGAATGCTCAACATCATTAATCATTGGAGAAATGCAAATCAAAACTACAATGAGATATCATCTCACACCAGTCAGAATGGCCATCATCAAAAAAATCTAGAAACAATAAATGCTGGAGAGGGTGTGGAGAAAAGGGAACACTCTTGCACTGTTGGTGGGAATGTGAATTGGTTCAGCCACTATGGAGAACAGTATGGAGGTTCCTTAAAAAACTACAAATAGAACTACCATATGACCCAGCAATCCCACTACTGGGCATATACCCTGAGAAAACCAAAATTCAAAGAGTCATGTACCAAGATGTTCATTGCAGCTCTATTTACAATAGCCCGGAGATGGAAACAACCTAAGTGCCCATCATCGGATGAATGGATAAAGAAGATGTGGCACATATATACAATGGAATATTACTCAGCCATAAAAAGAAATGAAATTGAGCTATTTGTAATGAGGTGGATAGACCTAGAGTCTGTCATACAGTGTGAAGTAAGTCAGAAAGAAAAAGACAATTACCATGTGTTAACACGTATACATGGAATTTAAGAAAAAATAATGTCATGAAGAACCTAGGGGTAAGACAGGAATAAAGACACAGACCTACTGGAGAACGGACTTGAGGATATGGGGAGGGGGAAGGGTGAGCTGTGACAGGGCGAGAGAGAGGCATGGACTAACAAACGTAAGGTAGATAGCTAGTGGGAAGCAGCCTCATGGCACAGGGATATCGGCTTGGTGTTTTGTGACCGCCTGCAGGGGTGGGATAGGGAGGGTGGGAGGGAGGGAAACGCAAGAGGGAAGAGATATGGGAACATATGTATATGTATAACTGATTCACTTTGTTATAAAGTAGAAACTAACACACCATTGTAAAGCAATTATACCCCAATAAAGATGTTTAAAAAAAGAATTTATTATATAGAATAAGTTTATGATACATAATATATATATATATATTAAGGACAATATATTATATATATATATAAAATATACCATAAATTTTTCTACTTAAAACCTATACAATACATACATATAATGTATCATACATACAGATACAAATATGGGTGCCCTCACTCGCCCAGACACTCATAAACCACCAGATTTCAGGAGTGAATTGTGTAGAAGTCACAGATATTTCCCAAGTCTGTATGTAGGCGAGGACCAAATCACAATGTCCATTCATACTGGAGGGTTGGGGATATCTACCAGGATATGTGACCTGGAGGCAAGACTGCTGGGAGCCAATGCATAGGCAACTCACTACTAAGAGGATACATGTGGACGTGAATCTACGTGCTACAGGAGGTAATGAAAGGTTGTATGCTAGAGTGGTCAATGTCTGTATTTTCTTGTTGTTCAGCCCTCGATTGGCAGGACGTTGATGTATTCCAGAGGACGAGTAACACTTCACAGATCCCAGAGCAGACCCAAGCATGTTTCACCTGGATTCTGTGCTGCACTAGGACCTGAGACAATCCTTCCTTGGTTCCGTGTGCACCTGTGCTCCATGTGATACCAACCTACAGATTTGACAGGCACTGTAGGTGATTCTAGGCCTATCAGCCTATCGCCTTCACTAGGAAGTCAATGCCAGAATGAGCGTTACTTTGCAGATGGGGATATTCTGGAGGAGAGGTCCATGCTTTGCACAGGGCTACATCCCTGATGACATGCAGGAGATCAGCTGGTTCTGAAAGCAGCTGTGTCCACAGTGCTGGGGGCATGGCTCTTCCCTTGTCATGTTTGTCACTGTTTTGGGCCAGGGACCACCAGAGTTGACCTAACTTCCCTGGCAATAGAGCCCAACAGAAACTGGAAGCTGGGTAACGAGGCCTCAACATCCTCGAGGAGCCCACTTCCCAGGTCACATGGTTGTAACATGGCTCTGCAGTGTCCTCATGTGCAGGGGCTCTGGCCTCCAGAAACGTCATAATCAGCGTGAGCCTCCAGGGCTGTTGACATGGGTCAGGTCTCACGTGAGTTGCCTTGGGCCATTTTCCGGGTAGAAATTGAGGACAAGCCTGGGAGCCCCAGGCCAGTCCCCCAACCTGATGTCACACTGGTAGCAATCTTTTCTTGCCTTGCTGTGTGGAGTGATACTGGGGGTTGTGTTCCTCTCCTATGGGGTGGGTCTGCCTGCAGAATGGGCAGGCTCATGAGGAGTTAGAAGCCCAATGGGCCTGACACATCCACAGCCATGTCTCAACATGGCTGATCAGCATGGAGCGAGCCCAGGCAGCGACTTTAACATGAGGTTTATGCCAAAAATTCCAGGTGGTTCTCTTTGGTCCCTGTTGGATATGTGAACCGACCTAGTTCTGTACGTGACATGGATCAGAAGGTTGAGTGGGCAGAAGAAGCGATGATAATGGCCGGATGAGGCACTGAAGCTTCCAGTCTTGTCAGGCCCTTCTGCTGGGCACTGTCATGCGAGAGCCCCATGTTTGAGATTGGCAAGGAGCTCATGGATGGGGACACACAATGCCTCTCTCTGAGTGTTAGGCCGACTCATGACAACACACACCCTACCTGCATGGCTCACAAGGGACAGTGCTGGCTCCAGAAAATGTGGCCATGGAGAGTTCTCTGTAACTAGGGTCCAGGGGTCTACAGGGCCGAATCCTGGTCTATGAAGAGACCTCAGCACAACTTCATATGGTCTGGAGCATCATGCTAAGCTTCTCCACGAGTCAGATACAGGACCCAAACCACACCAAGGAAGATCAAAGGTGAGCAGGCCGAGGATGAATCCTGACTCCACAGGGTGAGATCCAGAGCCTGGTCTTGGTCATGTACCAAAGGCTGGCCCCAAACCACCCATCTGGTGCACTGTGTTTGCCAGCACATAATGAATAGACATACAGCTCACCAACCTGAGGCCATGAGACCATGGCTTAGTCCTCCCCTTCCTGGATGACTCAGAGAGAAGGAGTGGAGGAAGGAGGAGATGGTCAGTTATTGCATACACCTACCTCTAACACTGGTACGCTGGCTACATTCATTCACCCATGCACAGGAAGACTTTGCCATAATATCGGCATGGAAGGAAGAAAGAAGAATTATCCAACAGCAGAGGAAAGATTCCAATTGAGCTGAATCTCTGCACAGAAAATGCTGAAGGAGAGAGTCCCCCAAGAGATTAAAAAAACAAACAAAACAGAACAGAACTCAGGAAACTCAGTTCAATAGCATGGTACAAACATCACTGATGGACAGAAATTGCTTGCCTTTCTGTACACACAGAACATTATCTGAACAAGAAAGAAAGGAGACCACATCATAGAAAATGACAGTAACGGCACAAAGAAAATGCCTAGGAGACCATTTATCCCACCACCTACAAGAGCTGTAATTCAAAAATGGGACAAGAGACATTGATTTAAAAAAATGAAGACGACAAACAACCAACATGGAATTATAGGTCGTCCTCAAGGACCGGAAGATTCCGTCTTGTGCAAATGATTACACACTCTCTAGGAAATCCCAGAGTCGATGCCATTCCTCTCAATATATCCACGGATTGTCTCATACATTACAAGTAGGAATTCCCAAAAGTGTCTGGAAACACAAACTACACTGGAGAGTGTTCATACACTCTTGACCAAGAAGAGCAGATTTCAGACCCCCAAGCTGCCTGATCTCCCACTAGACGACAAACCTACACTCTTCAAGACAGCATGGTATTGGGACACAAGACATCCTGATAGATACAAGAAAAGAAAGGAGATTCCCAAAAGAAAGCTAAGCTTGTGTGGTCAAAGGAGGTGTGAAAGTCCAATGGGGACATGATAGCCTGTGCAATGCATGATCCTGGGGAAACTGGACTGCTCCATGCATAAGAATCACACTGGATTCATTTCTTGTGCCACCAAAAACTAGAACCTCACACCAAATCAACGAAGGCAATGTCAAATCTGAAATCAGTCCAGGCCTAGAAGAATTCCATATGAAGTACATACATGTACCTCAGCCTTAGAAGCCTGTCTGTGGTTTGGTCTCCTCAGGCAAGGGAAAGAGAAGCACCATAAAGGCAGTTGGGGCTCCAGTCGACAGAAAAGAGATTTCGATGGCAAAGACAAAGTGTATGCATGATGAAAAGGCAGCGGAGCGAATGTAAAACAATACTGATTTGCAAACGATGAAACTGATGAGGGGATTCATCTGGAGAGCAGACCGAGAAGTCACAAATGGCAAGCCTTCAAGATACAAAAGCCCTAACAGAAGCTCAACCATAACAGTGTGTTAGTGTTTACGTATGTGCACCTATAGGTATTCAATACATAATATACCTAGATTATATATAATAAATGTATTCTATATCAAGAATTTATTATATAGAATAAGTTTACGATACTAATATATATATTAAGGGCAATATGTTTAACATATATATATATTATGTATCATAAATTTTTCTACTTAATACCTATAAAATACATACATATAATGAATCATACATAGAGATACAAATACACACATATAATGAATCATACATAGAGATACAAATACACATGCACTCTCTCACACACACACACATAAACCACAACATCACAAGGGAGAATTGAGTAGAAGTAACAGAATTTTCCCAAGTCCGTCTGTAAGCAAAGATCATATCACAATGTCCATTCATACTGCAGGGGTGGGGTTATCCACAAGGTCATGTGACCTGGAGGCAAGACTGCTGGGAGCCAATGCATGGGCAACCCACCCCGAACACCAAGAGGAAACCTGTGGATTTGAATCTAACTGCAACAGGAGGACCTGGAAGGTTGTATGCCAGAGGGGTCAATGTCTACAGTTTCTTGACTTTCAGCCCTCGGTTGGCTGGATGGAGATGTAGGGCAGATGATGAGTGACACTCCCCAGATACCAGAGCAGTCCCAAGCCAGTTTCAGCTGGATTCTGTATTAGGCCAGTCCCTGAGACAATCTTTCCTTGGTTCAGTGTGCACCTGTGCTCCATGTGATACCAACCATCCATGTGATACAAGCCTACAGGTTTGACAGGCACTGTAGGTGCTTCTAGGTCTATCTGACTAATGCCTTCCTTTGGAAGTTGATGACAGAATGAGTGCCACCTTGCAGATGGGGAGATTCGGAAGGAGAAGCCCATGGTTTGTACAGGGCCACATCCCTGATTAAATGGGGTCGAGCAGCCTGTTCTGAAAGCATCTGTGTCCACAGAGCCGGGGTCATGGCCCTTCCCATGTCATGGTTGTGTCACTCTTCTGGGCCAGGGACTCAAGGATGTAACATAACTTCCCTGGCAATAGAGCTCAACACAAACTGCAACCTGGGGAATGAGGCATCAACAACTTAGAGGTGCCCATTCCCAGCTAACGTGGCTGTAAATATGGCTCTGCTTTGTCCCCTGTGCTGCGGCTGTGACCTCAGGAAACATCTCAGTCAGGATGAGCGTCCAGGGCTGTTGACTTGGGTCAGGTCTCACATGAGTTGCCTTGGACAATTGTCCGGGAGGAACCCAAAGACAAGCCTGGAAGCCCCAGCCCAATCCACAAACCTGATGCCATGCAGGTAGCAATCTGTCTGTTACCTGGGTGTGTGGAGTGATATAAGGGGACTGTGGGGTGGTTCTGCCTCCAGAATGGACAGGGTCATGACAGAAGAGAAGCCCGGTGGGCAGGACACATCCACAGTCATGTCCAAGTCTGAATGGTCTGTATGCAGTGAGCCAAGGCAGCACCTTTAACCAGAAGTTTATTCCAAAAATTTTAGGTGGTTCTCTTGAATCCCGGGTGGATATGTAATCTGACTTAGGTCTGTGCCTGACCTGGGAAAAGAAGTTAGAGTGGGCCAAAGAAGCAATGATAATGGCTGGGTGGGGCCTTGATCCTTCCGGTCTTGGCGAGCCCTTCTGCTGGTCATTGTCAAGGTAGAGCCCCATGTTTGATATCGGCAAGGAGCTCACCAATAGTGACATCCAATGCCTCTCCCCAAGTCTTAGTGCTGAGTCCCGCCACCCAGCACCCCACACCCACTGCTCACAATGGCCAGTGCCAGCTCCTAAATTTGTGGTCATGGAGGGTTCTCAGGAACCAGGGCCCAGGTGTCTATGGGGTCCAATCCTGGGCTATGAAGAGACCTCAACACAGGCGGATTGGACCTGGAACATTATACTAAGCTTCCCACCAAGTGAGTTATATGACCCAGAGCACACCAAGGAAGACCACAAATGTGAACAGGCCATAGATGAATCCTTACTCCGTAGGGTGAGTTCCTAGAGCCTGGTCTTGGGCATGTACCAAAGGCTGGCCACAGACCACCCAACTGGTGGACAGCAATTTGCCAACACATAAATACAGAGGATTGGTCTCAATGGAGGAAAGATGTGATTGAACCCAACCTCACCAACCACAGAAGGTTCCCAGATGGTAGAGCAAACTAAACCTGGGAGAGAGGGCAGATAAACAGAGGTATAGCTCACTGAGCTGAGACACATAGGGCCATGACCTTGTCCTCCCCTTCTTGGATGACTCAGAGATTTGGAGAGGAAAGAAGGAGGAGATGGCCAGTGTTTGCATAAGCCTACCTCTAAAACCAGTACATTGATCACATAATTCACCCAGGCAGAGGAAGTCTTCGCCATTATAAAAGCATGGAAAGAAGAAAGAAGAATTATCCAACAGCAAAGGTATACCCCAATTGACCTGGTTTTCTGCACAGAAAATGCTGAAGGTGGCCTTTCCCCAAGAGAAAACAAAACAAAACAGAACAGAGCTCAGAAAAGTCAGTTCGATAGCTGGGTACAAACTTCACTGACGATACAAAAATTGCTTACCTTTCTGTACACACACAACACTATCTGAATGAGAAAGGAAGGAGAAAACTCCATGGACAATGAGGGTAAGAAAATGCCTAGGAGACCATCTAACACAAGACTTACAAAACATGTAACTTCAGAAAACGGGACGAGAAACACATTGATGAAAGAAAATGTATATGACACACACCCAACATGGAAAGAAAGGTAGTGCTCATGGAAGAGAAGATTCCGTCTTGTGCAAATGATTCCACACTCTTGAGTAAATCCAGAGAGTCGACGCCATTCCTCTCAAAATAGCCACAGATTGTCTCAGGCAAGTACAACCAATAATTTCCAAATGTGTCTGTAAAGGCAAAAGACCCTCGAGAGGGTCCATACAGTTTTCAGCAAGAAGTGCAGATTTCAGAGCCCCAAGCTGCCTTATCTCCAACTAGACTGCAAACCTACCAACATCAAGACAGCATGGTATTGGCACACAAGACACCATTCAGATACAAGGAAGAGAACAGAGAGCCGTGAAAGAAAGCCAAGCGTGTATGGTCAAAGGAGGTTAGGAAGCCCGATGGGGACAAGATGGCCTGTGCAATGAATGGTCCTGTGGAAACTGGACTGCTTCAAGCATAAACATCACACTGGATTCCTTTCTTGTGGCACCTACAACAAGAACCTCACACTAAATAGATTATCACAATGTCAAATCTGAAGTCAGGTCAGGCCAGGAAGAAAACAATAGGAAGTTCATTCTTGGACCTCAGCCTTAGAAGCATGTCTGTGGATTGGTCTCTTAAGACAAGGGAAATTTAAGCACAATAAAGGCAGTTGGGGATCCTGGCTACTGAAAAGGAATTTCAATAGAAAAGACAAAGCACCCATAGGACGAAGAAGAAGTGGAGCGTAAGTGAGGAAACATTGATTTGCAAATGATGAAAGTGATGAGGGGGATCATCTAGAGAGCAGACCAGGAAGTCGGAAAATGCAAGTATTAGAGACACAAAAGCCCTAAATGAAGCTGGACCCTAACAGTGTGTGTGTGTGTGTGTGTGTGTGTGTGTGTGTGTGTGTGTGTATGTGCACCTGTACGTATTCTATATATAATATGCCTAGATTATATATGATAAATATATTCTATATTAAGAATTTATTATATAGAATAAGGTTAGGATACATGATATATATATAAAGGGCAATATGTGTAATATATATAATATATTATAAATTTTTCTCCTTAATACCTATATAGTACATACATATATTCAATCATACATGGAGATACAAATACGCATGCACTCACATGCAAACACATGCATAAGCCACAAGATCACAGGAGAGAACTGAGTAGAAGTCACAGACCTTTCCCATGTCCATGTGTAGGGGAGGACCAAATCACAATATCCATTCATTTTGTAGGGTTGGGTTTATCTACCAGCATATATGACCTGGAGGCAAGCCTGCTGAGAGCCAATGAATGGGCTACCCACCCCAGAGACCAAGAGGAGATACGTGGACGTGAAGCTATCTGCAAAAGTTGGACCTGGAAAGTTGTATGCCAGAGGGGTCAATGTCTGTAGCTTCTTGACTTTCAGCCCTCACTCAGCAGGATAGGGATGTAGGCAAGTGGACGAATGACACTCCCAGAACTGAGAACAATCCCAAGCCAGTTTCAGCTGGATTCTGTGCTAAGCCAGAGCCTGAGACAATCCTTCCTTGGTCCAGGGTGCACCTGGCCTCCCTGTGATACCAGCCCTCCATGTGATACCAAACTACAGGTTTCACAGCCAGTGTAGGTGCTTCTAGGCCTAACCACATAATGCCTTCCATAGAAAGTCAATGCCAGAATGAGTGGCACATTGCACATTGGGAGATTCTGGAGGAGAGGCCCATGGTTTGTCCAGGGCCACATATCTGATGACATGGAGGAGAGCAGCTTTTTCTGAATGCAGCTGTGTCCACAGACCCGGGGCCAAGGCTCTTCCTATGTAGTCTATGTGTCACTGCTCTGGGCCAGGGACCACAGGAGGTGACCTAATTTCCTGGAAATACAGCCCAAGAGAAACTGGAACCTGGGGAATGAGGCATCAACATCCTAGAGGAGCCCACCGCCCAGGTTACATGGCTGTAAACATGGCTCTGCTGTGTCCCCATGTGCAGGGGCAGTGGTCTCAGGAAACATGACAATTAGGGTGAGCCTCCAGGGCTGTGGATGTGACCTCAGCACAGCTGGATCTGACCTGGAGCATCATGCTAAGTTTTTCCCCAAGTTAGATACAGGGCCTGAAGCTCATCAAGGAAGAGCACAAAGGTGAGCAGGCTGGGGTTGAATCCTGACACAATAAGGTGCATACCCAGAGCCTGGTCTTGCACATGTACATAAGGATGCCCTCAGACAACCCATCTGGTGGACTGGAATTTACCAACACATAATGAACCGAGGATTGGTCTCAATGGATGGAACAGTCTGATAGAACCCTCGTCCCCCCAACCCCAGCCACAGAAGGTCCACAGATGGTAGAACAAATTACACCTGGGTGTGAGAGTCAGATGAACAGAGGTACAACTCACCAAGCTGAGGCCCATGGGACCATAGCCTTGTCCTCCCCTTCCTGGATGACTGAGAGAGATGGAGAGGGTGGAAAGAGGAGATGTCCAGTAATTGCACATACCTACCTCTAACACTGGTAGGCTGTCTACATTCACTCACCCAGGCAGAGGAAAGCTTCTCCATAATAACCACATCATAAGAAGAAAAAGAATATACGAAAGCACAGGAAAGATTCCAATTGACCCGATTCTCTGCACAAAAAATGCTGAAGGTGACCCTCTCAGAAGAGAAAACAAAACAAAATAGAACTCAGGAAACACAGTTCGATAGCATGGTACAAACATCACTGACGCTACAGAAATCTCTTGCCTTTCTGTACACACACAACACTATCCAAATGAGAAAGGAAGGAGACAATCCCATGGACAATGATGGTAACAACACAAAGAAAATACCTAATGGACCATCTAAACAATGACCTACAAGACACGTAACTCAGAAAACGGGAGACACATCGATGAAAGAAAATGAAGACGACCCACACCCAACACGGAATGATAGGTAGTAATCATCGACTGGAAGGGTTCGTCTTCTGCCAGTGATTCCACAATCTCGAGGAAATCCAGAGTCGATGCCATTCCTCTCAAAATACCCACACATTGTCTCAGACCAGTAAAATCAAGAATTCCAAAATGTGTCTGGAAAAGCAAAAGACCCTCGAGAGTGTCCATACACTCTTCAGAAAGAAGTGGAGATTTCAGACAGAGAAGCTGCCTGATCTCCAACTAGACTGCAAACCTGCCATCATCAAGATAGCATGGTATTAGCACACAAGACATGCACATAGATGGAAGCAAGTGAACAGAGAGCGCCAAAAGAAAGCCAAGCTTGTGCAGTCAAAGGAGGTGAGAAAGTCCGATGGGGACAAGACAGCCTGTGCAATGCATGGTCCTGGGGAAATTGGACCGATCCATGCATAAGAATCACAGTGGATTCCTTTCTCAGCCACCAACAACAAAAACCTCACACCAAATCGACTACTGCAATGTCAAATCTGAAGTCTGGCCAAGCCTAGAAGGAACACATAGGAAGTACATTCTTGGACCTCAGCTCTAGAAGCATGTCTATGGATTGACCTCCTCAGGCAAGGGAAACAGAAGCACAATAAAGGCAGCTGGGTCCCCAGTCGACTGAAAAGTGATTACGACGGCAAAGGCAAAGCATCCGCATGAAGAAAAGGCAGTGGAGAGAATGTGAGAAAGCTCTGATCTGCAAACGATGAAACTGATGAGGTGTATCATCTGGAGAGCAGACCAAGAATTTGCAAAACGCAAACCTTAGAGACACAATGCCCTAACTGAAGCTGAACCCTAATAGTATGTGTGTGTGTGTATGTGCATTTTTAAGTATTCTATACATTATATACCTAGATTATATATAATAATCATATTCTATATCAAGAATTTATTATATAGAATAAATTAAGGTTACATTATATATCTATTAAGGGATATGTATAATATATATTATGTATCATAAATATTTCTACTTAATACCTATATAATATAAAAATATAATGAATCATACATAAAGATACAAATACGTGTGCACTCAAGTGCACACACACGCATAAACAACCAGATCATAGGAGAGAATTTAATAGAAGTCACAGACTTTTCCCAAGCCTGTCTGTAGACGTGGACCAAATCACAATGTCCATTCATTCTGGAGGGGTAGGGATATACACAAGGATAAGTAACATGGAGGCAAGCCTGTGGAAGCCAATGCATGGGCAACCTACCCCAGAGACCAAGAGGACATATGTGGACGTGAATCTACCTGCAACAGGAGGACCTAGAAGGTTGTATGCCAGAGGGGTCGATGTCCGTAGTTTCTTGATGTTCAGCCCTCGATTGGCAGGACAGGGATGTAAGCCAGAGGAAGAGTGATACTCCCCAAATCCCAGAGCAGGCCCAAGCCTCTTTCACCTGGATTCTGTGCTAGGTCACCACCTGAGACAATCCATCCTTGGTTCAGTGTGTACCTCTGCTCCATGTGGTAGAGCCCTCCATGTAATACCAGCCTACAGGTTTAACAGGCACTGTAGTTGCTTCTAGGCCTATCCGTCTAATGCCTTCCTTAGGAAATCAATGGCCGAATGAGCGCCACTTTGCTTATGGGGAGATTCGGGAGGAGAAGCCCATGGTTTGTACATGGTCATAACCCTGATGACATGGAGGAGAGCAGCCGATTCTGAAAGCAGCTCTGTCCACAGAGCCGGGGCCATGGCTATACCCATGTCATGTTTGTGTCACTATTCCGGACCAGGGACCACAGGAGGTGACTTAATTTCTCTGGCATTAGAGCCCAACAGAAAATGCAACCTGGAGAATGAGATGTCAACATCCTAGGGGAGCCCACTCCCTGGATCATGTGGCTGTAAATATGGCTCTGCTGTGTCCCTATGTGCAGAGGCAGCAGCCTCAGGAAACATCACAATCAGGGTGAGCTCCAGGGCTGTTGACATTGGGTCAGTTCCCACGTGAGTTGCCCTGGGCAATTGTCTGGGAGGAACACAAAAGAAGCCTGGGAGCCCCAGGCCAGTCCACGACCCTGATGCAACCCAGGTAGCAATCTGTCCCTTGACTTTGTGTGTAGAGTGATATTGGGGATGGGAGTTCCTGTCCAGTGTGGTGGGTCTGCCTCAAGAATAAGCAGGCTCATGAGTGGTGAGAAGCCCACTGGGCCAGAAACATCCACAGCCACGTCCATAGCTTGCTGCTCCAGATGGAGCAAGCCCAGACAGTGCCTTCAACCTGAGGTTTATGCCAAAATCTCTAGGCGGTTCTCTTTCGTCACTGGTGGATATGTGATCCGAATTAACTGTGTGCCTAACTGGGAGCAGAAGGTCGAGTGGGCAGAAGTAGTAATTATAATGGCCGGTTGGGGCCCTGATCTTTTCAGTCTTTGCCAGCACTACTGCTGTTCACTCACATGTTAGAGGCCTACATTAGTGATTGGCGAGGAGCTCACCGATGTGGACACCCAATGCCTCTCCCTGAGTGTTGGGCCGAATCACTCCACCAGGCATCACAAACAAACGCTCATAAGGCGTCCATCATTGGCTCTGGAAAGTGTGACCATGGAGGGTTCACTTTAACCAGTGCCCAAAGGTCTATAGGCCCCAACCCTGTGCTATGAAGAAACCTCAGCACAGATGGATCTGACCTGGAGCATCATGCTAAGCTTCCCTCTGAGTCAGCTACATGACCCAGAACACACCAAGGAAGAGCACAATGGTGAGCAGGCCGACGATGAATACTGATACAACAGGGTGCAATCCCAGAGCCTGGTCTTTGGCACATAGAAAAGGCTGCCCTTAGACCACCCATCTGGATTACTGTAATTTGCCAACTCATAACTAACAGAGGAATGGTCTCAATGGAGGGAATGGTCTGATCGAAACCCCACTCCCACACTCCCAGCCACAGAAACTTTACAGATGGTAGAGCAAATTTTGCCTAGGAGGGAGGGGCAGACGAACAGAGGTACATCTCACAGAACTGAGGTCCATGGGGCCATGGCCAAGTTCTCCCCCTCCTGGATGACTCAGAGAGGTGGAGAGGGAGTAAGGAGGAGACAGCCAGTTATTTCATACACCTATATCTAACACTGGTACGCTAGCTACATTCATTCACCAAGGCAGAGGAAGTCTTTGCCATAATAACAGCATGGTAAGAAGAAAGAAGAATTATCCGACAGCAGAGGAAAGACTACAATTGACCCGATTCTCTGAACAGAAAATGCTTAAAGCAACCCTCCTGCAAGAGAAAACAAAACAAAGAAAACAGAACTCAGGAAACTCAGTTCGATAGCAGGGTACAAATTTCACTGATGCTACAGAAATTGGTTGCCTTTCCATACACACATAACACAATTCAAATGAGAAAGGAAGGAGACAACCCCATGAACAATGACGGCAACAACACAAAGAAAATGCCTAGGATACCATCTAACTCACGACCTATAAGACACGTAACTCAGAGAGCGGGATGAGAAACACATTGATGAAAGAAAATGAAGGCGACACCCCCCCAACATGGAATGATAGGTAGTGTTCATGGACTGGATGAGTCCATCTTGTGCAAATGATTCCACACTCTCGAGGAAATCCAGAGAGTTGATGCCATTCCTCTCAAAATACCCACGGATTGTCAAAGACAAGTACATTCAAGAAATCCCAAATGTGTCTGGAAACACAAAAGACCCTCGAGAGTGTCCATAAACTCTTCAGAAAGAAGTGCATATTTCAGATGTCCCAACCTGCCTGATTTCCAACTAGATGGAAAACCTAACATCATCAAGACAGCATGGTTTGGGCACACAAGATATCCATATAGATGCAAGGAAGACAACGGAGAGTCATGAAAGATAACCAACCTTGTGTGGTCAAAGGAAGTGAGGAAGTCCAATGGGGACATGATACCCTGTGCAATGAATGGTCCTGGGAAAACTGGACCATTCCATTCATAAGCATCACACTGGATTCCTTTCTCATGCCAGTAACAACAAGAACCTCACCTTAAATCAACTACTGCAATGTCAAATCTGAAGTCAGGCCAGACCTTGAAGAAAGCCATATGCAGCACATACTTGGACCTCAGCCTTGAAGCATGTCTTTGAATTGGTCTCCTTAGCCAAGGGAAACAGAAGAACATTAAAGGTAGTTGGGGCTTCAGGTGAATGAAAAGGATTTCGACAGCAAAGGCAAAGCTACATAGGACAAAAAGGCAGTGGAGCGGAAGTGAGAAAACTGATTTGCAAACGATGAAACTGATGAGGGGGATCATTTGGAGAGTAGACCGAGAAGTCACAAAATGCAAGCTTTCGAGACACATAAACCTTAACAAAAGCTGAACCCCAATAATGTGTATGTGTCTATTTATGTGCACCTGTAGGTATTCTATACATAATATACCTAGATTTTATATAATAAACATATCCTTTATCAAGAATTTATTATATAGAATAAGTTTAAGATACATAATATATATATATATATATTAAGGGCAATATCTATAATATATATATATTATGTATCATAAAGTTTTCTACTTAATACCTATATAATACATACATATAATGAATCATATGTAGAGATACAAATATACGATTCAAAACCCGCAAGATCACAGGAGAGATTGAGTAGAAGCCACAGACTTTTCCCAAGTCTGTCTGTAGACAGACAATCCTCTGTTCGATACGTGTTCACAAATTGCCATTCACCAAATGGGTGTCCTGAGGCCAGCCTTTTGCACATGCCCAGTATCAGGTTCTTGGGGCTGATCATGTAGGGCCCAGGATTCATCCCCAGCCTGCTCACCTTTGTGCTCTGACTTGGTGTGTTCCACGTCCTGTAGATGACTCTGGGGGAAGCTTAGCGTGATGCTCCAGGTCAGAACTGGTTGTGTTGTGCTCTTTTCATAGCCCAGGATTGGGCCCTGTAACCCCCTGGGCCCTGGTTCCAGAGAACCCTCCATGGCCGCACTCTCTGGAGATGGCACTGTTCCTCTTTGGAAGTGGGGGCAGGGTGCAGGGTTGTATGACTCAGCCCCACACTCAGGGAGATGCATTGGGTGTCCACATCAGTGAGCTCCTAGCCAATCAGCAATGTGGGGCTCTGCCATGACAGTGTCCAGCAGAAGGGCCAGCCCAGACTGGAAGGATCAGGGCCCCACTCAGCCATTATCATTGCTTACTCTGCCACTCCACGTTCTGCTCCCAGATCAGGCACAGACCTATGTCAGATCACATATCCACCCGACACCAAAGAAAATCACCTAGAGTTTTGGCATAAACCTTGGGCTAAAGGATGCTGCTTGGGCTCACTCCACCCCAACCATCCAGTTTGGAACATGGCTGTGGACATGTCTGGCCCACCGGGCTTCTCATCCCCCTTGAGCCTGCAAATGCTGGAGGCAGAACCACCCCACAGGACAGGAACAACCACACCTAGCAACCCTCCACACACACAGACAAGGGAGAGATTGCTACCAGGCTGGCATTACAGTGCTGGCCTGCCATGGGGCTCCCAGGTGGCCTTTGGGGTCCACCCGACAATGGTCCAAAGCAACTCCCGTGAGACCTGACCCAACGTCAACAGCGCTGGAAGATCACCCTGACTGTGACCTTTCCTGAGGTCACAGCCAAAGCACATGGGGACATAGAAGAACCAGGTTACAACCATATGATCTGGGGAGGGGCTCCTCTAGAATGTGGATGTCTCATTCCCCAGGTTCCAGGTTCTTTTTGGCTTTATTGCCAGGGAAGTGAGGTCACCTCCTGGAGTTCCCTTGCCCAGACTGTTGACCCAACACGGCATGGTCATGACCGTGGCCCCAGCTCTGTGGACACAGCTGCTTTCAGTCCTGGCTTCTCTCCTCCATGTCATCAGGGATGTGGCCCTGTAAAAACCATGAGCCTCTCCTCCCCAGTTTCCCCATCTGCAAAGTGGCACTCATTCTGTCATTGACTTCCTAGGGAAACAGGAAGGCCGATAGACCTAGAAGCCCCTACAGTCACTGTCATACCTGTAGGCTGGTATCACATTGAGGGCTGGTATCACATGGAGTACAGGTGCACATGGCACAAAGGAAGGATTACCTCAGGGGCTGGCCTAGAACACAATCCAGCTGAAACAAGTTTTGTTCTGCTCTGGAATCTCAGGAGAATCACTCATCCTCCCGTATACATCCCGGTCCCACCAAGGGAGGGCTGAACGTTAAGAAACTTCAGACATCTACCCCTCTGGCATACAACCTTCCAGGTCCTCCTGTTACAGTTACATTCAGGTCCACACGTCTCCTTTTGGCCTCCGTGGTGTGTTGCCCCTGTATTGGCTCCTGGTAATCTTGCCTCCAGGTCACATATCCTTGTGGATATCGCCATCCCTGCAGAATGGATGAATACTGTGATTTGGTCCTCGCCTATAGACGGACTTGGGAAAACTCTATGACTTCTACTTGATTCTCTACTGTGATTGTGTGGTTTCTGTGTATGTGTGCCCGTGAGTGCATGCGTATTTGTATCTCTACGTATGATTCATAATATGTATGTATTATATAGTTATTAGGCAGAAAAATTTATGATACATGATATATATATTATACATATAACCATTAATATACATATTATGTATCCTAAGCTTATTCTTTATAATAAATTATTAATATATAATATATTAATTATATATAATCTAGGTATATTATGTATGTTATACATAGAGGTGCCCATATATACACACACACACATTGTTAGTGTTCAGCTTCGGTTAAGGTTTTTGTGTCTCAAAGGCTTACTTTTTGTGACTTCTCTGTCTGCTTTCCAGATGTTCCCCCTTGTCAGTTCCATATTTTGCAAATCAATGTTTTCTCACATTCGATCTGCTGCCTTTTCTTCATTAGGATGCTTTTCTTGTGCTCTCAAAAGCACTTTTCAGTAGCCTGGAGCCCCAACTGCGTTTATTGTGCCTCTGTTTCCCTTTCCTTAGGATACTGATCCACAGACATGCTTCTAAGGCTGAGGTTCAAGATATACTTCCTATGGGTTTCTTCTAGGCCCGGACTGATTTCAGGTTTGACATTGCAGTAGTCAATTTGGTGTGAGGTTCTTGCTGTGTGTTGCATGAGAAAGGAATCCAGTGTGATGCTTGTTTATGGAGTGGTCCAGTTTCCTCAGGACCATTCATTGCACAGGCTATGGTGTCCCCATCGGACTTTCTCACCTCCTTTGGCCGTTCAAGCTTGGCTTTCTTTCAGGGCTCTCCATTCCCTTCCTTGCATCTATATGGATGTCTTGTGTGCAAATAGCATGCTGTCTTGATGATGGTAGGTTTACAGTCTACTTGGAAATCAGAGTTAGGCGTATGCAATAATTAGCAATCTTCTCCAAACTCCCTCTCCATTTCTCTAAGGCCTCCAGGAAGAGCATGACTAGGTCAGGGCCCCCTAGGGGCTCAGGTCGATGAGCTGGAACACTGTTCATCTGCCCGGCATCCTGGCAGTAATTTTCTCTACAATCTGTGACCATTCTCTGTCTGGGAGTTGGGGATGGAGTGGGTGGCTGTGCCATCAGATCCATCCTCCTTTGAGACCAATCATCTTTTCCTTATGTATTGGCAAATTGCAGACAAACAGATGTATGTTGAAGGCCAGCCTTTGGTCCAGAAATAAGACCAGCCTCTGTGTGCTTACCCTGTGGGGCAGGGCATTCATACCCACCCTGCTCACCTTTTTGCTCCACATTGGTGTGCTCTGGGTCCTGCACCTGACTCGGGAGGAAGCTTGTCACAGTTCTCCAGGTCAGAGCATGCTGTGCTCAACTCTTTTCGTAGCTTAGGATTGGGCCCCATAGACTTTTGTTTCCTGGTTCCACAGCATCAATGGCTATCAGTGCCACTGGAAATCAGTGTCCACATATAAAACAAGGGCAATCACAGCATCAATGGTTATCAGTCTCACTTGTAATCTGTGTCCATATATAACAAGGGCAGCCACTGCATCAACAGCTATCAGCCACCCTGGAACTCAGTGTCTACATATAATAAGGGGAAGCACAGATCCCCATCTAAGAGTCTCACTGGAAATCTTTGTACACATATAACAAGAGCACCACAGGTCAACGGATATCAGTTGCACTGGAAATCAGTGTCCAACTACAAGAAGGGAAAAATAGCATCAATGGATGTCTGTCTCACTGGAAATGAGTGTCCACATATAACAAGTTCATCCACAGCATCAAGGAATATCAGTCTGACTGGAAATCATTTTCCACATATAACAAGGTCAACCACAGTTCAACTGCTATCTGTCCCACTGAAAATCACCCTCCACATATAACATGGGACACCACAGGTCATCGGCTATCAGTCACACTAGAAACAAATGTCCACATATAACAAAGGCAACCACAGCACCACCGGGTTTCATTCTCACTGGAAATCAGAGTCCACATATATCACATGCAAACATAGGTTAACGGCTATCAGTCTCACTGGAAATCAGTGTCCACATATAACAAGTGCAACAGCAGCATCATGGGTTATCAGTCTCACTGGTAAAGAGTGTCCACTTATAACAAGGGAAACCACAAGGCAACAGGTATCAGTCTGATTGGAAATTTGAGTTCAAAGATCAGAAGGGAAACCATAGCATCAACGGCTATCAGTTTCATAGGAAATCAGTGTCCACATATAACTAGGGCGAGCAGAGCAACAAAGGCAATCAGTCTCCATGGATATCAGTCTCCACATATATCAAGAGCAACCACAGCATCAACAGATGTCAGTCTCATGGGAAATCAGTCTCCACATAAAACAAGTGCAACAAGAGCATCAACGGCATTCATTCTCACTGGAAATCAGTGTCCACATATGAAAAGTCCAATGACAGCATCGAAGGCCATGAGTCTCACTGGAAATTTTTGCCCACATATAACAAGGGCAGCCACTGCATCAAAGGATATCACTCTCACTGGAAGTCTTGGTCCACATGTAACGAGGGCAGCCACAGTCCATCGGGTATCAGTCTCACTGGAAATCAGTGTCCACCTATAATAAGGGCAACAAAAGCATCAATGACTATCAGCTTCAGTGGAAAATATTGTCCGAATATAACAAGGGAAACCACACTTTAACGGCTATCAGTCTCAATGGAAATCAATGTCCACATATAAAAAGGGCAACCTCAGCATCAGTCGCTATCTGTCTCTCTGGAAATCAATATCTACATATAACAAGGGGAACTACAGGTCAAATGCTACCAGTCTCACAGAAAATCAGTGTCCGTATATAACAGGGGCAACCTCAGCATCAACGGCTATCAGTCTCACTGGAAATCAGTGTCCGCATATAACAAGGGCAAACACAGCATCAACGGTTATCAGTCTCAATGTTAATCAGTGTCCACATATAAAATGTGCAGCCACAGTATCAACAGCTATTTGTCCCTCTGGAATCAGGATACACATATAACAAGGACAGCCAGAGCATCGAATGATACCAGTCTTACAGGAAATCATAGTCCATATATAACAAGAGCCACCACAGTCTCAACAGTTATCAGTCCCACTGGAAATCTGTGAACATAATTAAAATGTGTCCCCACAAAATCAATGGCTAAAAACACCCTGTAAATATTTGTCCAAATATAACAAGGGCAACAACAACTTAACAGCTGTCAGTCTCACTGTAAATCAGTGTCCAGATATATCAAGTGCAAACACAGGTCAACCTCTATGTGTCTCACTGGAAATCATTGTACCAACATAACAAGGAGAACCACAAATCTACGACTATGTCTAATTGGAAATCACTCTCCACATATAACAACGGCAACCACAGCATCAATGGCTATCAGTCTCTCTGGAAAGAGGGTCCACATGTACTAAGGCCAGCCACTGGTCAAAGGTTATCCATCTCACTGGAAGTAAGAGTCCACATTCACCAAGGGCAGCCACAGCATCAAGAGCTTTCAGTCTCACTGGAAATCAGTGTGCACATATAACAAGGGCAAACACAGCATCAACAGCTATAAGTGTCACTGGAATTGAGTTCACATATAACCATGGCAACCACACTTACAACAGCTATACATATCACTGGAAGTCAATGTCCACATATAACAAGGATATCCACAGCATCAAAGGTTATCAGTCTCATTGGAATTCAGGGTCTACATATAAGAAGGGAAACCACAGGTCAACGACAATCAGTCCACTTGAAATCAGTGTCCACATATAACAAGGTCTATTACAGCATCAATGGCTATCTGTCTCAATGGAAAACAGTATCCCCATATAACAATGTCAATGACAGCCTCAACTGCTAACAGTCTCTCTGGAAATCAGTGTCCACATATAACCAGTGCAACCACAGAATAATTGACTATCATGCACACTGGAAATCAGCATTCACATATAACAAGGGCACCAACAGAATCAACGGTTATCAGTCTCACTGGAAATCAGTGATCACATATGCCAAGGGCAACCACAGTATTAATGGCTATCAGTCACAGAGTAAATCAGTGTCCACGTATATCAAGGGCAACCACAGGTCAACAGATATCATTCTCACTGGTTTCTGTGTCCATATATATCAACGGCAACCACAGCATCAACCGCTAACACTCACTGGAAATCAGTGTTCTCCTATAGCAAGGGCAACCACAGCATTAGTGGCTCTAAGTCTCGCTGGGAATAAGGTCCACATATACCAAAGGCAGCCACAGTTCAATGGCTAGCTGTCTCATTGGAAATCAGTGTCCAGATACAAGAAGGGCAGCCACAGCATCAACTACTATTAGTGTCACTGGAAATCAATGTCCACATATAAAAGGGCAAGCACATGGGCTTCCCTGGTGGTGCAGTGGTTGAGAGTCCGCCTGCCGATGCAGGGGACACGGGTTCATGCCCCAGTCTGGGAAGATCCCACATGCCACGGAACGGCGGGGCCCATGAGCCATGGCTGCTGAGCCTGCGCGTCCAGAGCCTGTGCTCCACAATGGGAGAGGCCACAACAGTGAGAGGCCTGTGTACCACACAAAAAAATAAAAAATAAAAAATAAAGGGCAAGCACAGCATTAATGGCTATCAACCTCACTGGAAATCACTCCCCTCATATCTTTTGTAGCACTTGAGCTAATCACACAGCAAGTAAAGTCAGGGAACTGGAAATAGTGTAACTCCTGTTTCTGATTTAATTTACAGAGGATTTGGGTGGTCAGACTCAGTTAGTCCAAATAATTAAGAAATCAGTTGGAAAGAAATCATCACCTGAGTTCTACTTGTTGGCACAGTAACACGATGTGTGCCTGGCGAGTAGAGGGTATTCACATGATGATGAGAGGAAGATTGACATTCCAAAGAATGAATAACAAATACGATATAGAACATACAAATAAGGTGTTATGGTCCATTCTTCAGAGATGTCACATCTGAATTTAAACACTTAAATTACAAATCTCCAACCTGTCACTTTCTCAAATATATATCTCAAGAGAATCCGGATAAAACAGGGCTGCATTTGACGTTCAAAAAAATGTTGCTTAATAATGAATCATACACAGTTACTGGACAGGTGAGCTGGTCAGCAGTGCACTGGCAAGAGAGACAAGGAAGGTATGTGGGATCTTGGAAGATCCTTTTATTATAGTAGGAAAATCAAAGTAGGGCAAGGGAAAGCAGATGGAGTTCTCTGATTTTTCAGAAGTATTTGACCTATATTTAGAAATCCATTTCTATGTAACTTAATATCTGATTTGTTGTTTGACTAGGAAGAAAAAAAATTCACACAAGCATAAATGTCTCTTTCCTAATCATATATTAGGAAGGAAATGTGTTTCACAGACCTTACTTGCAACAATGATAAGAATACATTTATGATATAACAGCAATAATGTTGTGAAAATCACCCAGGGAAGTTAGCTAACTTACCCAAGGTCATTGCATATCCAGAAAAAGAAAGTAAATTTTCCTACCTCTGGCTAAGCAGATAAGCTTTCCTGCAGTACAAAGATCCTATACACTGAGACCCTGAAAAATGATGTTTTTTTTAAAAAAAATCTAAGCTGAATACAACTTGATATTCTGGTTGGATTAAATATGTAACAGAGCTTCTAGTATTACCCAACGGAAAGAAATAAAAAACAAATGGAAGTGGTAAGATGTTCTGGCAATTAGCAAGGTACATTTATAGTTTACAAACATTAATTTAAACCTTGGTTCATAGTATTAATTTTGAAAAAGTTACTTAATCTCCCTGAACTTCCAATTTTCCTGGGTACAATGAGGATTGTATGAGTTAATTTTTGCAAATCACAGTGCTTCAAGCTCTGGTAAATGCTCGATAAATAGTGCCAACTGTATTTATTAATAATGGTTAATACTGCAATAATTTACTACATTCAACTTCCAATGATCCAGAAAACAAAGCTATTATTTCTCTCAGTGACTGACACCTTAAGGAAAGCATTAACCTAATATAACAATGACTAAGAGAACACTATTTTAGTGAAGACACGCACGCCCACACATCTCCCACCACTACACACACATTTCAGTTCTCGGAAATAATTAACTGTGAGCAACTATTTTATTCCAGATACACTGTAAATACTGTAAAGTGATCTACATTTCTACAGCATTAGAAGATGGTCTCCCCATAAAGTATTAGCTAACAGCACAACACTGCAGGGGGAAAAATGACCTGTCAGAGTGAACAAAGAAAACTGTTATGTAAATCCATAGTTTGATAAAGTCCTTAGTTACACACCTTCTAAGACCAAAAAAAAAAACTTTAACTTTCATTTTCTGGATTTCAGAAGTACAATTAAGGGTAAATGAATTTCACTTTGTAAATTCTGTTCTTCCACTCTTCCTAAAGCCTTAAAAAGCCTTCTGAAGTGGCAAAATAAATATTTGTTTGTTTCTAGACCATATTTTTCCTTCTTTCTTCTCATCTTTCCCATGTACTATTGTGCAGATGATTAACAACTGTGTCTGTTCATCCTCGGTGACACTTACCAACATGCAGATACTCAAATTCCATGTTCGTGGTCAGAACATTTGGCTTTACTTTTTTGGGATACAAGTCCTGACACAGATCTTTTATTTTGCATGAGGCCTTCCCACTACAAAAGTGGATTTCTCTTACCATCCCAGGGTCCAACAGCCTGTCAGCTCTGGCCTGCTCTAATTCAGAGGTTGGAAGCGTTTTAAAAAAAAATCCTACTTGGAGGCAAGTGTATGTCCTGCTTGAGAGACACCACCTCCCACCCCATCACCATGGAGGAAATCAGGTTCATGATGCAGCGTGGCCTCCCCAGAAAGCCTGTGAAAACAAAGCTTGCACAGCAGAAATGAATTAAATAGAAACTCCTCTGCAGACATTTAAGAATTTTGAGCAACTAATCAATAACTATGAAGTATCCTAAAATGAAATTTCATAAGAACTGACTGGGTTGGAATTTAAATAAATGCTTTTGACCTGCCCCAAACCAAGCTGAATGCTTCCCACTGCATGGGCCTTCTTCTCAGTGACAAACATTCATAACAATCCCAAGTTCTAGCCAATATTAAAAAAAGGCATCTAATTAACTTTGATATGCCAACTTTCAGTTAAATGATGTAACTATGGAGTCATTTCGTAAACTAACAAACTGTGAATTGTTCAAAAATTTTGACAGTATGAATTATTAAAAATTAGTCACAAATTACATCTTCCATCTAGTCTCCCAAACTAGAAACCTTGGCTTTTGACAACCCTGCACATCCTAAATCCAGTCAGTCATCAAAACCAATCATCTCTAACTCAGACAGTCCCCTAGAATTAGACTCTCATTCAGCCCAACCACGTTCATTCTCGGACCTAGTTTGAACGATTTCAACACTCTCTTCCTTGGTCACAAGTCTCTTGCATCCACCTCTCAACATGTAGTAAGACCTCACCAAAAGCAAAGATAAACACGCCCATCACTTGCCAGGAAAAAACTTGTAGATCTCCAGTGATTCTAAGATAGAATTCCGGGTCCTGGTCTGGACTGTGATGATTCCCACATGGATGACCACCTGCCAACCCATCTCCTCTTGTCTTTCTCAAGTCCCCCTTTGTTCCTGCTGCCCAGGATGCCTCCCCATTTCTTGGATGTGACAGGACCCATCAGAGCCTTTGGGGCAGAATGAGCTCTTCTCTCAAAGACAGCTCAGCTTTACACCTGGTAAACTCCTATTTAACCTTCCAGTGCCACTTTGAATGCCCCCTCTTTATGGGGGGCTTCTCCCCCTTTTCCTTCCCAAAGCTGTTGAGTACATTATCGTGTGTTTCTGCAGCATGTTTAGCATCTGTGTCAGCATGTCTTCTGTGTGAGTGCTGTCTGTGTGCTGTCCTGTCCCCAGCAAGAGCATGAGTTCCCATAAGACATGAATCACGTACTATTCCTAGGCTGGTATGAATGCTAACATTGACTGAATCCTCTACTGTATGTTAGCTTCATCATGATGTAAAACAAAGTACATGAAATTAAAGCCAGGCAACTCCTGGGTTTAAATCATAAATCCTAGCACTGTCTTCTTCTAGAAACTTAGTGTGGAGAATTGCGCTTCCTCACCTGTAAACTAGTAACACATCCAACTCATGGGAAGGCAGGGTTAGAGGGATGGAGGGAGGGAGAACTATGGAAGATTAAATGAGATGATATGACCACTGTCTGGAAACGTCCGGGCATGAATATATTTATTAATGATAACAAAGAAAAAAACGGCCCTAGACCCCACTCTGTGCTGTCATGAGGTTAACAACCTCCCCCCCGCCATCTAGCCAACTAGTAAGAAAGGCCCACGGATGACACAGGAACTGACAGATCCCACAGGGTAAGTGCCAGCAAGCCAAGACTCAAAGCCAGTTGAGGATCTAACCATAAGCTCCGAAAATTACTTTACTTACCTAAGTACCCAATAATTTATCTGATCCTCATCAAAATACCTTTTACCTTCCTCATTTTATGGATGAAAAAACTGAGCCTCAAATACATAACTTGCCACAAATCATACATACAGTTACAGGGTAAACAATCTAGGATTCAATTCCAGTGTGCCTAAACTCAAAACACTTCAGTCAAAATCCCATAGGCTATTTTCAATATAAAAGGTGCAGACATACTATAAAACAGAAGACTGGCATGAACCTCTGGAACAGCACCTGTGTGGTGGTGATTCAAAATGAAGCCAGATTCCCCCTGGTTAAGGTGATCAGGAAACCTACCTAGAAGGTTTTTTAAAGTATTAAAAAAAAATAAAATTTGACATTTGAAAAATGAAAATTATTGTTGGAAACAAAAATATGGCTGGAGAGCATTCAGGAAAAGGGGGAAATCTGCAAATCAGGGACAGAGAAACACAGCGTCCTCATGGGACCAGGGGAGGGTCAGAGTGGGGAGGGCAAATGTGGGAAGTGTGCACCACATGAGCAGGAAATAAGGCAGCCCGGTCCTGGTGAGAATAAGCCACAAAGAGAAGGGGATGGGATGTACGGGGACTGATCCAGGCAAGAGGCCCAGAGCAGAGATATGGTGGGGGCCCTGGGCAGAGAGGCAGACTTCCCAGGAGCTGAGGGGCACAGATGGGGACCACAGGGCCTCAGTGCACAAGAGGGCAAGGTTTTACACATGGAAGAAAGCCACAGTCATGCCCTTGAGAAAGGAGGACCACTTGATGACGTTTTGCAAAGGAGTCTGATTTCACGTAAGTTGAATCTGAGATGACAGTGGAACACCGAGATCAAGTTTTTCATCAGGCAGACAAACCCACAATCAGAGCTGCAGGTGTGACTGGAGCTGTGTGTCTGCATGCAGGCCAGTCCGTGGGCACATGCATGTGTGAAGACAAAGAACGGGGGGAGGGAGGGGAGAGAAACTCAAGGACTTGACTTTCTACATTTTAGCAGCAGGAAGAAGAAAGGAGAAGAAATTGTGCTATGAAGCAAGCAGAGTTTGCAAGAAGCATTGTCTAAAACCGCATCAAATCCTACTAGAAGTTAAGGAAAGTGAATTCTCAAAACTAAGGGAACAGACACCTTTTCATAAATATCTGAAATATGTTGATGGGCCTGAAAATCGGATAGTTAAGGACAAAATGGTGATAGAAAAGTAGAAGCAAGGTTTCCCAAAGTCTTGCAAGAAGAATTAGTCCATATAAGATGAAATTGAGGAAGGTCACATAAAACTGCAAACCTTCTAATAAAATGAGAAAGAGTTCCTGCTCAGAACCAGTGGCTGGACAGTTGCTGAGAAGAAGGAAAAACATTTGATCATGGCTACATCTGTGATCATCCTCATTCAGAGACCAGCCACTCTCCAGAGCGCAAATACAACTGCACAAAACAGAGGCCTTGACAAGCCATTTCCAAAGACCAAGCACTTATAGTAATGTCACAATCAGGATTTAGAATCAACAAATTTATCAATAGGACCCATGTATCCACAAGCTATCCAGGGAAGATAGTTTATTAGCTTCATCTTACTATATATCTCTTATTTTCGGAAGTTATTAACAAAGGCAGCCTCCTGTTAGAACTTGTGGATTTGCCTTAGACCATACTTAAGAGATGCTAACATGTTTCTGTCCATAGACTGTACTGATTCTGAAAGAATTTCAACGGCCTCTGCATGACAGACACAGTCGTCAAGAGGAGGCGTGCCAGAGTTCTACAGACTTAGATGGTGACCATTTCCTGCTAATTGCAATGCCCAGTCTCCCCCTCTCTAAAATAGACATTAATAATAATACCTCCAGGGTGTTATAAGGTTTGTAAGATCAAATGACATGTGTAAAATCCTTAGCAAAGTAACGGCTCCACAAATGTTACTGTTATATAAAGGGTCATGGAACTGGACTTCATTCTACCAGTGAGGTAACACAACTAGTAACAGAGCTTAGAAACAAAATCAATTTTCATCCCTTAGCTCAGTGCTCTTTAGTTGGATTTTAATTTCCAAGTATTATTAAATGTCAGTGTGATCTTAATTAAAGTCCTGACCCAACAAGATCCTGAGTAGGAGGTGCCTTAACTGTGTTTGCTTGGTCTTACCTTGTGGAAACTTTGCTCATGCTCAAAGACACCGTTTCTTGCTCATAGCTAAGGAGAACATGGGTTGGCCTGGTGTCTCGTTTAATCAACGGTAGTTTACTGCTGGGTACAGAAGAGGTTAACCAGTTCCCATGAGTATTCTGTGTTCACTATATCTGATTTGTAGCCCATCATATCTGTAAGCATCCATGATCTTTATATCTTGATATAACCTCCTTCACAAAGTTTTGCACAAATCTTTACAAGTGAAAGAATATTTCAATACAAGTTAATCCTTTAGCTAAAGAAGATAATGGCTTAGCAAATTCAACTTAATGAAAATTGTTTTCTCTAAAAGGGAAAGTGTGTTGTTTTAACCAGAAACTGAACTGGAGGGAGTTATCCCAAGCTTTAACTGAAAAAGTGCTGGGTCGGAAGAGTACAAGAAATCCTATAACTTCATCAACATCAGCATTCAAAATATTGGATTATCTTCTCTAATATGACTGTAACCAGAACTATATCTATACTTGTTTTCATTTGTTTTTAGAGAAAGAAAACTACAATGACTCTTTTCTTGAGCAGTGTAGAAAGCAGCTTACATTTCACTCCAATTTTAAAAATTTGCTAAATGAACAAATATTTTACATTTTAAAAATCAAAAGTAGTAAAATTAACTTTCCATGGAATGTATTCTGTGGTGCTGAAGTTTGAAAACGTCTTCCAGCAACTCTGTAGCCTTGGAAATTACTGCTGACCTTTGAACAACAAGGGTTTGAGCTGCACAGGTCCACTTACACTCGGATTTTCTCAATAGTAAATAGTACAGCCCGACCAGCTCCTTGAATGGCAGACGTTGGAGAATTCACTCTAAATTATAGGTAGCCTATAGACTGCTCAGAGAGTAACCCTCACCCCAGGTTGTTTGTTCAAGGGTCAACTGTAATCCTGTTCCGGGAATACCCTTTCCATAATTTGAAATCATCAAGAGGGCACAGGTAAATATGTGATACTTGGATTCCCTGGGCATGAATGTGAAGAAACTTTCAAAATGAAGCTGAGTTCTATTTTTCACTGAAATTAACACCTCACTTGCTCTTTTTGCTGAGCATAGAGACTTGCTTAGAAGGAATGGCCACCTAATTTCTCTTACGCACAAATGGGGGATAAAAATCAACACTGCAATAGAATAAATGCAGTAGAAATGCTTGACAATTAACAGAACAAAGACATGGAAGAATCTAATATTTATAGTACCTTGCTCGTTTTATGCATATGCATTTATGTGAAACAATTAAATAGCTTGCAAATCAAATCAGAAATAACCTGGTATATATTATTATGGTAGACGTTAAAATATCTGTAAAAAATAACTTTATCTGTATCTGTATATGCAGTAGGTAAAAACATCTTAATCTAGACTACTTACCCTGTAGACAAGTTTCTTGAAAAGTTTAAAATTTGTTTGATACTTTGATAAACTCACAAATAATTATTCTAAGTCTTAATATTCTCTAACTTCAATGTTCCACAACCCCTTATACTTCAAAAGTAAAATTCAGAAGAACATTCTTATAAATATATAAAGGAAAAAAATCCCAGGGATTATGCCTGGGGCCACAGTAAGTATTGAATAAGATTAAATTTAATAAACTTTTTTGTTAAAGATAGAGATTTATTCAGAGTTACACTTCCAGATCTGAATATCTGCATTTTAACATCTCAACATTTTTCAAATAAAAACAATGAAAGAGTTAAACAGAGAAAGTTCCCCTAAGAAATTAGACGTGGTATTAGCTCCATTGAAGAGTCTGTCAACCACCTGGAAACCAGCTCCAACTCTCTCAGCTGAGAAGCTTCTCAATTACACACAGAATGTGGAACAAAGCATTAACCAGCCACCCGAAGAAGATGTTCTGTAAATAAGCTTAGGGCTCACCCAGCGGACCTCATCACCTGAGCAAAAACTCTTGAGAATTCAAAGGTAGGACTTCCTTGGAGTTAAAGGAAATAGGCAAAAAGCAGCATCTACAACAAAGCAGCAACTAATTTTTACAGAACACATTTTCTGGAGCAAGTCTTCCCCAAACCTGGCTGATCAAAACCCCTATTTTCAGAGTCCAAACTCAGGCTTAGCCAGTTGGACATTCCAAATCTGGAGGCCAAACTAGAATTTTAGGAGCTGCAGACCCAGCCAGGAGCCCGCTGAGGGAGGGCCCTGCAGGCATGAGTGAGGGCTCTGAGGCTGCCTCAGGTGACAGTGAGCAACTCCAGCAGGTGACGGGATCTCTCGTCAGTGGAGAAGGAGATGAGAGGCAAGAGGGGACACGGAGGCCCAGTAGGAGGCACAGAGGTGATGTGCACCAGAGTGACGACAACAGAATAGCAACAAGGTCAGAGTTTCTAGACAGGTGACCCCTGAACAACACGGGTTTGATTGGCGTGGGTCCACTTACACGCAGATTTTGTTCAAGAGCAAACACTTCAGAACCACAGGCTCTGCAGAGAGAACCACGGCTGCAGTTGGAGGGCCGCCCGTAACTTATGGGGGGATGCTCCACTGCGGGGGTTCGGAGGCCCTGACCCCTGTGCTGTTCAAGGGGCAGCAGCATCTCTGAATCAACAGCTTTGGCAACAGATCAGCTACAGGAGGTGAAGAAAAGGCAGGAGATATGGGGTCAGCTTTCCTGGGTGTGGATTCCACCTCTGCCACTTACAGAACTGTGCGACTTAGCAAGTAACACTTTCTAAGTCTCAGTTTTCACACCAGTAAATGAAAGTAGGGTTAAATACATAAATGTTTAAATTAATCAATTTAAGTGATCTATGTTAAACACTAACCAGAGGGCTTGGCCCTTAGACTAAATGTTAGCTGTTATTCATCAGTTTTGTTGTTAATGATGCTGCTGTAAATATATCATTCATTGAGACCAGGCACTGTGAAAATAAAGACTTTTTTGAAAGGGAAAAATAGCTCCCCTTATGACAAATGTGTGCTCCCCAAGACCACTTTCAGTTTCCCCCATAATGCCTGCAGACCTATTTATTTTTTTTGCAAAACAGAGAAATGCTGAAGTATGGAAACAATTTAGTTCTGTTACCAGGATCCTCAAGGCCACCGATCATCTACAGTATGCCTCATGGCATCAAGAACAAGAAATAGACCCCAGTTTTCTGACTCTCCTCATTCTTAACACCTGGACTGAGGGAACAAAACACACCCACTTGGGTTCACTTAACCTGCATTTGCCTTGGACCTAATCACTCCCTCTCACATTTTCCCACTCACACTAAAGAAACCATCGCCCACCTTTAGGTTTTCATTGCCTGTGTCCACAGTGAGTCTGAAATTGCTGCTTTGTCAAGATACCATTTTAAAGAATGTGCCTATAGCAGTTGTCAACTGAAATGACACAATACTGCTATCAGATCGGTGCCCAGTAAATCAGGGGCAACTTCTTAAATACCAAGTCAATATATCCTGTATGAGAGTAAATTTTTCTTATTAGACAGCAAACAAGACGTTATACTCCTCAGTATATATTGTACTTCTCCCAAGTACTATGGGAGTCCGCATATGTAGACCACTGTCTTTCAGTTCCGTAACTGACACCTGGGAACAGGAGTGATGGATGCATTAATGGGGGCCCCTCAAAGACCCTCTGCCTCTTGTTGCATGAATCTCAGAACCTGTGTTGCAAAGCGTTAGTCAAGATCAGCATTCTAAGTTGCATAATGCAGGATTTCTCCTCGGACCTTGCCCTGGCTTATGCTGCCATCTATTTTGAATCTGAAAATCACCTCATACTGCAGTAAACATTGGTTGCATTTGTAATAGAAAACTGGAAAGGCCTTCTCCACTGCGTCCCGTGACCCTCCTCAGGACGCACCTGTCCTCCTTCTCCACCTCCACGTGCCCAGACATCCTTTTCCCCATCCACCTTCAGTAAATATATAGAAAACATACAACTAATATTTACTACAAAAGGAGGCCACTTTCAGATTCAGATTCCATTAATGTCAATCCTTAACCTCAGTTATATTTTGACTTTGCATTAGATGCTTTGTTTTCAAGGATAACCTATTCTCATGCCCCTGACAGGATCAGTAAGAACTTCCCTACGGCCCATCTGGTATCTCGAGAAGCTTGGCCTTAAAAAGCATGGTGAAAACAACCAGGAACCTTACTCTTAACCTACAGGCTCACATGTTGTCTCTGTAGACTAACAGGCATCAGGACAAGCCAACATGTTTCTGAGCTGCACCCATGGCCCATCCCTTCAGTCTCTGAAAAAAACTGACCTCCTCCCAGGCGACTGCTCTGAGTGAACTTGTGACACTGGGGTTTTCATATGGAACACTGTGGGAAAATTCTCGTTTTTAAAGTTCTCCTTTCAGGGCAGTATTTAAAGTACATCTTCGGGTACTGATTTTCCATGCAGATTTCTCAGGCTACTAATACTAACTCCATTCTTCCTAGGCCATCTTCCATCTTTGAAACCCCAGTATTTACTTACAATGATCCCCGAAATCTTTTTCAAACAGCTTAAAAAATACCCAGGATTCTTTACAGCACATTAACCTGACCCAGAAGTCACATAATCGCTTTGTTAAAGGAATACTCATTACCAACCACAGTTAAGGAATGAGATGGTACCATTAGCCACCAAGAACATGGGGAAAGTTAGAATCTGTTTCTAGTGGAAGAAGTTTTTCCTTCTTTCACAGAGGCAGGGTGGTGTGCGGGAAAGTGATTGACCCGAGTGTCAGGAGACTGAGATTTCTGCCTCTACCCAAAGTATTTTGGCCACAGGTAAGTCACTTCCCCTTTCTAAGCTGGAGTGACCTCATATGTCAGCTCTTTCCACTCCCGTCTCCCATCCTCACTCACCTTCAGATGCATCACCCAGCACAGAGCCAGCCTGAGTTCCATGCCTTGCTTTGCCTTTGCCACACCTAATGCTGTGGCAGAGCTGACATTAACCTACAACCCTGACCCTCTGCCGGCCTCCACGGCACCCCCATCCCTACCACCAGCCCTCAGTCCCAGTTCTGGGACATCCAAATGAACCGTTTACACACCATTTTCAAACATCTGGCTTCAAACACCCCTACTCACCCAACGCAGAGGTGGACGTCACCTAATGCACAGTGAAAATGGAAGATGCCAGCACTCCCTCACCTTCCTGTGAATCAACTTGAAAGCCCACCTGCACTGCACCCCCCTTCCCACGGCTGTTTTAACACACGTGTTCCTGTCTGTGTCCCAGGCCAACTCCCACCTGAGGTATACATGCCCTCCCTCTGCTTTCCAGGGCCACAGGCTATCCATCAGTTTGCCTTCTCTATTGGATCCCTCCCATCAGCATCTGCACAGGCTCTAAACATTCCCAAGCTTTTTTAAAAAAAGGTACTTCTCTTTCCCCACTCATAACCCACCTGACACGAAGCCACTGGCTCTCATCACACACCTGCGCTGACCCCCTCTGATCTCCCTATCTAACCCTGACTCTCCATCCAGCCTCAGCCTGCAGAGGCCTGGCCAGCGACCCCACAGCCAACCCAGACTGTTCTCTCCATCTGCAAGTATATTGACGATTACTTTCGCAAATTCAATGACTATTTTTCAGTCTTGCTCTTCCTTGACTTCTAAGCAATATTTTACATCATTTAATACACAATCTGTTTTCTTAATCTTTATTTCTGCCCCCCTCTGACTGCACTTTATCTACCCCATGGGGCTCTCCACCTGCCCGTTGCATACATGTTCATCTCTATGTCAGGCCCTGCTTGATTCTCAACCTGCAGGCACTTTTCAATGCATAACATCTTCAGGGATCATCTACGAGGTGAAGATTCCTCCATCTCTCTCCCTTTAGGCTCTGTTTCCTGATGCCTAGACACAAATAACCAGTTGCATTTGAGTATCTTTCAGATTATCCATAAATTCAGTAAGAACTAAACTGAACTAACTGTTCTCCCAAACTGCTCCTCCTGTACTTCACACAGTAAAGAGCACCACCCTCTCCCCTGTCGCCCAAGCTGGAAATCTGGGCACATACCCTCCTATTCCTGCCCTCTCCCTCACCTTTATACCAGCAGCCAAATCCCTGATGCTCGTCATCTGGACCTTCCAAGGCAGAGCTTTTCAGAAGGTGGTCTTGGACCACCAGCAGCAGCATCACCTGGGAACCCAGCTCAGACCTCCTGACTCAGAATCTCTGGGGTGGGCCCAGCAATTGTGCTCACGTGTCCTCCAGATGATTCAATGCTTGCTCTCGTTGGGAGAACCACTAATCTACGAGTGTCATCAGAACTGCCCCTTCTGCATCCTGAGCACCACATCCATAGCTAAGGGCAGCACCTCTTCTCCCCTGGATCCCCACATCATTTACTCAAAATCTTCCAGCCTCCAAGCCAGACTCACGGAACACCCCTCTGTCCAGACTCCACAAGCACTCAGAAAGGTGTCTCTAAACCATTCCTCTGCTGAGTTTAAGTCTGTGCTTTGTGATCTCGGCATCCATGCCTTGTGCCTGCCCTCCCTCTTGGGAGAAGGGCCATGCCTGTCTCTGCTAACAGCTGCTAACTGCTAACAGGGTGGATTGTGGTGGGCAGTGGGGGTGAGGCCTGGGAACTCACCTCACCCTTTGGAAGCAGTTCCCTGGCTAGGGGCAAGTTGTGGCTCAATAAGGTGGCTTTTATGTGTGCCTGGGTGTAGTTAAGCCATGGCCCAGAAGCCTTCCATGGACCTGTCAGTCCAAGCAAATCCAAGAGCATCTGAGCATGACTCTGACTTCCCAGTCAGAGCAGGTTGCTCTGAATTTGAATTTAGTGAAAGAGGGTGTAAGTTTTCCACACTCTGTGTGGTCTGGCCTTGCAGGTAGAGAGAAGTCAGTCTAATTAAAAATTGTGCAGGTCCTCATGACATGTGCCAGAGGTTATGATATGTGTTTCTTTTCTCTGTTGTATAGTGTGAATAAATGCTTGCAGCTCTTAGCCCTTTGTTGATCAATGAAGCACTTTTTTTTTAACATCTTTATTGGGGTATAATTGCTTTACAATGGTGTGTTAGTTTCTGCTTTATAACAAAGTGAATCAGTCATACATAAACATATGTTCCCATATGTCTTCCCTGTTGCGTTTTTTTATTACTGTTTTTCATCATATGTCAAGGAGGAACTGTAACTCTCCACATCTGTATATATAACATTTTTCTCCTAAAGAGGAGCTGCTCAGTGCTCCTGTATTTTTCATTTTTTGTCAAAGCAAGAAGCAAATACTTTAGAACTGTTAAATATATAAATAAAGTGAATAAAGTTTTGTGTTCTGCATGGTAATAAATAAATAAACAAAATATTTCTCTGTGTAAAACTCGCCAGTGGTTCCCCAAACTCCCAGGATTGAGTTCCAATTCCTAAACCCATCTTCCAGAAGTCTCCACCAAAGGTTATGGGTACCAAACAGAATCTTCTCTGCAGATGACCACCCCCAGGCCCACCCCTCACACTGGACACTGTGCTCCAGCCACAGTGACCACTTTGAACTTAAGTCTTCTGTCCCCATGAAACACTGTGTCATTGCATCTTCCCACCTGGCAGGCCTTTGGACAGTGAGTGACATAGCACAAGGAGAGGAGCTGCATTTTTCATGAAAAAAAAAGTCAGTAACTATTATGTGACTGGCTGGTGACCACATATGATTACAGACAGAAAGAAAGTCACACTGACAGAATACATTTACATTTTACGTTTTACTTAAGTATAGAACAGGGGCCAGCAAACTGCAGCTGCTGCCCATGTTTGTAAATGAAGTCTTTCTAGGAAATAACAGCCATGCTTATTCACTGCACGTTTTCCATGGTGGCTCTCACAGGATGACAGCAGAGCTGGGTACTGTGACAGAGGCTGTAAAACAGTTACTAAAGCCTAAGATATCTTCCCTCTGGCCAATTTTAAGAAACTGTGCCAACCCCTCATCTAGACAATAATGTAATACAAAGGAAATAAATCATCTTTCAGATTTCCAAAGGCTAGTAAAACTCTGGAGGAAAAGCCCTCTAAGCTGCTGGTTAGCTGGTGTCCTCTGTGTCCAAGGGCCCTTCAAGTTCTGCACTCCTCCTGGCTCTTGAGATGGGAGAGGAGGCCAACAAAATATACTTGTTTATAATGGTGTGTTAGTTTCTGCTTTATTACCAAGTGAATCAGCTATACATATACATATATCCCCATATCTCTTCCCTCTTGCATGTCCCTCTTTCCCACTCTCCCTATCCCACCCCTCTAGGTGGTCAAGAAGCACCGGTCTGATCTCCCTGTGCTATGTGGCCGCTTCCCACTAGCTATTTTATATTTGGTAGTGTATATATGTCCATGCCAATCTATCACTTCCCAACTTACACTTCCCACTCCCCATGTCCTCAAGTCCATCCTCTACATCTGCGTCTTTGTTCCTTTCCTTCCACTAGGATCTTCAGAAACTTTTTTTTTTAATCTATATATATGTGTTAGCATACAGTATTTGCTTTTCTCTTTCTGACTTACTTCACTCTGTAGGACAGACCCTGGTTCCATTCACCTCACTACAAATAACTCAGTTTCATTTCTTTATATGGCTGAGTAATATTCCATTGTATATATGTGGCATATCTTCGTTATCCATTCATCTTTCGATGGACACTTAGGTTGCTTCCATGTCCTGGCTATTGTAAATAGAGCTGCAATGAACATTGTGGTACATGACTCTTTATGAATTATGGTTTTCTCAGGATATATGCCCAGCAGTGGCATTGCTGGGTCATTTGGTAGTGCCAATTTTAGTTTTTTGAGGAACATCCATACTGTTCTCCATAGTGGCTGTATCAATTGACATTCCCACCAACAGTTCAAGAGGGTTCCCTTTTCTCGACATCCTCTCCAGCATTTATTGTTTGTAGACTTCTTGATGATTGCCATTCTGACCTCTGTGAGGTGATACCTCTTTGTAGTTATGATTTGCATGTCTCTAGTGATTACTGATGTTGAGCATCCTTTCATATATTTGTTGGTAATCTGTATATCTTCTTTGGAAAAATGTCTATTTATGTCTTCTGTCCATTTTTGGATTTGGTTGTTTGCTTTTTTGATATTGAGCAGCACGAGCTGCTTGAAAATTTTGGAGATTAATCCTTTGTCAGTTGCTTCATTTGCAAATATTTTCTCCCATTCTGAGGGTTGTCTTTTCATCTTATTTATGGTTTCCTTTGCTGTGCAAAAGCTTTTAAGTTTCACTAGGTCCCATTTGTTTATTTTTGTTTATATTTCCTTTTCACTAGGCATGGGGCAAAAAGGAGCTTGCTGTTATTTATGTCATAGAGTGTTCTGAGTGGGTTGTCCACTAAGAGGTTTATAGTGTGTGGCCTTAAATTTAGGTCTTTAACCCATTTTGAGTTTATTCTTTTGTATGTTGTTATGAAGTGTTCTAACTTCATTCATTTACATGTAGATATCCAGTTTTCCCAGCACCATTTATTGAAGAGGTTGTCTTTTCTCCATTGTATATTCTTGCATCCTTTGTCAAAAATAAGTTGACCATAGGTGAGTGGGTTTATCTCTGGGCTTTCTAGTCTGTTCCACTGATCTATATATCTGTTTTGTTGCCAGTGCCATACTGTCTTGATTACTGTAGCTTTGTAGTATAGTCCGAAGTCCAGGAGCCTGGTGCCTCCAGCTCCGTTCTTCTTCCTCAAGATTGCTTTGGCTATTAGGGGTCTTTGTGTTTCCATACAAATTGCGAAAATTTTTGTTCTAGTTCTGTGAAAAATGTCAGTGGTAGTTTGATAGGAATTACATTGAATCTGTAGATTGCTTTCGGTAGTATAGCCATTTTCACAATGTTGATTCTTCCAATCCAACAACATGGTAAGTCTCTCCATCTGTTTGTATCATCTTTATTTTCGTTCATCAGTGTCTTATAGTTTCTGCATACAGGTCTTTTATCTCCTCAGGTAGCTTTATTCCTAGGTATCTTTTTTCTTTTTGTTGCAATGGTAAATGGAGCGTTTCCTTAATTTATCGTTCAGATTTTTATCCTTAGTGTATACGGATGCAAGAGATTTCTTTGCATTAATTTTGTATCCCACTACTTTGCCAAATTCATTGACTCGCTCTAGTAGTTGTCTGGTAGCACTTTAGGATTCTCTCCATATAGTATCATGTCATCTACAAACAGTGACAGATTTACTTTTTCTTTTCCAATTTGGATTCACTTTATTTTTTTCTCCTTCTCTGATTGCTGTGGCTAAAACTTCCAAAACTATGTTGAATAATAGTGGTGAGATTGGACAACCTTTTCTTCTTCCTAATCTTAGAGGAAATGTTTTCAATTTTTCACCATTGAGAACGATGTTGGTTGTGTGTTTGTCATATATGGCATTTATTGTGTTGAGGTAAATTCCTTCTATGCCTACCTTCAAGAGGGTTTTTATCATAAATCGGTGTTGAATTTTGTCAAAAGCTTTTTCTGCATCTATTGAGATGATCATATGGTTTTTATCTTTCAATTTGTTAATATGTCGTATCACACTGATTGATTTGTGTGTATTGAAGAATCCTTTCATTCCTGGGATAAACCCCACTTGATCATGGTGTATGATGCTTTAAATGTGCTGTTGGATTCTGTTTGCTAGTATTTTATTGAGGATTATTGCATCTGTGATCATCAGTGATATTGGCCTGTAGTTTTTTCTTTGTGACACCTTTGTATGGTTTTGGTATCAGGGTGACTGTGACCTCGTAGAATGAGTTTGGGAGTGTTCCTCCTTTTGCTATATTTCAGAAGATTTTGAGAAGGTTAAGTGTTAGCGCTTCACTAAATGTTTGATAGAATTCACCTGTGAAGCCATCTGGTCCTGGACTTTTGTTTGTTGGAAGAGTTTTAATCACAGTCTCAATTACAGTGCTTGTGATTGGTCTGTTAGTATTTTCTATTTCTTCCTGGTTCAGTCTCAGAAGGTTGTGCTTTTCTAAGAATTTGTCCATTTCTTCCAGGTTGTCCATTTTATTGGCATATACTTGCTTAAAGTAATCTCTCATGATCCTTTGTATTTCTGCAATGTCAGTTGTTACTTCTCCTTTTTCGTTTCTAATTCTATCCATTTGAGTCTTCTCCCTTTTTTCTTGATGAGACTGGCTAATGGTTTATCAATTTTGTTTATCTTCACAAAGTGCCCGCTTTTAGTTTTATTGATCTTTGTTACTGTTTCCTTCATTTCTTTTTCATTTATTTCTGATCTGATCTTTATGATTTCTTTCCTTCAGCTAACTTTGGGGGTTTTTTTGTTCTTCTTTCTTTAATTGCTTTATGTGTAAGGTTAGGTTGTTTATTTGAGATGTTTCTTGTTTCTTGAGGTAGAATTGTATTGCTATAAACTTCCCTCTTCGAACTGCTTTTGCTGTATCCCATAGGCTTTGGGTCATCGTGTTTTCATTGTGATTTGTTTCTAGGTATTTTTTGATTTCCTCTTTGATTTCTTCAGTGATCTCTTGGTACTTAAGTAGTGTATTGTTTAGCCTCCATGTGTTTGTATTTTTTACAGATTTTTTCCTGTAATTGATATCTAGTCTCATATTGTTGTGGTCAGAAAAGATACTTGATATGATTTTAATTTTCTTAAATTTACCAAGGCTTGATTTGTGACCCAAGATATGATCTATCCTGGAGTATGTCCCATCCTGGAGTATATCCCATTAACACTTGAGTAGAAAGGGTATTCTATCGTCTTTGATGGAATGTCCTATAAATATCAATTAAGTCATCTTGTATAATGTATCATTTAAAGCTTGTGTTTCCTTATTTATTTACATTTTGGATGATTTGTCCATTGGTGAAAGTGGAGTGTTAAAGTCCCCTACTATGATCATTTTCCTCTTGTATGGCTGTTAGCATCTGTCTTATGTATTAGGGTGCTCCTATGTTGGGTTCATAAATATTTAGCATTGTTATATGTTCTTCTTGGATTGATCCCTTGATCATTATGTAGTGTCCTTGTCTCTTTTAATAGTCTTTATTTTAAAGTCTATTTTGTCTGATATGAGAATTGTTACCTTATTCTGATTTCCATTTGCATGGAATATCTTTTTCCATCCCCTCCCTTTCCATCTGTATGTGTCCCTATGTCTGAAGTGGGTCTCTGGTAGACAGCGTTTATATGTCTTGTTTTTGTATCCATTCTGCCAGTCTATCACTTTTGGTTGGAACATTTAATCCATTTATATTTAAGTTAGTTATCAATATATATTTCCTATTGCCATTTTCTTAATTGTTTTGGGTTTGTTATTGTAGGTCTTTTCTTCTCTTGTGTTTTCTGCCTAGAGAAGTTCCTTTAGCATTTGTTGTAAAGCTGCATTGGTGGTGCTGAATTCTCTTAGCTTTTGCTTGTCTGTAAAGGTTTTAATTTCTCTGTCAAATCTGAATGAGATCCTTGTTGGGTAGCGTAATCTTGGTTGTAGGTGTTTTCCTTTCATCACTTTAAATATGTCCTGCCTCTCTCTTTAGGCTAGCAGAGTTTCTGCTGAAAGATCAGCTATTAATCTTATAGGGATACCCTTGTATATTATTTGTTGTTCTTCCCTTGCTGCTTTTAATACATTTTCCTTGTATTTAATTTTTGGTAGTTTGATTAGTATGTGTCTTGGCAGGTTTCTACTCGAATTTATCCCGTATGGGAATCTCTGTGCTTCCTGAACTTGATTGACTATTTCCTTTCCCATATTAGGGAAGTTTTAAACTATAATCTCTTCAAATATTTTCTCAGTCCCTTTCTTTTTCTCTTCTTCTTCTGGAACCCCTATAATTCGAATGTTGGTGCATTTAATGTTGTCCCAGAAGTCTCTGAAACTGTCCTCAATTCTTTTCATTCTTTTTTCTTTATTCTGGTCTGCGGTAGTTATTTCCACTACTTTATCTTCCAGGTCACTTATCCGTTCTTCTGCCTCAGTTATTCTCCTATTGATCCCTTCTAGAGAATTTTTAATTTCATTTATTGTGTTTTTCATTATTGTTTATTTGCTCTTTAGTTCTTCTAGGTCCTTGTTAAACACTTCTTGTATTTTCTCCATTCTATTTCCAAGATTTTCGATCATGTTTACTATCATTACTCTGAACTTCTTTGCAGGTAGACTGCCTCTTTACTCTTCATTTGTTTTGCCTGGAGTTTTGTAACTTGCTGCTTCATCTGCTGTGTGTTTCTTTGTCTTCTCATTTTCTTAACTTACTGTGTTTGGGGTCTCCTTTTCACATGCTGCAGGTGAGTGGTTTTTATTGTTTTTTGTGTCTGCCTTCAGTGGCTAAGTATTGTTAAGTGGGTTGTGTAGGCTTCCTGGTGGAGGGGACTGGTGCCTGTGTTCCAATGGACGAGGCTGGATCCTGTCTTTCTTGTGGCAGGATGGCATCCAGTGGTGTGTTTTGGAGTGTCTGTGACCTTATTTTAGGCAGTCTCTGTGCTAATGGATGGTGTTGGGTTCCTCTCTTGCTTGTTGTTTGGCATAGGGTGTCCATCACTGTAGCTTGCTCATCATTGAATGGAGCTGGGTCTTAGTGCTCAGAAGGAAATCTCTGGGAGATCATTCTCTGTTTGATATTACGTGGATCTAGGAGGTCTCTGGTGGACCAGTGTCCTGAACTTGGCTCTCCCACCTCAGAGGCACAGGCCTGACACCTGGCAAGACGATGAAGACCCTGTCAGCCAAAAGGCCCAGGTCACTCAGTGGCTGGGACAGGATGGAGAACGTGTTTCACAGATTCTGGATTCCCAGCTTTCCCCAATATGTATGTATTATATAAGTTTTATGTAGAAAAATTTATGATACATAATATATATATTATACATATTGCCTATAATATATAAATATGTATCCTAAACTTATTCTATATAATCAATTCATGATATAGAATATGTTTATTATATGTAATCTGGTATATTATGTATAGAATACCTACAGGTGCACATACGTACACAAACACACCTTGTTACGGTTCAGTTTCAAATTAGGGTTTTTGCGTCTGGAAGGCTTGCATTGTGCAACTTCTCAGTCTGTATGGAGCTGATCCCCTTGTCAGTTCCATCATTGGAAAATCAATGTTTTCTCATGTTCATTCAGCTGCCTTTTCATCGTGAGAACAATTTTCCTGTGACATTTAAAACACTTCAGTCGCCTGGAACCCCAACTGCCTTATTGTGCTTCTGTTTCCCTAGCCTGAGGAGAATGATCCACAGACATGCTTCTAAGGCTGAGGTGCAATAACGTACTGCCTATGGGTTTCTTCTATGGCTGGCCTGGCTTCAGGATTTATGATGTGGTAGTCGATTTGGTGTGAGGTTCTTGTTGTACGTGGCACAAGAAAGGAATCCAGTGTGATGCTTGTGCATGGGGCAGTCCAGTTTTCCCAGCACCATTCAATTCACAGGCTATCTTGTACCCGTGGACCCTCTCACCTCCTTTGATGGCATAAGCATGGCATTTTGGGGGGCTGTCCGTTCCCTTGCTTGGATCTATGTGGTTGTCTTCTGTGCCAATACCATGCTGTCTTGATGATGCTAGTTTGCAATCTATTTGGAAATCAGGCAGTGTTGGATGTCCGAATTCTGCACTACTTTCTGAAGAGCATATGGACACTCTCTAGGTTCATTTGGGTTTCCGGACCCATTTTGGTATTCTAGATTGTACTTGTCTGAGAAAATCTGTGGGTATTTTGAGAGCAATGGCATCAACTCTCTGGATTGCCTCAGGTGTGTGGAATGATTTGCACAAGACAGACGCTTTCGATACATGAGCACCGCCTATCTTTCCATGTTACACGTGTGTCATCTTCATTTTCTTTCATCAGTATGTCTCCCATCCCGTTTTCTGAGTTACGGGTCTTGTAGGTCATGGGTTAAATGGACTCACAGGTATTTTCTTTGTGTTTTACCATCATTGTTGATGGGATTGTCTTCTTCCTCATTCAGATAGATTGTTGTTAGTGGAGAGAAACACAACCAGTTTCTGTAGTGTCAATGAAGTTTCTACCCTACAATCGAACTGAGCTTCCAGAGTTCTGTTTTGTTTTGTTTTATTTTTTGTGGGGTGGCTGGGGTTGCCTGCAGCATTTTCTGTGCAGAGAATCGGGTCAACTGGAGTTTTTCCTCTGCTGTCAGATTCTTCTTCTTTCCTTACCATGCTGTTATTATGGTGATGACTTACTCTGCCTTGGTAAATGAAAGCAGACCGTGTGCCAGGGTTAGAGTTAGGTGTATGTAATAACTGGCCCTCTTCTCCTTCCTCTCTCACCATCTCTCTGAGTTCTCCAGGAATGGCAGGACATGGCCAAGGCCCCATAGGACTCAGCTCAGTGAGCTGGATGGCTGTTCATCTGCCGCTCCTTCCCATATGTAATTTGGTCTACCATCTGTGACACTTATGTGGCTGGGGGTTGGGGCTTGGGGGTTGTGGGTGCCTTCAGACCTTTCCCTCCTTTGAGACCAATCCTCTGTTCATATGTGTTGGCAAATTTCTGTCCACCAGATTGGTGGTCTGAAGCCAGCATTTGGTCCAGGCCCAAGACCAGCTGCTGGGGTCTCACACTGTGGGGCCCAGCATTCAGCTCTGGCCTGCTCACCTTTGTACTCCTCCTTGGTGAGCTCCGGGTCCTGCAGCTGACTTGGGGATAAGCATGGCATGGTGCTCCTGGTCAGAGCCAGCTATGCTGAGCTCTCTTCGTAGCCCAGGATTGGGAACTGTAGTCTCCTGTCCCCAGGATCCAGAGAAACCTCCACAGCCCCAATCCCCAGAGCCAGTCCTGGCCCTCGTGGGCAGTTGGTACAGGGTGCGGAGTAGAGCAACCTGTCCCCACACTCGTGGAGATTCATTGGTTGTCCCCATCAATGAGCTCCTCACCAATCTCTGACCTGGGGCTCTGCCATGAGAGTGAGCAGAAGATGAGCAGGCCTGGCCTGAAGGGATCATGGCCTCACCCGGCCATTATCACTGCTTTTTCTTCCCACTCGACCTTCTGCTCCCAGATCAGGCACAAACCTAGGTCAAATCACATATCCACCTGGGAACAAAGAGATCGACCTTGAGTCTTTGGCATAAACTTCGGGCCAAAGATCGCTGCCTGGACTCACTCCATACTGACTGGCCAGCTTGACAGGGCTGTGGATGTGTCTGGCCCACCAGGCTTCTCACCCCTAATCAGCCTGCCCAAGGTGGAAGCAGACCTACCCCACAAGACAGGAAGACCCACCCCCAAACCCACTCCACACAACCAGGCAAAGAACTGAGGGCTACCCAGCTGGCATCAGAGTTGTGGCCTGGCCTGGGGCTCCCTGGTTTACATTTGGGGTCCCCTGGTCCAATAGCCCAAGACAGCTCGGGTGAGACTTGACTCAAGGTTGACTGCCGTGTAATACACCCTGACTGTGACCTCTCCTGAGGTCACAGCTGCAACACATAGGGACACAGCAGAACTGTGATTGCAGCCCCATGACCTGGGGTGGGGACTCCTTTAGGATGTGGATGCCTCGTTCCACAAGTTCCATGTTCCACTGGGCTCTTTCGCTAGGGAAGTGAGGTCAAGTCCTCTGGCCCAGACCAGTGACACCAACACAGCCGGGGCAGATCCAGGGCCCCATCTCTGTGGACACAGCTGCTTTCAAGACCTGGTGACTCTCCTCCATGTCATCAGTGATGTGGCCCTGTATAAGCCATGGGCCTCTCCTCCCCAGTCTCCCCATCTGCACAGTGGCGCTCATTCTTGTATCAACTTCCTAGGGAAGCCATTAGGCAGATAGACCTAGAAGCACCTACAGTGCCTGTCAAACCCATAGGCTGGTATCAAATGGAGGGCTGGTATCACATGGACGCAGGCACAAACCTCACATAGGAATGAAGGCATCACGGGCTGGCCTAGTGCAGAATCCAGCTCAAACAAGCCTGGGTCTGCTCTGGGATCTCCAGAGAATCACTCGTCCTCCAGCAGCCTACATCCCACTCTTGTCATGGGAGGGCTGAAGGTCAAGAAATTTCACACATCGCCCTTTCTGGCTTATAACCTTCCAGGCCCTCCTGTTGCAAGTAGATTCAGGTCCACATGTCTCCTCTTGGCCTCTGGGGTGGGCAGCCTCTGCATTGGCTCCTGGCAGTTTTGCCTCCAAGTCACATATCCTTGTGTAAATCCCCACCCATACACAATGGATGAACATTGTGATTTGGTCCTTGCCTATAGACGGACATAGGAAAATCTGACTTCTACTCAATTCCTCTCCCCTGTGATCGTGTGGCTTGTGCATGTGTGCATGCATGAGCACACAAGTATTTGTATCTCTAAGTATGATGTATAATATATATGCAGTATATGCATATTATGTAAAGAAATTTATGATACATAATATATATAATACATATTGTCAATAATATATATATTATGTATCCTAAACTTATTCTATATAATAAATTCATGATATAGAATATGTTTATTATATATAATAAATGTATGTATATGTATAGAATACCTACAGGAGCACATACCTACACACACACACATTGTTAGGGTTCAGCCTCTGTTAGTGTTTTTGGGTCTCGATGGTGTGCATTGTGAGACTTCTTGGTCTGTTATCCAGACGATCCCCTCTTCATTTCCATCGTTTGCAAATCAATGTTTTCTCATGTTTTCTCCACTGCCTTTTCGAAGTGCAGATGCTTTCTCTGTGCCATCCAAAACACTTTTCAGTCTCCTGGAGCCCCAACTGACTTTATTGTGCTTGTTTTTCCCTTACCTGAGAAGACTGATCCTCAGACATACTTCTAAGGCTGAGGTCCAAGAACATACTCCTTATAGGTTTCTTCTATGGCTGGCCTGGCTTCAGGATTTAAGTTGGGGTAGTTGATTTGATGTAAGCTTCTTGTTGTAGGTGGTATGAGAAAGGAAACCAGTGTGATTCTTGTGCATAGAGTGGTCCAGTTTCCCCAGCATCATTCATTGCACAGGATATCTTGTCCCCATGGGACCTTCTCCCCTCCTTAGACCACACAAGTGAGGCTTTTTTCGGGGCTCTCTGTTCTCTTGCTTGGATCTATGTGGACGTCTTGTGTACCAATATCATGCTGTCTTGATGATGCTAGGTTTGTAGTCTAGTTGGAAATCAAGCAGTGTTGGACGTTTGAAGTCTGCACTTCTTTCTGAAGAGCGTATGGACACTCTCTAGGTTCTTTTGGGTTTCCAGACCCATTTCGGTATTCTAGGTTGTACTTGTATGAGAAAATCTGTGGGTATTTTTAGAGGAATAGCATCGACTCTCTGGATTGCTTCAAGGGTGTGGAATCAATTGCACAAGACAGACTCTTCCGATGCATGAGCACTGCCTAACTTTCCATGTTGCATATGTGTCATCTTCATTTTCTTTTATCAGTATGTCTCTCGTCCCGTTTCTGAGTAACGGGTCTTGTAGGTCGTAGGTTAGATGGACTCATAGGTATTTTCTCTGTGTTTTACCATCACTTTCGGTGGGTTTGACTTCTTTCTCATTCAGATAGATTGTTGTGAGTGTAAGGAAAGGCCACCAATTTCTGTAACATCAATGAAGTTTCTACCCTGCAATCAAACTGAGTTTCCAGAGTTCTGTTCTGTTTTGTTTTGTTTTACATTTGGGGGGGGGGTCGCCTTCAGCATTTTCTGTGTAGGGAATTGGGTCAACTGGAATCTTTATTCTGCTATCAGATACGTCTTCATTCTTCTTCCCATGCACTTATTATGGCGATGATTTCCTCTGCCTTAGTGAATGAAAGCAGCCGGCATGCCAGTGTAGAGTTAGACGTATGTAATAACTAGCCCTCTTCTCCTCCCTCCCTTTCCATATCTTTGGGACCTCCAGGAATGGCAGGACATGACCAAGGCCCCATAGGTCTCAGCTCGGTGCACTGGACAGCTGTTTGTCTGCCCCTCTGTCCCGTGCATAATTTGCTCTACGATCTGTGACACTTCTGTGGTTGTGGGTGGGGTTTGGGGGTGTGGGTGGCTTCATATCTTTCCCTCCTTAGAGACCAATCCTCGGTTCATTATATGTGAGCAAATTGCAGTCCACCAGACGGGTCACCTTGAGGCCAGTCTTTGGTCCAGGCCCAAGACCAGCACCTGAGGTCTCACCCGGTGAGACCCAGCATTCAGCTCTGGCCTACTCACCTTTGTACTCCTCCTTGGTGAGCTCTGGGTCCTGCAACTGACTCGGGGGGAAGCATGGCATGGTGCTTCTGGTCAGAGCCAGCTGTGTTGAGCTCTCTTCATAGCCCAGAATCGGGAACTGTAGTCCCCTGTGCCCAGGATCCAGATAACCCTCATGGCCAAACTACCCATAGCCGGTACTGACCCTCATGGGGAGCTGGGGCAGGGTCCGGGGTGGGGCAACATGTCCGTACACTCGTGGAGATGCATTGGTTGTCCCTATCAATGAGCTCCTCACCAATCTCTGACCTGGGGCTCTGCCATGAGAGTGAGCAGAAGACAGGCAGGCCCGGCCCGAAAGGATCAGGGCCATGCCCAGCCATTATCACTGCTTTTTCTGCCCACTCGATCTTCTGTTCCCAGATCAGGCACAAACATAGGTCGGATCACATATCCATTTGGGACCAAAGAGATCGACCTTGAGTCTTTGGCATAAACTTTGGGCTGAAGATCGCTGCCTGGACTCACACCATACTGACTGGCCAGATTGGGACAGGGCTGTGGACGTGTCTAGCCCATTGGATTTCTCACCCTTCATCAGCCTGCCCATGACGGGAGCAGACTTACTCCCCAAGACAGGAACATCCAGCCCCCAAACGCACTCCACACATCCAGGCAAGGTTCACAGGGCTACAGGTTGGCATCAGGGTGGTGGCCTTGCCTGGGGCTCCCTTGCTTACCTTTGAAGTCCTCCGGGCAAATGGCCCAAGTCCTCTAGGGTGAGACCTCACCCAACTTCAACAGAACAGGAGGACACTTTGACTATGACCTTTTCTAAAGCCACAGCCCCAGAACAAGGGGCTGATCTTTCAGCAGAAGTTATGCAAGCAAGAAGGGAGTTGCAGGGCGTATTTAAAGTAATGAAAGAGAAAAACCTACAACCAAGATTACACTACCCAGCAAGGATCTCATTCAGAATTGAAGGAGAAATTAAAACCTTTACAGACAAGAAAAAGCTAAGATAATTCAGCACCAGAAAACCAGCATTACACCAAATGCTAAAGGAATTTCTCTAGGCAGGAAACACAAGAGAAGAAAAAGACCTACAATAACAAACCCAAAACAATTAAGAAAATGGTAATAGGAACATACATATCAATAATTACCTTAAATGTAAATGGATTAAATGCTCCACCCAAAAGACATAGACTGGCTGAATGGATACAAAAACAAGACCCATATACATGCTGTCTACAAAAGATCCACTTCAGACCTAGGGACACATACAGACTGAAAGTAAGGGGATGGAAAAAGATATTCCATGAAAATGGAAATCAAAAGAAATCTGGAGTAGCAATTCTCATATCACACAAAATAGACATTAAAACAAAGACTATTATAAGAGACAAAGAAGGACACGAAATAATGATCAAGGGATCAATAAAAGAAGAAGATATAACAATTGTAAATATTTATGCACCCCACATAGGAGCACCTCAATACACAAGGCAAATACTAACAGCCACAAAAGGGAAAACAGACAGTAACACAATCATAGTAGGGGACTTTAACACCCCACTTTCACCAATGAACAGATCAACCAAAATATAAATAAATAAGGAAACACAAGGTTTAAATGATACATTAACAAGATGGACTTGATATTTATAAGAAATTCCATCCCAAAACAACAGAATACACTTTCCTCTCAAGTGCTCATGGAACATTCTCCAGGATAGATCATATCCTGGGCCACAAATCAAGCCTTGGTAAATTTAAGAAAATTGAAATCATATCAAATATCTTTTCTGACAACCATGCTATGAGACTAGATATCAATTACAGGAAAAATTCTGTAAAAATGCAATCACATGGAGGCTAAACAATACACTACTTAATAAACAAGAGATCACCAATGAAATCAAAGAGGAAATCAAAAAATAACTAGACACAAATGACAAAGAAAACACAATGACCCAAAACATATGGGATGCAGCAAAAGCAGTTCGAAGAGGGAAGTTTATAGCAATACAATCCTACCTCAAGAAACAAGAAACATCACAGATAAACAACCTAACCTAAACCTAAAGCAATTAAACAAAGAATAACAACAACCAAAAAAACCAAAGATAGCAGAAGGAAAGAAATCATAAAGATCAGATTAGAAATAAACGAAAAAGAAATGAAAAACAATAGCAAAGATCAGTAAAACTAAAAGCTGGTTCTTTGAGAAGATAAACAAAATTGATAAACCATTAGTCAGACTCATCAAGAAAAAAAGGGAGAAGACTCAAATCAATAGAATTAGAAATGAAAAAGGAGAAGTAACAACTGACATTGCAGAAATACAAAAGATCATGAGAGATTACTACCAGCAATAATATGCCAATAAAATGGACAACCTGGAAGAAATGGAAAAATTCTTAGAAAAGCACAACTTTCTGACACTGAACCAGGAAAACATAGAAAATATGAACAGACCAAACACAAGCACTGAAATTGAAACTGTGATTTAAAATCTTCCAACAAACAAAAGCCCAAGATAAAATGGCTTCAGAGGTGAATTCTATCAAATATTTAGAGAAGAGCTAACACTTATCCTTCTAAAACTCTTCTAAAATATAGCAGAGGGAGGAACACTCCCAAACACATTCTACAAGGCCACCATCCCCCTGATATCAAAACGAGACAAAGAGTCACAAAGAAAGAAAACTACAGGCCAATATCATTGATGAACATACATGCAAAACTCCTCAAGAAAATACTAGCAAACAGAATCCAACAGCACATTAAAAGGATCATACAGCATGATCAAGTGGGTTTTAACCCAGGAATGCAAGGATTCTTCAATATACGCAAATCAAACAATGTGATACACCATATAAACAAATTGAAGAATAAAAACCATATGATCATCTCAATAGATTCAGGAAAAGCTTTCAACAAAATTCAACACCATTTATGCTAAAAACCCTCCGGAAAGTAGACATAGAGTGAACTTACCTCAACATAATAAAGGCCGTATATGAAAACCCCACAGCGAACGTCATTCTCAATGGTGGAAAACTGAAACAATTTCCACTAAGATGAGGAACAAACAAGGTTGTCCACTCTCATCAGTATGATTCAACATTGTTTTGGAAGTTTTAGCCTCAGCAATCAGAGAAGAAAAATGAATCCAAATCAGAAAAGAAGAAGTAAATCTGTCACTGTTTGCAGATGACATGATACTATACATAGAGAATCCTAAAGACTCTCCCAGAAAATGACTAGAGCTAATCAATGTATTTGGTAAAGTAGCAGGATAAAAAATTATTGCACAGAAATCTGTTGCATTACTATACACTAATGATGAAAAATCTGAAAGTGAAATTAAGAAAACACCCCCATTTACCATTGCAACAAAAAGAATAAAATACTTAGGAATAAACATATCTAAGGAGAAAAAGACCTGTATGCAGAAAACTATAAGACACTGATGAAAAAAATTAAAGATGATACAAATAGATGGAGAGATATACCATGTGTCTGTCTTGGAATAATCAACATGATGAAAATAACTATACTACCCAAAGCAATCTCAGGTTCAATGCAATCCCTATCAAACTACCATTGGAATTTTTCACATAACTGAACAAAAAATTTCACAATTTGTGTGGAAACACAAAAGACCCCGAATAGCCAAAGCAATCTTGAAGAAGAAAAATGGAGCTGGAGGAATCAGTCTCCCTGACTTCAGACTATACCATAAAGCTATGGTACTCAAGACCGTATGGTACTGGCACAAAAACAGAAATATAGATCCATGTAACAGGATAGAAAGCCCAGAGATAACCCCACACACATATGGTCACCTTATCTTTGATAAAGGAGGCAAGAATACACAATGGAGAAAAGACAGCCTCTTCAATAAGTGGTGCTGGGAAAACTGGACAGCTACATATAAAAGAATGAAATTAGAATGCTCCTGAACACCATACACAAAAATAAACTCAAAATGGATTAAAAACCTAAATGTAAGGCCAGACACTATCAAACTCTTAGAGGAAAACATAGGCAGAACACTCTATGACATAAATCACAGCAAGATCCTTTTTGACCCATCTCCTAGTGAAATGAAAATAAAAACAAAAATAAACAAATGGGATCTAATGAAACTTAAAAGCTTTTGAACAACAAAGGAAACCATAAACAAGACAAAAAGACAACCCTCAGAATGGGAAAGAATATTTACAAATGAAGCAACTGACAAAGGTTTAATCTCCAAAATTTACAAGCAGCTCATGCAGCTCAATGTCAAAAAACCCAATCCAAAATTGGGCAGGAGACCTAAATAGTCATTTCTCCAAAGAAGATATACAGATCGCCAACAAACACATGAAAGAATGCTCAACATCATTAATCATTAGAGAAATGCAAATCAAAACTACAATGAGGTATCATCTCACAGCTGTCAGAATGGCCATCATGAAAAATCTACAAACAATAAATGCTGGAGAGGGTGTGGAGTAAAGGAAACCCTCTTTCATTTTTGGTGGGAATATAAATTGATACAGCCACTATGGAGAACAGTATGGAGGTTCCTTAAAAAACTAAAAGTAGAACTACCATATGACCCAGCAATCCCACTACTGGGCATATACCCTGAGAAATCCATAATTCAAAACTAGTCATGTACCACAATATTCATTGCAGCTCTATTTACAATAGCCAGGACATGGAAGCAACCTAAGTGTCCAGTGACAGATGAATGGATAAAGATGTGGCACATATATACAATGGAATATTACTCAGCCATAAAAAGAAACGAAATTGAGTTATTTGTAGTGATGTGGATAGATCTAGAGACTGTCATACAGAGTGAAGTAAGTCAGAAACAGAAAAACAAATACTGTATGCTAGCACATTATATGGAATTTTTAAAAAAAGTTCATGAAGAACCTAGGGGCAAGATAGGAATAAAGATGCAGACCTACTAGAGAATGGACTTGAAGACACGGGGAGGGGAAGGGTAAGCTGGGACAAAGTGAGAGAGTGGCATGGACATATATACACTACCACATGTAAAGTAGATAGCTAGTGGGAAACAGCCCCATGGCACAAGGAGATCAGCTCGGTGCTTTGTGATCACCTAGAGGCATGGGATAGGGAGAGTGGGAAAGAGGGACATGGAAGAGGGAAAAGATATAGGGATGTATGTATAGCTGATTCACTTTGTAATAAAGCAGAAACTAACACACCATTATAAACAAGTGTACTCCAATAAAGTGTTAAAACAAAAAAGACTAACATATTGTATGCAAAGTTCTACATTTCTCATATGCATGAATTTATTTAAGGATTATACATATCTGACTGGGCTTCTCATCCTCACCATCCCTCAGATGATATATGACCACCTTTGTCTTCAGTGGGAATCCTGTCAGGTCAGCTTAGCCAGAGTCTCCCTTAATTATCCCTGCTGTTGCCTCTTAGGAACTTTCCATCCAGTGTCACCTGCCTCCCCTCCTCCTTGCCTATAAGTTCCCACTTGTCCATGCTGTGTTCAGAGTTGAACCCAATTTCTCTCCTGCAGTGTAAAATCCTATGGCTGTGGTCTGTATCCCTATCTTATGGCTGTGGTCTTTATCCCTATCTTAATGGTCCTGAATAAAGTCTGATTACTATGTTTAACAAGTATCAGTGACTGTTTTTTTTCTTTAACAGCACACACATACACATGCTTTAGTACACTCCTCAACTCAACAAACGGCCCAGATTTTCTCTTGGCTCTTGATTCTCTTCGTGTTCAGGGTGACTCAGAAAAATCTCCTTGATGGATCCCAGGACCCCAGGTAGAACTGCAGATTTTTATCCTCAAAGTTAAGAATGACTGTCACAACCACACCATGACCTCTGTGACCCTCCAAAATATGCCCTGCACATCAGCCACCAGGAAGCAGAGTATGTTAAGTCTACAAATTCCTGGCCTACTGCTTCTATATTTAGAAATCATGCCTGCTTGCTTGTATGTCTCTATGAAAGAGTGAGAAGTCTGTTTTTCAGAATACATCCAGAGGCTTTACAAATCATCAAAAACAAAAAGGCAACCCAATTGTTTGAATAGAAAAGGACTTGAACAGACCCTTCTCTAGAAGAGAAATGCAAATGGTCAATAAGCACATAAAAAGATGTGTACCAAGAAGAAAGGAAACCCACAAGATGGAACTGTGTCAGAAGAAAGCAGGAGTCCATGGAAAGAGCTCTCAGTAGGCAAAGCAGGAGTGAATTGAACAACCAAATACCGTTCTGCTGATTTATAACCAAAAGCTTAAAATAAAAATCTGGGTGGAGTGTCCACAATGGTAAAACATAAATGATTAAACAGTTTGTGTGTGTGTGTGTGTGTGTGTGTGTGTTTATGAGTTATGTTTAATATAAATCTCCTATGTGGAAGAATTCCAAATAGTTGATGTTTGTACTCAGTCACTTACTAAGAAGATAGGGCTAACTTCCATCTCCTGATGTGTGGGTCCTGCATAGTGACTTCATCCTAAAGAAAACACACAGTACAGACTTGGGGAAAAAGTAATGTCACAGTGAGGAAAATCTGACAAACACTACCTGAGCCAAGACGGCCAAGTTAACATGAACAGTGATAAGCTGCCTTGAAGTACGTTCCCATGATAAAAAGTCATGCAATATACTTCCTCAAAATGCAAAACCCCATTCTAAACACAAGAAAAACACGAAGTTATTTACTAAATGATACAATCTACAAAATACCTGACTAGTCCTCCTGAACACTGCCTAGGTCACTGAGAGAAGGATACTGTTAGAAAATGTCACAGCCGAAAAGATCCTAAAGTGACATGATGACTCAATGCCATATGATACCCTGGATGGGATCCGATGGCATAAAAAGTAGAATTAAGGGAACCAGAATAAAGTATGCATTTTAGTTCATAGTAAGGTATCCATATTTGTTCATTGACTGTGACAATTCTGTAGAAAATTAGGATGAGAGGTGAAATTGAAAATCAAATTAGAGCAAGCTATTACATCGCCCTGTAAATCTAGAATAAAAAGATGATTTCCTAATAACACACAAAACGAACCCTAAAATACGGAAAATATAAGCACATCAATGAACCATCCTATGACCCTTTCTCCAGGCTAATTCATCTCTCATTGTTCTGGGGTTTCCCTCTCCTGGGACATAGACAAAACAGGCACAGAGCTGTTTGGAAGCTCCCCTAAGATCTGACCCTACCCAGGGTTTTCATCTCCCCAAGACACGCCCACCCAATTGGTCCTGATGTGTTAGGACTTTTTTGATTACAAGGGACCAGAAATACTTACTCATGCCAAGTAAATTAATATTATTATAAATGATAGAAATAAATTAATACTTACAAGAGACAAGCTGAATAGTGGGGTTGGAGGTGTCAGGCCCAAGGGCTCATGTTCTCTTGGTGACCTGGTGCCTCTCCAACCGTCCATCCTGCTGAATGCCTGAGCCATCCATGCACAGGCACAGTCTTCCTCACTGCATCCAGAGCCTCCAGCAACTCCAGGCAGGCACCTGCTCCACATCCGTTCTACCTGGAAGGGTTTTGCCTTCCCTAGGACTCCATGAAAACTCATGATTTGGAATGCGTTTGGCCTGGCTTGGGTCACATTCTCATCCTTGAACCCATCACAGCAAGCAGAGGACAGAAAATGGGATTGGCTAGACTTGGATCATCCACCCATCTTCCAGGTGGGTGGAATGTGGGGTCAGCCCTCTGAAACTGTTTGGACTGGAGGCAGGTGAGCTGTAGTTCCCACAGGAAAGCTGATGTGTTGCACTTGGACATGAGGACAGATTCTGCCTCAGTGAAAACAGCAGATTCCTTATCAGTGATGGCCTGATGCACAGCACAGAATCTGAAGCACAAGGTAGGAAAGTATTCATGTAGGGTCAGGGCTGCAGCCACCCACCTGGGGCTCTTACTATCCTCCCACGAGAGCAAGAAGTTCTTTCATTTGCTGAAAAGCAAGGTTGAGGACGGTGGTAAACTCAAGGATCCTGTCATGGCTGTCAGGTCCTTGCATTTCAGACACTGGCCCAGAATTGCACATGTGCTCTAGGAAGACACACGGACCTCATTCTTTTTTTTTTTTCTTTCGGACCTCATTCTTGTTCCTGGGAGACGGTCACTCAGGATTCATGCCTGCTCCCTGGTCATGTTACTCACTGTCCTCGAAGAACAACGTTGCTCATTTTCCAGTCTCTTCTCTCTCCTGTACAAAGAGCAGAGACCAAAGGCTAGGGAGGTAAGGAAACTCTTGCTCAGTGAAGAACTGGGAGGCTCAAGGATTATTCAATACCACAGAATTCATAGTCGACAGACTTTGAATTGCCACAATGCCACACAGCCCCTGGGAAACCACAAGTTGGGAGGCCCAGTTGCCCCCATAACTTTGATGCTTAATAAGTATAAATGCCAAAATTTATAACAACTAGAAGACCAAAGGATTGCAGGGCCATGATCTGCCACATGGTTCTTGTTGCAGGACCACACTCAACATTTTGAGGTTCATTACCTGTCTTGGCAGACTAAGAGGCTCTGAGGGAGGAGACACTTATCTCAACCACAGGGATGTTGGTAATGGAAACATCCTTAGGGGCTGTATATGAAGCTTAGGTGTAATTGGTCATGAGGGCTTGACAGGGCTTAGGCTGCCTGAACTGGAGAAACAATGGGTGCTTAGCTTGATGGTCAGAGGTCAAGGGTTATCCTGTCTGAGATTTCATTTTCTTTTGATGCCTGCTCAAATGGGACAAAGGATCTATCAAGTCCCAGGAGGGCCCAGCAGCCCTTAAGAAGGCAGCACCTGAGGGCCAGCTGGTCACTGCGCACAGTCCTATATAAATCCACACATGTCTTCTGAGTGCCCTTGTGTCAGAACTGTGCTGGAACCTGGGACTGCCCAGGCAGAGTGGGGCAAGCACCACAATTTTCAGGTGGGAGGAAGGGCAGAGGGAAACACTGTGTGACTTCAGATGCCCTCCACAACCCTTGATTGAGGTTGAGTTGTATTTGAAACAGTCAGAGACAAGGACACACATTTCATTCTTCTCTTAGAGCCCAGGACAGGGAGGGGATGGTGGGGCAAAAAAACAATGATACAACTCACCTACGTGACTCAGGTGTGACCCTGGGAAAATCCTTTCCATCCTGGAGGCCTCAGGGAGATGGAGAAGGGAGAAGGAGAATGAGGGCAGGTTACACTTAAACCTAACTGTAACCCTAATCCTAACCTATAACCCTCATTTCCTAACCTATAACTCTACACCTAACAATCTTAACCTGGGAATCTAGACCTTCCATCCCGACACCCCAGCTCTAATCCCTGACCCTGACCCTTAAACCATCACCCTGACTCCCCAATGCTGAACCATAACCCTGATTATAACCCTAAACCCTGACAATGGCTCTAACCACAGACTGAAACCCTAGCAAAGTGGATACCAAGTGAAGACTCTATAATCCCTCAAATTAAACAAGGAAATAAGTCTTCAAGACCTTGCATTTAGCAGTCAATTCTTAAATCTGACACCAAAGAACAAGCATTAAAGAAAAAGTTGATACACAGTATTTCCTCAAAGTTAAAAACTTTATCACATCAAAAATGCTATCTGGAAAGTGAAAAGACCGCCCACAGAATGGAAGAAAGTATTTTCACACTATGCATCTAATAAGAGTCTGTTATCCAGAACATATCAGGAAACTCATCAACAAAACCATAAAGAACTCAATTTTTTTCCTTTATTTTATTTTTATTGGCTGGGCCATGCAGCATGCAGGATCCAAGTTCCCTGACCAGGGATCAAACATGCATCCCCTGCAGTGGAAGTGTGGAGTACTAACAACTGGACCACCAGAGAATTCCAAGAACTCAATTTTTTAAATGCACAAAGGACATGACCAGACTCTTCTCCAGGCAAGACATAAAAATGGTCAACAAGGACATGAAAAGAGGTAAAACATCAGTAGTGCTGATGGAAATGCAGACTAGTACCAAAATGCAATACCCTTTCAAACACACTAGAATTCTTATAGTCAAGAAAAATTAGGAGAGACCTTCAAGATGGTGGGGGAGTAAGATGTGGATATCACCTTCCTCTCCACATACATCAGAAATACATCTACATGTGGAACAATTCCTACAGAACACCTACTGAACGCTGGCAGAAGATCTCAGACTTCCCAAAAGATATATATATTTTTTTCCTTTTTCTCTTTTTGTGAGTGTGTATGTGTATGCTTCTTTGTGTGATTTTGTTTGTACAGCTTTGCTTTTACCATTTGTCCTAGGGTTCTGTCTGCCCATTTTTCGTTTTTCTTTTCTTTTTCTTAGTATAATTGTTAGTGCTTGCTATCATTGGTGGATTTGTTTTTTGGATTGGTTGCTCTCTTATTTCTTTCTTTCTTTTCTATTTATTACTTAATTTTTTTAATTTTTAATAATTTTTTCATCTTTTATTTTAATAACTGAATTTTACTTTATTTTTTCTTTTTTTTTTTCTCTCCCTTTTAGTCTGAGCCATGAGGCTGACAGGGTCTGGATGCTCTGGCTGCTTGTCAGGCCTGAGCATGTGAGGTGGGAGAGAAAAGATCAGGATATTGGTCCACCAGAGACCTCCCAGCTCCATGTAATATCAAATGGTGAAAGCTCTCCCAGAGATCTCCACTTCAATGGTAAGACCCAGCTCCATTCAATGAGCAGCAAGCGACAGTGCTGGACACCATATGCCAAACAACTAGCAAGACAGGAACACAACCCCACCCATTATAAGAGAGGTTGCCTAAACTCATAATACGGTCACACACCCCAAAACACACCACAAGACGTGATCCTGCCCAACAGAAAACAGGATCAAGACTCATCCACCAGAACACAGGCACCAGTCCCCTCCACCAGGAAGCCTAAAAAACCCACTGAACCAACCTTAGCCACTGCAGGCAGACACCAAAAACAACAGGAAGTACAAACCTGCAGGCTGCCAAAAGGAGAGCACAAACACAGTAAGTTAAGCAAAATGAGAAGACAGAGAAACACACAATAGATGAACGAGCAACATAAAACCCCACAATACCAAACAAATGAAGTGAAAATAGCCAGCCTACCTGGAAAAAAATTGATAGTAAAGATGATCCAAAATCTTGTAAATAGAGTGGAGAAAATACAAGAAAAGTTTAACAAGGACCTAGAAGAACTAAAGAGCAAACAAACAATGATGAATAACAAAATAAATGAAATTTAAAATTTTCTAGAGAAATCAATAGTAGAATAACTGAGGCAGAAGAACAGATAAGTGACGTGGAAGATAAAATAGTGGAAATAACTACCATAGAGCAGAATAAAGAAAAAAGAATGAAAAGAATTGAGGACAGTCTCAGAGACCTCTGGGACAACATTAAACGCACCAACATTCGAATTATAGGGTTCCCAGAAGAAGAAGAGAAAACAAAGGGATTGAGAATATATTTAAGGGATTGTAGTTGAAAACTTCACTAATATGGGAAAGAAAATTGTTAATCAAGTCCAGGAAGGGCAGAGAGTCCCATACAGGATAAATCCAAGGAGAAACATGCCAAAACACATATCAGTCAAACTATCAAAAATTAAATGCAGAGAAAAAGTATTAAAAGAAGCAAGGGAAAAACAACAAATAATATAAAAGGGAATCACAATAAGGTTAACATCTGATCGTTCAGCAGAAACTCTGCAAACCAGAAGGGAGTGGCAGGACATATTGAAAGTGATAAAAGGGAAAAACCTACAACAAAGATTACTCTACACAGAAAGGATCTCATTCAGATTTGATGGAGAAATTAAAACCTTTACAGACAAGAAAATTAAGAGAATTCAGCACCACCAAACCAGCTTTACAGCAAATGCTAAAGGAACTTCTCTAGGCAGGAAAAACAAGAGAAGGAAAAGATATACAATAACAAACCCAAAATAATTAAGAAATGGTAATAGGAACATACATATCGATAACTCCCTTAAATGTATGGATTAAATGCTCCAACCAAAAGACGTAGACTGGCTGAATGGATAAAAAAACAAGATCCAGGGCTTCCCTGGTGGCGCAGTGGTTGAGAGTCCGCCTGTCGATGCAGGGGACACGGGTTCGTGCCCCGGTCCGGGAAGATCCCACATGCCGCGGAGAGGCTGGGCCCGTGAGCCGTGGCCGCTGAGCCTGCGCGTCCGGAGCCTGTGCTCCTCAACAGGAGAGGCCACAACAGTGAGAGGCCCACGTACCACAAAAAAAAAAAAAAAAAAAACAAGATCCATATATATGCTGTCTACAAGAGACCCACTTCAGACCTAGGAACACATAAGGACTGAACGTAAGGGGATGGAGAAAGATATTCCATGCAAATGTAAATTAAAAGAAAACTGGAGTAGCAATTCTCATATCAGACAAAATAGACGTTAAAACAAAGACTATGATAAGAGACAAAGAAGGACACTAAATAATGATTAAGGGATCAATCCAAGAAGAAGATATAACAATTGTAAATATTTATGAACCCAATATAGGAGCACCTCAATACATAAGGCAAATGCTAATAGCCATAAAAGGGGAAATCAACAGTAACACAATGGGAGTAGGGGACATTAACACCCCATTTTTACCAATGGACAGATCATGCAAAACTAAAATAAATAACGAAACACAAGCTTTAAATGATACATTATATAAGACGGACTTAATTGATATTTATAGGACATTCCATCCTCAAACAACAGAATGTAATTTCTTCTCAAGTGCTCATGGAATATTCTCCAGGATAGATCATACCCTGGGTCACAAGTCAAGCCTTGGTAAATTTAAGAAAAGTGAAATCATATCAAGTATACTTTCCAGCAACAAAGCTATGAAACTAGATATCAATTACAGGACAAAATCTTTAAAATATACAAACACATGGAGGCTAAACAATACAGTACTAAATAACCAAGAGATCACTGAAGATATCAAAGAGGAAATGAAAAAAATACCTAGAAACAAGTGACGATGAAAACACAACAACCCAAAACCTATGGGATACAACAAAAGCAGTTCTAAGAGGGAAGTTTATAGCAATACAATCCTACATCAAGAGACAAGAACATCCTCAAATAAACAACCTAAACTTACACCAAAAGCAATTAGAAAATGATGAACAAAAAAACCCCCAAAGTTAGCAGAAGGAAACAAATCATAAAGATGAGATCAGAAATACATGAAAAAGAAATGAAGGAAACAATAGCAAAGATCAATAAAACTAAAAGCTGATTCTTTGTGAAATAAACAAAATTGATAAACCATTAGCCACACTCATCAAGAAAAAAAGGGAGAAGACTCATCAATAGAATTAGAAATGAAAAAGGAGAAGTAAAAACTGACACTGCAGAAATACAAAGGATAAGGAGGGATTACTACAAGAAACTCTATGCCAATAAAATGGACAACCTGGAAGAAATGGACAAATTCTTAGAAAAGCAAAACCTTCCAAGACTGAACCAGGAAGAAATAGAAACCAACAAATCACAAGGACAGAAATTGAGACTGTGATTAAAAATCTTCCAGCAAACAAAAGCCCAGGTCCAGTTGGCTTCACAGGCAAATTCTATCAAACATTTAGAGAAGAACTAACAGATATCCTTCTCAAACTCCTCCAAAATATTGCAGATGGATGAACACTCCCACACACATTCTACGAGGCCACCATCACCCTGATACCAAACGAGACAAAGATGTCACAAACAAAGAAAACTACAGGCCAATATCACTGATGAACATAGATGCAAAAATCCTCACCAAAATACTAGCAAACAGAATCCAACAGCACATTAAAAGAATCATGCACCATGACCAAGCGGGATTTATCCAAGGAATACAAGGAATTTTCAATATACACAAATGAATCAATGTGATAAACCACATTAAAAAATTGAACTAGAAAAACCATATGATCATCTCAATAGATACAGAAAAAGCTTTTAACAACATTCAAAACCCATTTATGATAAAAACCCTCCAGAAAGTAGGCACAGAGGGAACTTACTTCAACATAATAAAGGCCATATATGGCAAACCAAAGCCAACATCTTTCTCAATGGTGAAAAACCGAAACCATTTCCTCTAAGATCAGAAACAAGACAAGGTTGTCCACTCTCACCACTATTATTCAACATAGTTTTGGAAGTTTCAGCCACAGCAATCAGAGAAGAAAAAGCAATAAAAGGAATCAAAATTGGAAAAGAAGAAGTAAAACTGTCACTGTTTGCAAATGACATGATACTATACAAAGAGAATCCTAAAGATGCTACAAGAAAACTATTAGAGCTAATCAATGAATTTGGTAAAGTAGCAGGAGACGAAATTAGTGCACAAAAGTCTCTTCCATTCCAATACACTAATGATGAAAAATCTGAAAGAGAAACTAAGGAAACATTCCCATTTACCAATGCAGCAAAAATAATAAGATACCTAGGAATAAACCTACCTAAGGAGACAGAAGACACGTATGCAGAAAATTATGACACTGAGAAAGAAATTAAAGATAATACAAACAAATAGAGAGATATACCATGTTTTTGAATTGGAAGAATCAACATTGTGAAAATGACTCTACTACTCAAAGCAATCTACAAACTGAAAGCAATCTCCAGACTGCAATACCTGTCAAACTACCAAAGGCATTTTCCACAGAACTAGAACAAAAAATTTCACTATTTGTACGGAAACACAGAAAACCCCGAATAGCCAAAGCGATCTTGAGAAAAATAACCGGAGCTGGAAGAATCAGGATACCAGCCTTCAGACTCTACTACAAACCTACAGTAACCAAGACAGTATGGTACTGGCACAAAAACAGAAATATAGATCAATGGAACAGGATAAAGCCCAGAGATAAACCCACGCACCTATGGTCATCTTATTTTTGATAAAGGAGGTGAGAGTGTACAATGGAGAAAAGAGAGTCCCTTCAATAAGTTGTGCTCGGAAAACTTGACAACTACATGTAAAAGAATGTAATTAGAACACTCCCTATCACCGTACACAAAAATAAACTCAAAATGGATTAAAGGCCTAAATGTAAGGCCAGACACTATAAAACTCTTAGTGGAAAACAGACAAAGACCACTCTGACATAAATCACAGCAAGATCCTTTGTGACCCACCTCCTAGAGAAATGGAAATGAAAACAAAAATAAACAAATGATACCTGATGAAACTTAAAAGCTTTTTCAGAGCAAAGGAAACAATAAACAAGAGGAAAAGACAACCCTCAGAATGGGAGAAAATATTTGCCAATGAAGAAACTGACAAAGGATTAATCTCCAAAAATTACAAGCATCTCATGCAGCTCAGTATCAGAAAACAAAATACCCAATCCAAAAATGAGCAGAAGACCTAAATAGACTTTTCTCCAAAGAAGATATACAGATTACCAACAAACACTTGAAAAGATGCTCAACATCCCTAATCATTAGAGAAATGCAAATCAAAACTACAATGAAGTATCACCTCACACCAGTCAGAATGGCCATCATTAAGAAATCTACAAACAATAAATGCTGGAGAGGGTGTGGAGAAAAGGGAAACCTCTTGCAGTGTTGGTGGGAATGTAAATTGATACAGCAACTATGGAGAACAGTATGGCAGTTCCTTAAAAATCTAAAAATAGAACTACCACACGACCCAGCCATCCCACTACTGGCCATACACACTGAGAAAACCGTAATTCAAAAAGAGTCATGTACCACAGTGTTCATTGCTGCTCTATTTACAATAACCAGGACATGGAACAAACCAAAGTGTCCATTGACAGATGAATGGATAATATTCCACAATACAATGGAGTATTATTCAGCCATAAAAAGAAACGAAATTGAGTTATTTGTAATAAGGTAGATGTAACTACAGACTGTCATACAGAGTGAAGTAAGTCAGAAAGAGAAAAACAAATACTGTATGCTAACACATATATATGGAATCTAAAAAGAAAAGAAAAAGGTTCTGAAGAACCTAGGGGCAGGACAGGAATAAAGATGCAGACATAGAGAATGGACATGAGGACACTGGGAGGGGGAAGTGTAAACTGGGACGAAGTGAGAGAGTGACATGGACTTATATATACTACCAAATGTAAAATAGATAGCTAGTGGGATGCAGCTGCATAGCACAGGGAGATCAGCTCGGTGCTTTTTGACCACCTAGAGGGGTGGGATAGGGAGAGTGGGACGGAGATGCAAGAGGGAGGGATCTGGGGATATATGTATACGTATGACTGATTCACTTTGTTATAAACCAGAAACTAACACACATTGTAAAGAAATTATACTCCAATAAATATTTTAAAAATAAATAAAATAGCTTTCTAAGTAATAGATTAAAAGAGTCTGAGTAGGCATGTATCAATGTTTACAGCAGTAATGGTATCAAAGATTTCTGAAGATGGCATTTTTGTCCTAGATTTTTATAGAGTTTCTATTCTTTAATCTTCCTTCTGGTTTGCTTCAACACTTTCTATATGATTTGAAAACTTGTTTGCCAGTATTTTTGTTATTAAAAATCTTTAGTAACATTAAAAAAAGAAAAATTCAAAATACCGAATATTGGCAACAATGTAGAGCAAATGGAATTTTTAAACATTGCTTGTGGAAATGGAAAGTGGTGTAGCCTATGTGGACAATATTTTGACATTTCCTCAAAAATATAAATGTACAGTACAATTTGGTTCAGCAACTCCAATCCTGGTGTTAGACCCTCAAGGATTGAAAACAGGTGTTCAAACAAAAACTTGTACACGAATATTCACGGCAGCACTGTTCACAATAGCCACAAGGTCAAAATAGTTAAAAGGCCCATCAACAGGTGTGTATATAAACAAAATGCAGCACATACATGAACTGCCATATTAGTCTGCCATGTACACCAATAAAGTAAAATGTGCAGCCACTGTTGAAAACAGTATGACAGCTCCCAAAATGTTAAACACAGAGATAACATATGATCTGTCAAATTCTACTTCAGGGTATTAACTCAAAACATTTGAAAGAAGGAACTGGAACAGATATTTGTACACTCATATTCATACCAGTATCATCAACAATAACAAAGGCTGGAAAGGTCCCAAGTGTCCACAGACAGATACATGGATAAACAGAATGTGGTACATACACAAGAAGATATTATTTAGCCTTGGTAACTAAGGGCATTCTGACACATGCTACAATGTAGTTGAACCTTGAATTTACTATACTAAGTGAAATAATTTGGTCAGAGAAGAACAAATTCAATGAGTCCACTTACATATCTTATCCAAGTGAGTCAAATGCATAGACAGAAAGAATGTGGTTGTGAGGAGCTGTGGGGACTCAGTGGTTAATGGATACAGTTTCACTTGGGAAAATGAAAAAATCTGGGAGAGGGATAGGGAGGATATTTTGATAACAGTGCAGGTGTAGTTAAAGCCACGGTTTGACTGGTAAGTGTTACATTATGTGTTTTTAATAACAATGAAAAAACTGAAGGATTAATTCATGCTACAACATTGATGAACACTGACAACGTCCTAAGTGAAAGAAGCCACACAGGAAATGCCACCGAGATCACATGCTTATCTTGTGCTTTAATCCATCAAGATTTTGAATATGAGGGAGAGTCTCAGTCAGAGTTCCAGAAAAAGGAAAGAGAGAAAGAAAGAAAGAAAGAAAGAAAGAAAGAAAGAAAGAAAGAAAGAAAGAAAGAAAGAAAGAAAGAAAGAAAGAAAAAGAAGGACAACTAGGAATGAAAAAAGACACTTCCATAGAGTTGGGGCAGCTGGTGAAAGTTGAAGTGGACATATAGATTGGATTATTATAAAAAAAATGTAGTGATCCTCATTTGGGTATTATGTGCTGGTTCCCTGGGAGAGTGTCCTTGTTTGGGGTAAAACACACTGGAGTATTTTGTGTGAAGGGGCATATGTGAGTACTTTGAGTACCGCTATTGAAAATTTCCTGTACGTTTGAAATGACTGGAAAATAAATTACTTCTCAAAACAACCATGTCAACACAAGAACAGAAAAGTCGAGAAGACATCAAACTTGGTTACAGAGGCCAAGCCCTACCCAGAACCTGCTCACCCAAAGTGATGATGCAAGTCACTCTTGTAGGGTTTTACCTGTTTTTAAGGGAAACTGTGGGAAGATTCTATTAGGAGCCATGTCTTGGGTGTTATGGATGACCTGGATGTGGTAGAAATAGCGGGATTTCTAGTTCCTGTTTTCCACATCAAAGCACCAAAAAGCTCTTAGAACTAATAAATTAATTCAGTAAAGCTGCAGGATACAAAACCAACACACAAACTTCAGTCGTGTTCCTATACACAAATGAACCATCAGAGAGAGAAGTTAAGAAGACAATGCCATTTACAATAATATCAAAAGAACAAAACACCTAGGAATAAATGTATCCAAAGATGTTAAATATCTGCACACTGAAATCGTTGAGACATTGATGAGGAAATTGAAGACTCGGATAAATGGAAAGAGATTCTGTGCTTATGGATGCAAAGAAGTGGTAGTGACGAAATGTTCATTCTACCCAAAACAGTGCATGCATTCAATGCAATTACAACCAAAATTCCAATGGCATTTTTTCTTTTACATCTTTATTGGAGTATAATTGCTTTACAATGTTGTGTTAGTTTCTGCTTTATAACAAAGTGAATCAGTTGTACATACACATATGTTCCCGTATCTCTTCCCTCTTGCGTCTCCCACCCTCCCACCCTCAATATCCCAACCCTCCAGGCCGTCACAAAGCACAGAGCTCATCTCCCTGTGCTATGCGGCTGCTTCCCACTAGCTATCTACCTTACGTTTGGTAGTGTATATATGTCCATGCCTCTCTCTTGCTTTGTCACAGCTCACCCTTCCCCCTCCCCATATCCTCAAGTCCATTCTCTAGTAGGTCTGTGTCTTTATTCCTGTCTTATCCCTAGGTTCTTCATGACATTTTTTTCTTAGATTCCACATATTTGCATTAGCATACGGTATTTGTCTTTCTCTTTCTGACGTACTTCACTCTGTATGACAGACTCTAGGTCCATCCACCTCATTACAAATAGCTCAATTTCGTTTCTTTTTATGGCTGAGTAATATTCCATTGTATATATGTGCCACATCTTCTTTATCCATTCGTCTGATGATGGACACTTAGGTTGTTTGCATCTCCAGGCTATTGTAAATAGAGCTGCAATGAACATTTTGGTACATGACTCTTTTGAATTATGATTTTCTCAGGGTATATGCCCAGTAGTGGGATTGCTGGGTCATATGGTAGTTCCATTTGTAGTTTTTTAAGGAACCTCCATACTGTACTCCTTAGTGGCTGTACCAATTCACATTCCCACCAGCAGTGCAAGAGTATTTTCTTTTCTCCACACCCTCTCCAGCATTTATTGTTTCTAGATTTTTTGATGAAGGCCATTCTGACTGGTGTGAGATGATATCTCATTGTAGTTTTGATTTGCATTTCTCTAATGATTAATGATGTTGAGCATTCTTTCATGTGTTTGTTGGCAGTCTGTATATCTTCTTTGGAGAAAAGTCAGTTTAGGTCTTCTGCCCATTTTTGGATTGGGTTGTTTGTTTCTTTGTTATTTCTTTGTTTCTTTGTTTGTTTCTCTTTCTCTGCATGAGCTGCTTATAAATTTTGGAGATTAATCCTTTGTCAGTTCCTTCATTGGCAAATACTTTCTCCCATTCTGAGCGTTGTTTTTTGGTCCTGTTTATGGTTTCCATTGCTGTGCAAAAGCTTTGAAGTTTCACTAGGTCCCATTTGTTTATTTTTGTTTTTATTTCCATTTCTCTAGGAGGTGGGTCAAAAAGGATCCTGCTGTGATTTATGTCATAGAGTGTTCTGCCTACGTTTTCCTCTAAGAGTTTGATAGTTTCTGGACTTACATTTAGGTCTTTAATAAATTTTGAGCTTATTTTTGTGTATGGTGTTAGGGAGTGATCTAATCTCATACTTCTACATGTACCTGTCCAGTTTTCTCAGCACCACTTATTGAAGAGGCTGTCCTTTCTCCACTGTACATTCCTGCCTCCTTTATCAAAGATAAGGTGACCATATGTGCCTGGGTTTATCTCTGGGCTTTCTATTCTGTTCTATTGATCTATCTCTCTGTTTTTGTGCCAGTACCATACTGTCTTGATTACTGTAGCTTTGTAGTATAGTCTGAAGTCAGGGAGCCTGATTCATCCAGCTCCATTTATTGTTCTCAAGATTGCTTTGGCTATTCGGGGTCTTTTGTGTTTCCATACAAATTGTGAAATTTTTTGGTCTAGTTCTGTGAAAAATGTCAGTGGTAGTTTGATAGGGATTGCATTGAATATGTAGATTGCTTTGGGTAGTAGAGTCATTTTCACAATGTTGATTCTTCTAATCCAAGAACATGGTATATCTCACCATCTACTTGTATCATCTTTAATTTCTTTCATCAGTGTCTTATAGTTTTCTGCATACAGGTCTTTTGTCTCCTTAGGTAGGTTTATTCCTAGATATTTTATTCTTTCTGTTGCAATGGTAAATGGGGGTGTTTTCTTAATTTCACTTTCAGATTTTTCATCATTAGTGTATAGGAATGCCAGAGATTTCTGTGCATTAATTTTGTATCCTGCTACTTTAACAAATTCAATTGATTAGCTCTAGTAGTTTTTTTGGTAGCATTTTTAGGATTCTCTATGTACAGTATCATGTCATCTGAAAACAGTGACAGCTTTATTTCTTCTTTTCCGAATTGGATTCCTTTTATTTCCTTTTCTTCTCTGATTGCTGTGGCTAAAACTTCCAAAACTATGTTGAATAAGAGTAGTGAGGTTGGGCAACCTTGTCTTATTTCTGAACTTAGTGGAAATGCTTTCACTTTTCACCATTGAGGACGATGTTGGCTGTGGTTTGTCATATATGGCCTTTATTATGTTGAGGGAAGTTCGCTCTATGCCTACTTTCTGCAGGGTTTTTATCATAAAGTGGTGTTGAATTTCATCAAAAGCTTTCCCTACATCTATTGAGATGATCATGTTTTTTTCTCATCAATTTGTTAATATGGTTTATCACATGGATTGATTTGCGTATATTGAAGAATCCTTGCATTCCTGGAATAAACCCCACTTGATCATGGTGTATGATCCTTTTAATGTGCTGTTGGACTCTGTTTGCTAGTATTTTGTTGAGATTTTTGCATCTATGTTCATCAGTGATATTGGCCTGTAGTTTTCTTTCTTTGTGACATCATTTTCTTGTTTTGGTATCAAGGTGATGGTGGCCTTGTAGAATGAGTTTAGGAGTGTTCCTCCCTCTGCTATATCTTGGAAGAGTTTGAGAACGATAGGTGTTAGCTCTTCTCTAAAGGTTTGACAGAATTTGCCAGTGAAGCCATCTGGTCCTCGGCTTTTGTTTGTTGGAAGATTTTTAATCACAATTTCAATTTCAGTGCTTGTGATTGGTCTATTCATATTTTCGATTTCTTCCTGATTCAGTAGTGGCAGGTTGTGCATTTCTAAGAATTTGTCCATTTCTTCCAGTTTGTGCATTTTATTGGCATAGAGGTGCTTGTAGTAATCTCTCATGATCTTTTGTATTTCTGCAGTGCCAGTTGTTACTTTTCCTTTTTCATTTCTAATTCTATTGATTTGAGTCTTCTCCCTTTTGTTCTTGATGAGTCTGGCTAATGGTTTATCAACTTTGTTTATCTTCTCAAAGAAACAGGTTTTAGTTTTATTGATCTTTGCTATCATTTCCTTCATTTCTTTTTCATTTATTTCTGATCTGATTTTTATGATTTCTTTCATTCTGCTAACTTTGGCGTATTTTTGTTCTTCTTTCTCTAATTGCTTTACATGCACGGTTAGGTTGTTTATTCGAGATGCTTCCTGTTCCTTAAGGTAGGATTGCATTGCTGTAAACTTCCCTCTTAGAACTTTTTTTTTAAACATTTTTATTGGGGTATAATTGCTTTACAATGGTGTGTTAGTTTCTGCTTTATAACAAAGTGAATCAGTTATACATATACGTATGTTCCCATGTCTCTTCCCTCTTGTATCTCCCTCCCTCCCACCCTCCCTATCCCACCCCTCCAGGTGGTCACAAAGCACTGATCTGGTCTCCTTTTGCTATGTGGCTGCTTCCCACTAGCTATCTACCTTATGTTTGGTAGTGTATATATGTCCATGCCTCTCTCTCGCTTTGTCACAGCTCACCCTTCCCCCTCCCCATATCCTCAAGTCTGTTCTCTAGTAGGTCTGTGTCTTTATTCCTGTCTTACCCCTAGGTTCTTCATGACATTTTTCCCCTTAAATTCCATAATACATGTGTTAGCATACGGTATTTGCCTTTCTCTTTCTGATGTACTTCACTCTGTATGACAGACTCTAGGTCTATCAACCTCATTACAAATAGCTCAATTTCGTTTCTTTTTATGGCTGAGTAATATTCCATTGTATATATATGCCACATCTTCTTTATCCATTCATCCGACGATGGGCACGTAGGTTGTTTCCATCTCCAGGCTATTGTAAATAGAGCTGCAATGAATATTTTGGTGCATGACTATTTTTGAATTATGGTTTTCTCAGGGTATATGCCCAGTGGTGGGATTCCTAGGTCATATGGTAGTTCTACTTGTACTTTTTAAAATAACCTCCATACTTTTCTCCATAGTGGCTGTACCAATTCACATTTCCACCAGCAGTGCAAGAGTGTTCCCTTTTCTCCACACCCTCTCCAGCATTTATTGTTTCTAGATTTTATGATGATGGCCATTCTGACTGGTGTGAGATGATATCTCATTGTAGTTTTGATTTGCATTTCTCTAATGATTAATGATGTTGAGCATTCTTTCATGTGTTTGTTAGCAGTCTGTATATCTTCTTTGGAGAAATGTCAGTTTAGGTCTTCTGCCCATTTTTGGATTGGGTTGTTTGCTTTTTTGTTATTGAGCTGCATGAGCTGCTTGTAAATTTTGGAGATTAATCCTTTGTCAGTTGCTACATTGGCAAATATTCTCTCCCATTCTGAGGGTTGTCTTTTCATCTTGTTTATGGTTTCCTTTGCTGTGCAAAAGCTTTTCAGTTTCATTAGGTCCCATTTGTTTATTTTCGTTTTTATTTTGTTTACTCTAGGAGTTGGGTCAAAAAGGATCTTGCTCTGATTTATGTCATAGAGTGTTCCGCCTATGTTTTCCTCTAAGAGTTTTATAGTGTCTGGCCTTACATTTAGGTCTTTAATCCATTTGGAGTTTATTTTTGTGTATGGTGTTAGGGAGTGTTCTATTTTCATTATTTTACATGTAGCTCTCCAGTTTTCCCAGCACCACTTATTGAAGAGGCTGTCTTTTCTCCACTGCATATTCTTGCCTCCTTTATCAAAGATAAGGTGACCATATCTGTGTGGGGTTATCTTTGGGTTTTCTATCCTGCTCCATTGATCTATGTTTCTGCTTTTGTGCCAGTACCATACTGTCTTGATTACTGTAGCTTTGTAGTATAGTCTGAAGTCAGGGAGCCTGATTCATCCAGCTCCATTTATTGTTCTCAAGATTACTTTGGCTATTCGGGGTCTTTTGTGTTTCCATACAAATTGTGAAATTTTTTGGTCTAGTTCTGTGAAAAATGCCAGTGGTAGTTTGATAGGGATTGCATTGAATATGTAGATTGCTTTGGGTAGTAGAGTCATTTTCACAATGTTGATTCTTCCAATCCAAGAACATGGTGTATCTCTCCATCTATTTGTATCATCTTTAATTTCTTTCATCAGTGTCTTATAATTTTCTGCATACAGGTCTTTTGTCTCCTTAGGTAGGTTTATTCCTAGATATTTTATTCTTTCTGTTGCAATGGTAAATGGGAGTGTTTTCTTGATTTCACTTTCAGATTTTTCATCATTACTGTATAGGAATGCCAGAGATTTCTGTGCATTAATTTTGTATCCTGCAACTTTACCAAATTCAATTGATTAGCTCTAGTAGTTTTCTGGTAGCATGTTTAGGATTCTCTATGTATAGTATCATGTCATCTGCAAACAGTGACCGCTTTACTTCTTCTTTTCCAAATTGGATTCCTTTTATTTCCTTGTCTTCTCTGATTGCTGTGGCTAAAACTTCCAAAACTATGTTGAATAAGAGTGGTGAGAGTGGGCAACCTTGTTTTGTTGCTGATCTTAGTGGAAATGCTTTCACTTTTTCACCATTGAGGATGATGTTCGCTGTGGGTTTGTCATTTATGGCCCTTACTATGTTGAGGAAAGTTCACTCTATGTCTACTCTCTGCAGGGTTTTTATCATAAATGGGTGTTGAATATTGTCAAAAGCTTTCTCTGCATCTATTGAGATGATATATGGTTTTTCCCCTTCAATTTGTTAATATGGTGTATGACATTGATTGATTTGCATATATTGAAGAATTCTTGCATTCCTGGAATAAACCCTACTTGATCATGGTGTATGATCCTTTTAACGTGCTGTTGGATTCTATTTGCTAGTATTTTTTTCAGGATTTTTGCATTGTGCTTATCAGTGTTATTGTCCTGTATTGTCTTTCTTTGTGACATCCTTGTCTGGTTTTGGTATCAAGGTGATGGTGGCCTAGTAGAAGGAATTTGAGAGTGTTCCTCCTTCTGCTATATTTTGGAAGAGTTTGAGAAGGATAGGTGTTAGCTCTTCTCTAAATGTTTGATAGAATTCGCCTGTGAAGCCATATGGTCCTGGGCTTTTGTTTGTTGGAAGATTTTTAATCACAGTTTCAATTTCAGTGCTTGTGATTGGTCTGTTCATATTTTCTATTTCTTCCTTATTCAGCCTTGGCAGGTTGTGCATATCTAAGAATTTGTCCATTTTTCCAGGATGTCCAATTTATTGGCATAGTAATAAATTGTAGTAATCTCTCATGATCTTTTGTATTTCTGCAGTGTCAGTTGTTACTTCTCCTTTTTCATTTCTAATTCTATTGATTTGAGTCTTCTCCCTTTTTTTCTTGATGAGTCTGGCTAATGGTTTATCTATTTTGTTTATCTTCTTAAAGAACCAGCTTTTAATTTTATTGATCTTTGCTATCGTTTTCTTCATTTCTTTTTCATTTCTTTCTGATCTGATTTTTATGATTTCTTTCCTTCTGTTAAGGTTGGGGTTTTTTTGTTCTTCTTTCTCTAATTGCTTTAGGTACGAGGTTAGGTTGTTTATTCAAGATGTTTCCTGTTTCTTAAGGTGGGTTTGTATTGCTATAAACTTCCCTCTTAGAACTGCTTTTGCTGCATCCCATAGGTGTTGGGTCATCGTATCTCCATTGTCATTTGTTTCTAGGTATTTCTTTATCTCCTCTTTTTTTTGTCTCCTCTTTGATTTCTTCAGTGATCACTTAGTTATTAAGTAGTGTATTGTTTAGCCTCCATGTGTTTGTATTTTTTACAGATCTTTTCATGTAATTGATATCTAGTCTCAGAGCATTGTGGTCGGAAAAGATATTTGATACAATTTCACTTTTATTAATTTTACCAAGGCTTGAATTGTGACCCAAGATATGATCTATCCTGGAGATTGTTCCATGAGCACTTGAGAAAAATGTGTATTCTGTTGTTTTTGCATGGAGCGTCCTATGAATATCAATTAAGTCCATCTTGTTTAAAGTATAATTTAAAGCTTGTGTTTCCTTATTTATTTTCATTTTGGATGATCTGTCCATTGGTGAAAGTGGGGTGTTAAAGTCCCCTACTATGAATCTGTTACTGTCGATTTACCCTTTTATGGCTGTTAGTATTTGCCTTATGTATCGAGGTGCTCCTATGTTGGGTTCATAAATATTTACAATTGTTATATCTTTTTCTTGGATTGATCCCTTGATCATTATGTAGTTTCCTTCTTTGTCTCTTTTAATAGTCTTTATTTTAAAGTCTATTTTGCTGATATGAGAATTGCTACTCTAGCTTTCTTTTTGTTTCCGTTTGCATGGAGTATCTTTTTCCATCCCCTTACTCTCAGTCTGTATGTGTCTCTAGGTCTGAAGTGGCTCTCTTGTAGACAACATATATATGGATCTTGTTTTTGTATCCATTCAGCCAATCTGTGTCTTTTGGTGGGAGCATTTAGTCCATTTACATTTGAGGTAATTATTGATATGTATGTTCCTATTCCCATTTTCTAAACTGTTTTGGGTTCGTTTTTGTAGGTCTTTCCCTTCTCTTGTGTTTCTTGCCTAGAGAAGTTCCTTTAGCATTTGTTGTAGAGCTGGTTTGGTGGTGCTGAACTTGCTCAGCTTTTGCTTGTCTGTAAAGGTTTTAATTTCTCCATGAAATCTGAATGAGATCCTTGCTGGGTAGAGTAATCTTGGTTGCAGGTTTTTCTCCTTCATCACTTTCAATATGTCCTGCCACTCCCTTCTGGTTTGCAGAGTTTCTGCTGAAAGATCAGCTGTTAACCTTATGGGGATTCCGTTGTGTGTTAATTGTTGTTTTTCCCTTGCTGTTTTTAATATGCTTTCTTTGTTTTTAATTTTTGACAGTTTGATTAATATGTGTCTTGGCGTATTTCTCCTTGGATTTATCCTGTATGGGACTCTCTGTGCTTCCTGGACTTGATTAACTATTTCCTTTCCCATATTAGGGAAGTTTTCAACTATAATCTCTTTAAATATTTTCTCAGTCCCTTTCTTTTTTCTTCTTCTTCTGGAACTCCTATAATTCGAACGTTGGTGCATTTAATGTTGTCCCAGAGGTCTCTGAGACTCTCTTCAGTTCCTTTCATTCGTTTTTCTTTATTCTTCTCTGCAGTAGTTATTTCCACTATTTTATCTTCCAGGTCACTTATCCGTTCTTCTGCCTCAGTTATTCTGCTATTGATCCCATCCAGAGTATTTTTCATTTCATTTATTGCATTGTTCATCATTGTTTGTTTCACCTTTATTTCTTCTAGGTCCTGTTAAATGTTTCTTGCATTTTGTCTATTCTATTTCCAAGATTTTGGGCCATCTTTACTATCATTATTCTGAAATATTTTTCAGGTAGACTGCCTATTTCCTCTTCATTTGTTAGGTCTGGTGGGTTTCTATCTTGCTCCTTCATCTGTGGTGTGTTTTTCTGTCTTCTCATTTTGCTTATCTTACTGTGCTTGGGGTCTCCTTTTTGCAGGCAGCATGTTCATAGTTCCCGTTTTTTTTTTTTTTGGTGTCTGTCCCCAGTGGCTAAGGTTGGTTCAGTGGGTTGTGTAGGCTTCCTCATGGAGGGGACTAGTGCCTGTGTTCTGGTGGATGAGGCTGGATCTTTTCTTTCTGGTGGGCAGGTCCACATCTGGTGGTGTGTTTTGGGGTGTCTGTGGACTTATTATGATTTTAGGCAGCCTCTCTGCTAATGGGAGGGGTTGTTCCTGTCTTGCTAGTTGTTTGGCATAGGGTGTCCAGCACTGTAGCTTGCTGGTCGTTGAGTAAAGCTGAGTGCCGGTGTTGAGATGGAGATCTCTGGTAGATTTTCGTCATTTGATATTATGTGGAGCTGGGAGGTCTCTTGTGAACCAGTTTCCTGAATTTGGCTCTCCCACCTCAGAGGCACAGCACTGACTCCTGGCTGCAACACCAAGAGCCTTTCATTCACACGGCTCAGAATAAATGGAGAAAAATTAGAAAGAAAGAATTAGTAGAAGTAGAAAGGAAGAAAGGAGGGAGGGAGGAAGGAAGGAAGGAGGGAAGGAAGGAAAAAAAGAAAGAAGATAAAGTAAAATAAAGTAAGATAAAGTATAATAAAGTTATTAAGATAAAAATAATTATTAAGAGAAATTTTTTTTTTTAGAAAAGGACAGATAGAACCCTAGGACCAATAGTGGAAGCAAAGCTATACATAAAAAATCTCACACAGAAGCATACACATACACAGTCACAAAAATAAGAAAAAATCATAAATCTTGTTCTCAAAGTCCACCTTCTCAATTTGGGATGATTCGTTGTCTATTCATGTATTCCACAGATGCAGGCTACATCAGGTTGATTGTGGAGCTTTAATCCGCTGCTCCTGAGGCTTCTGGGAGAGATTTCCCTTTCTCTTCTTTGTTCTCACAGCTCCCAGGGGCTCAGCTTTGGATTTGGCCCCACCTCTGCATGTAGGTCAAGAGAGGGCGTCTGTTCTTTGCTCAGACAGGACGTGGTTAAAGGAGCAGCTGCTTCGGGGACTCTGGCTCACTCAGGCCAGCGGGAGGGAGGGGCATGGAGTGCGGGGCAAGCCTGCAGCAGTAGAGGCTGGCGTGACATTGCACCAACCTGAGGTGTGCCATGCATTCTCCTGGGGAAGTTGTCCCTGGATCCCGGGACCCTGGCAGTGGTGGGCTGCACAGGGTCCCTGGAAGGGGGGTGTGGATAGTGATCTGTGCTCGCATACAGGCTTCTTGGTGGTGGCAGCAGCAGCCTTAGCATCTCATGACCATCTCTGTGGTCCGTGCTTTTAGCCGCAGCTCACGCCCAACTCTGGAGCTCCTTTAAGCAGTGCTCTTAATCCCCTCTCCTCGTGCACCAGGAAACAAAGAGGGAAGAAAAAGTCTCTTGCCTCTTCGGCAGGTCCAGACATTTCCCCAGACTCCCTCCCAGCCAGCCATGGTGGACTAACCCCGCAGGCTGTGTTCACGCCACGAACCTCAGTCCTCTCCCTCCCAATATCATTTTTCACAGAAACTGAACAAACAATCTTGACATTTGTATGGAACCATGTAGGACCCCAAACAGCCAAGGGAATCCTGAGAAAGGAGAACAGCAGCTGGAGGAAACTCATTGCATGTCTTAAACCATATTACAAAGCTACATAAGCAAACCATGTTGAAATGGCACAAAAGAGGCACATGAGCCAGAGGAATAGAAGACAGAATGCAGGAATAAACCCACACGTATGTGGTGAGTTAGCTGATGACAAAGCTGCAAAGGACATACACCAGGGAAAGGACAGTCCCTTCAATAAATCACCTGGAAAACAGAACACCACAAGCCAAAGAAGGACACTGGACACCATCAACACTGCACACAAAACTCACTAAAACCCACAATTTTCTGCTGAAGACAGACCCCCTCCCAGCAGTCAGCCACACACAAGATACTTCTCCCCACTTTTTCCTCATCTTTTCTTCCCATGGTGGCCCTTCCCAGCTGGTCCTGAGGAAAATGAGCTCCTCTCAATGTGAACGCAGCCCCAAGTTGTCCCAAGGCCAAATCCCCAGTAGGTCCTGAGGAGACCAGGCTCCTGTCAGCTGTGCACAGAGCCAAGACTTCGGGCAGAACAGACAGGAACTGCTGTGGAAAGAGTGGTGGGCTTGTCAACCTCTGGCTGCTAACTGTGATATGCAGGCTGCACCTGCCCACAGTTCAGTGGAGGCCTAGATCCCTGCTGGCCATCCTGCTGAAACAACTACATTTTGGAAGTCCAAACAGATGCAGGCAAAGATCCCCAGACTTCTAGAAAAATATAGAACAATTAGAAACCATATGCAATGAACTGAATGTAGATGCAAACTTTACAACTTACACCAAAAGTCATTCAACATTGTCCACAGGCAAATTCAAAATAGAAAACTACGAACAGTATAAAAAAAATAGAAGAAAACCTACATGGCCATGGGTTTGGTCACATAGATCATGAGCTTTGACTTTTAACACACAACACGCACAGCCCACACACAAAAAGAAAAAATTAGTAACATGTACTTTATAAAATTAAAAAATTTCTACTTGGTTAAGTATCTTATTCAGAAAACTAAAAGACAAGCAAAAAAACTGAGAGAGAAATATTTACAAAACACATACTTGATAAAGAATTTGTACTCACATTACACAAAGAACTACAAAACAAACAGCTGCATAAAAAACTGGGTAAAGGTCGAAAAAGACACCTGGTCAGAGAAGATATACAGATAATAAGTGGACAAAAATTGGATCAGCACCGTATACCCTCAGGGAATCACAAAGTAAAACAACAAGACAGATCTACACCCCAGTTAGAACTGCCTAGCTCCTCACACATTGACGATAGAGATCACTGGAGGGTGAGGAACAACAGCAACTTTCCATTGCTGATGGAACGCACACACGGCCTCTTGAGATACAGTTTGGCAGTATTTTCCAAGCCAAACAATTTTCACACCTTAAGATCCACCCATCATGCCTCCAGTTTTCACACAATGGCACTACTAATCTATATGCAAACAGAAACAAGGACGCTATTATGCACGGAACTCTACTTATAATGTCTAAACCTTAAAGGAATCATTTAGACTTATAATGTCTAAACCTTATTGTCTTCAGATGAATGCATAAGCAAATCAGGGTATACCCATGTAAAGGGGAGCAGGGTAGGACACCCCAAAATAGGGGATTTCAAGAGACCCCAAAGAGCCAAGACAATTTTTGCAAAAGAAATAAAAGTTGGAGGTGCACACTTCCCCACTGTGTGGGAACACACTGTGATGCTGGCATGAAGATATACATATAGATGGATGCGGACTTCCCTGGCGGTCCAGTGGTTAAGACTCCGTGCTTCCACTGCAAGGGCACGGGTTCAATCCCTGGTCCGGGAACTAAGATCCTACAAGCTGCATGGCATGGCCAAAACATCAACAACAACAAATAAAAACATATAGACAGATGGAATTGAATGGAGATCCAAGAAATACACCATCCATCTATGATGAACTGACTTTACACAACAGTCCACAGCACCAAATTGCGGGGAAATGGTATTTTCAACAAATGGTGCTGCTAGGCAATTGGCTATCCACATGCAGCAGAATGAAACTTGACCCTTACCTCATGCCACATACTAAAAAGTATCTCAAAATACATAAAAGGCTTAAATGTAAAAAGTAAAATTTCAGTCAGCCCCTTGTATCCACAGGTTCCACATCCACGGATTCAACCAACTCCAGATCAAAAATATAAGAAAAAAATATCTGAAAGTGTTTCAAAAAGAAAAACTTGAATTTGCCACAAACCAGCAACTATTTACATAGCATTTATATTGTATTTACAACATTTATACAGCATTTATATTGTATTAGTTATTATAAGTAACCTAGAGATGATTTAAAGTATACAGGAAGATGTGCCTAGGTTATTTGCAAATACCAAACCATTTATTATAAGAAACTTGAGCATCTGTGAATTTTGGTATCTGCGTGGTGTCCTGGAACCAGTCCCCTACAGACACTGAGGCACGACTGTATAAACTCTCCAATAAAACATGGGGATAAACCTTCCTAACCTTGGATTTAGCAGTGGTTCCTTAGATCTGACAGCAAGGCACAAGCAACAAAATGAAAAAAACAAAATTGGATTTCCTCAAAATTAAAAATCTTTGTGCATCAAAAGATGCAATACAGAAAGTGAAAAGACAGCCCACGGAATGAAAGAAAATACTTCCACATTATATATCTGATGAGTCTTTATTTAGTATATATCAAGAACTTTTACCACTCATCAACACAGACTGACAACCCAATTTTAGATATGGACAAAGGACTCAAATCATCTCTTCTCCACACAAGACACGCAAATGGTCACCAAGCAGTTGACAAGATAGGAGGGAAATGCAAATTAAAACCACAATGCAATAACTCCTCACACACTCTAAAATGGTTATTATCAAGAAAATTTAAAAATAACAAATGTGGGCTTCCCTGGTGGCGCAGTGGTTGAGAGTCCGCCTGCCGATGCAGGGGACACGGGTTCATGCCCCGGTCCGGGAAGATCCCACATGCCGCGGAGCGGCTAGGCCCGTGAGCCATGGCCACTGAGCCTGCGCGTCCGGAGCCTGTGCTCCGCAATGGGAGAGGCCACAACAGTGAGAGGCCTGCGTACTGCAAAAAAATAAAAATGACAAATGTTGGGACTTCCCTGGTGGCACAGTGGTTAAGCATCCGCCTGCCAATGCAGGGGACACGGGGTCGATTCCTGGTCTGGGAAGACCCCACATGACGCAGAGCAACTAAGCCCGTTCACCACAACTACTGAGCCTGCGCTCTAGAGCCTGTGAGCCACAACAGCTGATGCCCACATGCCACAACTACTGAAGCCCGCGTGCCTGGAGCCTGTGCTCTGCAACAAGAGAAACCACTGCAGTGAGAGGCTCGCGCACTGCATGAAGAGTGGCCCCCGCTCGCCACAACTGGAGAGGGCCTGCGTGCAGCATCGAAGATCCAATGGAGCCAAAAATAAAATTAATTAATTAAAAAAATAAGTACAAAAATAACAAATGTTGACAACAATGCAGAGAAGCTGGAAACTTTAAACACTACTTGTGGAAACTGAAAAGGATGCAACCTATGTTTATGATGTGAATATACAGTTACAATACAGCTCAACAACTCCACTCCTAGATATATACCCCAAAGAATTGAAAACATGTGTACATGTATAGATAGCTGTGCTGTTCACAAGAGACAAAAGGTAGAAATGGTGCAAATGCCCACCGATGGGTAAATGGATAAACAACATAGGGTTGATCCATAAATTGCCCTATTATTCTGCCATAAAAGGAATCAAGTGAAATGGTGCAGCCTCTATGGAAAACAGTGTTCCTGTTCCTCAAAAACTTCAACATAGAATTAACCTATGATCCACCAATTCCACATCAGTGTATACACCTAAAACATTGAAAGCAGGGACTGGAACAGATATGGGTATACCCTTCTTCAGATCAGCATTCACCTCAATAGCAAAAGGTGCAAGCAACCCAACTGTCCATTGATGGATGAGTGGATAAACTAAATGTGGTTGTATACACACAGATGAATGGAATTCAGGCTGAAAAACGAAGGACATTCTGACACGTGCTACCACATACATGAACCTTGAAGTCATTATAATAAGTGAAAAATCCTGTCACAAACAACAAAATGACATGATTCCACCTATATGAAGTACCCGTAGAAGTCAAATTCAAAGGCAGAAAGTAGAATATTTTTGCCAGGGACTGAGGAGAATTCGTCTTTAATGGGTACACAGATTCACTGGTGAAAATAGAAAAGTTCTGAATATGGATGGGTAAGATATTTGTACAACAATGTGAGTGTGGTTAATACTATAGAATGGTGTACTTAAAAAGGCTTAAATGGTAAATGATCTGTATAATCACACACACATACATGCACACAATGAATGAAGTACTGATACACGTTACAATACAGAAAAGGTGGCTCAGATCATACTCATCTTGTGTGCTTTAAATCCATCAAGGTTGTGAAAATGAAGGAAAGTATCAGTCATAGTTCCAGGAAAATAAAACTGGATCAGAATGGGAAAAGATATTTCCCTAGAGTTGGAGCAGCTGGTGAAATTTGAAGTGGGCCTGTGGATTGGACTGTAACATGGAAACCATCATAATTTCCTCATTTGGAGGTTACATGCTGGTTCCCTAGAAGAGTGGCCCTGTTTTGGGTAAAATGCACTGGCGTATTTTGTGTGAAGTGGCAAGTGCAGGAAAGCAAGGACAGCTGGGAAATCTGAGCAGGCAGATATACAGGACTTTGTTTTGCTATTGCAAGTTTTCTGTATGTTTGAAATTACTGGATAGTAACTCACTTTCCAAAACACCGTGTCAATCCCACACCAGAAAAGCAGAGAAAATGTCACACTTCCTTATAGAAGCCAAGCCTTGTTACCCAGATCCACTTCACACAAAGTCGTGAACCTAATCACCCCTGTATGAGCCCACAAGGAATTGAAAGGCACTCTGTTAGATGCTAGTAGGAGCCACTATGTCTTCCATGTTATGGATGACCTGGATGTGATAGAAACAGTGGGATTTTCGAGGAGTCCCAATTTTCTACATCATTCCATCAAAACACCATTAGTCTAATACATGAATTCCGTAAAGTTACAAAATCAATACACAAAAATCAATTTCTCTTCTAAACACAAAAACCAAACCATCAGAAACAGAACATAAACCATCCAATTGACAACAGCATCAAAAAGAACAAACTACCAAGGAATACATTTAACCAAGGAGTTGAAAGACCTGCACACTGAACACTTCCAGACGTTGATGAAGAAAATGAAGAAGACACAAATAAATGGAAAGATATCCCATGCTCATGGAATGGAAGAACTCGTATTTTTAAAATGTCCATTCTTCCCAAAGCAATGTACACTGTGAATGCAATCTCTGCCTAACTTCCTACGGTATTTTTCACAGAAATAGAGCAAATGCTCTTAATACTTGTGTGGAAACACAAAGGACCCCAAATAGCCAAAGTGATCCTCACAAAGAAGAACAGGCTGGAGGCGTCTCACACTCTTACTTCAGACAGTATTGCCAAGCAACGGTCACCAAAACAGTGTAGAACTGGCCAAAAAAGCAGATGCACAGACCAGAGGAACAGGACGTTACCGAGCCCAAGATCCTTCTGCTCCCGCATGAAGGGCCAATATGCCCCGAGACGAGTTGCTGGAAGAAGGAATAACGACTTTAATCGGAAGGCTAGCCCACCGAGAAGATGGCCGATCAGCACCTCAGAAAACCATTTCCCCTCAGTCCCGGCTGGGGCTCCTTCTATACAGAAGTGGGAGGGATGGGGCCCGCAGCACCGGCCAATGGCTACAGCTCGCGCCTGCCCCGCCCCCACTTCAACTGCATGACGTCAGTCAGGCGGTGATAGGCGCTGAGAAGAAATGAAGCCGGTTAAGGGGTAAAGACCCCCAACTGCTTTTCTTGGAGGGCGCGGCAGAGGCGGTTCTGCAGGAACCTGAGGGTCGCCGATCCCGTGCCGCCTCACTGATGCTCGGAGCCAGGCTGTCGAGTAACAGCGCTGAGGCCGGCCTGTCACCGTGACCCGCCCCTGTTCCCGGCCCTCACGGAGGGGCGTCTCAGGCCTCCCCGCGCCTTTCTTCACGCCGGTTTCCGCCCCGTCCCCACGCTGGCGCAGGGAGGGCCAGGTCACCGGAACCGGGTCCGGTCGCCAGTGCAGGCTGGTTCCCTGGCTCCGCTGCACGACGCCGGCGTGGTGGAAGCCTTCGGCCTCGGCCTCTCGCCTCCTCCTATTCTCTGCGGGGCCGACTTTTCCACGCGGTGGCGGGCTCTTCGGCCTCGGTGTTCCACGCTTTTTCCTCAGCCCTTCCCTTCCTTAGAAAGGTCGCCTCACGTCCGCCAAACTCCCATTTGGAACGTTTAAGACCTCCCTTGAAACAGGCTCCCGGGTGACGTCAGCGCCGCTGCCCGCCCGCCCGGGACTCCAGGCATCCAGCCTCCGAGCCGTAATAAACTTACCTTAGCTCCCAGCACAAAGTCCCTTTCTGCAGCTGCCCTGCTCCTGAGTCTCGCCTGGTTGCAGGTCTGAGAGAAGTGAGGCTCCCGGTGCCTACAGGGCCTCCTCTTCTCCCCTGCACTCACCTCTTCCTCATGCCTCTGCATTTAGCACTCTGCACTCTTTGAACTGGACATTACAATGAGTTTTAATTGTTGCTTTACACGTTTTCCCCCCAACTTGACATTTAGTTCTTTTCCTTTATAGTTTTTTAAATTATTTTTTATTGTGCTAACACTGATTTATAATATTACATAACTCTCGTGTGTACACTGTATGTCGACTTATGTACACACTACAGTCTGCTCACTGCCAAAAGTTTAGATTCTGTCCATCATCATACAGTTGGCATTTTACCCATTTCACCCTCCCTCCATATTCTCCTTTTAAAATGTCGGTTATTAGTTAGCACCAGGCCTTGGCACAAAGGAGATGACAAGCCAGTGTACAGGTGATGAAAAATTAGATCAGACCTAAATGCAAAGATTATTTATGAAGAAAGTCTTTTCATGCTTTTCCATTAGCATAATGCTTCTATTTTATTCCTTCTATTTCCCTGTCTACATCCATCTCTTTGTACCAAAATGTCCTCTGCTTTATCATCTTCCAATAACCCATCACCACTTAATCTGTATCAGATGAATTTTTGCATAAAATTTCTAACTTTTAGAAAAAAGACTTCTCAGATATTAATGCATTGGTGTCCATAAGTGGGAAATACTTCTTCCTTAAAATTGCATAAGGAAATAATTTTAAAAATGTTTTGATGTAGCACAATGATTATGTTATCTCTAAAGACCAACATTCATTAAATACTTCACTACTAACAACTGTTAAGCCTGAAATAAGAAACGTTAAAGATCTTCAAGACCTAAATAGACATTTCTCCAAAGAAGACATACAGATGGCCAACAAACACATGAAAAGATGCTCAACATCACTAATTATTAGAGAAATGCAAATCAAAACTACAATGAGGTATCATCTCAAACCAGTCAGTATGGCCATCAACAAAAAACCTACAAACAATAAATGTTGGAGAGGGTGTGTAGAAAAGGGAACCCTCCTGCACTGTTGGTGGAAATGTAAATTGATAAAAACACTATGGAGAACAGTATGGAGGTTGCTTAAAAAACTAAAAATAGAACTACCATATGACCCAACAATCCCACTGTTGGGCATATACCCAGAGAAAACCATAATTCAAAAAAACACATGCACCCCAATGTTCATAGCAGCACTATTTACAATAGCCAGGTCATGGAAGCAGCCTAAATGTCCATCAACAGAGTAATGAATAAAGAAGATGTAGTATATACATACAATTGAATATTACTCAGCCATAAAAATGAATGAAGTTGGGTCATTTGCAGAGACGCGGATGGACCTAGAGTGTCATACAGAGTGAAGTATGTCAGAAAGAGAAAAGCAAATATCGTATAATAACACATATGTAGAATCTAGAAAAATGGTATAGATGATCTTATTTGCAAAGCAGAAAGAGACACAGATGTAGAGAACAAATGCATGGATACCAAGGGGGAAAGGGATGGGGTGGGAAGAGTTGGGAGACTGGGATTCATACATATACATTATTGATAGTATGTATAAAATAGACAACTGATGGGAACATATTGTATAGCACAGGGAACTCTACCTAATGCACTGTGGTAACTTAAATGGGAGGGAAGTCCAAAAGGGAAGGGATATCTTTATGTGTATGGCTGTTTCATTTTTTTGTGTGTGCAGTGAAGGCTAATACAACATTGTAAAGCAACCATACTCCAATAAAAATTAATAATAGGGGGCTTCCCTGGTGGCGTAGTGGTTAGGAATCCGCCTGCCAATGCAGGGAGCATGAGCCCTGGCCTGGGAATATCCCACATGCCATGTCTGCCACAACTACTGAGTCTGTGCTCTAAAGTCTGCGAGCCACAACTACTGAGACCATGTGCCACAACTACTGAGGCCTGTGCGCCTAGAGCCCGTGCTCTGCAACAAGAGAAGTACCCACAATGAGAAGCCTGTGCACCACAACGAAGAGTAGCCCCGCTCGCCGCAACTAGAGAAAGCCCGTGCGCAGCAACGAAGACCCAACACAGCCAAAAATAAAAATAAATAAAATAGATTTATTTTTTAAAAATTAATAATAATTAAAAAGGATCTTCAGACATAGACGATCTAACTTAATTCCACCCTCATGGTAAGTATTTTGCAAGTATCTTTAGGTGATACATACACAATAGGCACAGAACTCTTTTATTATTCATTTTATTTTCATATAAATTAACATCCTAGAAAAATTAAAATAGAAACACTAAATACAGTATTGCACATAGCGATCTCTGTTAAATGCCCTATTATATCATTGAAGAAAGTCATGTACACATGGAGGGGCCGAAGGAGATAGGAGAACAGCAGAACAGCAACCCGATAGCCACTACTGTGTCTGTGCATGTCGACTACAGACTGAAAGCTAAGGACCGTACTCTACATAAATACAAACATAGTTATGATTCAGAGTTTCTTTTTAAGTTGATTCCATGATTGGTTTACATTAGCAACACATTCTCCCCTTTATTCACAGCTGTACCCCAAAACATATCATTAAAAGAATTTTTTAAAATATCTATTAATGTTAGACAAAACCATCACAACGCATCAGGAGCTGATTTTAAAATACTTTCATAGAGAGTGGAAGATTTACTTTTTTCCTCTCAATCTAAAATAAAATCTTTTCCTAGGTGCCTTTAGATCATAAATCCTTGCATACTCATTTCACAGTTTTTAATCAACTGCCATAACACATAAAGACAACCCCAATCAGGTCACAATACTCAGGCAGCTGGGTTTAAGTAACAAGTTCTAGGTAGATGCCAATCCATCTAAAAGTTACTCTTTTTTTGCCACCAGTTAGTCACGTTTGGCAATTTTATGAGCATCATTTATTTAAATTCCTTAAAATTGTGTCATTTTCTTTGTGAAGGGCAATGGTAAAAGTACAGAGAGGCACAGCTTTGGTTTAATTGACCTTTGCTGCAGATTGGCTTTATGTAAGTAAGGTCCCAAAGGACATAGTTGATAAACACCCTCATTTCTGATTCCTGCCTATTTTAAATGATTTATAGGAAGGGTTTTCCTTTTGCTATATTCTTTTCTATTCATTATTTGATGAGTAAAAAAAAATGAAGATCTTCTTTCACAAATATATAGTTACAGAGACCAACCCAAGAGCTGGGAAAGCCTTGACTATGACATATATAAATGGTACTTCAATTTCAAAATAGAAAATTTATATGTAGACGTGAAACTGATACAAACAATTCACTAGAAATAACATTTTAACCATAACTCTAAATGCAGTGATGTGGAGTACTGGTCGTCAGTAGAACGGAACGTGTTTCACTGTGACAGGGCTATTTGCACATCATTAAATTGAAGGTTACTGTTTAGCATGTTCAGAATTAATGCAGATACTGCCTCTTACACATGCTGTTTTGGTCTATTGGTAAAATACCATAAACTTTTACAAAAAGAAAAGGTGTCACATTCTCCGCTGACCTACTGCTTTTGCTTTTTTTCCTTTCTTTTTTTTTTTAATATACAGTAGAATTCAACAATCAGTGAACTGTCTGGAAAACACAAAGATTATGCAAGAGGCCAAGAAGAAAAGTGATCAAAATGATGAGTTTCCTTCCTGCCCTAGGTCGGCTGAATTCTGTGGAAGTGGCTGCAGGGACTCATTTTCTTTCTGCTTTTCTTTGTTCAGGTTTTCATGCTTATTTTCGCTTTCTGAAAATAAATGCACCAGGGAAGAGTTATAGTTAGAAGGAAGAACTTTAAAAATGTATGGCGTTTAGAATAACCCAAACAAGGTCTTCTCATTTGGATCAAATTCTTTGAAAAAAGGTTAAAGATACACAAGGTGATAAAGGAATAAAATAGAAGTAGAATCTCTTTTATCTTTTAGAATTTTCACTAAGACAAATCACTGAATGTTTTTGAGGACAAAAGTTTTGAAAATTTAGCTTCTAATCGACATGAAAGAATACCAGGTCATCTTTTTCATTTTCTCATATTTATGTGTGCAAATACATAAATATGAAAATTGAATCGAGGCTTCATCTCATGGTTAATGTGATTTAACTCTTTTCTATCCTTATAATTCCATAATTGTGGTTAATAAAATAACTTCCTGCTCATTCTATACATGTACTTTAAGATTGTACTTTCATCAAAAAGAACATAAACCAAACCATAATAAAATACTTGTTGTTACATAAGATTTTTATACAGAGAAACTGAAAGGAAAATCTTTTAAATGAAGATATAATTTCTAACTTTTTTCTAAATAAAGCTGTTAAACGGTATTCCAATTTGGGTTATTTGAATATCTTCCATTTAGACTATATGAGACTAACTCAATTCAAACTGCTCCTATTTTAAGGTCTAAAACATCATCATTTACTTACTCTGTGGGGTCAAATGACAACCCCTCGAACACTCAACTAAACACTGACAGTACCACAAGGGAAAACTCGTCATTTCCACCACCCTTTCCTCTCTGGGGGCACAACTTGGCGTTTTATTTTGAAGGGGAGAGCGAACAAAGAGGGAACACCTTGGCTTGTTACACTAGGGCTGTGGGCTGACAGCTGCTGGGCAGCCGACTCCGCAGAGCCTGAGCCCTGGTCCCGGCAAAGGACAACAATGCACCTGGCATTTCATGTGTTAGATCCCAAGGGTGCTCATCCAATTACAACAGCTGTGCTGTGATCCGTGTGTGATGAGGAAAGTGAACGATGGCCCCCAACCCTGCCAGCAACCCCACACACATACGTGCACCCCCTCAGTGGATTTATCTTAATTGTTAGTCTTTGAATGCTGAATGCTGAGATTCTTTTAGCCTTTGGGGCCTGATTAAAGGCAGAAGGAAAAGGAGATTCTTTAAGTCAGAGGCTCATTATTTGTTCAAACTTAAGAGGAAAATAATTAAAATATTATTAGATGAATTTGTATATATTGAGAAAAGAATGCTTAAAAGCCAAAGAAAATCACAAGTTAAAAAAACAGAGTAAATACTTACAATTCCAGAGTCATGTCTTGGTTTTATTTTATAAAGTGATTTTCCCTTTTTCTGCCTACATACCTCTTCAGCTTCTTTTACTCTGGGTGGGGGAGAAAACACACAATTTAAACAAAGATTTAGAAAGCTAACTACAATCCACCTATAGCAGTTGATTTATTAGAGAAAAATACCACATACCACAATGTCGCCCGACATTTGATTTAAAAACAGAATGTTAGAGCTAGAGGCAAATTCACCTAGTGGTTCTTAACTTGGAATCAAAGGATGTGGAATGGAATAGAATACAACACATTTATATTTTTAGGCTACACTTTATCCTATACTAATGGAGTCTTACATTCAGAAGTAAAGTAAAGAAATATCCTTCATTTTCAGGTGAGGGTGCTGAGCTTGGCTCCATTACATAAATGGGGCTGGCACTATTACATAAATCAGAAGCATTAAATAATTAAATAAGCAGTACCATATAAAAACTCATATGTTTATTTAAAATGGTCTTAGGTTCAGTTTCCACATTGCATTTCCCCAGGCATGGAAGTCTGTGCAATGAATACTTGGGGCGTTTTTTAAAAAATTGAGCTTCATCAAGCATGGGAATGAGTCATTCAAAAGCAGAAAATAGAGAGTGAGCAGTAATGTTTGAACACGTCTAGGATTTCTTTTTAAACACACGCTCCAAGGGAAAACAGTATTGAGTTTACCAGAGGAACAGTTAAAAGAGGACGTCATGGGGAGGGAGGTTGTGCAGCAAGTCTGGGTCTGCTGTCTGACGCTGGGTAACATCTGCTCGCTCTGCCCTCTGTGTCCCTTAGGAAGGACAAGGGCTCGATAATGCAGAACAGCATCACTAAGAAGATCACACAGAGCTGCTGCAAAGGTCCAAAAAGTTTTACTTTAAAAGTTCTTTATAGTAATGCAATTATACTCCTATAAGGATGTTAAAAAAAAATCAGTCCATGATTTTATAAAGACATATTTATATATATAAAAAAAGTTCTTTATAAAATACTGTAAAATGTTACCAATGATTGCTTTAACTAAACAGATAGTAAGAAATCTGTAAGCTGGAATTCTATTAATAAAAATAGGTGCCATAAGAAAGAAAATAACCTATTAGGTTAATTTGTTTTTATTACTGTGGTTTTCCTCAGGAATTAAAAATAGAGTATTTCTGGAGAAACTGAAAAGGCCGTGACTTATCTTAATAAAAGACTTAGATCTTGAAACCTGTTTCCTGAAAGAAATGAGTTTTAAATATACTTCTTGAGCCTGATGGTAAAAGTTCTAATGATAGAATTCATCTCTTATGCAGTTGAAAGAACCCCTGTTTTTAAACAACAGAAGGGAACAAATCATGGAGTACAGCAGCTATGAGGTTACTGTTGCAGCTCACAGTAAAGCGTGGCAGATCAAAATAAATCCTTTTGGATGTGAAATGCCTGCTGAGTTGCTAATGTCAGTAATTCCAGAAAATGATGACAGTTTAGAAAACAATCCATTGTTACCACTTCTACTACTTTCTTCCCAAGCCATAAGTTTGCCTTTAATCTTTTCTCCAAACATTTGAATACAAACGCATTATAACAAACTAAGGATTGCAGAGTTCCCATCTTCCTCTGAAATAACTACCAGTTAATATAAGTTGAAATATTTGGACAAGAAATTAAGGAAAACATTTTTTTTTTTTTTAGCAGTTAGCAAAAATCCAGTAGATCCCCTTTTAAATTTACTTGGAGTTCTTTAAAGCGTTTTGTGACATTTAAAATAAATCTACTTCACAAGTTTGTAAATCACCAAAGCATCTTAATTTTCTCACTATCTTACTTATTTTGTTCTTAAAAGTTTTTTCTAAGTATCACAGGAAGCTGAGTCTAATACAAACATATTAAATTTTACACAAAAACAAGTCCAGCCATTCCCACAGCAGACACAAGGAGAGCTAGAGAGAGTGGTCAGGGAGCCCTCGCAGTGACTGGGCACCGGGCTAAGGGCACTTAAGCCCGGCGTCTGTCAGGGGAGAGGCCCGTGCGCACAGAGGCTGGGGCGCTCCGAGTCCAGCGCCGGGTTCGGGGGCTATGCCCCGAGGGGACCCTGGGGTTGGCAGGTGGGGTTCCTGAAATTCTTCGGAAGCAGGTCGACAGTTGAGCTTCGTTTCAAAGAGAAATCTTAATTTTCCATACTTTTCTTGGAAGGGGAAATGGGGCTGAGGGTGAGGGGAGAGGACTTGTACAGAGTAACCTGGGGGCGCCGCGGGGACCCTGCTGCCTGGGACCCGCCACCGAGGCCAGAGCTCCCCCGCCCCGCTGCTTCCCTGTCCGATGGGAGCGAGTGGTCCCTGCGTCCCCAGACCCCAGCCGCGCACATGGCTCCCAAGCGGTCGCTCAAGGTCAGGAGCAGAGGAATCACGGAGAATTAGATAAAACGCAGCTCCCGGGCCCCCACGTGTCTGTTCTGGGCCAGGCGTCTCTGCTCCCCCACCGTACCCGCCCCCCTGCCAGGACGCGCTCGGAAGCAGCACTGGGAGAATCTGATCTGATGTGGGCGACACCGGGAGAAGCTGCGCCCCGGAACCGAGCTGGTGGTTCCCCACGCGGTGCCCCAGGACCCCGGCGCTCCCTCCCCCTCGAGGCAACGCCGTGAACCCCCAGGTCACGACCCCAAACCACAGGAATGGGCTCCCTGCAGTCCCCTTGGGGCCCACCCATCCTAAGTCTCCTAGCAAATGCTGCTTCTTCCAAAGGCCAATTTTATTTCAACAAAACTCTGACATTTTCCCCACACTTTAGGCAGGAAAAAAGAACGTGTCCCTGGAGGTGAGCTTGCCGCCAGAGTTGGCAGAAATAAGAGGAAAAATAATGAGGTGAGCCGGAAGGGAGAGGGCCCCCGAGTGCCCTCCTACTTGGGCCTCCCTCTGGGGGTCAGGAGGAGTTCTCGGCTCCAAGTGCAGGCCCCTTGAGTAACCCTCTTCCCTCCTGCCTCGCCCCTCATTCAATGAGTGCTAAAATTTCCTAAACTGAATAGGAAAAAGATGTTCCTTTCATAACTAGATATTAAGTGAAAAGGCACAGTGGTGATAACTTTTCAAATAACAAAAATGACCTACACGTCTTATTTGGAAAGGAGGAGGGGAGTGAAAAGAGGGATAGTACTTCATTTATAAAGAGAAAGCAGTCACATGAGGAAGGAGGAAGTCAGGTCTTGGCTGAAGGGGACAGTTCTCGGCCTGCACTTGAGTTTAACCTCCAGTTAGGAGGGGTCTGTGGTTGGCGTATGGATTCACAGCTCTTGTGCATGATTCACGAAGAAGATTTTTTTTTTAATGTGGCTGCATTCACACAAAAGGGACTGCCAGGGCGTTTGTTAATCAAGATTTGACTCTATTAGTCAGTCTCCCAAGGAAACAGAAATAAAAGCAAAAATAATGGGACCTGATCAAACTTACAAACTTTTGTACTGCAAAGGAAACCATAAACAAAATGAAAAGACAACCTACTGGCTGGGAGAAAATATTTGCAAATGATGCAACTGACAAGGGCCTAATTTCCAATATATGAACAGCTCACACAACTCAGTATTAAAAAACCAAACAACCCAACTGAAAACTGGGCAGAAGATCAAGACATTTCTTCAAAGAAGACATACAGATGGCCAATAGGCACATGAAAATATGATCAACATTGCTAATTATTAGAGAAATGCAAATCAAAACTACAATGATGTACCACCTCATACCATTCAGAATGGCCATCGTCAAAAAAGTATACAAATAACAAATGTTGGCGAAGGTGCGGAGAAAAGGGAACCCTCCCACTGTTGGTGGGAATGTAAATTGGGGCAGCCACTATGGGAAACAGTCTGGAGGTTCCTCAAAAAACTAAAAATAGAGTTATCATATGATCCAGCAATCCCACTAATGGGCATGTATCCGGACAAAACTATAATTCAAAAAGATACATGCACCCCTATGTTCATAGCAGCACTATTCACAATAGCCAAGACATGGAAACAACCTAAACGTCCATCAACAGATGAATGGATAAAGAAGATGTTATATATATATGCAGTGGAGTATTACTCAGCCATAAAAGGAATGAAATAATGCCATTTGCAGCAACATGGATGGACCTAGAGATTATCATACTAAGCAAAGTCAGAAAGAGAAAGACAAATACCATATGATATCACTTATATGTGGAATCTAACATATGACACAAATGAACTTATCTACAAAAGAGAAACAGACTCACAGACATAAAGAACAGACTTGTGGTTGCCAATTGGGAGGGGGCTGAGGAAGAGATGGCTTAGAAGTTTGGGATTAGCAGATGCAAACTATTATATATAGGATGAGTGAACAACAAGGTCCTACTGTATAGTACAGGGAACAATATTCAATATCCTATGATAAACTATAATGGAAAAGAATATAAAAATATTTATGTATGTATAACTGAATCACTTTGCTGTACAGCAGAAATTAACATTGTAAGTCAACTATACTTCTAAAATAAACACACACACACACAAAAAATAGATTTTTACCTTATTGGATAACTAAAAAGGGAAGTAAAAAATTTTCAGATGACATCTTTGGTAGGCTAATTCTAACAACTGCAACTTCTAACCAGAAATCTAGACAAAAAAGAAAATATGAACAAAAACAAATGATGTGATAAGGAAAACTCTTCTCTCATCACTTTTAGTGGTTTTGGAAAAAAAACAACACAGAAAGCAGAGACTAGAAAACAGGAAAGGTAGACAGAACAGAAGGATACAAAGAGTATATCATGGCCATGAAATTTGACGTTTATGTTAAATTTTGGTGTAATATCTTTTATTGTCCATAAAACTTCAGACAAAACAACGTGCTGAATACTTTTCCAAAGTATGAACTTACCCCTCAAATGAAGGACCAAAAGTAATAAAATAATATGAGGCGCTCCTTGATCTTTTAAGGGAGAATTTAATCATGGGAAAAAACCAAAAAACAGATGGAATCAGGTTTGGAAAACAGAGTAGGTGACCAATTTGAACAAATATTTTTTGTTCTTAATTTTTGTCCTGGCAATGGGTCAGAAAGAGTTAGATAAATGAATGGGTGACTCCCAGTAAGTGGAAACTCACTCCCTACAAGGACCAATCTTTGTATAACCAATTTTGAATAGACTTTTTGAAAAAATGAAACTTTTCTCTTTCTTAAACAGATGGAAATATTTAACATTTACTTGATGCCACCTTCATCACTGTTGTGATGTGCGGACTCAGGCCTCCCTCAAGGCCCCGAAGGCATAGACAGCAGCTCACCCACTCTGATGTCACACTGTGCTCTATTGGACTTGACCTCACAGCCAGTTTTAAATCCTCTGTCTGTTCCTAAGATGGCATGTTGTGATCACTCCTCGCGGTGCTAGCATATCTGCCTTACGTAGATCCTCTCTCTTCTTTAAAAAATTCTTGTCTTCTCTAGAGGGGAAAACCAGACAACTAAGCTCATCTAAATGAGCCTCAAATTAGAGCAATAATGCTCTGAGTTCAGTCCCAGCTACACAGATACAGCTCCTGGGCCTGGAGGCAGTCCTGTCAGCTGCCAGGGCTTCTCCCCTACACACCGCCCTCCACCTCCCACAGCTGGGTCTGGAAGGTTAGGGCGGCCAGGAGTCTGACTCACAGTCGGGCAGGACACGACAGCGACAGCCAGCGACAGCACTCAGCGTGTCTGGTGAGAAGATCCTAAGATACCGCACAACCCGACCTGCCCATTCAGCAGCTTGTTTGGGAAGATGTCAAGTAAGGCTGGAATGAATGTGAAACCTGAAATTCAAGCTTATCAAGGTAGAGAAGTGTGACACCATTGGTCAGTAATGACAGATTTTGTGATGCTACAGAGAATACAGGATAAGGAGTGAGCATTTTGTGAGCAATGTGACTATGAGATGAGTCCTCCGTTGAAAACTGTTGTCTGGGCAAAAATGACCAGAGGAAAACATAACATCTCTAAGCTTAAAATTTCAAGAAAACTCTTATACTAAATTTATCTTCTAAAAAATGAAGTTGTAAATGTAACCTATAAAGAAGCTAAATAAATTTCAATACATCTATATAGATTTTTATTCCCTACATTGAAAAATTTTCAGTTGTAGCAGCTTCCTCTGGCTTTAAGATATTAAGCTTAGAAGTTATTAAGCATAGAAAATGAGTCCAGGAGACTGAGAATATTTTTAAGGTTTATATCACAGAGAAGACAAAGGTAGGTGACAAAATGAAAAATATTTTTTTATCATAGAATTTCTTGAAACAGCATAATCTATAAAAATACTGAATCACTATGTTGTACAACTGAAACTAACATAATGTAAGTCAACTATACTTCAATTTAGAAAAAAGAAACTAGTTTAAATTCCAATAATAATTTTGTCCTTAATACAACTGGATACATTTATACTAAAGGTTATTCTAAATAGAGAGAGTGGTTTCTGATTTCTCTCCTAATAAAAATGTATATTTCTCTGCACTTTCCTTCCCAAGCCCCAGACCCATTTATTGTAAGGCAAACATACAAAAAGTTCAATGTGATTCAGTGTAAAGACAGTTTGTGAGATGCACCAGTGACACAGACACAGAGAAGAGAAACCACACGTCTCTGTGGCCCGCAGGCCGAGTAATTTTTATCTACTTTATAGAGCAAACACCTGGCGGCCTCACCCTCATTAAGAAAACAGGTATGCTATTGTCATTCAATGGAATGAGAAGGGAGCCACTCCTGCCACTGAGCAGTAACAATCTGGTCTAAGTGAGTGTAGGGCGGCCGGGTTCACTGCCCGCCGGGGCACGGGCGTGGGGTCCCCTCGCGGAGATAGGTCTCCGCCCACCTGCTGAGAGCAGACCACTCCCCCGCCCAGCTCAGCGGAGTCCCCACAGCTGCCTACTAAGCCCAGAAAACCATTCTAATCCAAAAGAGAGGGGAGGGGCTCTGGACGGAGGCTGGGTGGGAGCCGGCATGTGGCTCCAGTAGAGCCGGAAGCAGGTGTAGACGCCCTGTGGACTCGACTCCATCTCGGCCTGCTCTCCTTTATGACCAAGATGCTCACCACCACCACCCCAAACCCCCTGAAAATATAGTGGAAACCATCAACCACAGCGCTCCTTATCACTGCAATGGAAAAGAACTGAAGTTTCGTCAGGCATGTATTTCTGAATTTGAGTCTAATTTCTGAATTTCATCGCTCATACTCTCTGACTCTTTCAGAGAAAACTGCCTCCGCGCCTCCAGGGCTGACGGCGCAGTTAGTACCAGCGAGCGCACAGCGGCAGCGACTCAAGGCGGCCACGCTTTACATGACCCCCGCCCGGGGACCGGCCTGGGGAGCCCCGCCTGGGGACAGTGCCTCGGAGACTGGCTTGGGGACCCCCGCCTGAAGACCACGCCTCGGGGACCAGCCTGGGGACCCCCGCCCCTGGACCACGCTTCGGAGTAGAGGTGGGTCAAAAGAGAGGAATCATTCATTCAGAAGATAACATTCAAGCAGTCAAATGAATTCTTTACAGTCGGCATCTCTTTGATAACTGTCTAATGTTCTACAAATGTAGGACATTGTAACTCATGGATGAGCTACCATAGGAAGAAATGTTTCGCCCTAGGTTTGGAAAGGCTGTAGGTGAGGAAAGATGGGTCCGGAGGACACAGCTGGGTTCTCCAGCTGGGCTCTCACTTCAAGGCAAACAAAACAAAAAATCACACACACACATCTCAGGATAACCCCATGAGGTGGGTACTGCTGTTACCCAACTTTTACAGTGAAGAAACTGAAACTTAAAATGGTCACATTACTCGCTCAGGGTCAGAAACCAACGTTGCAGATCCAGACAGACACAGACAACACCTCCTCAGCTCTAGGTGTAATAAGCATCGATCTGTGTGGCCTCCTCAAAAGGCAAAGGCATGGGATGATGAAAAACACGGCCACCAAAATCTTCCTCTAGTTATACATATGTACATAGTTATTTACATTTATGTATTTATACTTATCATGTATTTATATATTTACATTCATTATATTAATTTATATTTATATTTATTTCTGTTTATTTAGAAGCATTTAATTTTAAAAGACTGAATTTTCTAAAACTCTGAACATATAAAACGTGGCAGGTTAAAATGGTTTTTGAAAGAGAAACTATTTGGGAAAGTGGGTGCATGTATTTTACTAGCTCCTGAGGAGAAGCACTCTAACTGGACAAATTCTGAACCCTATTCAAGGAAAAGTATTAATGGAAACACAGTGGGCTGTAGTGTTCATCTTTGAAAAAGGAAAGCATGCAAGATCATCCGGAGAAAAAACTACCACCACATTTTCTTGATTCTAATTTCTAGGAGGAATTCTTGACGGTGGCTCTCTACATAAGGGATGTGAACTGTAGTCAGTAAAAATCTAAAAATACAGAAGACAGAGAAATTTTCCAATGGCTTTTTTCTTTTTAAACACAAATCCTCAATATAAACAGCAACTAAATTTTAAGCTTTAACTCAATGAAGGCGTTTCTGAGGAAAGGGGATTCGGCACACACTTGGAGTGTGTTGTGCCCTTGCTTTTTGGTGATCTAACCTGATAGAGGGCTACAACTCTGAGAAACCCAGAAGGACAGTGAGCACATTTCCCCCACTATCTCAGATCCCAATGGTCTCAACTGAACAGCAGTCAGTAGGTGGTTAGAGTCTCTGACAAATGTTGGAAATGCTGACACGCTGTGCTGCTGAAGATGGGAGATGCATTTACCTTAGTGACTAGATGATTAAACAGTAAGGTTCACACTCCACTGTGTAAATAAAGACCATGAATTATATTCTGTCAAATCAGAGTATCATTTTCTCACGTTCTTCCCACAAGGAATTTACCGTGGTATCAGAAAAAGTTGAGAAAGCTAGAAGGTGCCATTTAGAACGTTTAAAAATGCTTAGATGATAAGCTTTTAACCGTTACTGAAAATAGTAATATTTGTATTCATAAACACGTTAGGATTTTAAAGCTCTGATAACATAGTTTTCACTGTTAATTTAAAATCGCTCATTTAAAAAAAAAGGGTTTCTTTTTCTCATGGCTCTTGTAGTAGAGACTATTTTAATTCTACCTTAGACCCAGATTTACATGGAATTTACAAAAGTAGCTCAGCTGATGTGCCCTTTATCTAAGTCCCGTAACAATGACCATGTTCTTTCTGTAGGTATTGAGGATGTTTTACATTTCCTCAATAAAATGGTTAAAATGACAGCTCCTGGTCTCACAAATTCATGATAGTAAATAAAATGAACTTCTGTCATACATGATGGCCAAAACTATTATAAAATCACATTTGACAGCAAAGTACCGCTTTTATTACAGGAGACCAGTGTTGTTTACTACATTTGACATTTTTTGTGCAAACATCCTTTTACTATTTCCACATGTGTTAAGATATTTTCTTAATTTCAGCAATTCCTTTTTTTTTCTTTTGCATATGGTTCAGAAAAGCATTTGATTATAGCTAGTGAGATATAAATTTAAGTTCTATTGGTACTCACACTATGGTTTTTCTTTTGACAATTCAATACCAAGGAGGATGTGGGTGAATAACCTGGATCCTATTCTTTTAGAAAAACCTTTTTTTGATGGGGCAGGAACTCAAGGGCTATTAGACATAGGGATTAGTTTATAGTGAGTTTATCACGTTTCTTCCCTATAAAACTCAAAAAAGAGTACAACAGAGCTATTAATGTCATAATGGTTTAGAGTCTTGCGAGAGAGAGATGTGGGCGATACAACACAGGAATGCATCAGGGAAACACACATATGAAGGGAGAACAAAAACACGCAATATTTTCCTCTACTGGATGATTCCTATCAGGTTAAAAATATGCTGTTCATCCCCCCATCAAATAGAAAATATCTCTCATCCCCCGCCCCCTCCAGTGAGACCTTCCTTCTCTGCCACCCTTTACATGTACTGTCCATCATCCCCTTCTCCACATCCTCTGTGCCCATCTAACCAGGCGTCTGTCACGGACCACCTGACGGCGCCTGCTCTTGTGATGTCGCCGCTTCCCCCAAGTTCCCAAATTCAAAGGTCGATTCTCCTCCCACTCCCGTAAGCACCACCAGCTCTGCATTATGGCCTCCTTCTGGAAGTCTCACTGACCTGGTCCACCAGGCTCCACAATCTGCCCCAGCACCTCTCTCTACAGCCCAGCCATCTTCTACCTTTCTCCTCCTGCTCACTCTGTTCCAGCCACTGCAGCCTCCCCCCAGGGCTTTGCACTTGCCGCTCTGTCTGGAATGTTCCGTCTCGAAATCCCCTGGTTTCTTCCATCACTTCCTTCAAGTCCCGGCTTATCCGTCGCTTCTCAGAGAGCGCTGCCCGGCAGGCTTACATGCACCGCCAGCACCTCCTCCAGCCCTCTTTTCCCTCTGCCCAAAGTCCCCAGAGGACAGAGAGTGCCTCCCTCCTGACTGAGCACTAGCACAGGGCACCTTCAGAGAACTCCAGACAACACAAGGCAGGTGCAGCTCACGCTGGGAGGACCATATGCCCTTTTAGTAAATGCAGAGTGGCCACATCCTCTCTGAGGCACGGCTACCCAAACAGGACTCTGTACAGCTCAGCATCAAGCTTTAAATCATTCAAGGGAGGGGTTTATAAGGAGACATATCAGCCTTTCTCCAGAGACATCAATGAGATCGGGGACGTGAGGGCAGGAACACTTTATCTAGAACAGAGTGTGACACACAGGTGACAGCATAACCGTTGTTCCTAAAGGAAGGGGTGACCTTTGTAATCAGTTGGGGGTGGAGCATGGCCAGGGCTGTGGGGGACGATGGGGAGAAAGCTGAAGGATTATCCAGAGAATGTCAACATCCCTCAACAAGATAAAATGACAGATGAAGCTGATTAAAGTTTTCAAACTTAGAAAGACATTTGAGGTATCAGGGATCTTAAGCGTTTTATTACCGATCTTACTCAGGAAACAAAAGCAAAATAAATCAAAATGGAATGAAATAAAGTAAAATAAAATGCTCCTGGGCTTCATATAAGACAACGTTCAAAAAGAGCAAGCATAAGTTGGTGCAGCCACTATGTAAAACAGTATGGAGGGTCCTCAAAGAATTAAAAATAGGCGGAAGTGCCTCCCGCCGCGGTGTTGTGCTGTGGGGAAGGGAGACGGATTTGTAAACCCCGGAGCGAGGTTCTGCCTACCCGAGGCCGCTGCTGTGCGGAGACCCCGGGGGAAACCACCGTCCCCATGTCTGACCAGGAGGCAAAACCTTCAACTGAGGACTTGGGGGATAAGAAGGAAGGAGAATATATTAAACTCAAAGTCATCGGACAGGATAGCAGTGAGATTCACTTCAAAGTGAAAATGACAACACATCTCAAGAAACTCAAAGAATCATTCTGTCAAAGACAGGGAGTTCCCATGAATTCACTCAGGTTTCTCTTTGAAGGTCAGAGAATTGCTGATAATCACACTCCAAAAGAATTGGGAATGGAGGAAGAAGATGTGATTGAAGTTTATCAGGAACAAACAGGGGGTCGTTCAACAATTTAGATATTTTTATTTTTTCTTTTCCCTTAATCCTTTTTTATTTTTAAAAATAGTTCTTTTGTAATGTGGTGTTCAAAACAGAATTGAAAACTGGCACCCCATCTCTTTAGAACATCTGGTAATTTGAATTCTAGTGCCCATTATTCATTATTGTTTGTTTTCATTGTGCTGATTTTTGGTGATCAAACCTCAGCCCCATTCATATCGCCCTCTCCTTTTTAAAAATTATGTGTGTGCACAGAGAGGCCGCCTTTTCCAGGACTGTGCATTTATTTACAGGCTTGTGATAAATAAGATTGACTAATGCGAGTGTTCATAATGACTTTCCAATTGGCCCTGAAGTTCTAGCATGTGATTGCTTCACTCCTGGACTGTGACTTTCAGTGGGAGATGGAAGTTTTTCAGAGAACTGAACTGTGGAAAAATGACCTTTCCTTAACTTGAAGCTACTTTTAAAATCTGAGGGTCTGGACCAAAAGAAGAGGAATATCAGGTTGGAGTCAAGGTGACAGAGGTGGTGAAAATAATGACTAACTCCAAAGATGGCTTCACTGAAGAGAAAGCATTTTAAGATGAAAGAAAACTCTTGTCAGAAGATCCCAGAAAAGTTCTAATTTTCATTAGCAGTTAAAGTTATTCATGCAGAAGTGTATACAGCAGAACGCTGCTCTTTTTGACTTTATTTGTACTTTTTGGCCTGGGATATGGGTTTTAAATGGACATTGTCTGTACCAGCTTCATTAAAATAAACAAAATATTTGTAAAAACAAAACAAACAAACAAAAAAGAATTAAAAATAGAGTTACTATATGATCCAGCAATCCTACTCCTGGGCATGTATCTTGACAAAACTACAGTTCAAAAAGATGTATGCACCCTTATGTTCATAGCAGCACTATTTATAATAGCCAAGACATGGAAACAACCTAAATGTCCATCAACAGATGAATGGATAAAGATGTGGTACATATATACAATGGAATATTACTCAGCCATAAAAAAGAATGAAATAATGCCATTTGCAGCAACAAGGATGGACCTCGAGATTATCATACTAAGTGAAATAAGTCAGAAAGACAAATACCATATGATATCACTTATATGTGGAACCTAACATATGACAAATGAACTTATCTATGAAACAGAAACAGACTCACAGACATAGAGGACAGACTTCTGGTTGCCAAGGGGGTGGGTAGGGGAGGGAAGGACTGGGAAGTTGGGATTAGCAGATGAAAACTATTATATAGAGAATGGATAATCAACAATGGCCTACTGTATAGCACAGGGAACTATATTCAATATCCTGTGATAAACCATAATGAAAAAGAATATCAAAAAAATGTATATATGTAAAACTGAATCACTTGCTATACAGCAGAAATTAACACAACATTGTAAATCAACTATACTTCAGTTAAAAAAAAAGAGCAAGCTGACAAACCTCTGGTGTATCCATGAGCTAATAATATCATATTATCATTAGAAAGCCTAAATTGAAAAAAGAAGTCTTACATCATTTTAGGAACTATATTAGGTATGATACGATTTTCATTTTTTTGGTTCTGCAATATTATCTTAAAAATATTAAATCTTAAAAATTGTAAATCATAGCTCCTAAAACTCCAAGAACATTAGAATTTGAGTTTGATATGAAATTATAATATGCATATAAGAAATATCATGCATGTATAATAACTTAAATGATAATGATGATGACGACCACAGTGACAATGACCTAAAGGTCCTTCTAAGGAGGAACAAATAATAAACAAGAACTTTCCACATAAACCAAGGAACACAGGCTGGGGGAAACTTATTTGCTATGATAGCTGTTCAACGGTGGACACCTGAATTGACTAGAAATGCCCGTGTCCAGACCACGCTGTACTTCCATGGCCAGTTCTGCAGCACCAGCACGGCCAGTCCTCACTGAGGGCCCACTGGCTAGGAAGCACTGTATAAACGGTCTGTCCCTGCCTCAAAAAATGTCTGCTTTCTTCACATGGACTCAAAATTCCTCTCCTGACCTAGCAGCTGCCCATGGTTCATGTTTCTAAGCCTAACTGTTTATGACAAGCAGAAGCAGCGACCTGGTCAGAGGCCTGTGGGGAGGGTCACGAGTGAGAACTCAGACGCCAGGTAAGGGACGGTGGGCAGGAGTAGGGAGACATTCTGGACAGAGGGTGGAGACCTCATGAAACACAAGTGAGAGATGGGGCTTTACCCCATAGCAAACGCAGACAAACTTCTTCCCCTTTTTATTTATTTTCACCATTATTATATCCACTTTTTCCCCCCTAAGTATTTATCTCTTCTCCATTAGAAATACAGTTTAAGAAAACTTGGACAATCTGACTCCCCCCATGGAGATTAGATTTGAAAAAAGTTTATTTAGAATAGATGAGTAATTTCAGAATAGACACATGTACTGTATATTTTTAACATGAATTAAGGTTTCCTGAGTCTGAAGTTTACACAGGGAAAGCACTAGTCATTTCATCACTACAGAGTCAAGTTATTATAAATCACTAAGTATTCAAATAGATGGAGATCATTTTGATCTTGGAATTAACTGTGTGATTTTATTTTTTTATAATTTTTGCCAGCAGATTTGTCTCTGAAATTTTGATTTAGCTCATTTATTCATGTTAGTAGTTAAAAGATTTGCTTTCCTTGAGTACGTCCCCTGGGCACAGGGGAAATGGCCAGGAGTGGACCAGGCAGAAAGAAAAGTAACTGATGTACGAATTCAAAACTGTGACCAACCTGAACAGACTGCTGAGGGTTGGACGTTCAATCCTGGTCCACTTTTAGGCTTAGTGGTTAATGTGAGAATTCTATTTACTTTCTTAAAAAAAAAAAAAAAAAGCTTTGAGATATCATTAGCGTACTATTAAATTCACCCATTTAAGTGGAAAATTCATGGCCAAACAGGGAATTTCCTGGTGGTCTCCTGGTTTGGACTCCTCACTTTCACTGCCGAGGGCCGGGGAGGGGTCGGGGAAGTAAGATCCCACAAGATGCATGGTGCAGCCAGAAAACAAACAAACAAAAAACTGGAAAAAATGAAACAAAACAAAACCCTAACCCACAGGGCTATGCAGCCATCTAGTTTTAGAACATTCCACCCAGCCAAGAAACCTCACCAGCAGTCACTTTCCATTCCTCTCTGTCCCCAGCCCCTGACAAGGGCTAATCTACTTCCAGATCCTATATACTTGCTAATTCTGGGTGTTTCATATAAAGCAAAACACACCACACAGTCTTCTTCTCTGACCATCTTCTTTCACTTAGCACCCATGTTACAGCCTGTGTCAGTGCTTCATTTCTTTTTATCACATAACGCTATTCCACACTATTACGCACTCATCAGTGGACAGACCTCCGAGTTGTTCAGGTGTCATGAGTGACACTGCTGCGTGTCCACAGGCCTCTTCCACAGACCCGCGGCAGGAGCTGCGGGCCCCATGGCAGCTGTACGCTCACTTTTTTTTTTTTTTAATTTTCCCTGTGGCTTGTGGGATCTTAGCTCCCCGACCAGGGATGGAACCCGTGCCCCCTGCAGTGGAAGCACGGAGTCCTAACCAGTGGCCTGCCAGGGAAGTTCCTAGTCTGCCCCCTTTGAGGAAAGGCCTGTTTTCCAAAGTGGCTTCACTGCCCACAGTCCCCCCAAGCACGTGAAAGTCCCATACACTCAAATTGAGTTTCGCGCCTTATCACAGTTGCTTCTTAAATGTTAACCAGATTTTAGCAGGCAAAACCAGTGAGTTGACTGCTCTTTGTCCAATAAAATGATGCTGCAATGTCTGGGTCTAATGTTGCCATCAGCTGCAAACCTGTTGTAGAGACAAACGCCTACATCTTGGGGACGATCTCGCCCACCTCCATCTCTCACGACTAGCTTTGAGTACTCATTACTGACCCCACGATCCCAAATTTTTAAATGTAGAAGGAACACCTTCCATTTCTCTGCACTACCCGCGCCCCCCCGTGTCTGAGGGAGAAGTCCCAAAGCGGACAGGAGGAAGGGTGCCCGGCCAGTGGGCTCCTCTACCGGGGGCTCTGAGTCAGCCAGGAAGACGTCACATGGGGGTGGATGCATGGGCATTTGTCACTACCTAAAAAATCCAGGCTCCGGCAGAAGTCCATACAAACCTAAGAAATCGGCGTTGGACAAATCGAACAGGTCTGGCCCCCTCCTCCGGCAGGTTATAACCATCACATTGTTTGAGAGGCTCCTAAAGAAATTTAAATGACCCCCAAATAACGGCTTGCTGGTAAAGATATAGCTTGTTGTAGGAGCTAGTTGCAGCTCATATAAGCTGCACGATGTTATTTTTAACAGGTAATCTTAAATATCTTTACTCCATGAAGCATATTTTTTGCCAAGACAGTTTTATGACAAACTTCGCTAAGACACCAAAAAATATTTTTAGCAAATGCTGAAGGGAAATGAATAATTGCTCAAATACCATTACAAGCCTCTGCAAACTCAGCAGAAGGTGCAACAAGGTTTAAATCCTTTTAAAGCAAAAAAGTCTGTGGAAAAGCTATTTTCTTGACTCTTGGCCCCAGCTGTCTGTTGGGAGTTGGAACCACAACATTTAAGGTGACTTTCTTCCATTTTTGAACATGAGGCTTAGAGACAGGATTTTCCAAAATTTAAAAAGGTCTCTTGGAACATGGAAAGATGAAGCAAATGCATAGATTTTTTTCCATCTAAACTTCACCTTAGGATTTTACATCATTTTTGGAGAACTAAGCTTTAGAAAGTAAATTTCCTGATACCCAGGGTTTCAGACCTTGTAAATCACTTTAGGAGAAGAAAGGGGGAAGCTCACTTTCCTGATCTCTAAGGTCTGGTTAACATAAGCTCATCATTCATGGAGCTGAGACTAGACTTTTCTGACCTCCAGAGCTGCCCCAGCCAGGAATCTGTGCTAACGCGTGTGTGTAGGGTCCCAGCACCCTCTTCCCGTCTCCTCTGCTGCCTCTCCTAGTGCAGAATATCACACCTTTCACCTGGGTCACCTCAGGTTACTGAGGAGTTTCCTCAGTAACTCCTAACTTGCTTCTCAATACCACCGTCCAATTTCCTACCCATTGCACCAACCATCTTTTCTCTGCATGAATCATCTCAGGTTGTCCTCTTTCAAAAGCTCTGTGATGGCCTTCTACTGCACCCACGATAAAAGTCAGCCTCTTACCATGACTGCAAGGGTCGGAACGGTCAGGCCCCTGCCTGTTTCCTCAGATTCACCTCATGACCTGGAGATCAGTCAGTCTTTTCTGCCAGGCTGCTGTGACCTTCCCGTACCTCTACCTGCCAGGCTCACCACCGTACCCCTACACCAGTCTCAAATTCTTTAGGTGTCAACGTAAATGTTGCCTCTTCAGAAAGGCCTCCTCCGACCAAACTTTCTAAATGAAACTCTTCTGCTTTTTATTGTGCAAAAATGGTTCACTGTTTACTTTCCACATAGTGCTAATTTCAACCTATAATTTTAAAATGTGCGTGTTTACTTTTTTATTGTCTGCATCTCTCACTAGAGGGTAAGATCCACATGGCCAGGGAATTTGCCGACCACAGAGTAGCGCATAAATAATTGTTGAATTAATAAATTCATGAATTTAATTTCCTACTACACCTTTTTTTTTTTTTTTTTTTGCGGTACGTGGGCCTCTCACTGTTGTGGCCTCTCCCGCCGCGGAGCACAGGCTCCAGACGCGCAGGCCCAGCGGCCATGGTCCACGGGCCCAGCTGCTCTGCGGCATGCGGGATCCTTCCAGACCGGGGCATGAACCCGTGTCCCCTGCATTGGCAGGCGGACTGTCAACCACTGCGCCACCAGGGAAGCCCTCCTACTACATCTTAATGCATATTAATTACTCCTTTAATGAGCCTAGGTCACATTCCCTACATATTCTCAGGGACCATTTGCACTGTCCTGTCTTGTTTGTCAATTTCCTTCCAAGGTTTCCACTACAGGGGTCAGAACTAGGAAGAGGGTTGCTTTATGGGTCGTTCCTGTAGAAACTGATGCCTGAATTTAATGGGTAAGCGGTTGGCCAACTTCACGTACTGCTCCAATGTGACAGTGCTGGGCAGAGGTCCAAGAGGCAGTTCCACTTATGTGTCCAACAAACACATGACTACAGAATAATAAGCCTCTTTCCTTAGCTCAGGTTTATTTTCAGTTGCTTTGAAAGTGGTTGCTTCCTCCTACTCTGATGACATCATACTTTGAACCTGAACACACAGCTCAGTGTATGAGGTGCCTCTGGTCTAACGTGTACCCTCCTAAGGCCGGACACTCACACGCTTTCCTTCCAACCACAGACCAGCTGGGCAGAGACTAGACCTGACTAACACACGCTCGTGCAGCTGGAGGAGTAGCTGCCCTTTCTCCTGGTTCCTCAAAGACCACCTGCCTCAGAATAAAGGGAACCAGCAAATTAAGTTAGACAGCACTTTAAACACAACTCTTACTAATGTCACCACTGATTTATGAAATCAAAATGTCTTAAGCTGGGACTCCCCTGGTGGTCCAGCGGTTAAGACTCTGTGCTGCTAATGCAGGGGGCCTGGATTCCATCCTTGGTCAGGGAACTAGATCCCACATGCCGCAACTAAGACCTGGCACAGCCAAATAAATAAATAAATATTTTTTAAAAAGTCTTAAGCTGACTACAAGTGAAATGGTGATAGGCTGCACTGCACACGATGGGGCTTGAAGCCCGGGTGACAGAGCCCAATTTCCTAGTTTAGGACGTCCTCCCCTCCTAGGACCGCCTGCGAAGCTCCTACTTGACTCAGATCTGTGTGCAAAGAATAATTCTGGAGGCACTGATGCCCCTCTTGCTTCCCCCTCCTGTGACACCTCACCAAGGCTAGGCTGTCAGCTCCAGGGAGATGGGGCCTTCATCAAATGACTGAGGGTCTCCTGTGCCTGGACACTTAACATGGAATGAGAGGATGACCACACATCACAAGCTGGACTCTGCCTGAAAACTGAGTCTGGCTACAACAGAGCAAAAGCAGGCAGTGAAATTGTCTCCCCAAGGACCACAGTCCCTCCATCACGGTGGAAAAGCACAAGTGCCCCTAGTACCCTGTGCTAAGTCGTCCGAGCTCCTCTGGGCCCCCAAGTGGCTTGGTGATGCTGATGACTTCCTGGAGATAAGACATGGGTCACCTGGGTCCTCATGCATGGACACTGCGCTCTGTGAGGCCTTGGGGAGAGGCTGGGCACCGTTCACGTCAGTTTGTCCCCATATTCTGGACAGAGTCGAGCTGACATTTTTTTAAAGTTATTTTTCATATGTTTTGTGTTGCTCAGCAATAACTAGTCCAAATTTCTTTGAAGAAGAATTTCTTATTAACAAGTGTACAAGCCTAGTTGCAAGTATATGAAGAAATATTTTTTCGGACTCACGACAAAACCAATGGGTCAGCTGTCTGAAGCATCAAAACAGGAGTAGAGCATAATGTAAATAAGAAGTGATAGGTCACATGAACGCTGTCAAACAAAAGCTCAACTTGGACTCAGAATCAAGACATTTTACCAACGAAGAAAGCAACTGAGTCACAATAATGCCTTGTATTTACAGATGTGATTTTTTTTAGTCATATATTTTATACGCATCAGTGTATACATGTCAATCCCAATGGCCCAATTCATCACACGACCACCCCCCGCCCCCCGCAGCTTTCCCCTTGCTGTCCATAGGTTTGTTCTCTACATCTGTGTCTCAACTTCTTCCCTGCAAACCAGTTCATCTGTACCATTTTTCTAGGTTCCACATACATGCGTTAATATATGATATTTGTTTTTCTTTTTCTACCTTACTTCACTCTGTATGACAGTCTTTAGATCCATCCACGTCTCAACAAATGACCCAATTACGTTCCTTTTTATGGCTGAGTAATATTCCATTGTATATATTTACCACATCTTCCTTATCCATTTGTCTGTCGATGGGCATTTAGGATGCTTCCATGACCTGGCTATTATAAATAGTGCTGCAATGCATACTGGGGTGCATGTGTCTTCTTGAATTATGGTTTTCTCTGGGTATATGCCCCGTACTGGGATTGCTAGATCATATGATAATTCTATTTTTAGTTTTTTAAGGAACCTCCATACTGTTCTCCATAGTGGCTGTATCAATTTACATTCCCACCAACAGTGCAGGAGGGTTCCCTTTTCTCCACACCCTCTCCAGCATTTGTTGTCTATAGATTTTTTGATAATCCCATTCTAACTGGTGTGAGGTGATACCTCATTGTAGTTTTGATTTGCATTTCTCTAATAATTAGTGATGTTGAGCAGCTTTTCATGTGATTCTTGGCTATCTGTATGTCTTCTTTGGAGAAATGTCTATTTAGGTCTTCTGCCCATTTTTGGATTGGGTTGTCTGTTTTTTTAATATTGAGCTGCATGAGCTGTTTATATATTTTGGAGATTAATCCTTTGTCCATTGATTTGTTTGCAAATATTTTCTCCCATTCTGAGGGTCGTCTTTTCGTCTTCTTTATGGTTTCCTTTGCTGTGCAAAAGCTTTGAAGTTTCATTAGGTGCCATTTGTTTATTTTTGTTTTTATTTCCATTACTCTAGGAGGTGGATCAAAAAAGATCCTGCTGTGATTTATGTCAAAGAGTGTGCTTCCTATGTTTTCCTCTAAGAGTTTTATAGTGTCTGGCCTTACATTTAGGTCTCTAACCCATTTTGAGTTCATTTTTGTGTATGGTGTTAGGGAGTGTTCTAATTTCGTCCTTTTACATGTAGCTGTCCAGTTTTCCCAGCACCACTTATGGAAGAGACAGTCTTTTCTCCATTGTATATCCTTGCCTCCTTTCTCATAGATTAGTTGACCATAGGTGTGTGGGCTTACCACTGGGCTTTCTATCTTGTTCCATTGATCTATGTTTCTGTTTTTGTGCCAGTACCATATTGTCTTGATTACTGTAGATTTGTAGTATAGTCTGAAGTCAGGGAGCCTGATTCCTCCAGCTCCGTTTTTTTTCCCTCAAGACTGCTTTGGCTATTCGGGGTCTTTTGTGTCTCCATACAAATTTTAAGACTTTTTGTTCTAGTTCTGTAAAAAATGCCATTGGTAATTTGATAGGGGTTGCATTGAATCTGTAGATTGCTTTGGGTAGTATAGTCATTTTCACAATATTGACTCTTCCAATCCAAAAACATGGTATATATCTCCATCTGTTGCTATCATCTTTAATTTCTTTCACCAGTGTCTTATAATTTTCTGCATACAGGTCTTTTGTCTCCCTAGGTAGGTTTATTCCTAGGTATTTTATTCTTTTTCTTGCAATGGTAAATGGGAGTGTTTCCTTAATTTCTCTTTCAGATTTTGCATCATTAGTGTATAGGAATGCAAGAGACTTCTGTGCATTAATTTTGTATCCTGCAACTTTATCAAATTCATTGATTAGCTCTAGTAGTTTTCTGGTGGCATCTTTAGGATTCTTTATGTATAGTATCATGTCACCTGCAAACAGTGACACTTTTATTTCTTCTTTTCCAATTTGTATTCATTTTATTTCTTTTTCTCCTCTGACTGCTGTGGCTGGGTCTTCCAAAGCTATGTTGAATAATAGTGGTGAGAATGGACATCCTTGTCTTTTTCCTGATCTTAGAGGAAATGCTTTCAGTTTTCCACCATTGAGAATGATGTTTGCTGTGTGTTTCTCGTATATGGCCTTTATTATGTTGAGGTAGGTTCCCTCTATGCCCAATTTCTGGAGAGTTTTTATCATGAATGGGTGTTGAATTCTGTCAAAAGCTTTTTCTGCATCTATTGAGATGATCATGTGGTTTTTATTCTTCAATTTGTTAATATGGTGTATCACATTGATTGATTTGCATATATTAAAGAATCCTTGCATCCCTGTGATAAATCCCACTTGATTGTGGTGAATGATCCTTTTAATGTGTTGTTGGATTCTATTTGCTAGTATTTTGTTGAGGATTTTTGCAGCTATATTCATCAGTGATATTGGTCATTAATTTTCTTTTTTTGTAGTATCTTTGTCTGGTTTTGGTATCAGGATGATGGTGGGCTCATAGAATGAGTTTGGGAGTGCTTCGTCCTCTGCAATTTTTTTGGAAGAGTTTGAGAAGGATGGGTGTTAGCTCTTCTCTAAATGTTTGATAGAATTCACCTGTGAAACCTTCTGGTCCTGGACTTTTGTTTTGTGGAAGATTTTTAATAACAGTTTCAATTTCATTACTTGTGGTTGGTCTGTTCATATTTTGTATTTCTTCCTGGTTCAGTCTTGGAAGGTTATCCCTTTCTAAGAATCTGTCCACTTCTTCCAGTTTGTCCATTTTATTGGCATAGAGTTGCTTGTAGTAGTCTCTTAGGATGCTTTGTATTTCTGCGGTGTCTGTTGTAACTTCTGTTTTTCATTTCTAATTGAATTGATTTGCGTCCTCTCCCTCTGTTTCTTGATGAGTCTGGCTAATGGTTTAACAATTTTGTTTATCTTTTCAAAGAACTATCTTTTAGTTTTATTGATCTTTGCTATTGTTTTCTTTGTTTCTATTTCACTTATTTTTCCTGTTTCTTTAGGTAGGCTTGTAAACGTATAAACTTCCCTCTCAGAGCTGCTTTTGCCGCATCCCATAGGTTTTGGATCATCGTGTTTTCATTGTCATTTGTCCCTAGGTATCTTTTGACTTCCTCTTTGATTTCTTCAGTGATCTCGTTATTTAGTAACGTATTGTTTAGCCTCCATGTGTTTGTGTTTTTTATGTTTTTTCCCCTGAAATTCATTTCTAATCTCATAGTGTTGTGGTCAGAAAAGATGCTTGATATGATTTCAATTTTCTTAAATTTACTGAGGCTTGATTTGGGACCCAAGATGTGATCTATCCTGAAGAGTGTTCCATGCACACTTGAGAAGAGAGTGTAATCTGCTGTTTTTGGATGGAATGTCCTGTAAATATCAATTAAATCTATCCGGTCTACTGTGTCATTTAAAGCTTCTCTTTCCTTATTTATTTTCATTTTGGATGATCTGTCCATTGGTGTAAGTGAGGTGTTAAAGTCCCAAACTATTATTGTGTTACTGTCGATTTCCTCTTTTATAGCTGTTAGCAGGTGCCTTATGGATTGAGGTGCTCCTATGTTGGGTGCATATATATTTATAATTGTTATATCTTCTTCTTGGATTGATCCCTCAATCATTATGTAGTGTCCTTCCTTGTTTCTTGTAACATTCTTTCTTTTAAAGTCTATTTTATCTGATATGAGTATTGCTACTCCAGCTTTCTTTTCATTTCCATTTGCATGGACTATCTTTTTGCATCTCCTCACTTTCAGTCTGTATGTGTCCCTAGGTCTGACGTGGGTCTCTTGTAGACAGCATATATATTGGTCTTGTTTTTGTATCCATTCAGCAAGCCTGTGTCTTTTGGTTGGAGTATTTATTCCATTCACCTTTAAGGTAATTATCGATATATATGTTCCTATGACCATTTTCTTAATTGTTTGTTTGGTTTTTTTTTGTTATGCAGGCCTCTCACTGTTGTGGCCTCTCCCGTTGCAGAGCACAGCCTCCAGATGTGCAGGCTCAGTGGCCATGGCTCATGGGCCTAGCCGCTCCATGGCATGTGGGATCTTCCCAGACCATGGCACAAACCCGTGTTCCCTGCATCGGCAGGCAGACTTTCAACTGCTGCGCCACCAGGGAAGCCCATTGGGTTTGTTTTTGTAGGTCCTTTTCTTCTCTTGCGTTTCCCACTTAGAGAAATTCCTTTAGCTTTTGTTGTAGAGCTAGTTTGGTAGTGCTGAATTCTCTTAACTTTTGCTTGTCTGTAAAGCTTTTGATTTATCCTTCAAATCTGAATGAGATCCTTGCTGGGTAGCATAATCTTGTTTGTAGGTTCTTCCCTTTCATCACTTTAAGTACATCATGCCACTCCCATCTGGCTTGTAGAGTTTCTGCTGAGAAATCAGCTGTTAACCTTATGGGAGTTCCCTTGTATGTTATTTGTCATTTTTCCCTTGCTGCTTTCAATAATTTTTCTTTGTCTTTAATTTTTGTCAATTCGATTACTATGTGTCCCGGCGTGTTCCTCCTTGGATTTATCCTGTATGGGACTCGCTGCGCTTGCTGGACTTGGGTGGCTATTTCCTATCCCATGTTAGGGAAGTTTTCGACTATAATCTCTTCAAATATTTTCTCGGGTCCTTTCTCTCTCTCTTCCCCTTATGGGGCCCTTATAATGTGAATGTTGTTGTGTTTAATAATTTCCCAGAGGTCTCTTAGGCTGTGTTCATTTATTTTCATTCTTTTTTCTTTATTCTGTTCAGCAGCAGTGCATTCCAGCATTCTCTCTTCCAGGTCACTTACCCATTTTTCTGCCTCAGTTATTCTGTTATTGATTCCTTCTAGTGTAGTTTTCATTTCAGTTACTGTATTGTTCATCTCTGTTTGTTCTTTCATTCTTCTAGGTCTTTGTTAAACATTTCTTGCATCTTCTCGATCTTTGCCTCCATTCTTTTTCCGAGATCCTGGATCATCTTCACTATCATTATTCTGAATTCTTTTTCTGGAAGGTTGCCTATCTCCACTTCAGTTAGTTGTTTATCTGGGGTTTTATCTTGTTCCTTCATCTGGTACATAGCCCTCTGCCTTTTCATCTTGTCTATCTTTCTGTGAATGTGGTTTTTGTTCCATAGGCTGCAGGATTGTAGTTCTTCTTGCTTCTGCTGTCTGCCCTCTGGTGGATGAGGCTATCTAAGAGGGTTGTGCAAGTTTCCTGATGGGAGGGACTGCTGGTAGGTAGAGCTGACTGTTGCTCTGATGGGCAGAGCTCAGTAAAACTTTAATCTGCTTGACTGCTGATGGGTGAGGCTGGGTTCCCTCCCTGTTCGTTGTTTGGCCTGAGGCAATCCAACACTGAAGCCTACCTGGACTCTTTGGTGGGGCTAAAGGCAGACTCTGGGAGGGCTCACACCAAGGAGTACTTCCCAGAAATTCTGCTGCCAGTGTCCCTGTCCCCGCGGTAAGCCACAGCCATCCCCCGCCTCTGCAGGAGACCCTCTAACACCAGCAGGTAGGTCTGGTTCAGTCTCCCCTGGGGTCACTGCTCCTTCCCCTGGGTCCCGATGCTCACACTACTTTGTGTGTGACCCCCAAGAGTGGAGTCTCTGTTTCCCCCAGTCCTGTCGAAGTCCTGCAATCAAATCCCACTAGACTTCAAAGTCTGATTCTCTAGGGATTTCTCCTCCCATTGCCGGACTCCCAGCTTGGGAAGCCTGATGTGGGGCTCAGAACCTTCACTCCAGTGGATGGACTTCTGTGGTATAAGTGTTCTCCAGTCTCTGAGTCACTCACCCAGCAGTTATGGAATTTGATTTTACTGTGATTGCACCCCTCCTACCATCTCATTGTGGCTTCTCCTGTATCTTTGGATGTGGTGTATCATTTTTCATGAGTTCCAGTGTCTTCCTATCGATGATTGTCCAGCAGCTAGTTGTGATTCTGGTGTTCTCACAAGAGGGAGTGAGAGCACATCCTTCTACTCCAGCATCTTGGTTCAGGTCTCATACAGACGTGTTCTTAACACGCCTTACCAGAATGTCACATGACCTTGTGTGTTGTCATGATCAGGACTTTATATTAAATGATGGAGAAACAGCCACTGAGCATCTAGCATGGAGACACTGTGCTACATACTCTAATATATAACCTCATTTAGTTACACAGTCTCACTGCAAAACAGGTATTACTGTCTCCATTTTGCTGACTTTGAAACCATGCCTTGGGACTTCCTTGGCAGTCCAGTGGTTAAGACTTCACCTTCCAATTCAGGGGCTGCGTGTTCCATCCCTTGTGGGGCAGCTAAGCTTCCCACATGCCTTGTGGCCAAAAAACCAAAACACAAAACAGAAGCAATACTGTAACAAATTCAATAAAGACTTTAAAAATGGTCCACATCAAAAAACTCTTTTAAAAAAAAGAAAGCATGCCTTCCTAAGACTCAAGTGGGCAAGAGGGAGAGCTAACTCAAATGCTCATGTTTTCCACACCACATCAATGAGAAGGACAGCAGACCTTTTCACCATAGACTAGAAGTTCACCATTTCAAGAAATACATCTACTAACTCATGCGAGTCATTAGGAAAAGTCAGAAAATATGTTACTACCACCCTGTACTCAACCACCAATTAGAAAGAATGGGATGAGGACATTTTATAGAGTATTTACAACCTTAAACATATTATTCAATGTATAGTTTCCAAATTAGAGCAAGGAAAACTTGAACAGAAAAGAAAACTTCAACCACACCATTAAACCACCTTTTGGGTTATTTCTACTATGCTAGGGCATTCTGCTAGTTACACAGGTTACCTTTAAAGGCTTAATAAATTAGGGCTAGTAGATTTTATTTACTTTCTTTGGGCAACTGCTCTCCCTAACTCCAGTGACAGTGCTGAGAACGAGACTGTTGACCATGGCAACACTCCCCTCTGGCTGCAGGACTGTGTCTGTGAACCACTGAACCAACCACAGTATCCATGCCTCTGGCCACTGTGGCTGATCCAAAGATGAACACGACTCCTCTGGAGTTCCTCCCTGGAATTAATCTACAGGGTAGAGAATGCCCTCTCCTCCTGAGTTAGGAGAATGTGAGCCATGGCTGGACTGATGGCCAGGGGTCCACTCATAAAGAAACAGCCTGGAAGTTAGGCTGGAGTACAGAGCAGGTGGGAGGGAGGGTGCTGGAAGGGGAGAGAGGGTGAGAGAGTGAGGACGAGAGAGATAAAGAGAGGAGGAAAGAGAGGAGAGGAGGAGGAGGGGCCATTTAAAAGACAGGTGGAGGGCGGCAGGTAGAGACACACCTGACTAACAGCCCCCTCAACCTGCCCTGCACAGCTGTGGTTAGTTAGGATTTTCACACTCAGGCACCCACAGCCACCTTCCATCCTGCTCTTCTGTGGTTTGACCGTCTAAACAAAGTCTCTCTTTTTGCTTCCAGTGTTTGGAGTGGGTTTTTTTTTTACCTCCAGTGGCAAACTTAAATTACCTAAGAAAACACATTCATTACTTTACTAGAGTAAGTTCTTATTTCCGTGTCTGCGTCAAATACAATGTGACAAGTCAAATCAGCAAATATGTATGGAAACACCAAAAGGGGGCACTGTGGCCTAGAGGCCCTGAGAGCGACACTGAAAAAGAAGACACAAAACACCATGTCCGAGAAACAAAGACAAATGCAAACATGGAAGAAGTCATGGTATAAAGTAAGAGCAGTACAGGACTATGAAAATATGCAGCCAGTACATATCACAGGAGAAGAGGAGGGAACACTCAGGTTGGGGAGAGCATCCCATCTGAAGCACATGTCACTTGAAGCCTTGCTCACACTGACATCGGTGTGTCAGGGGTTTAACACTTCCACTGGCTGCACCCTGTGTCCTGTACATGTCTGGGGGCATCGGAGCATTCCTGAAACACCCTTTCACCTAACTGCAGAGCACGTGCCAGCAAGCTTACACCAGGGCAAGGCTGCCTTCAAGGGTGGGCATTTGTGCAGCACACAGGGCCCCCTCTCAGGGCTCTGCACTTGGTTTAACAGTTTGCTGTCTTGAAATCTTTAATACTTTTTGAATAACAGGCCCGCCGTTTTTATTTCGCACTGTTTCCTTGAAATTTTGTGGCTGGTTTTCCACTAAGGAAAGGGACAAAATTTTGCTACAAACAATTCAGACCAACAGTCTTACTTTTCAAACCAGTCTCTTTGCCAAGAGACGTAATATAGTTTGGAGGTCAGAGGGCAAAGATGCTCTCTCACCTGCCACATGTTCTTCCTTAGCCTTTCATTAAAAGCAAATGATTTAGGAAAATGAGAAGTGTGCAGTGGAGAGCACCTGTCACATGCCAGTTCACAGCACTGCCAAGTTGAAAGTGAAGTCACCAAGGGTGACTCAAAAAGCCCATCGTAATTTTTTTTTAGCAAAGGATGAAGTATAAAAAAAGGATTGGGTTGATTTTATGCGATATTCAGTGGGCATGTCCAATGCATCAACTGTCATAAACAGTGGACTGTTAACCATAGTGTTGCCTGGTAACACAACTCTATCTCAGAGAGCACAGGCTGCAAATGGCTGGTCCTTCCCGACATCACCTCCACGGGGGCCTCTCAGCAGCTTCCCTACAAGCCATGCGGTAATGGGAGCTCAAATGACAGTCCCCCTGCCATCTTGCGCCAGGACCTCCAGAGCCACCTCCACAGGGCCTGCGGCCTCTGATGCAATTCACTTCCTCATCATGTGCCCTCAGGGCAGCTGACCCCCAACACCAGTCTCCTCACTCCTGCCCTGTCCATGCCTATATCCCACCATGTCCACTCTCATCAGGATTGTCTCAGCTCCCTCGCAAAGTGAAACACTGATCTTTCCATTTTGTTCCTGAGTGTGAACGAGCCCCAGTCCCTGTAGGGGCCCAGGCTTAGATCAGAGCTGAAGAAGGCACGTGGGGAGTAGTGGCGTCAGGAAGGGAGGTTGTCTGTGACATGCTGACGTTAAAACCAGTTTCCTCCTCACCGTTGTCCAAACTGAGCAAGCCTTGCTGGGTGAAAAACTGGAAACATACAGCTAAGTCTGAAAGAAATGAACGGTGGTCCAAATGTGCCCGTGTTTACACGATTCTCCCTCCTGTCTCACCCGCATGGACTTCTAACATCTCATCTTTTATGTTAACTCCTGGTGACGTGTTTAGAGTAAGCTCAGTGTTTTCCTTCTGCTCAGACTGCTCTCTTTTTGCATCCATTGTTCGCTGAAGCAGACTCCCTTCTCTGATGGAGCCTGGGTTCTAGGTAGGTAATTCTGTGAGTGAGCACAAGCCAGGCACAGTCCACATGCTCAGGACGTGTCCACAATTAACTTCACCTGATTTAAGGATGGATGAGAATCTACTTACAGATGAAGACTAGGCAGGCGAGCGTGGTTTTGTATGTAAGCAAGACCAAAATGAAGATGATAAGCAGAAAACTGTGGAATTTTGTGCTCTGATGAATAAAGTCCCTTAGGAGGTAAGATTTCTAAAGCAAAGTCCTTGTTAGGGCCAGGATGTTGGAAAGCACACCAACTGGTTCAGGATTAGGGTTTGGTTTCCTTTTCCTTTTTCCTTCTCCTTCCAGATCCAGCTACTTCGGGATGCTGCCGTGCATGGGCCAGCCTGCTTCCTGACTTGGTAACAGGACACCCCGTGACCTTCATAATCAAGTGACAGAGACTCTATTTCATGTACTTAAGAAGAGAAACTTCCCTTCATTCCTGAAAGAATTTACTTTAGGAAACGTGATATGATCTGATAAGATTCTTGAAAGATCTTTTAAAAAATACTGATCATCAGTTTCTTGGTGACACCTGGGAGAAATTGTGATATGAATGGTGAAATTTTGACAGTATCTCATGAATTGAGCGAAAATAAAACCAAACTGATTCGTCTTACCTTATGGTCTTTTGAAGTGAGTGGGTTTGTCATCTCGGCAGTGTTCTTTCACTCCTGTTCTTACCTTGTTTGCTTCTGTGTGGCGTCCTCATCACAGAAGCTGTTTTACCAGAAGGTGGTCCTGGCAAACCATCACTCTAGCTGCCCTTTGTAGCATCACAGCCGTTGTGCTGACTTTTCTTACTCAGGCTGCAAATACTGTCCGATCTCAGCACCCTCTCAGACTGGAGACCCAGAGTTAGAACCTAATTTGTCATTCAGGCTATAAAAGTTGGCAATCCCTAATTGGCCACACCCGAGAAAACATGTTTCAAAATGCCACTGTGTACATGAAAAACACCTACCTCTCTTGTAGAATAAGTTTGTTTTCTTTCTTCCAAAAGTCTTTAAAGTCGGAGCTGAATTCATGCCAGATACTGAAGAAAACATTTGGGGACACTTCCTTCTCTCCAATTTTTGGTCTCATGAAGAAATAGGCTGTAGTCTCCAAAAAGCTGTCAAAGCATGCACACACACACACAAACACACACACACACGTATAAAAGCTATGATTACTTTCCAACATGGGATATTCTTTCCCCATCCAAATGCTGAGTTCATTCATGCAGTTATTATTACCAAGAGGACTCAACTCCTCAGGCACCAACAGTAGTTCTCTTAAGGTTTCATGTTAGGGTTTTTGGACTCAGATGTTAGCAGCTGACAAGAGTCCTCCATATACTGGTAGCTATCCCTGGTCCAACCATTTTCAAAATTAATCACTATGTGTCCAACCTATTTCAGAAAGGAACCTGTAATCAAGTTGGGACATAAGGGAAGTGCTGGGTCTATACTTTCCTTCTAGGCTCTAAACAAATGAAATATCGGCTCTTTGTCCCCAAACTAATATGTCTCTATATGTGTATTATACTGCTTCTATACTATGGGCTTCCTACATTGCTGATGGGAAAAAAAAGCAACAGCCCCGGGAGATACTGACAAAGGCTCCCACTGGAGATCATGGCAGCACCAATGAGTGGGTACCAGCAGGGCGGCCAGCATCGTGACAGTGGGTGGCAGTGCCCATCTCCAGAAGGTGCCATCGAGGCTGCTTCATATTACAACTACATGACACTCAGAAGGGTTTCAAGGGGTTATTTGACAAAGAACATACAACTAGTAAGTGGTAGATTTATGCTGCACCTTGACCTGGACCTCCCAGCCTCCAGAACTGTGAGAAGTAAATGTTCACTGTTTAGGCCACCCAGTCTATGGTATTTTCTTATAACAGCCAGAACTAAGTCAAGGACAAATGATCTAGATTCTTCAATACATAAATGTAAAGGGAAAAAAAAGTCTATTATAAAGACTTAAGAGATATTGTCTGATTATAATATAATGGTTTGAACTTCTTTATATATTGCTTCAAACAAACTGTAAGAAAATAAAATCATTTCTTACATATATGAACTAATTGGACTTTCGAACAGAGACTGGGTATTTGGTGACATTAGGGATTATTATTATTTTTAGTGGTAAAACTGGTGCTTGTTATTTTTTAAAGGGGATTTTTTAGCGATACATATTAAAATATATATGGATGAAATTATACCTGTTGAGGATTTGCTTCACAAACAATATGGGAGGCGGCAAGTGGGCAGGGGTGTAGATGAAACCAAGTCAGGAACCGCTGGGTGATGAGTGCATGATGATCACTGTACATTTTGTTTACCATCTCTAAATCACAGCCAAGTTCCTCACCTGTATGGTCTTTAATCTACCTACCCCTACTTCCTTTAGGCAAGTATCAAATCCATTGTCTCCTATTTCCAGCATCCGAAATCTCTTATTACTAGGTTTTCCTTCTGATCCTAAGAGCATATGAAGATTTCTGCAACTACAAATATTCTCTCATCCATGCAGACTCACTGAAAGACACCATGATTTATATACAGTTGCTTTACAATTCAATGCTCCTCTGTCCTCACTTGTTTTGAAATCTGGCTTCATAGGCCACCTTCACTACTTTCTTGCAAGAGTCTCTGATCTAAACCTACAACTTTTAGCAATTTTCATTCTCATGTCCTAAAATAATGGAACCATTACTGTCCTGTTTACTTGAACTTAAGAATGAGAAATTATTAACAGAGCTTTTCTTTTACTCCTTTAGGTTAAACCAATGCAAACTGAATTAAATGTATTATTTCCATTTTCCCTTTATGAAACTCTCAATTATAGGAGACAGCTGAGGTAATGATCACCTATTTCATGGCCTTACTTTGTATTAACTTCAGATTTACAGAAAAGTTGAAAAGATAGAGTTCAAGTATGGCCTCCACTCACCTTCTCCTAATATTAACATCTTACCCAGAAACAATACACTTAACACTGAAAGTGAGAGGAACTCTTTTGGCAGGAGCTACTGCAAACTGCCTTCTGAGTAAAGTAAGAGAAACTGTGTCAATGAGTAGGGACAACAGGTAAGGTGGTCACCCCACTGTGGTGCTGCCTGCTGGCCCCAAGACACACACACACACACACACACATACACGCGTGTGTGTGTATGTATTTAATTGAAGTATAGTTTAAGTATAGTATTGTGCTAGTTTCAGGCTTACATCATAGTGATTCAGTTATTTTTTTCAGATTCTTTTCCATTATAGGTTATTATAAAATATTGAATATAGTTCCCAGTGCTATGCAGGGAACTTATAGGTTCTTGTTGCTAATCTATTTATGTATAGTAGTTTTGTTCCACTTGTAGATGTATTTTGGATGTGTTTGTGTAGGGAGGTGAGCTCCATGTCCTCCTACTCTGCCATTTTGATCCCTCTCTGAGACTGATATACTGACATCAGTTTTAATTTATATAAAGGTCCTGGTGTTGTCTCATAATTATGTGGGGTGAGGGAAAGGAACTGAAATCATACAAAGTAGGCACTCTGACCACCATGGAATTAAATTAGAAGTCAATAACAGTAAAATTAACTGTCCAAATCATTTCTTTATCCTTTCTTCTAGTTTTATTGGGATATAATGGACACACAGCACTGTATCTGTTTAAGGTGTACAGCAAAGTGATTTGATTTACAAACATCATGAAGTGACACCATAGTAAGTATAGTGAACACCCACCATCTCATATAGATACAAAATTAAAGAAATATTAAAATTTTTTTTCCTTGTGATGAGAACGCTTAGGATACAGCAGGATTAATTGTATTTATCATGTGGTACATTACTTCCCTAGAATGTGTACCTTTTAATTAACCTCATCCAATTCCCATCCCCCCACCCCCTGCCTTTGGTAACCACAAATTGGTTCTCTTTTTCTGAGTTTGCTTGTTCGCAGTATAATTGATTGACAACACTATGTTAGTTCCTATTACATGACACAGTGATTCAGTATTTCTATACATACCAAAATGATCACCACCATAAGTCTAGTTACACAGAAATATATTACATAGTCATTGATATAGCTATTGACTATATTCCCCACACTGTACATTTCATACCTGTGACTCATTTATTTCGCAACTCTTAAGTTTGTACCTATTAATCTCCCTCACCTATTTTTCTCTTCCCCCAACCTTTCCCTTCTGGCAACCACCTGTTTTTTCTCTGTATCTATGACTCTGCTTCTCTTTGTTATGTTGTTCATTTGTTTTGTTTTTAAATTCCACATATAAGTGAAATCATATGATATTTTTCTTTCTACATCTGACTCCTTTTGCCTATGTCCCCAGGGTCAGCTCCAGTTGCCTCCTGCCTCTCCAGGAAGCTCTACAAGATCAGCAGGTGGGTCTGACCCTGGCTTCTTTCAAATTACTGCTCTATTTCCCACAGCCTTCTGGGTCTCCTGAAAGTAAGTCTCACTGGTCATCAAAGCCAAACATTTTGGGGGAGAGGGAAGATGGTGGAAGAGTAAGACATGGAGATCACCTTCCTCCCCACAGATACATCAGAAATACTTTTACACGTGGAACTGCTCCTATAGAACACCCACTGAACGCTGGCAGAAGACCTCAGACTTCCCAAAAGGCAAGAAACTCCCCACGAACCAGGGTAGGGAAAAAGAAAAATCAGAGACAAAATAATAGGGAAGGGGACCTGCACCAGTGGGAGGGAGCCATGAAGGAGGAAAGGTTTCCACACACTAGGAAGCCCCTTCAAGGGCAGAGACTGCGGGTGGCAGAGGGGGGAAGCTTCGGAGCCACGGAGGAAAGCGCAGGTACAGGGGTGCGGAGGGCAAAGTGGAGAGATTCCCGCACAGAGGATCGGTGCCGACCGACCGGCACTCACCAGCCCGAGAGGCTTGTCTGCTCACCCGCCGGGGTGGGCGTGACTGGGAGCTGAGGCTTGGGCTTCGGTCAGAGCGCAGGGAGAGGACTGGTGGCGTGAACACAGCCTGCAGGGGGTTAGTGCACCACGGCTAGCCAGGAGGGAGTCCAGGGAAAAGTCTGGACCTGCCAAAGAGACAGGAGACTTTTTCTTCCCTCTTTGTTTCCTGGTGTGCGAGGAGAGGGGATTAAGACCGCTGCTTAAAGGAGCTCCAGAGATGGGCGTGAGCCGTGGCTAACAGTGCGGACCCCAGAGACGAGCATGAGTTGCTAAGGCTGCTACTGCCGCCACCAAGAAGCCTGTGTGCGAGCACGGGTCACTATCCACACCACCCCTCCTGGGAACCTGTGCAGCCCGCCACTGCCAGGGTCCCGGGATCCAGGGACAACTTCCCTGGGAGAACGCACGGCGCACCTCAGGCTGGTGCAACGTCACGCCGGCCTCTGCCGCCACAGGCTTGCCCCGTACCCCTCCCTCCCCCTGGCCTGAGTGAGCCAAATCCCCGAATCAGCTGCTCCTTTAGCCCCGTCCTGTCTGAGGAAAGAACAGATACCCTCAGGCGACCTACACGCAGAGGCAGAGACAAATCCAAAGCTGAACCCCGGGAGCTGTGCGAACAAAGAAGAGAAAAATTTCTCCCAGCAGCCTCAGGAGCAGCGGATTAAATCTCCACAATCAACTTGATGTACCCTGCATCTGTGGAATACCTGAAAAGACAATGAACCATCCCAAATTGAGGAGGTGGACTTTCAGAACAATATATATTATTTTTTCCCCTTTTGCGCTTTTTGTGAGTGTGTATGTATATGCTTCTGTGTGAGATTTTGTCTGTATAGCTTTGCTATCACCATTTCTCCTAGGATTCTGTCCATCTAATTGTTTTGTTTTGTTTTACTTAAAATATTTTTTTCTTAATAATTAGTTTTTATTTTAATTACTTTATTTTTTATCTTACTTTATTTTGCTTTATCCTCTTTCTTTCTTTCTACTTTTTCTCCCTTTTATTCTGAGCCATGTGGATGAAAGGCTCTTGGTGCTCCAGCCAGGAGTCAGTGCTGTGCCTCTGAGGTGGGAGAGCCAACTTCAGAACACTGGTCCACATGAGACCTCGCAGCTCCACGTAATATCAAATAGCGAAAATCTCCCAGAGATCTCCATCTCAACGCCAAGACCCAGCTTCACTCAACGATCAGCAAGCTGCAGTGCTGGACACCAAATGGCAAACAACTAGCAAGACAGGAAAACAGCCCCATCCATTAGCACAGAGGCTGCCTAAAATCATAAGTCCACAGACACCCCAAAACACACCACCAGACCTGGACTTGCCCACCAGAAAGACAAGATCCAGCCTCAAACACAGGCACTAGTCCCCTCCACCAGGAAGCCTACACAGCCCACTGAACCAACCTTAGCCACTTAGGACAGACACCAAAAACAACGGGAACTACGATCCTGCAGCCACCAAAAAAGAGACCCCCAAACAGTAAGATAAGAAAAATTAAAAGACAGAAAAACACACAGCAGATGAAGGAGCAAGGTAAAAACCCACCAGACCTAATAAATGAAGAGGAAATAGGCAGTCTACCTGAAAAAAAATTTCAGAATAATGATAGTAAGGATGATCCAAAATCTTGGAAATAGAAGAGAGAAAACGCAAGAAACATTTAAAAAGGACCTAGAAGAACTAAAGAGGAAACAAGCAAAGATGAACAACACAATAAATGAAATTAAAAATACTCTAGATGGGATCAATAGCAGAATAACTGAGATAGAAGAACAGATAAGTGACCTGGAAAATAAAATAGTGGAAATAACTACTGCAGAGCAGAATAAAGAAAAAAGAATGAAAAGAACTGAGAACAGTCTCAGAGACCTCTGGGACAACATTAAACACATCAACATTCGAATTATAGGGGTCCCAGAAGAAGAAGAGAAAAAAAACTGAGAAAATATTTGACAAGACTATAGTTGAAAACTTCCCTAACATGGGAAAGGAAATAGTTAATCAAGTCCAGGAAGCACAGAGAGTCCCATACAGGATAAATCCAAGGAGAAACATGCAAAGACACATATTAATCAAACTATCAAAAATTAAATACAAAGAAAACACAGCAACAACAAGCAGCAAGGGAAAAACAACAAATAACACACAAGGGAATCCCCATAAGGTTAACAGGTGATCTTTCAGCAGAAACTCTGCAAGCCAGAAGGGACTGGCAGGATATATTTAAAATGATTAAGGAGAAAAACCTACAACCAAGATTACTCTACCCAGCAAGGATCTCATTCAGATTCGATGGAGAAATTAAAACCTTTGCAGACAAGCAAAAGCTGAGAGAGTTCAGCACCACCAAACCAGCTTTACAACAAATGCTAAAGGAACTTCTCTAGGCAAGAAACAGAAGAGATGGAAAAGACCTACAATAAAAAACCCAAAACAATTAAGAAAATGAGAATAGGAACACACATATCGATAATTACCTTAAATGTAAATAGATTAAATGCTCCCACCAAAAGACAGAGACTGGCTGAATGGATACAAAACCAAGAACCATCTATACACTGTGTACAAGAGACCCATTTCAGACCAAGGGACACATACAGACTGAAAGTGAGGGGATGGAAAAAGATATTACACGCAAATGGAAATCAAAAGAAAGCTGGAGTACCAATTCTCATATCAGGCAAAATAGACTTTTAAACAAAGACTATTACAAGAGATGAAGAAGGAAACTACATAATGATCAAGGGATCAATCCAAGAAGAACATATAACAATTCTAAATATTTATGAACCCAACATAGGAACACCGCAATACATAAGGCAAATACTAACAGTCATAAAACAGGAAATCGACAGTAACACATTCATAGTAGGCGACTTTAGCACCCCATTTCACCAATGGACAGATCATCCAAAAAGAAAATAAATAAGGAAACACAAGCTTTAAATGATACAGTAAAAAAGATGGACCTAATTGATATTTATAGGACATTCCATCCAAGAACAACAAAATACACATTTTTCTCAAGTGCTCATGGAACATTCCCCAGGATAGATCATATCTTGGGTCACAAATCAAGCCTTGGTAAATGTAAGAAAATTGAAATCGTATCAAGTATCTTTTCTGACCACAATGCTATGAGACTAGATATCAATTAGAGGAAAAGATCTGTAAAAAATATAAACACATGGAGTCTAAACGTTGCACTACTTAATAACGAAGTGATCACTGAAGAAATCAAATAGGAAATAAAAAAATATCTAGAAACAAATGACAATGGAGACACAATGACCCAAAACCTATAGGATGCTGCAAAAGCAGTTCTAAGAGGGAAGTTTATAGCAATATAATCCTACATTAAGAAACAGGAAACATCTCGAATAAACAACCTAACCTTGTACCAAAAGCAATAAGAGAAAGAAAAACAAAACAAAACAAAAAACCAAATTTAGCAGAAGGAAAGAAATCATAAATATCAGATCAGAAATAAATGAAAAAGAAATGAAGGAAATGACAGCAAAGATCAATAAAACTAAAACCTGTTTCTTTGAGAAGATAAACAAAGTTGATAAACCATTAGCCAGACTCATCAAGAACAAAAGGGAGAAGACTCAAATCAATAGAATTAGAAATGAAAAAGGAGAAGTAACATCTGACACTGCAGAAATACAAAAGATCATGAGAGAATACTACAAGCAAATCTATGCCAATAAAATGGACAAACTGGAAGAAACGGACAAATTCCTAGACATGCACAACCTGCCAAGACTGAATCAGGAAGAAACAGAAGAAAGAGAAAATATGAACAGACAAATCACAAACACTGAAATTGAAACTGTGATTAAAAATCTTCCAACAAACAAAAGCCCAGGACCAGATGGCTTCACAGGCAAATTCTATCAAACATTTAAAGAAAAGCTAACACCTATCCTTCTCAAATTCTTCCAAAATATAGCAGAGGGAAGAACACTCCCAAACATATTCTACAAGGCCACCATCACCCTGATACCAAAACCACACAAAGATGTCACACAAAAAAAGAAAATTACAGGCCAATATCACTGATGAATATAGATGCAAAAATCCTCAACAAAATACTAGCAAACAGAATTCAACAGCACATTAAAAGGATCATACACCATGATCAAGTAGGGTTTATTCCAGGAATGCAAGGATTCTTCAATATACGCAAATCAATCAATGTCATACACCATATTAACAAATTGAAGGGAAAAACCATATGATCATCTCAATAGATGCAGAGAAAGCTTTTGACAATATTCAACACCCATTTATGATAAAAACCCTGCAGAAAGTAGGCATAGTGGAAACTTTCCTCAACATAATACAGGCCATATATGACAAACCCACAGCCAACGTTGTCCTCAATGGTGAAAAACTGAAACCATGTCCACTAAGATCAGGAAGAAGACAAGGTTGCCCACTCTCACCACTCTTATTCAGCATCATTTTGGAACTTTTAGCCACAGCAATCAGAGAAGAAAAAGAAATAAAAGGAATACAAATTGGAAAAGAAGTAAAGCTGTCACTGTTTGCAAATGACCTGATATATACATAGAGAATCCTAAAGATGGTACGAGAAAACTACTAGAGCTAATCAATGAATTTGGTAAAGTAGCAGGATAAAAAATAAATGCACAGAAATCTCTGGCATTCCTATATACTAATGATGAAAAATCTGAAAGTGAAATTAAGAAAACACTCCCATTTACTATTGCAACAAAAAGAATAAAATATCTAGGAATAAACCTACATAAGGAGACAAAAGACCTGTATGCAGAAAACTATAAGAAACTGATGAAAGAAATTAAGGATGATACAAATAGATGGAGAGATATACCATGTTCTTGGATTGGAAGAATCAACATTGTGAAAATGACTCTACTACCCAAAGCAATCTACAGATTCAATGCAATCCCTATCAAACTATCACTGGCATTTTTCACAGAACTAGACCAAAAAATTTCACAATTTGTATGGAAACAGAAAAGACCCAGAATAGCCAAAGCAATCTTGAGAACGAAAAATGGAGCTGGAGGAATCAGGCTCCCTGACTTCAGACTATACTACAAAGCTACAGTAATCAAGACAGTATGGTACTGGCACAAAAACAGAAAGACAGATCAATGGAACAGGATAGAAAGCCCAGAGATAAACCCATGCACATATGGTCACCTTATCTTTGATAAAGGAGGCAAGAATATACAGTGGAGAAAAGACAGCCTCTTCAATAAGTGGTGGTGGGAAAACTAGACAGGTACATGTAAAAGTATGAGATTAGAACACTCCCTAACACCATACACAAAAATAAGATAAAAATGGATTAACGACCTAAATGTAAGGCCAGACACTATTAAACTCTTAGAGGAAAACATAGGCAGAACACTCTATGACATAAATCACAGTAAGATCCTTTTTGACCCACCTCCTAGAGAAATGGAAATAAAAACAAAAATACAAAAATGGGACGTAATGAAACTTAAAAGCTTTTGCACAGCGAAGGAAACCATAAAAAAAGACCAGAAGACAAACCTCAGAATGGGAGAAAATATTTCCAAGTGAAGCAACTGACAAAGGATTAATCTCCAAACTCTACAAGCAGCTCATGCAGCTCAATAACAAAAAACAACCAACCCAATCCAAAAATGGGCAGAAGACCTAAATAGACATTTCTCCAAAGAAGATATACAGATTGCCAACAAACACATAAAAGAATGCTCAACATCATTAGTCATTAGAGAAATGCAAATCAAAACTACAATGAGATATCATCTCACACCAGTCAGAATGGCCATCATGAAAAAATCTAGAAACAATAAATGCTGGAGAGGGTGTGGAGAAAAGGGAACACTCTTGCACTGCTGGTGGGAATGTAAATTGATACAGCCACTATGGAGAACAGTATGGAAGTTCCTTAAAAAACTGAAAGTAGAAGTAGCATATGACCCAGCAATCCCAGTATTGGCATATACCCTGAGAAAACCGTAATTCAAAGAGTCAGGTACCACAATGTTCATTGCAGCTCTATTCACAATGCCAGGATATGGAAGCAACCAAAGTGTCCACTGACAGATCAATGGATAAAGAAGTTGTGGCACATATATACAATGGAATATTACTCAGCCATGAAGAAATGAAATTGAGTTATTTGTAGTGAGGTGGATGGACATAGAGTCTGTCATACAGAGTGAAGTAAGCCAGAAAGAGAAAAGCAAATACCATATACTAATACATATATATGGAATCTAAGAGGAAAAAAAAAGTTCATGAAGAACTTTGGGGTAAGACGTGAATAGAGACGCAGACCTACTAGTGAACGGACTTGAGGATATGGGGAGTGGGAAGGGTAGGCTGTGACAAAGTGAGAGAGTGGTATGGACATATATACACTACCAAACGTAGAATAGATAGCTAGTGGGAAGCAGCCACATAGCACAGTAATATCAGCTCGGTGCTTTCTGACCACCTAGAGATGTGGGATATGGAGGGTGGGAGGGAGGGAGACGCAAGAGGGAAGAGATATGGGAACATGTGTATATGTATAACTGATTCACTTTGTTATAAAGCAGAAACTAAGACACCATTGTAAAGCAATTATACTCCAATAAAGATGTTAAAAAAAAAAAAAAGCCAAACATTTTGGGGGCTTGTCTTCTTGGTGCAGGAGCCCCAGGCTGGGGATCACAGGATGGGGCTTGGTCTCCTCACTCTTTGGGGAAAACCTCTGCCATTGTAATTATTCTCCTCTTTGGGGTCAGCCACTCGGGGGTATGGGTCTTGACTATACCACATCTCTGCCCCTCCTACCTGCCTCTTGCTGGCTCCCTCTTTATATCTTTAGTTGTAGAAGCTCTTTTCTCCTCATCTTTCAGTTTTTCTCATCAGTAGATGTTCTGTAAATAGCTGTAATTTTGGTGTGCCCATGGCAGGAAGTAAGCTCAGTGTCTTCCTACTCTGTCATCTTACCCATATTCCAAAGCCTCCAAATCATTTCTAAACAATTCACAGGTCAAAGAAAATATCTCAAGGGAAATTAGAAAATGTTTTGAACTGTAAGTACAACATATCAAAATTTGTAGGATGTAGTTAAAGAACTCAGGTGAAAATTTATAGCATAAAATGTTCTTAGAAAAGAAGAAACTTCTAAGATCAATAAGATTTCACCTTAGAGAACTAGAGTAAAAAATACAATTTAAGCTCAAAGCAAGCAGAAGAAAAGAAGTAAAAATTAGAGCAGATATAAATGAAATAGAAAAAAAGAAAAACAATGGAGAAAAATCAGCAAAACAAAAAGCTGATTTTTGGAAAAGATCAATAAAATTGATTAACCTCTGGTCCGGTTAACTAAAGAAATAAGAGCAAAAAGCACAAATTAGGAATGTAAATAATGAAAGAAGGGTTATCACTATTAGTCCCTTGGACATTTAAAGGAATGTTATGAATAATTCTTTGCCAACAATTTTGATAACTTAGATAAAATGTATCAATTCTTTGAAAGACATCAGCTACTAAAACTTTCTTCAGACATCTCCATCTATTAAATAAATTAAGTCAATAATTAATAACCTTCCAAAAAGAAACCATAAGATCTAGGTGGTTTTTCTAGTGAGTTTTCTACCAAATCTTTATAGAAAAGTTAAATCTCTTCCAGAAATTAGAAGCAGAAGAAAGAGTTCCTAACTCATTCTATATGGCCAGCAATTGCCTAATACCAAAACAAGCTAAATACATTACAAGAAAAAAAGTACAGGCCAATATGTCTCTTGAGCATAGATACAAAAATTCTCAACAGAATACTAGCAAATAGAATTCAACATGAATAAAAATTGTTTTACACCATGACAAGTGATGTTTATTCTAGTTATGCAAGATGGGTTCAATATTCAAATAAAAAAATGTAATCTACCACATGAACAAGCTAAAGGAAAAAAATCATGTAATGATATCAACTGGTGCAGGAAAAACATTTCACAAAATCTAACACCATGATAAAAACTCTCAGCAAACTAGGAATAGAGAACTTCCTTGAATTGAGGAGGAACATCTACAAAAAACCCTAGAGCTAACACCATACTGAATAGTAAGAGACTGAATGCTTTCCTCCTAATAGTGGTAATAAGGCTAGGGTGCCCTCTTTCACTTCTATTTGCACCATACTGGAAGTCTTAGCTAATACAACAAGACAAGAAAAGTAAATAAAAGGCATACAGATTGGGAGGGGAGAAATAAAACTGTCTTTATCTGCAGATGAATATGTTTATATAGAAATGCCAAAGAATCTACAAAATAATTCCTGGAACCTATAAACAAATATAGGAAGGTTGAAGGATACAGGTCAATATACAAAAGTCAATTGCTTTCTTATACACCAGCATTGAACAATTAAGTTTTGAAATTAAAAAATATATAATTTACTATAGCACAAAAAACATGGAATACTAAGGCATAAATCTAACTACAGATATAATATCTATGAGGAAAATTACAAAACTCTGATAAAAAGAATCAAATAGGATCTAAATAAATGGAGAGCTAGTCTATGAACATGGGTAGGAATAGTCAATATTGTAAAGATGCTAGTTCTTCCCAACTTAATTTGATTCATGTAATTCCAATAAAAATCCTAACAAGTTATTTTGTGGATATTGACAAACTGATTCTAAAACTTATATGGAAGAGGAAAAAGACCTGGAATAGCCATCACAATACTGAAGAAGAAAAACAAAGTTGAAGCCCTCACATTACCCAATTTTAAGACTCACTATAAAGCGGGACAGTGTGGTATTATTAGAGAAAGAGTAGATATGTATTCAATGAAACAGAATAGAGTGTCCAGAAGTAGGCTCACAAATATAGTTGACTGATCTTTGAAAAAGGAACAAAGGCAAGTCAATGGAGAAATGACAGTCTTTTCAACAAATGGTGCTGGAACAGCTGGCCGTTTATATGCAAAAAACACACAAAAGGAACCTAAACACAGACGTCACATCTTACATACACACACACACACACACACACACACACACACACACACACACACACACACACACACACACACACACACACACCCCTAAAATACTGATCAACAACTTGTGGTGGTGAGAAAAGTTAAATAATTTGAAGGTGTTATATTATTTTGGGAAGGGACAAATATATTAAATATTTGTTAATTTAAAGGTATTAAAAATAGGAGAAATAAAATGTATCATGTCTATGGCAACCACGAGTACACATCTTTCAGATCTCCCAGGTTCCAACTGAGGAAAACGAAACTGACCGAGGGCTTCAGCTGCTGTGCTCTGGGGTCAGCCATTTCATTTACACAGAGGCCCAGGGTTGCCCCCAGCCAGTGACTGAACACAGCAGGGTGCTGGTGCCGGTGCTACCCTAGGGGACACAAGGCTCTCCTCTCAAAGGCGAACTTGGCTGAAGGACTTCCAATCGGCTTTGCCAAAACTTTCTGGTAACTGCACTGCAGTCTGAGACTTTTGCTATCCAGTCTTCCTTCCTTCCCTCTCCTCCATGGGAGCTGGACCTGCATCCAGATCTAACAGCTGCCCTACCATCCTCTGGATCCCTTCCTGTTTCTCCCAGTAAATCCAGTCTTGGCACCTGCTTCTTGGAGAACCTGAAATAACATAAGTGGAGCCACAAGGAGCCTGAGAAAATAAGCAGTAAGTTGAGGTCTGGGATAGATTCAGTCACCACCCCACTGTCCTGCGTGGCACGTGGCATGGACCCTGGCACATTGGAGGCTATAAACTGCTAACAATATCACCGAGGTGGCCTAGAAAAATATCCTTGTGTGGGAATGTCCTCGCAGGTGTGATTATTCAGGCTACTGAAGACATGGTGAGAACAATGCCACATAGACAGCGGAATTGGCTGACTATGGCTAGGTTGGATTGACACCCTGCAGAGGGATAATGAGAGGCCCTGGGCTTAACAGACAGTTAAAGACTAGGGGCAACTTGGTGGTTTGGAAAGAGGCAGTTGTCACCTGTAGTGAGAGAACAGATAAAGCTGCACAACAAAAAGAAGATATAACAGCCAGGCTGAAGAGTTCCAGAGACATTTAGATGCACAGCCAAGCAGGTCTGCTAAGCTAAAGTCAGACCCTGGCTGGGAAAACCTGGGATCCCAAAACAAGCGATGAAGATAACTGACAGTCACCCCTACAGATCCCTAAAACTGTCAAGAGTTTGTAGAGGGCCCCACTCTTCTCTAGTAAACGTGAGCACCTCAGCTAGGGAAGTGCTAGACCTGATGTAGGAAAAGAGATTATACACCCATGTTGCTGCAAGAATTAGCCATGTGTAGTGGCAGGAGTTGGGGGCGGCTCTTACAGGCCTAGAGTAAGCTATGGCCAAGGCAGAGGAGAGCAGGCATGGCTCAGCTGTCCTGGACAATCGCAGAGCAGGGAGTGAAGAGGCTGAGGGCAGTGGGCATGCCTGTGTGTATCACACGAGTCCAGAACACTGAGCAAAGGAGTACTCCACGGGAGGTCCCACCACACATCAAGGCTGTCAAGAATGCACTGGCAACAGGGGCGCTGATGTTGCTCTGTGCTGTGGGCCAGGGAAGCCAGTAGGAGAGATCACAGCTGAGCCCATTAAAACCCATGGGGATGATGGAACCCGGAAATACAGGGGCCAATGGTGAAGCCCAGTGGCCAGAAGCCTGGGGACCAGTTATCATCGTGACTGACAGGGGGTCTTCCTTACAGAGAGTGTGGAGATGGTTACTAGATCATGGTATCCTTAGAAGCAAAAAAAAAAAAAAAAAAAAAAAAAGGACATTGCTTAACATCTACAATCAAATAAAAGGCAAGAATAGAGGAACAGGAGGATAAGGGCAGTTGCTTTAATAAATTGTCAAGATCCCTTGCTCAGTTCCTGGAATTGTGCTGATTTCAGATCCAGAACCCACCGACAAAAGGGATGACCCTGAGACGCTGTGGGGAGCAGGTACTGTACTGATGCCCTCAGTCCTTTCCCAAAGGGCTCTGCAGCTACTGCTCAGGGATAAAGGGAAATATCCAGGCATTTTGAGAGGTATGGGACACAGGATCTGAGCAGACATCTACAGCTTTGTCATGGCCACCTGCACTAGAGGGGGGCCCCACACACCAGAAGTCCCTGGGCCAGAGCCCCGCCCATCAACGAGACAGCAGTCTCAGCAGAAGGCAGGGTCTGGCAATCAAAGGGACCAGGGTCCAGCCACGCCTATGAAACCACCCACAATAGTCAGCCTGCCACAACAGAAGGACCAATGCAGCCCAATAGGGGCACCCCTAGAGCATATAGCTCTGGTGTCCAGAGGGGAGTGTGCTGCTGGGACCCACAGGATATTTCCTACAAAAGGCCACTTCTCCCAGGTCAGGAAATGTAACCAGCCTACAAGATACATAGAAGTAAAAACAGCAAATTATGCAAAATGAGGCGACAGAGGAACATGTTCCAAACGAAGGAAAAAATAAAACCCCAGAAGAACTAAGTGAAGTGGAGATAGGCAACCTACTTGATAAAGAGTTCAAGGTAATAAAAGTAATGACCAAAGAACTTGGGAGAAGACTGGATGAACAGAGTGAGAAGTTAGTTTTCAACAGAGTTAGAAAATATAAAGAACCAAACAGAGATGAAGAATTCAATAACTGAGTTGCAAGGAGGAGACTCAAGTAGTGAATGATTAGAGAAGTGACAAAATGCAGAAACAAAGGAAAAGCAGTCAAGCAAGAAAAGTAATAGCATGAACAGCAGTTCAACCATAACTCAGAGTCACAGGACCCTTAGTGCCTCCTCAGGGTTCTATACAGAACATCTTGATGTATATCCTCCAGTTGTTCTGTAGGAACTAAGACCCCACCCGGTGGAGGATAGTAGACCCCAGACCTACTGGAGCCAGAAGACTGATGATGGAGATTCTCAAAACATCATCCTGTTACCTCATCACCAGTCAGTCAGTAGAATGTCCATGACATGATCACATACCCTGTGACTGTTACCCCTAATGTGGCTTTTAAACCCTGCCTTGAAAGCCATCAGGGGTTCAGGTCCTTTGAGCATGACCTGCCTGTTCTCCTTTCTTGGCGCCTGCAATAAATGCTCTACTTTCCTTCATCACAACCCGGTGTCAGCAGATTGACTTTGCTGTGCATTGGTGAGCTGAATGACACAAGCTTGGTTTGGTAACAAAGTGAGTTAAAACTTCACATACCTTTATGGTAAATTAATAGATAATGGCTAAATAAATAAATAATGAAGTAGTCCTACAAGGCTATTATTGAGAAATATGGCAGAAAATACGAGGGGAAACAGCTAAGAGAAAGGTAAATGGGTGTAAGGAAGGGTGGGGCAGGAGGTGGCTGCTTTTTGTTACAAGTCTGGTGGTACTAATTGACTTTTTCAACTCCATCTATATTGGAGAAATGAAAATTGATCAAAAGCAGAATGAACTAGAGAAGCAACGTATGTCTGGAAAATATAAGAATAATGAACAAGCCAAAAAAACTTTCCTAAACTAACTTGACTACCTATCCTCTGCAATTTGTTACTTAGAAGAACAACAACAAACAATAGATAACTTAGAAGTAGTAACAAAAATAGAAATAAACATTGATATTCTGTGGCTACCATGCTTGGGAAGCTTCCCTCAATTTTAAACCCTATAAGTATTTCCCATTATTTTCTTCTGGTTAAAGTTTCAATTTTAATGTTTATTTCCTTAATCCTTTTGCAATTTATTTGGTTAATGGCCTGAGGCAGAAATCTAGAAATCTAGATCTACTTCTGGCAGAATCTCACTATCCTAAGGTTGATTTTCCCCTTCTGAATGCTAACACCTTGTTCACTATTTCAAAATGCCTTCATTTTGCTGCTCTGTCACTGACTGTCAATTTTTCAGATTCCTAGATTTAGCCAGTGAGAAACTTCTAACAGAAAACGTTAAAGGCAGTGTTTTGCTTCTGAGCTGGCATGTAAATATGTCTTTTTTAGGATGGAATTAAGAAATAACAATTTTTAAAATGCCAGTACCCTTTTATACTTATGCTTATATGTTGTGTAATAGCTAGCAGCAAACCTTCTCTTTTTTTCTAATTTATGAATTATTATCTGGGAGACATGATGTCCCATCCTTCACTTGTTGTTCTATAAATCTTACAATTAATATCACTAAATTTATTCTGCATCAAATGATAAACATTATACTTGAAATAAGCTACCAAGTTCTGGATTTTGACATTTAGTTTTCTTTTAAAATTTTTTATCAAAATAGTACTAGAGTGGGTAGTTATTTGTGGTTACTGATTTTAAAAAATGTTTTAACATAAAAAATTACTTAGATATGCATCCCCTTATATTCCTAGTACATTTTGACCTTGAAATGTATAATAGGTTATGAAAAAATGCCATCGTCTTAAATCAACATAGTAATATTTAACAACTGCAGATTTAGCAAAGCAATAGGACATTTATGACTATTTTAACTCTTGCTACTTGTTTTCCTTATTATCTGCTTATTTCTATTAAAATGCTACAATGCAAGATAATTCACAGAGTTTACAGAAATATTACAATGCTGAATAACTGTGTGTGTGCAAGTTATTGGGGAGGTTAGGGAAGAGATTCTCCCCTCCCCCCAGAGATTTATATGAGGAAATTAGATCTCATAATCCATTAAAATAGAACCTCACATTTTTCTACAGGTACTGTGTAAGGAAAGCACTTTTAACAGCATGAAAGTGTAAAATGTCCTATGCAAATGTATACTGCTTTTAACATGAGGTCCAAATTCTGATAGTCTGTATCTGAGAACATGGCTCAGCCACTTAAATAGCAGAGTTGATAAAACATATATTTCAGATAAAGTTGGTAGGTTTGAAGTATTATCTTTATTTATCCTTATCTAACCAGGAACATGTGGAATGTAACCAAAGAGAAAAAGGAAAGATAAGCTGCATGAGTTTTGAAAAAGATGAGACTTGTATTTTTATATTCATGAGTAAGGACAGGAATTAAAAGGTCCCTAACACAGATTTTAAAAATATGTATGTCAACCTGTAAGGCACTGCTTCTCTTAAGACATCACTGGAGCATCTGAGGATCTTCAAGTGAATATCCTCAGATGCTCCAGTGATGTCTTTTGAAATATCAGAAGCAATAATTTTCTGGTTGTTTGCTAATGGGCCTATATTTCAAGTTCTCTAAATAAATGACTACAGAGTACCTGTGTTACCAATATGCAACCATGCTTTCAGTTGTCACCAAATGCTTGAAATGAAATCAATTTCAAAAGAGTGAGGTCTAAGTTTCAGGTCATAAAAAAATAACATGGGATAAGACACTACTAGATATTGACTCACCACACCCTAGAATAAAACAAGAAAAAATACGCTTTATGTAGTCACAAAGTGAGATGATGTGCTTTATGTTCAGTGCAGTGTCTTTATCACGTCCTATTTCTAGTTTTCCCTTTCTTTTCTATTTATGGAAATTATTTTCCAGTTTCCTGCTGCCTTTTTTCTCTCTCCTTGCTCTCTTTCTGGTGGATTCTTGATGGTGAGTAACTCAAAGTCAAGAACCTTCTGGCCTACTTTCTTACAGGTTTTTTAGACCAATTTTGAAAACCAATGTCAAATATTCTCATTTTTTAAAAATTGAATTCAATATCATTAAGTCAAAGAATTTTCATCAATTCATGATGTTTTTCCCAGAAGTACTCATGATTTTATTGCTAAAAAATGTAAAGACTACAAACAAAACCAAAAAGACTTTACGAATTATTTTATGAGGACATATTTTAACTTTAAAAATAATCCCCAGTCACTTGGGGAAATGTTTTAGTGGGTTAAAGAATACACACTAAGGTTAGGCAACTTTCGGGAAGCAACCTGCATCATTCATGCTAATCTAGGGACTGATGTGCCAATAATACTCTTACTCCTTCAAAAATCAGTATAGATGCAAATTTCCACACCACAGTATTACCAGAGGGATTAAAATGTATTTTCATTGCAAATATGCTACTGTTTCATCTTAGGAGTCTCTGTGGCCAGGAGCAGGGCGTGTGGTCTTACCTGGGTGCGCTGATATTGCTTGGGGAAGGAGCGGGGAGGAGAGGACCTGGGAAAACCTTGGACCTTTGAAAGAAAGTGCTGTTTGAAAAGTAAAATATTGCATACTCTCTGGGGAAGAAGCTGTGTGTGTTGTATATCTACTGCATGTTTAGCTACTGTGTTAAATACAGTATCTACTTGACAGCTTTGACCACCCACACAAATGAAGAAAACCGAGATCATAAAGACAGATGAGCCTGCGGTTGGCCTAGGAGTGTTGCTATCTTCCTCCTGGATGCTTCCTGCAGACGCACTTCAGTGGGGCCAGAATCTATGCAGTGTTTTCCCTCCGACTCTGATGCAAAGTTTGCACGGTAAATGCAGCTATAAATTCCACTGGTTTGAGCCCATAACTATGTTGCCCCTCAGGACAAATGGTGAGCAAACCACGCAAAACAATTCTTCATGCTGCTTTTCGTATAAGTTTACTCACATTTGGTGTATGCAACTGTAGCCACAAAGTGAGATGATGTGCTTTATGATATAAAAGTTCCCACAAAGAAAAAGTCAACCTATTAAAAGGTCATTCACTAGTCACAAAATTATCTCTTTTTAACCCTTATTGGTACACTACCCACACCCCCAAGTCAAAGTGCCATTGTTTCTTAGCTTTAGAAGACTTGCTGCGCTCATAGCCCGAGCTGGACTTCTCGAGCCCGTGCCACCTGTCTGGAAGTCAATCAGATCCACCCTTTTGAGAATCTGCAATGATAGCTACAGAGAAAATTCAGACTTGGGTCATTAGTGGCAGGTCCACATGGTAAACATCATGAAGTGAGAAGAATATCAGGTAATTACATTGTGCCAGTCACTATTCTATTATTCTTCTCATTTTAGAAATGAAGAAATGGAGGTACAGAGTTTCAATAAATTTCCCCAAATCAGATAACTTTAAAAAAAGTGGAACCAGGATTTGCTAACCACTCCACTCTAACCTGGTCAGGGACTGGGCCCTGTGCTCACCCCTGCCTGGTTCCCATCCCCCTGAGGCTATTTCCCTTTACCTTGGATTCTGGAGCCCTCTGAGAAATCCTTTGGGGGTTTTACTTAATTTAAGGTGGTTCTCTGTAAATTGTAACCAAATTTTCCCCTCTAATGACAATCTTCTAAAGAAGATTTCTAATTTGCCTTATGAAATATGTCTACAGATAAAGTCATGTATAACTGTTTCATTTTTCTCTTAGTTTCATTCTACCCAGAAAAATCTTTTCCTTCAATCAGAAAGTAACTACTTTTATTCAACTGTTTTTTTTTCCTAGAACATCTACTGTGCTAGAAGCATAGTTTCTCAAAATGTACAACCCTAATAGATTTGAATCATGATATGGTTAAATACACCTGTTATCTTAAATTATTACCCCTTAGCTTTTCTACTACTTTCTATTCTCTAAAGTACAAAACAGTGGGCAAAACAGTGTGTACTCTCTTGGGTCTTCATCCTCCCCACACCCTGCAAGAACACAGGGATTAGAAACTTTAATAAAAATGTGGCGACCTCACTCCTCTTCTTCTTGCTTACACAGGACAAAACTTTAGGAGTTCTAACCTCTTTTAGGTTGGAGAACTTAGCTTCTGGAAACACTTTAGCCTAGACTAGGCCCAAATATATTTTAAAATATTGGGGTGGGGAAGATTTTATCAACCCTATACAACAGGAAATTTTCCATTTTTAAAACAAAACTTTGCAAAAGGGCAGAAATTATTTGATGCATTTTCCCCCTTTATAATTACAAACCAAAACTGAAAGGAAACATACCAAATTCTCTAAAGCAGAAGGTCCTGAAGTCGTTCTATTCAGAATGCATAAAACATAAAACATAAAAAAATTCAGTAGAGACTACCACTTCAGAATGTTTTTTATAACTGACAAAGGCCAGCAAATCTGCACAGGGTGTCAGAGGGCCCCACACTGTTGAAAGTCAGTGGGTTTTATAAAAAGTTGAATAATGTAGCCACAGAAGAAAACCCCTTTGTCCAAAGAAAAGTGCTGTACCTAAAATGCACACCAAGGCCTGAGAGTGGAAGGTGTGAGAGAGTTTTCTCCAATTTCCCCTGGAAGCCTTCCTCCTGTAGGCCTCCAAATGGTGACCCTCCTGGCAGGATTTCAAGTAGTTAACAAAAAAATCTAAATTGGAAAATACAAACTGCAACTTTGCTTTACTTTATCAATATTGTTAATAGAATGATGTAATTGTTTGGGAGTTTTACAAAGATATTCCCTATCACTTCAGTTTTAATACCAGGCTGCAGCCTGCCTGGTATGCCAGACTAAGCCAGATAAACACAAACCTATCAATGCAATCCCTATCAAATTACCAAGGACATTTTTCACAGAACTAGAACAAAAAATTTTTAAATTTGTATGGAAACACAAAGACTCCAAGTAGCCAAAGCAATCTTGAGAAAGAAAAATGGAGCTAGAGGAATCAGACACCCTGACTTCAGACAATACTACAAAGCTATAGTAATCTAAACAGCATGGTACTGGCACAAAACAGACACGTACATCAATGGGACAGAATAGAGAGCCCAGAAATAAGCCCATGTGCTTATGGTCAATTAATCTATGACAAAGGAGGCAAGAATATACTATGGAGAAAAGACAGTCTCTTAAAAAAGTGGTGCTGAGAAAACTGGACAGCTACATGTAAAAGAATGAAATTACAACATTCTCTTACACCACACACAAAAATAAACTCAATATCAATTAAAGGCCTAAATGTAATACCAGAAACCATTATACTCCTAGAGGAAAACACAGGCAGACCACTCTTTGACAGAAACTGCGGCAATATCTTTTTGGATCTGCCTCCTAAAGCAAAGGAAATAAAAGCAAAAATAAACAAATGGGACCTAATTAAACTTAAAAGCTTTTGCACAGCAAAGGAAATGATAAACAAAACAAAAAGACAGTCTACAGAATGGTATAAAATATTTGCAAATGATACACTGACAAGGAATTAATCTCCAAAATATACAAACAGCTCATACAGCTCAATATCAAAAAAACAAAGAACCCAATCAAAAAATGGGCAGAAGATCTAAGTAGATATTTCCTTAAAGATGACATAAAGGTGGCCAAAAGGCACATGAAAAGATACTCCTCATCTCTAATTATTAGAGAAATGCAAATCAAAACTACAATGAGGTACCACCTCACACTGGTCAGAATGGCCATCATCAGAAAATCTACAAACAGCAAATGCTGGACAGGGTGTGGAGAAAGGGAACCCTCCTACACTCTTGATGGGAATGTAAATTGGTGCAGTCACTATGGAAAAGAGTACAGGGGTTCCTTAAAAAACTAAAAATAGAGCTACTATATGATCCTGCAATCCCACTCCTGGGCATATATACAGAGAAAACCATAATTTGAAAAGATATATGCACCTCAATGTTCATCGCAGCAATGTTTACAATAGTCAGGTGATGGAAGCAACCTAAACGTCCACTGATGGATGAATGGATAAAGAAGATGTGGTACATATATATGATGGACTATTACTCAGCCATAAAAAAGAATGAAATAATGCCATTTGCAGCAACAGAGATGGACCTAGAGATTATCATACTAAGTGACACAAGCCAGACAGAGAAAGACAAATATAATATGATATCACTTATATGTGGAATCTAATAAAACGATACAAATGAACTTATATTCAAAACAAAAATAGACCCACAGACATAGAAAACAAACTTTTAGTTACCAAAGGGGAAAGTAAGGGGGAGAGATAAATTAGGAGTTTGGAATTAACATATACACACTACTATATATAAAATAGATTAAAAAAACAAGGACCTACTGTATAGCACAGGGAACTATACTCAACACTTTGTAACAACGTATAAGGTAAAAGAATCTGAAAAAATATATAGGTATGTATAACTGAATCACCTTGCTGTACACCTGAAACTAACACAACACTGTAAATCCTATACTTCAATTAAAAAAGAAAAAGAAAATCTGCTCTTTTTCTATTTCAAAATCATTTTCACCATAAAATATGGTTTGTACCTATAGAATAAAAAAAAACAAAGAAGAACTTCTAAGAAAATTTTGAAGTTAGCCATAATTTATAAATAAGAACCGCTGAGTGTGAGAAGTCAATTTTATAACTCCCAGTCTCATTATTCTTTAAATTTAGATATAAAGGAATGGCCATTTATTAGACAAATCTGGAATTGTTACATTTTCTGCCTGTGAGCTGATACAGACACTGACTAATTCTGTGGGAAAATAAAAACTATCATATTTGGTCTGGTGATACTTTCCCACAATTGAAGAAAGCTATGATGCTAATTAAAAAGAAAATAAAAGCAGAGCCTGAAATAAGCACATTCAGTGGCGATGCAGCTGACAGACAGGTTTCTGGTGAAGCCCACCCTGTAAGACATTCATCTGGCTCACCCAGGAAATCATCTGAAGATGAGAACACGCTTGTCCGATGTGCATTTGGGTTTGGGGTGTGTGGTTCAAGACTCATCTGCTCAGTCGCCTTACTTTCTGGGAGAACTGAAGAGTTTGGTCAAACTATTTATCTAAAATTTACATATTTTTGTTCATGTGAAATAGTAACTTAAAGTCCCACTTCTCAGATTAATAGCAAGATTGCATGAATAGACAGACAAGTTAGCACATAAAACTATTGTGCTATCAAATGGAATATAAAAAAGAGCGGATTTGCTTTAAAAGTTTACTAACCATTGTTTCTTTTGAATATTTTTCTTTAGTTAGGGAATCATAAAATGACCTGAAAAACACATAATATTCCACCATAGAAAAGAATCCTAATTAATTTCTTGATAAGAGTTCACTATCCATTTTAAAATGACTAAAAGTCAAGACTTTTTGTTTTCCAAGTACTCAAACATAAAGACAAATCAGTATAAAATTCCCTTCAAAGCAAGCCAATAACGAGTTTGTGCAGTTTACAGCAGATTTTCACACAAATATGCTTTTCTAGTAAGACCTCTTACTATCCACACTTGAGGAAACTCTGCATATTGTAAAAAGCAAGGTATTCCATTCCGACAACCTGATGGATGGTGGGGGGAGGCTGAGTAAGCCAGGCTTCCAACCACACTTGGCGTGGTTTTCCAGGTGCCATTTGGGGTAGACCATCAGGGTTCAGCCACCACACTGGCCACCTTCTTTCACAGCGACCTTGGTGGAAATACGCAACACTAAATGGCCTCAACACCATTGGGGAACTTCTATTTTGGTATCAAAAATATCCCCAGGACATTTATAGTTCAACACAGCTATCACAATTATCTGTAAATGACTCTCAACCCATTCTAGAAATTAAAGCACAAACATCTGCCACCAATTTGTCACTTGGTATCTTGTGAGGTGCAAAGTAAAAGTAATAGTTTTCAGTTGTAATAACATCACTGCCCCAATGAAGGGCCAACAGAGGCAGGAGAATGAGGAAGGCCAGCTCTGCTGTGATGACAAACTGAAATCACGACTGGAGGGATGACAGTTGAGGTTCATGAAATGGAGTCAGGTGGCTACTGAGGACCAGGTCTCAGACAGGTCTCTGCCCTACTGAGAACCTGAACTTTCTATGAACTGCACCAGGTCCAAGGACACCACCAGCCGTATTCAGAACAGCACTTGCCAGCTGCACCCTTAAGGTCTCAAGCTCTCCCCTTGTAACTACGCAACCATTTCAGATCCCACGTGTCCTTAGTTAACAAGCACCCTTACTTCTCGCCAGCTCCAATTCTAATTCTTGACAACTTATGTAACCTTGCAGGTTTTCTGCCTTTATAAACTTCCCCCATTTTGTAGTCCGGTGGAACACAATTCAAATTCTTGAATCTGTGTCTCCCAGGCTGCAGTCCTAACAAACCCCAAATAAACATCTTTTTATTTCAATCAGGTCTCTGTTCTGAAATTTTGGTTAACAGCAGGGACTTAAATACGCAGACCAGGTAGAATGCTTAAATACCATCTTACCGCCAAATGGATTTCAGCTGACTTAATAGTATGACACACTGAAGATAATAACCTCTAATAAAGTAAAAATAAAAGAAGGGGTGGAAGGCTGAGAAGATATGCGAGCCTGGTCTCCCCTCCCTCAGGGCCTTGCTGAGGCAGCTCAAATATCTAGAGATCAAATAAAGAGTGAGAGTGTGTGTGCTTCCCTTAAAAAATTTTTGGGAGGTGGGGCTGGAGGTGAGGGGTGGGTAGAAGTATTTTTTCACAAAGAGAGCACAAAGAGGAAGTCCAAAGTCCAAGGCTTTCGGTTCCAAAATTTATGTAGGTGGAGAGAGCATTTGGTGGCCTAGCGTGGGGCGTGGGAGCGGGCCTCACCCCTGGGAAGGAGACCTGAGACTCTGGAACTTGGGACAAGCCCCCCAGCCTGCCCGAGTGGCAGACCTCAGAGCGGCAGGAGGGAGGGCGTCCACTGCTGGTCCCCATGGTTCTGGGAGCAGCATGACCTCAGCAGACGAGGTGTGCTTCTTCTGTGGCTACTAGACAGACTGCAGACAGGCGTCTGATCTGAGTTTTAAGCCTGGCTTCCTAGGAGTTGGCCCTGGGTCAGAGCAGCGCACTGTGCAGCCCATGGCTGGTCAGAAGTTGTGTGGGAGCCCCCGGCCAGGGGGCTTCCTGCATCTGCTGATGGATCTGGACACAGCTTGGGAAACGTTGTCAAGTCCTCTCCACATCCTGGTCTGATGGCCCGTGAGTGAGGGTGGCCTCGCCCACCCTGCCCAGCCCCCGGAGGCTCCTTCTTGGCTGCCTGCTCGCTAGGCCACCCCGTGGTCACTGTCTGCATCCCGGAGCTGTGGGTCCTCCTAATTGTCCTCCACTGAGACCTCCACTGCTTTCCACGAGGCGTCCTGCACGGAATTCTCCTTCGTTCCAATAGAGTCAGTCCCCTCAGACGGAGCTGCAACGTTGTGGACAGGATCTCTGGGCTCCGCACGGGAGCTGAAGCCAGAGGAGGGCGCTGGCCTATGTGCCCCAGCGGGGACCCCAAGCATCCCAGCAGGAGCCCCCTTTCCAGAGGAGGGAGGGCCTCACCCTGTCAGCCGGGGGTGCATTGAGGCAGGGAGCCCCATCCTCTGCACACGCTTGCCTAGAGCAGGACTTCTCAGCACACAGCGGCTAGAGGGCTGGGCCCAGCCCGGGGAGGACAGCCTGCTCGGAGGCCTGAGGGGCATCCACGGCCGTGGCTCAGATGCCACCACCCGCTGTTCTCACCAAGATGTAGCAGATTTCCTTGAATGAATGATTTCCCATTTGCTGGAGGCTGTTAGAATGTGTTTTAGAAATGTTAAGTGATTGTTTTATATCCTTTTCTCCAGTGAAATCGTTGTTAGTTGGGAAGAGAGTTCACTCTGGAAATCAGTCTCCTAAGCTTAGGTGTTTGGGTGAGTCCAAAAGAAGGGGATTTCGAAAAACCCATAGGAGGCAGGTTCCTACACATATATTTAACTTGGAAAATTTAATTATTCTGAGCTGATCTCTACACACTCACCATGTGTGTATTGTTTATGTCACAGATAAGGACACGGATTCAAAAGTTATGGTAAATCCTTGGAGCCACAGCTCCAGCAGTTTGGAGCAGGTGCAGATACACAGATCTGACACCAAAATCTATGCTCTAATAATGCTTCCAGGCGGCCCAATCCCAGATTCAGCAGAAACAGTGAGGAACATAGAACGCACACATAAACACATGCCTGATTCTGAAATCTGACTCTGCTTTCTGCTTCCACCACCCAACATTTTGTAATCTGATTATGATAATAATGTGAAAATAACATAGCAATTAACACATTAGTCACTTACTAAGTGCTCAGCATCTGGCAAACACTATCTGACTTAATTCTGCAGGGGCCACCCCAGAATGTCTCTTGGGCATTTGGATTATTTCCAGCTGAAAATAATCAAGGACCAAAAGACTCAGGAAGAAATCTGACCTTGCCCCTAAATGCCTAAAGAACTTAGACAGAGGGTTTGCTCCTGGAATAGAGCTTTCAGCAGAGGTATCTGCAAGAATATGGGGGTGCGGGGGCGGCTCTTGGCAGGGCCTGCACATCAGTCCACTCTGTGCCTGTCGTCTCTGCTGGCCCAGCAAACACTGGTTTAAGCAAGCATCTGCTTTTCTGTCTCCTTGTGAATTGCCTTCCTCCCCTCTGAAGTCCTAAACCAGTACCACCACAACATCCTCTTTTGTCTTTAGCTGAAGGTGGTATTTAAGTTTTCCTGGGTCTCTCCCATGTATACTTGTTATTAAACTTTTCTGTGATTTTCTCCTGTTAATCTCTCTCATGTCAGTTTAATTCTTAGACCAGCCAGAAGAACCTAGAAGGGTAGAGGATAACGTCTTCTTCCTTGACACCTCTAACCTCGCCAAGTAGTCACTGCTGTCCCGGGGTTAGGGTTTGGACCCCAAGGCACAGCCATCACACATGAAAGGCCAGGGCCACACCGCCTCCTGCAGAGAATTACTACGGACTGCTGTCCAGGTCATGCAGCATTGCTACAGAAATGGTACAGAGACTTAGTTCTTTTAGGAATGTTTCACAGGATCCATAATTCTTCCTTTTATTTTAAATTTCAGAGTTAATTATCTAAATTATAAAGATGACTCTTTTATTAACAGATTTGTCCTTAGCCAGATTCCTTTCATACAATTAATTGAAATTCCTGCTTGTTATAATTTAAGGTCTTCACCTCAGTTTTTGCTTTGATAGAAACTGGCCAATTCTGTTTTACCAATTTGCCTGCAATACAACTATTATGTATGTGATATCTGTTCACAGACATACGGGATCTTGCCTCATAAAGTAATAGCAAAGAACCTCTTTTATCAACATTTTCCCAAGAGTAATCAAATTTCTTTAGAGACTGTGATGGTTAATTTGACATGTCAGCTTGGTTGGGCTGTGGTAACTGGTCTGGGGTCAAACACCAGTGTAGATGTTGTTGTAAAGGTATTTTTTAGATGTGATTAACGTTTAAATCAGTAGACTTTGAGAAAAGCAGATGACCCTCCATAATGAGGATGGGCCTCATCCAATCTAGTTGAGGGAATTAAGAAAAAAAGACTGGTTACCCAAATAGGAAGGAATTCTGTCTCCAGAATGCTTTCCGACTCAAGATTGTAACATCAACAACATGCAGAATTTCCCGCCTGTTTTGAGCCAATTCCTTAAAATCAATCTCTCTCTATCTGTAGGTGTGCACACACCCCCCCCACACCACACACACAGAGACACACACCCCCCCACACACACCCCACACATACACACACACAGACACACACTCCCCACACACCACACACACACACCCCCACACCCCCACACAGACACACACAAACACCACACACACACAGACACACACACACACAGACACACACACACACACACACCTATGGGCTCTGTTTTCTGGAGAAATCTGACTAGCACAGAGAGGAAGAAGTGGAGAAGATTGATGCAGAGAAGCAGAGATTTCTGAGATACTTTTCTACGCTCACCCATGACTGCAAACCTCCATTCTGGAAGTAAGGGTTATGTAAGGGGAACTCAGGGTGCCGGCCCAGCTGTGGAAACTCAATAGTGTCCTATAACCAAACCCTTCATCCTTTTTTCTTAAGATAGGTTCTCTTAAATTTCTACAATGCTAAATCCTATTCTACAGAGAAGGTGCTAAGCTAGTCACAATAATTGGATACTTAACAGATTTATATGTCAACCAGAGTTATAAAATAAAAGCCAGAAATCCAGTGTATCATCAAAGTGCATATTGAATGAGTTTCTTTCTCTTTTATGCTTGAGAATAAAAAGTGAGCTAATGATTGACTCCTTGAACTGAAGCACGCTAAGCACTTTCTAAGTCAACTCTGAGAACAAACGTTGAAAGAAAACAATTGCTCACCATTTATGAGTCTCTGTCAGTGAGTTCTCCTCCGCTTCTTGGTCAATTTTAGCTAAAAATGCAAGAAAAGAAAACAAGATGAGATAAATGATAAATGGTTATAACCATCTCAAACAAAACAGATCCAAATAATATGAAATATATTTTAACACATTATTAACACTAAGGTACTCCAGACAGAAGTTTATTTTAAATCTATGAAGAGATATGATTGAATAGGTTATGTTTAATTTTCATTAAGCTAATACTACTTTCTAAGTAATTTCTTTAGATCAGTCACATTAATCTGAGAAAATAAAACACTAGAAAACTTGAT